>NC_083098.1:147130563-147795563 GCF_949774975.1 Lagenorhynchus albirostris
TTCAGCCCCTTGTCTCTCTCCTGCCTGGGGCTGTACCTGATGGTCCCAGTTGCAGAGCCTTCCTGGGCTCCGCTGGGCCCAGAGCTCCCCCTGGGCTGTCACCCCTTGTGCACGTCCTCAGATGCAGCTGTGCCTGCTGAAAGCCCCTCTCCCATTCTCTTCTTTCTCGTAGATTTATACCTTTCAACTCCTTTGCTCTATTTTAGTGGACTCTCAGGAGGGAGCAGGTAGACATGTCTGACTAGTGTGCCATCTTTAACTAGGACCCTATCGATTGGTTTTCAGCAAGGAAGCGTTTACATTTCACTGTGGCTCTTGTCGGGGGGAGAAAGGCAGAGGGGCTGTTTCGTCTTCTGGGCTCGTGTCGGGGAGAAGTCGGTAGAGGTGGCAGAGCCAGCAGGTGTGGAACTGACGACACCTGGGATGTGGGGAGGGGGACGGTGAGTCCAGGGTGAGCAGCTTGGTGGGTGAAGGGCAGGTGAGAAGCCGGTGTGGCTGGTGGAAACAAGAGTCCGGTCTTGGACGTGTGGAACTTGAGCTATCTCTGCAGCATCCACGTGGAAATACCAAGAGGGAAGTTCCAGGACCGAAGCCCAGAGGGAGGCCTGGGGGCTTGGTGGACGCTCAGCAAGTGGTCACTGTGGGACCACATGTGCCCTGCTTGTGCACATAGCTGAGGGGGGCCAGTCTGATTCACTGTCGCCCTAGCAGCCCCTGAATGGCCCTCACCTCACCTAAACGGGGGTGAGCAGGCAGAGGGGTGCAGGCTGCATGGGGGAGGGGGGGAGGGGTGGCAGTGAGACCTCGCCTCTGGCCAGAGCTTGGAGTCAGGCTGGAAGCTGAGGAGGGCACGGCCCTGACCCATGACCCGAGGCCATAATCTGCCATCAGGGTTCGCCTCTTCCCTGGGCCACAGAGGAAACTGCCGCGGCTCACGTGGTCTGACGAGGCAGTAGTAACCCCGCGGCCGGGCTCAAGGGCAGCAGGGGCCTCTGCTGCTCAATCAGCTCTCCCTCTGGAGCGCGTGCCTCACTCATTAAGGGCTCCAGGAGCGTGTTTTCTGGGGCAAAATTTAGTAAAGAGCTCAAGGACTGATCTTCTGCTTTCTCCGGGATAAAAGTCATCAATTCTTTTTTTTTTTCAAATTTGTTACAGGAAATCAGGATTTTTTTTGTGGGGGGGGCACATTGGGTCTTTGTTTCTGTGCACGGGCTTCCTCTAGTTGCGGCGAGCGGGGGCCACTCTTCATCGCGGTGTGCGGGCCTCTCACTGTTGCGGCCTCTTGTTGCGGAGCACAGGCGCCGGATGCGCAGGCTCAGTAGTTGTGGCTCACGGGCCCAGTTGCTCCGCGGCATGTGGGATCTTCCCAGACCAGGGCTCGAACCCTTGTCCCCTGAATTGGCAGGCAGACTCTCAACCACTGCGCCACCAGCGAAGCCCCAGTCATCAATTCTTATACATGGCTGGTGGGTAAAATGCTGTAGCCACTGTGGAAAACAGCCTGGCACTTCCTCAAAAAAAGCAAATGTAGGGCTTCCCTGGTGGCGCAGTGGTTGAGCGTCCGCCTGCCAATGCAGGGGACACAGGTTCGTGCCCCGGTCCGGGAAGATCCCACATGCCGCGGAGTGGCTGGGCCTGTGAGCCATGGCCGCTGAGCCTGTGCGACTGGAGCCTGTGCTCCGCAACGGGAGAGGCCACAACAGTGAGAGACCAGTGTACCACACACACACAAAAAAAGCAAATGTAAAGTTACCATATGACCCTGCCATTCCCTCCTAGGCATATGTCTAAGAGAAATGAAAACATGTCCACCCAGAGACTTGTACTTGAATGTTCGTACAGCACTATTCACAACAGCCGAAAGCTGGCAACAACCCAAATATCCACCAACAGCTGAATGGAAACCACAGTGTGGTCCACGCACATGGTGGACTGTTATTCAGCCATAAAAAGGAGCAAGGCACTGACGCACGTTCCTACACGGATGAACCTAGAAAGCATGCTGCATGAAAGAGGCCAGTCAGAAAAGAGCACATGGTGTAGGAGTCCGTTATATGAGATGAGATGTCCAGAGCAGGCAAGTGTATAGACAGAAAGCAGAGCAGTGGTGGCCAGCAGCTGGGCTGTGACAGGGATGGAGAAGGACTGATTACTGGTATTGGGTTGGGTTTGTTTTTTGACTAATGAAAATATTCTGGAATTAGATAGTACTCATTGTTGACAGAGCATTGTGAATATACTAAAAACCACTGAATTGTGCGTTGTAAAAGGATGCGTTTCACAGCATGTGAATTGTATCTCAATAGTAAGAAAAAGGTGGAAATAATCAGTTCCTCCCCCTCACAATATTTTTAATTATAGTGAGAAATGAATGGAAATATGGGTACGGAGTTTCAGTTTGGGATGATAAAAAAGTTCTGGAAATAAATACATAGTAGTGGACTTCCCTGGTGGCGCAGTGGTTAAGAATCTGCATGCCAATGCAGAGGACATGGGTTCGAGCCCTGGTCTGGGAAGATCTCACATGCTGCGGAGCAACTAAGCCCATGCACTACAACTACTGAACCTGTACTCTAGAGCCTGTGAGCCACAACTACTGAGCCCATGTGCCACAACTACTGAAGCCTGCACGCCTAGAACCCGTGCTCCGCAACAAGAGAATCCACTGCAATGAGAAGCCTGCGGACCGCAATGAATAGTAGCCCCCGCTCACCACAGCTAGAGAAAGCCCACGCACAGCAACAGACCCAACACAGCCAAAATCAAAAAGCCAAATAAATAAATGCATAGTAGTGATTCACAACACTGTGAATATACTCAATGCCAGTAAAGTGTGCAGTTAACATGATTAAAATGATAAATTTTAAGTTACGTATATTTCATAATGACTCAACCGAGGGAACCATTCCTGAGTTGCGCACAAGCCATTGTAAATGAGAGCCTTCGGACACGAGGAAATTCAGAGGCCCTTACAAATGTCTGTAAGTCCTGGCTCGAGTGGGGCCTGGAGAGGACAGCTCCCGCCTGGCCGCCCTGCCCACGATGGCCGCCCGCTGTGAGCCTCTCGTCCCCTCTCTGCAGTCACACTAGTTCTCTGCCTGCCTCAAGGGCAGGGGAGGTGCAGACAGGCCTGGCCAGTGGAAAGCACAGCCGCGAGGTGCTGTCCGAGGTCTGGGCGTGCCCTCAGGCCTGGCTCTCGGGCCACTGTCACATCCCCAGGAAGTTCGCTTTGGCTGGAGGCCAGTGTCTGTCTGCTTCCACGAGCTGGACGGCGGGTTCGAGTCTGCCCTGCGTCCCTCCCCGCCCCCCAGCTGAGCCCCGCGCTGCGCCCAGAGCCTGTGTCCTCTGTCCTGGCCACTCCTCAGTGTGGGCAGACTTTGTGTTTGCCAGTCTCTTCTGTGGAAAGGGATGTCTTGTGATCTTTTTTTGCATTTTACAGGACTAATAAGGTTCTCTTAGTTAGCCCTTCCAATTTCTACTTTTAGAAATCACTTGTTTGTATCTGCTGCCCAGTTTTCTATTAGCTTCTTTTTCTTAATGACTAGTAGAGGTTCTTCGTATATTCTGGATATCACCTTATTTCCCCAGTGTATAATTTTTAATTTTCTCTTATGATGCTTTTTATCATACAGGATTTTCAAATTACGATGGAGAGTACTTTATCATTATTTCTTATTATGGTTTATATTGTTTGTGTCTTTTTATCAATACTCTTCTATTTGGGAAACTTATGTTCTCCTTTGTTTTCTTTAACTTGATTTAAAATTTGCTCTTTTTTTTTTCATGTGTAGCCTTTTAAATCCATCTGGACTTGGATTTTTTGGTTTTGTGATACATGAAAACAAAGAGCTAATTTGATCTTTTCAAACAGGGCAAGTCAGTCGCCCCAGCACTATGTGTGGGCATGTCTGTGCTGTACCCACGGCCGGCCTCTGTCATGCACCGGGGCCCATGGGCTACAGGCCTGCCTCTAGGCTTTCCGTGCTGTTACGTATACATGTTTATCTTCATATTTTCTTGATACCTTCATTTGTCTCTAGCTTATTTTTGGGTATGATATGAAGTAGGCATTTAACTTTATAATTGTCCAAGTAGTTAATTAATTCCAACCCAATAGAGATTTGAAATGCCAAATCATAGACTCTACTTCAATACACACTGTGGCCTGTTTGGGGCTTTTCGTTTTCTTCTGCTCACCTGTGTGTCTTCCATCAGCGTCAGTACTGAGCTTTCCCTGTCGCACGCGACGCCATTACCATTTGTTCACCCTTCGTAACATCATCAGGACTGTTCTCCCGTGGATTGTTTTCGGATGGACTTTAGAATCACTTTATAAAGTTCTCACCTTATAGTCGCACTGATACTCTAATGATAAAACTTGCCATGGGGACTCGGCGTCTCTGCAGCGCCTTTTCAGTGCAGTGTCTCATCCCCAGGAGCGTGGGCTGCTCTCCAGGCGCCCGTGAGGCCCCTCCTTCATAAAGAGCTGGCACATGTCTTCTTAAACTCACGGCCAGGTGTTGGGGGTCTTGCTACTGTGAATGCTGTCCTTTCATTATATTTTCTATCTCAGTACTGGTAGGAAAGTTGCTGATTCTTTTGTATTTACGGTGAGATTTTTTTTTTAATGGCCTAATTTTTCTGTAGAATTACTATTGGTTAGAAAACAGTTTAATGGCCAAATGTTAAAAATAACAAGAACCGATAGCCATAAGCCCACTAGAGTTCCTCTTGTTTTTTCCCCACAGATTTGTCTACAGTGTTGATTAAAGAAACCAATCATACTATATATGCTATTTTGTAAACTAGAGTAGTGTTATCTATTTTTAAAATAAACTTTCTATTTATTTTGGCTGCATCGGTTCGTTGAGGCATGTGGGATCTTTCGTTGCGGCACTCGGGCTTCTCTCTAGTTGTGACATGTGGGTTTTCTCTCTCTAGTTGAGGCGTGCGAGCTCAGTAGTTGTGGCACGCAGGCTTAGTTGCCCCGAGGCATGTGGGATCTTAGTTCCCTAATCAGGGATGGAACCTGCGTCCCCTGCATTGGAAGGCAGATTGTTTACCACTGGACCACCAGGGAAGTCCCCCAAAATAAACTTTTTATTTTAGAACAGTTTTAGATTTACATAAAAATGGCAAAGATAGTACAACAGGTTCCCATATGTCCCACACCTAGTTCTCCCTATTATTAATCTTGGATTAATATAGTACATTCGTTACAGTTAATGAACCCAGTGCTGATACATTGTTATCAACTAAAGTCATACATTATTCATATTTCCTCAGTATTTCCATAATGTCCACTTTCTATTCCAGGATCCCATACTGCGTTTAGTCATCATGTCCCCTTAAGCTCCTCTGGGCTGTGACAGGTTCTCAGACTTTGCTTGTCTTCAATGACCATGACAGTTTGGAGGAGTGCTGGTCAGGTGTGTTGTAGAATAGCTCTTAACTGATGTTTGTCTATGTTTCTCTCGTGGTTAGACCCGGGATATGGGTTCCAGGAAGGGAGACCAAAGAGGTGGCATGCTTTCTCCTCGATCACGACAAAGGTTCATACTGTCAACGTGACCTACCACTGTTGGTGTCGATCTTGATCACCTGGCCGAGGTGGTGTTGGCCAGATTTCTCTACTATAAAGTTCCTCTTTTATCCCCCTAGTCACTAACCGCAGCCCACCCTTATGGAGTTGGGAGTTAGGCTCCATCCTCTTGTGGACCGAGTATCTATGTGAGTTATGTGGGATTCTTCTGCATGGGCAGTGTGTCTATTCTCCCTTATTTATGTATTTATTCAATCACTTATTTATATCCGTATGAACTCATGGACATTTATTCTATCCTTTGGGTTATAATCCAACATGACATTGTTTATTTTGTTATTCACATTATTCCAGCTTTGGCCAGTGGAAGCTCTTTCACTTGGCTCCTGTGTCCCTTTGACTTAACCTCTTCAGTGTGTGTGTGTGTTTATCACTTCCTTACTCTCTGGCACTACAGGATGCTCCAGGCTCATCTTGTGTGTTTCCTGCCACAATCGTAGAATCAGCCGTTTCTCAAGGAGCCCTGGTTGCTTTCACTGGAGATGGTATCAGAAGCCAAGATCTGGGTGCTAGGGGGTGTCCTTGCTTCTAGGCCCTCTCAGCTGACAGAGCAAGGAGATATGTGTGTGTACGCTGCCCTGTGTGTGTACCCATACCTATAAATGTTTCTGTGTGTAGCCATCCGTGTCTGTGTGAAGCCACACATGAGTCCACACTGCTGTCTCCAACTCTAATCCACCACATGGGTCATTCTAGCCTCCTCCCTTGCTTATCTATCTGGCATAAATTTAAGTTTACCGAGACCTCTATAGCATATTTTCATTTCAGTAAATATTCTTCTACAAAAGTGTCAAATAGCTATATGGGATTTCACTGTATAGATATGCACTAATTAAAACAATTTCCCAAATACCTTCTTAATAAATATCTTCAAACCAAATCTATTTCCTTAGGATAAATTCCTAGAAAAGGAATTTTGGGGTCAAAGAGTATATGCTCATTTTAAGGATTTTGATGTATACTCCCCAAATGCCTTCCAAAAAGGTTGTAATAATTTACTCTCCCACCAGAAGTATATCACAGTGCCCTTTACCTGCACCTGTGCTAACAGCACATATTTCAGTTTTGCTTAATGTTTGCCAACTTGCTAAGTGAAAAAGTCTCTTATTAATTCACTTAATTGCATTTTCTTAATTATTTTTTTGAATTTATTTTGTTTGTTTTTGGCTGTGTTGGGTCTTCATTGCTGCGTGCAGGCTTTCTCTAGTTGTGTCGATGGGCTTCTCATTGTGGTGGCTTCTCTTGTTGCAGAGCACAGGCTCTAGGTGCACAGGCTTCAGTAGCTGTGGCGCGTGGGCTCAGTAGCTGTGGCTCGGGGCTCTACAGCGCAGGCTCAGTAGTTGTGGTGCACAGGCTTAGTTGCTCTGCGGCATGTGGGATCTTCCCGGACCAGGGCTTGAACCCATGTCCCCTGCATTGGCAGGCGGATTCTTAACCACTGTGCCACCAGGGAAGCCTGCATTTGCTTAATTATTAATGGAAGCTGAACTTTTATTTATTCATTGATCATTTCTTTTTCTTCTGTGAATTGCCTGTTCATATCATTTGCCCATTTATATCAGGATTTCTTTTTCTTATTACTTTTCAGGAGCTCTTTCTGTAATAAATGTTATTAGCCCTTCAGCAATTATGAAATAAACATTTCTCCCTGTTTTTTAATTGGCCTTCAATTATGTTAATTCTTTTTAATGTTCAAACATTTAAAATTTTATACCATAAAATCTATTAGTCCTTTTATTGCTTGTTTTTGGTTATCATCTTTAAAATACTATTTCCCATCCCCAAATCATATAAATAGTCAAGTGTATTTTTCTGTCTTTGTGATTTAATTTGTTAAATCGAAAGGTTTGATCTATATGGAATTTATTCAACTTATGGTGATTTGTAGGGGATCTGCCTCCATTTTGTGAGTTTCAGGTTTACAAGGTTGAGATAATCATACTCAACAGTTAATGACACATGATCATATTTGGTCTTGGAAAGGCCCCTTGGTGTTAAAAAAAATCATAGGAAATTAAGAAATGTTTGGAAATTAATGATAAAAAATACAATATGTGAAAACTTGTGGGACACAAAAGCAGTAGAGGGAAATTTAGTACTTTAAATACATTTTTCAAGAAACGGAAAATAAAAACAAATGAGATAAGTATTCAACTCAATAATCTGGAAAAAGAACGAGTCCAAATTTTTCTAACTACACAAAAAAGTCATTTATAAAGGGCAGCAATTTTAAAAATCAAGAAGAAAATAGAAAAAAATAAAATACTAATTATTTTCCTTTTATTATCAATTTATTAGTGTATTGTAGTATAGTTAAGAATATAATTTGTGTAATATGGGTCCTTTGGTAGTTAATGAGGCTTCATTTTTGGCCAAGTATACATCCTTACTTTATTGGTTGTGGAGTTCTGTGTATGTCTCACAACCTGAGCTTATTAATTGCTCTGTTCAGGTCTTCAATTTCTCTTTTTGTTTGCTTGCTCGCTTGTTTGACCTACAAGTTTCTGAGAGGAGTATGCTAGAATATCCAGTTTTACAATTGTCGATCTATCTGTTTCTCCCTGTGGTTTTGTTTTGTTTGGTTTTTGGGTTTTTTTGTGGTACACGGACCTCTCACTGCTGTGGCCTCTCCCGTTGCGGAGCACAGGCTCCGGACGCACAGGCGCAGCGGCCATGGCTCACGGGCCCAGCCGCTCCGCGGCATGTGGGATCTTCCCGGACTGGGGCACGAACCCATGTCCCCTGCATCGGCAGGCGGACTCTCAACCACTGCGCCACCAGGGAAACCCCTTGTAGGTTTTTTCTTGAGAGGTTTGAGACTGAATTGTTAGGTGTTTATATGTTTTTGATGTATGTATCTTCTTGTTTTATTTTCAACAGAATGTAATCTTCTTTGTCCTTTATGACTTTTTCTTGGTTTAAATTAAATGTTGATCAATGTTAAGATTTCTCTTGGAGCATACTTGTATTTTTTTTTCTTGTGCTTTTATTTTAACCTTTATGTGTCTTTTGTACGTTATATTGAAATTTGCATATTCAGTCTATGAGTCCCTTTCTCTTAATTGGTGAATGAACATTTCTTGTAATTACTGATATATTAAGCCTTTTCTATCTTCTTATGTTATATTTTCATAACATATATGAGTTTCCTTTTCTTTCCTATTGATTAGATCATGCTTTCTTCTGCTAGTTTAAGATTTTGCATCTAAATTTATGCAAGCAGCCTGGCCATAATATTCCTTTCTTTTAATTTCCTTGTCAAGTTTTTGAGTTGGGAAGTATTCCTTCTTTTTTTCATTCTCTGGAAGAATTTATGTAAGGGTGGTCTTGTCTCTTCCTTAAATGTTTGAAGGAAATCATCAGTGAATTGGCTGAACCTGGAGGTTTTATGTGTGGGATACAACACACAAAACAGCTATATGACTAATAGCTATGTGGCTGCTCAGATTTTCTCCTATTTCTTGTATAAGTTTTGGTTTATTGTGTTTTACAGTGAATTTGTCCATTTTGTCTATATTTCCAAATTAATTGACATGAAGTTGCTCATATATTCTCTTTTTATCATCTTAACGAATATAGGGTCTGAAATGATATTCCCTTGCCTTTCTTGGCATTGATAACTGTGCCTTCCTTTTTTCATTTTTATTCAGCCTTTCAAGGGACTTGTAAATTTTATTAGTTTATTCAAAGAACCAATTACGTCTTTGTTAAATCTCTTTATTATACATTTATTTTCTATTATATTAATGTCTTCTCTTTATCATTTTCTTCTTCCTACTTTCTTTGAACTCAGCATGTTATTCTTTCTTTTTCCAACTGTTTGTTATGGTATTTAGATCATTGCTTTTCAGTCTTCTTTTCTAATATGGATTTAAGGCTATAATTTTCTTTCTGAGCATGACTTTATTTAGCTGCATCTCAAATATTTTGATATATCTATTTTCACTGTCATCCAGCTAAAAATATTTTCTAATTTTTATTGTGTTTTTTTTCTTTGACTCAAGACTTATTTAGAAGTACAATGCTTAATTTCCAAATATATGGGAATTTTCTAGTTTTTGCTGTTACTGTTCCTGATGTGATTTTTAGTTTAATTCCACTATGGTGAAAGAACATTGTAGGATTTTCAGTCTTTGAAATGTGTCTTTCTTTTTTCTTTTTAAAGTATAGTTGATTTACAATACTGTGATAGTTTTCAGGTGTACAGCAAAGTGATTTGGTTATATATGTATATATCTATATATTTTTTTCCTATTCTTTTCCATTATAGTTTATTACAAGATATTGAATATAGTTCCCTGGGCTATACAGTAAATCTTGTTGTTTACCTATTTTATATATAGTAGTGTGCCTCTGTTAATCCCATATTCCCATTTCCCTTCCCCCACCTTCCCCCTCTGGTAACCGTTAAGTTTGTTTTCTATGTCTGTGAGTCTGTTTCTGTTTTGTAAATATGTTCATTTGTACTATTTTTTAGATTCCACATATAAGTGATATTTTATAATATTTGTCTTTTTCTGCCTGACTTACTTCACTCAGTATGATAACTTCTAGGTCCATCCATGTTGCTGGACATTATTTCATTCTCTTTAATGGCTGAGTAATATTCCATTGTGTATATATACCACATCTTGTTTATCCATTCATCTGTTGATGGACACTTAGGTTGCTTTCATGTCTTGGCTATTATTATAAATAGTGCTGCTATGAACATTGAGGTGCATGTATCTTTTAGAACTAAACTTTTCATCTTTTCCAGATGTATGCCCAGGAGTGGGATTGCTGGATCATACAGTAACTCTATTTTTAGTTTTTTAAGGAACCTCCATACTGGTCTCCATAGTGGCTGTACCAATTTGCACTCTTACCAACAGTGTAGGAGGGTTCTCTTTTCTCCACACCCTCTCCAGCATTTATTATTTGTAGACTTTTTGATGATGGCCATTCTGACCAGAGGGAGGTGATACCTCATTGTACTTTTGATTTGCATTTCTCTAATAATTAGTGATGTTCATCTTTTCATGTGCCTGTTGGCCATTGATATGTGTTTTAAATGGGTTCACAGACCACCCCAAGGTCAGTTTTGATAAGAACGTCTTTAATAAGAACGTCTCTGTTGTCCTTTCTGTACGCGTCTATTAGGTCAGGCTCGTTACACGAGTCATTCCCATGTCCTATGTTGTTGCTAATATTGTGTGCTTGTTCTATGAGTATCAGAAAGTCGAGTCAGTCTCCCATTGTGATCATGGATTTCTCTGTCTCTCCTTCGGGTTCTGTCAATTTTTGCTTCATATTATTGAAACTATATTAGTGGGCATATATAAACTTACAACTATTTTTTTCTGATATAAGTACAGCTGAACCAGCTTTCTTTTGGTTGGAGGGCATGTTATCTTGCAGTGGTTTTGTTTTTTTTTAATTTATTTTATTTATTCATTTATTTTTGTCTGTGTTGGGTCTTCATTGTCACACACAGGCTTTCTCTAGTTGCAACCAGTGGGGGCTACTCTTCGTTGCAGTGTGCGGGCTTCTCATTGCAGTGGCTTCTCTTGTTGCAGAGCATGGGCTCTAGGCGCACGGGCTTTGGTAGTTGTGGCACATGGGCTCAGTAGTTGTGGTTCGTGGGCTCTAGAGCACAGGCTTAGTAGTTGTGGTGCACGGGCTCAGTAGTTGTGGCTCGCAGGCTCTAGACCACAGGCTCAGTAGTCGTGGCGCACAGGCTTAGTTGCTCTGCAGCATATGGGATCTTCCTGGAACAGGGCTCGAACCCGTGTCCCCTGCATTGGCAGGTGGATTCTTAACCACTGCACCACCAGGGAAGCCCCTAGGCAGTGTTTCTAACATGTAATCTGTTCTGCCAGTCTTTGTTTCTCAATTGGAGTATCTTTCTCATTTACATATAATTGCTGATACATTTAGGTATAAATTGCTCCTTTTAGTGTTGTTTTCTATTTGTCCTATTTTTTCTGTACTTCTTTTTCTCTCTTTTTTTGCCTTTTTTGGGCTTAAGTATTTTTTGTTATTTCATTTCCCCCTCTTGTTAGTTACCTTGTTAGTTATATATTCTTTCACTATTCTTTTAGAAACTATTCTAGAGACTACTACAAACATCCTTCACTTATAAAAATGTAATACAAAGTCGTACTTTTACCCCTTCTCAGACTATATAACACTTTAACTCCATTTATCTCCCGCTCCTGCCTTCTGTACTATTGTTTTCATTTACTTTTAATTCTGCATATATTTTGAACTACACAAAGCATTATGAGATGGTTTTGTACAGTCAAGATTCGTTTTAACTTTGCTTATAAGATCCCTTCCATTGCTCTTTATTCCTTCCTGCATATCCGTGCTTCCACATGGAGTTGTTTTTCTTCTGTCTTAGCATTTCTTTTAGTGCAGGTATTCAATTGACAAATTATCTCAGTTTTTGTTCATCCAAAACATTTTTTATTCTGCCTTTATTTTTGAGGAATATTTGTGCTGGACATAGAATTCTAGTTTGCCACATTTGAGTGGTTTTTTGTTTGTTTGTTTTTTTAGTATCTTTATAATTTCATTCCGTTTTTTTCTGTTTTCCATTATTTTTGTCAAGAAGTCACTGTTATTTATATTGTTGCTTTTTTGGAGGCAATCAATCATTTATTCTAGCTGTTTTATAGATTTTCTCTGTTGTTGGTTTTCAGCAGTTTTATATTATGCTTAGATGTGGTTTTCTTTGGATCTGTCTTGCTTGTGGTTTGTACTGTTCCCTTTATCTGTGGTTTTATGTCTTTCATCATCTTTGGAAACTCCTTGGTCATTATCTCTTTAAGTACTGCTTCTCTCTCCTGTCTCCTCTGCTTCTGGGACTGAGGTTACACCTACATTAGAACTTATCACCATATTCCCTGTGTCTCTTATTCTCTTTTCTGTATTATCCATCTTTTTTCTCTACATGCCTCAAGCTGGACATTTTATCTAATCTTCAATTACTTTGTCTACCTTCCACCCAATAGCCTTTTCTACAGGCATGACTAATAGGCTGTTAAAGTTAAACCCTATTTGAGTAAACTTTTGAGTTCTTAATTTTATTTACAGTATTTTTCAGTTGTACAACCTGCCATTTAATTAATTTCTGTAGTTTTCAATTATTTACTTAAATTCTCAGCTCATCATCTAATCTCTGAAACATGTTAATCACAGCCACCCTAATGTCTATAACTGATCACTGCAATACCTATGTCTCCCATAGATCTGTTTCTATTGTTTCTCTCTTGGTTTTTAGTCATTTGATCTTGTTTCCTGGGATGCCAGGTGATTTTGGATCAAATAGCGTGAATGAAAATGAGAGGTTACAACTATGAATAGTGTTATCTTCCTCAAAAGATGGTATAGTCTTGCTTCTGGCAGACAGTCAGACTGAGGGCAGATTGCCTTAGTCCAATCATGGGTTGATCCATTGGGAAGATGAGCTTCAGTCTTTGTGAAAGCTAGTAAATTTCAAGATCACATTTTCCCCTAGAGTACCAAGGATCCTCTTTCTTTTTTTTTTAAAGATTTATTTATTTATTTTTAATTTTTATTTTTGGCTGCGTCAGGTCTTCATTGTGGCACATGGGATCTTCATTGCGGTGCACGGGCTTCTCTCTAGTTGTGGCATGTGGGTTTTCTTTTCTGTAGTTGCAGCATGCAGGCTCTCTAGGTGAGGTGCACGAGCTCAGTAGTTGTGGCGTGTGGGCTTAGTTGTCCCAAGGCCTGTGGGATCTTAGTTCCCTGACCAGGGATCAAACCCTCATCCCCTGCATTGTAAGATGGATTCTTTACCACTGGACCACCAGGGAAGTCCTGGATCCTTTTTTTTGATAAGCCCTGAACCTCAAGTTGTTCTCTAGTCCCATAGACTTCAGGAAGCTAAAATCAGCCTTTCAACTATCACTTCAAAATCAGCAAATTCCTCAAGGGAGAGTGTGGCCCCAAACATGAGGCTTACATTTCTACATGTTCCTTTCTCTGAAGCCATAGCCTTTCAAGTTCTTACTGCCTTGGGCTTGTTTCTTACTGTTCTCTCATGCCTTCAAACAGATGCTTTTTAATATTTTCTCCAGCAATTATAATTGCTCTACATGGAAATTCATCTACAACATGCTAGTCTGCCACTACCAAAAGTAGACAACTCTCCAGATTGTTTAAAAGTTATATATTTAAAACTTGTTCTTATGCTTTTTGCCCTTAAGTATCATACCTATTTATTTCTTAGCTCATTCACTCACTAAATACTTATTGAATATTTTCTGTGTTCCAATCACTGTCTTAGGTGCTAGGGTAAATACTCACGTTCTTTTGTTCGTCCTTTGATTACTTAAAATGATCAATATTTACATCTTCTTTCTAATAAAACACATAATTTAGCATGTCCTTATGTCCCTTTAATATCCCCTTTCCACGCCACTCCTATGTTAACGTTGTCTAGAGTTTCTGTCTTGCAGTTACAGATTTCTCTGTTTCATTTGATCTGAGCTTTTTTTTTTTTTTTTTTTTTTGCGGTACGTGGGCCTCTCACTGTTGTGGCCTCTCCCGTTGCGGAGCACGGGCTCCAGATGCGCAGGCTCAGCGGCCATGGCTCACGGGCCCAGCCACTCTGCGGCATGTGGGATCTTCCCAGACCGGGGCACAAACCCGTGTCCCTGCATCAGCAGGCGGACTCTCAACTACTGCGCCACCAGGGAAGCCCTGATCTGAGCTTTTTTGAGAAAAAGAAAAGCCAACAATGAATCTGCCAAAATACTGTATTCCCCTTACCTCCCAGATCTCTTATAGCAACTCCTGAAGTTGTTTATTTTATTATGGAATACTCCTTCTGAAGTTTTCTCTGAGGAACTTTGCATGGCAAACTTTCCCACCCATCAGGTGTTTATCAAGTTCAGTTTCCTGAAGAAGTTCTTTCTGGAGCCTCTGCCCTGTTCCATCTGGACTGATTGCCCTCTAGGCCTGGCGTGTACCGTCAGCCTGTGCTTCCTCTCACCATCCTCCGGGGCCCCTCTGCTCCTCTGCTGTACTGGACTCCCTTTCTTGGGTTACTCCGTTGTCTTGGTGGAGCATATCCTTATTTGGCTCAGAATAAGGATATGGTACGTGGAAGGTTAATTTTTAGAGAAATGGTACGTGGAAGGTTAATTTTTAGAGAACTTACCTGTCTGAAAATGTCTCACATTTGGTTGATAATTTGGCTGGGGATAGAAATCTATGTTGGAGATGGTTTTCCTTCCGATTTCTGAAGGCAGTGTTCCATTATAATATTTAGTGGGGTTTTTTTTCTTCATTTGCTAGAAGTTTTTCTTAACAGGTCTTTTCCAAGGTCTATCTCTTGCAAAAAGAGAAGTTACCATGTACAGCTCTCTGCTAACTAATGTGTAAGTTTTAATGATATAAATGATTTTCTAGGAAAATATAAATTACCTACAAGGATCCGAGAAAAGGCAGAAAGCCCAAAAGACCAATAACCTTTTCAGAGGAAACAGAAAAAGAAGGAAGAACTGAAGTTCCACAAACATCAAAAGAAAAAAGCATCCAGGCCAAACAGTGCCTTCAGACCTGCAAAGGATGGATGATTCCTGCGGTTTAAGCTGGTCCTCAGGCCCAGAACATGGGACAGCCCCACCCTTCTCTCTTTGGCTGGTCAGGGGAGTTGTTTCAGGAAGGCAGGGTGGCCGCCTGTAGGAAAGCGGGTTGGCAGAGTCAAAGGCAAGCCCACGACAGGGTCTTCCGGCTCCTTTCTGTCCACTGCATCGCCGCCCAGTTCACAACCGCAACCGTAACAGCAAGGCTGCCTCTGGAAACCAGCCTGTTACTCCTGTTTTCTCCAGTCGCCGGCACAGGAACTGGGTGCTGCTCTCACCCCAGGGACAGAATTCACAGAGAGCCGCTGCCTGCGGTTGTGAGGGCTGCACGTTCTCTCTTGACAGTGTTTGCCCGGCCCTTTCTAGCTTTGGGATAATCCCCTTTCACCGAGGAAACAAAAGCAATAAGGAGCCCGTGTCCCTGGGCTCTCCCGTGTCTGCGGCCTCTGGGTGGTGGAGGGGGGCCATGTCTGTGCTGGGTCGGCCTTGACCAAACAGCCTGGCTGGTGGGGGGTGGGGGGCAGGGAGCTGGGGGAGCGGGGACACTGCCTCGGTGGTACTGAAGCAGTCAGGCTCTTCCGTAGGCTTGGGGGCCACCTGCAGCTGCCGCTGCCCTGTCACACATCTCGGGCCACTGCTCCCAGGAGACAACCAGGTGGGACCTTAGAAGGGGACACCTGGGAGCCCATTCCTTCCAAGCCGGTCTGCTCTCCCCCTGTGCCTGGGCTGTTGACCACCTCTGCTGGCCATGCCGTGGGGTGCACACTGGAGGCCTGTCCTAGCAGCCCTGATGCAGGCAGTGAGGCGCTTTGGCCTCCTTTTCCCTGTGGGATTCTGACTTACCTGCCCTGGTCCCTGAGGGGCCCCTTGTGAGCTTCTCGTGCTCGCGGGTGCAAAGCCGGCCCCTCTGCACTCCCTGCCCCCTCTCTACCCGGCACTCGCAGGCCTGACTGCAGTGTCTCCCCTGCTTCTCAGCTGCCCAGGGGCGGCCTCTGGCATAGCTGCAAGGTGAAGCATAGGTTTGACAAAGATTTAGATAGAATTTTCCTTACATAATTTTTGTACAGATCTCATTTCATTTTTCTATTTCTCACTAACGAACTGGAATCCAGGCTTGGCCTCGTTGAATTGGGGAACCTCTGACCTCTCACGCACCCTGGCCTCTGCACCACCCACTGTGACTGCATCCAGCTGTCGTTCATGGGCCAAGGCCACGTATGGGGGGCACTTCGTTCCTCACCCCACATCCAAGTCACTGTGTCCACTCAGCTTTGTCTTCTTTTGCCAGATTCCATTCCTGTCCATTCTTTATCTGTCTCGGCCTCTGTCTCTCTTGTACACACGCTTCTGTGCTTTTGATTCTTATTCCTTTGTTTTTTTGTTTTTGGTTTTCAAAACCTGGATCTCATTGTGTAAGCATTTTAAGTATTTTAAGGTTCCTATGCTGTGGTAATCTGAATAATGGCCCCCCAAAGATATCTGCATCCTAAACCCTGGAACCTGTGAAGGTTGCCTTATATGGGAAAAGAGCTTTGCAGCGTGATTAAGTTAATGATCCTGAGATGAGAAGGTTATCCTGGTTATCGGAGTGGGCTCTAAATGCCGTCACAGGGCCCGTGTAAGAGCCGGATGAGAGGGACTCGACACAGAGGAGAGGAGGCCCCGCGACCACAGGAGGGAGACTGGAGGGATGTGACCAAAGGCTGGAAGAAGCAAGGGATAGATTCTTCCCCGAGGGCATCCAGCAGGAGCAGGCCCTGCCGACTCCTTGATTTTGGCCCGGCGGTACTGACTTCAGACTTCTGACCCCCAGAACGGTGAGGGAATAAATATCCCTTGTTTTAAGCCGCCAAATTTGTGGCAGTGCATTACAGCAGCCACAGGAAACTAATACATATGCCAACCTCTCAACGATTCTTTCAAGCTCCAGGTGTATGGAATATCTGCTCTGTATCTGCTTATTAGTGGCCACTGCAGCAGGTAAATGCAATTAATGAAAAGTTTATACTTTGCTCCTGGTATGCAGTCCCACGAGAATACAGGCTTCTTTCCCTGTCATTGTGTCTGAGGACAATACAAGGAGCCAGAGAAACGTGCACTTCACAAAGGCCCCCAAACTCTCCCTAAACCTGGAGCTGGTAACGGGAGACACAGTGTGCAGTTCAGTGGGTCAGAACATAGACTAAAAGCCAGGAGATCAGGACTCACCAGATAAACATTTGAATGGCTGTTTTAGTACGAGACAGTTAGATTTCAGGGCAAGGACTATTGCCAGGGACAGAGAGGGACACTTCATAAAAGGGCCAGTTCATCAAGAAAACATAGCACTTCTATATAGGGTGCATCTAATAGGACGGATTCAGAATACATGAAGCAAACCTGATGGAGCTGAGATGAAACATGCTCAGATCCACAAGTCCAGTTGGAGATTTCAGCACCACTTGCTTAATAATAACAAGTACAAGGAAGGTCAGAAAGGTATGGAAGACCTGAATAACATTATCAACAATTGCAGAATATACTGCATTTTACATGCACAATAAAGCATTCATCAAGATAGACCGCATGCTTGGCCATAAGACGAGTGTCAATAAGTTTAAAAGGACTGAAATCGTAGAGGCTATGTTCTCTAATACAGTGAAATTAAATATGGAATCAAGAACAAAAATATGTATAGAAAATCCCCACATATTTGAAATAAAGATGACATTTCTAAATAACCCATAGGTCAAAGCAAAAAGTCAGAAGGGAAATTAGAAAATATTTTGAGCTAAATGAAAATGAAAACACATGTCAGAAATTTTGGGGGGCAGCTATAGAAGCACTTAGGAATTTATGACATTACATGTCTTAAGCGTCCACCTTAAGAAGCTAGAAAAATAAGAGGAATTTAAATCCTAAGTAAGTAGAAGGAAGCTAGGAGGAGTGGAAACCAATTCAATAGAAACAGAAAAACAGTTGAGAAAATCAAGGATTTTCCCACAGAAGCAGGATTTTCGAAAAGATGAATAAAATCGGTAAACCCCTGGAGAGACTGATCAAGAAAAAGAGAGAAAACCCACAAATTACTATCAGGAGTAAAAAGGGTACATCAGGGGACTTCCCTGGCGGTCCAGTGGTTGCGACTCCGTGCTTCTGCTGCAGGGGGCGCGGGTTTGATCCCCAGTCGGGGAACTAGGATCCCGCAAGCTGTGCAGCGTGGCCAAAAAAAAAAAAAAAAAAAAAGTACATCAGCATTATCTTTACAGATACTAAAAGAATAATGGGGAGATGTAATGAGCACGAAGACACACACACACAACAGATACGTTGATTAACTGTGTGGATGACGATGATTCACTGTTCAGTGCATGGAGGTGGATCATCACAGGGTCTCCGTCCTCATCGTCCTCACGCTGAGTGATGGGCGGGGGGCGGGAGGCAGGAGAGGCAGGTACACCTACTGTAACATCACGGAGACATGTCGTAATCTCTGCCCGACTTTCCTGCTTTTTCATTTCTCTAAAGATATTTCTATACGGCACCAATCCTTCTTCCAGCATTTGCTTCAGTTTCATAGAGGAGTTCACGTCCCAAAAGAAGTCGAAAGCAGTCTGGACTATCAGAGCCCTTCTGCCAGGTCATCTAACGTCAGTTTGTTCCTGGCGCTGCTTCTTCTATGTCCTCCTCTTTGGCTGGCGCCGGTGGGGAAGCTCTCATCTTCATGGAGTTGTCTTCTGTTCACTTCTCTGGTGTGGTGTCTGTCAGCTCTTGAATTTCTCCAAGACCCGTATGTTGAAACCCTTCACCCCCTACCTTTTTTTGCCCAGCTCACAATTTCTTTCATGATTTCCTTGGCGGACTCCATCGTAAATCCTGTGAAGTCATACACAACACCTAGTCACAGTTTTCTCCAGCAGGATTTTATTGTTTGGGGCTTGATGGCTTTCACAGCTTTTCTGTAATGATGATGGCATTTCAATGGTGTAACCCTTCCAGGCTGTCATGATGTTGTCTCTATCAGGGTTCCCTTCCATAGCATTGACGATCCTTTCCGTAGAGCACCGTGTATAATGAGCCTCAAAGGTCCTTATGGCCCCTGATCTAGAAGCTAAATAGAGACGTTGTGTCTGGGGGCAAGTAGGCCACTTTGACACCTTCGGGGCTGCACCCATGGAGTTCTGGGTGGCCAGGAGGGCATTGCCCAGTATCAAAAGAACTTTAAAGGCAGTCCCTTCTTGGCAAGATACTTCCTAACTTCAGGGACAAAGCATTGATGGAACCAATCCAGAAAAAGGGCTCTCACTGTCCAGGCCTTGTTGTCCAATCAAAAGCCTGACAGCTGCTGTTCATCGTCTCCCTTTAAGGCTCGGGGGTCAGCAGATTGATAGGTGGAGGGCGGTCCTGACCACAAGCCTGACTGCACTGGTACCAAACAGGAGTCAGCCCTTCCCTTCCTGCCTTAAATCCTGCTGTTCACTTCTTCCTTACCGGTGAGTGCCCTTTGTGGCACCTTTTTCCAGAATAAGGCACTTTCATCCGCGTTACAAACCTGTTCAGGCAGATATCCTTTCTCCCCAGTGATTTTCTTAGCAGCGTCTAGGACCTCGTCTGCTGGCCCTTAGTCAGCAGAAGCTGCTTCTCCTGTTATCTTCACGTGTTTAAAGCCAATCCTTTTACTAAAATTATTAAACCATGCTTTGCTGGCATTAAATTCTCCAGCTTTAGATCCTTCACCTTCCTTCTGCTTTAAGTTGTCATGTAACGACTTCACTTTTTCTCGAATCATATTAGAGTCTATAGCAATCCTGCACCCACATAAAAGGTGCATTTTCAATACAAGATAAAGAGGTATTTTGCAAAAAATCCAAGGTTTTTGTGCCTGCTGGCATAGCTGCAGCGACTACTTCACGAATTTCCTTTTCTTTTCTTACAATGGTCCTTACACTGAATTCAGTTATCTTGAAATGGCAGCAGCCACAGCTGCAGACCTCGATCTACTGTACATATCATGCAATTCAACTTTTTCTCATAACGTCACAACTTTTCTCTGCTTCTTGGGAGCACTTCCAGGAGCACTAGTGGCACTTCGTATGGGCTCCACGGTGTTACTGAAGGTTTACGATATTGCACTAAACATGATGAAAAATGTGTGAGGACCATGAGAGATCACTTCTTACTGCCATTCCCGATTTACTGGAGAGACAAACTCCCCACATGGAAATGACCAGCGTCACGGGGCATTTTAAGTGGACACTTGAAACACTTGAGCTCAGCACAGTAGCAACAGGAGGAGACTAGGAAATCGTTAACGGCAGCACAGGGTACACTGCAGTTCATTCATACGGGGATGATTTCGTACTGCAGCTTCACTTTGTCAACGGCATCGTGTACGTTCTGTGTTTGTGTGCTTAAGTTTTGATAAATTTTAACATTTTATAATAGATTTGCGTCCATTTTATGGTAGTAAATGATAAACTAAATTATTATCTACATGTATTTTATGCATTCATGACACACCTAACCTTTTCTTAATATTTTTCAATATTCAGGCTACAAAGTTCATCTCCGAGTTTTTTCAAATTGTTGCAAATCTCCAAAAAAATTTTCAATCTATTTATTGAAAAAAATATACATGTAGGTGGACCCACAGAGTTGAAACCTGTGTTCTTTGAGGATCAACTATACTTTCAGAACAATGTTAAATAGTGGAGGTAGTGGGCATCCTTGCCGTGGAGCTTCCCATGATAAGAAGCTAGCTTTAGGAGTGAGGTGTATTGCTTTGTGAGTTTAAGGAAGTATCCAGCTATTCCTGTTTTCTCAAGAGTTTTTACTAGGAGTAGGATTGGATTGGATTGGAGTTGGATTTTGTCACGGGGTTTTTTCCAGCAACAATGTAGATGATCATGTCGTTTTCTCCTTAGTCGTATTCATGTGGTGAATTATATTAATGGACTTCCTAACACTGAACCAGCCTTGCTTTCCTGGTATAAACTCTGCTTGGCTGTGAGGTGCTATTTTCTTAATGTGGAGTTGGACTCTGTTTGCAAATATTCTATTTAAGATTATTACATCAATCAATATTCATAAATTTTATATTTTGAATAAATTTTAAGATTTTTAAAGAAAAAATCAACATTCATAGGCAGTATAAGTCTATAATTTTCCTTTTTTATGCTATCTTTATCATGTTTTGGTATAACTGTTATACTTAATAAAATTAATTTGGAAGGTTTTGTTCATTTTCTACACTCTGCAACAATTTGCACAGCATGGGGACTCTCTGGTCTCTAAAGGTTTGATAGAATTCTCCTTTGAAACCATCTGAGCCTGGTGTTTTTGTGGGATAGTTCCTTAATAATTTTCTCTATTTCTTCTATAGACATTGGTCTGTTTAACTTTCATCTCTACTGGAGTCACTTTTTTTTTTTTTTTTTGCGCTATGTGGGCTTCTCACTGTTGTGGCCTCTCCCGTCGCGGAGCACAGGCTCCGGACGCGCAGGCCCAGCGGCCATGGCTCACGGGCCCAGCCGCTCCGCGGCATGTGGGATCCTCCCAGACCGGGGCACGAACCCGTGTCCCCTGCATCGGCAGGCGGACTCCCAACCACCGCGCCACCAGGGAAGCCCTGGAGTCACTTTTTATAACTGTGTTTTCTTAAGAAATTGTCCGTCTCACCTGGGTTTTAAAATGTACTTGCATAGCATTGTGCAAAATAATTTTTAAGGTTTTTTTTTTAACTTCCTACATATCTGCTGCTACTTTCCCCCGTTGTTTCTTATTTTGTATATCTGTGTTTGCCCTTTTGATTAAACTAGCTAATGGTTTATTTATTTTCTGTAAGAACCAGGATTTTTATTTACTAATGATCTGTTTTGCTGTTCTCTACTTAATTTCTTTTCCTCATTAATTTCTGCTCCCATCTTTTTTCTAGCTTTATTATTTCACTCCTTGTGTATTCTTTTGATTTTCTTGTTTTTTTCCCTTGTGTTTATTTAATTCATATACTTTTATTCTGTCATTTTTATTAACATAGGCATTTAGGGTTATGAAATTTCCTCACTGTTTTAATGTAATCCATTGGTTCTGACATAGGGTGTTTTCATTAGAAACTATGTGATTTCTGTTTATATTTCTCTTCAATCAAAAGTTGACTGATAGAAGTGTTTTCTGATTTATTTCTAGCTAGATGGGCTTTGGGGATTTTGTTTTTGTCTTTGATTTCTAGTTTTCTTATACTGTCATCAGAGTGTTATTGTAATATTCCTACAATGTGCGGCCTTTTGAGGTTTTTTGTGTGCCCTGGTGCATGATGTGTTATTGTGCGTGTGCCCCATGTGCTCAAGGAGAAAACATGTTCTCTGTTATTGGAACATGATGTCCGATGTATGTCCCTAGCATCTATTCATTCTGTCACACTTTGGTTCTGGGAAGAAGCAAGTCCCAGGAGAGTTAACGCTGCTCCCTCAGACAACTTTCCAGCCCCGGATAGAGCTAAGGGGGTCCCTCGTGTGGTTTGGTTGAGGGGCACCTGCTCCAAAATGCCTCCCTTGTCCCCTCCCTGCAGTGTCGCCAGACCCATTTGTTTGGGCCAAGCCCTCATCTGCCATCACTGCAGGTGGCCCTGAGCAGGTCATGGGGAAGCTAGTCTTAGGTAAGCTTTTCAGCAATGTCTTTCCTGAGCAGGTTTGGAGCGCCTGTGGGATTTCCAAAATAAAGGGAGTTCAGTGAGGACCAAGGGTGGCTGGTGACATAGGGGTTGACACACATTTGTTCTGGGCTTGGGTGCATTTTGGTGTTTTGCTTCTTATCTAAATACAGCTGTTGACAATACCAAGTTCAAGGGTGGGATTTTAAAACGTGGGCAAAATAGCTTAACACAGAAGGAAAAGGACAAAAAGAAATGCATCAGTACTTTAAAATCAGGTGGTAAAATGAATGCACTCTAGGACACCAATGAAAATGGTGAAGCAGGCAGCTCTGAGGGCCTCTCCACCAACAGAAGCATCTACAAATCAGGCAAAAACTGTTAGAACCAACTTGGCAGAACGCTGAAAACCAGTCAGCAGTTTACAGCAACCAAGCGAGTTCTGAATCAAGAAAAAAGCAGCTGAAAACAGTTAGGAGGGCTCTGTGGTGTTTTCATTCGGCCCACACCCCTCCCCCGACTCAGCAGCCTCCTGCCCAGAGTGGGACCCTGTCCCTGCTTCCAGGCACAGACCTTATTCGCAAAGAATAGTGTTTGTCTGTTCTGACTCGTCTGGGGGCTGACACGGGCATTGTTTCCCCATCTCGGAACTGTCTCCAGTCAGAAAAGTGGCCGCGTTGCTGGAAAACATCCTAAGGTCAACCACAAGAGACCTCAGTCGAGGCAAATAACGGAGCCTGAAAGCTTGGGAGGAAAAGCTGGGGAGAGAGGGTCTTTGGGAAATAGGGCATTCAAAGCCCCGTGCATACCGGGAAATCTAGAAGCCACGTGCAGGCCCGGGGCAGCCCATACACCCCAAATCCCTGCACAGATCCTAAGCTTCACCCCATGGCCACGAGTGGAGGCCAGCCCTGCAGGAGGGCCCAGCACAGGGCTGCCCACAGAGGTTGGACAGGCTCCTTTTTCTTCCTTTTCTCTCTCTCTGTCTCTGCTGATCTGACGTGCTCACTCCATCAGGGAGACTTGGGGTGTGCGCACGGCTAGGCGAGGATGGCCTAGCAAGGAGGAGGGGCCCTGGGTGCCCACCGGCCCCTGTGCTTCTCAGGCTCAGCTTTAATCTTTGGAGAGCGGCACGATTGCACGCTGCCGGGTGTGGAGTTGGTTCTTATTCTGTCTGAACGCCAGGACAGGGCCCTTCCTTCTGTAGGAGGCAAGGCACAGGCTGCTCATCCAATCCTGCAGGAGGCCCAGAAGCAGCCCCTACTGCAGCACCCACAGGCGGGCCCCAGGCCCCAGGCCTCCTCCTGTCTGCCTGGCACTCCGGTGGTGGAGCCACTTTTGGGGTTTGGGGTGTGGATACCCCAGAACCTGGCTGGCATCTGTTCGGAGGGGCCAGGCTGACACAGATGCTTTAGATGCTGACTGTCTCCCCTACCGTACTACAGGCCTGACCTTGAAGTGGTTCTTGGGGTGTGAGGGGATGTGTGTGGTTTGGACCCTTGAGGACCTCCTCAGACAGGTGCCAACGTGCCTGACAACGTGCCATCTTTCCATGTAGGAAGGACATTTCCCCAGAGCGTGTGACGCACGCAGACAGGGAACAGACCAAGAAGGTGGTGTACTCGGTGGTCTATGGAGCAGGTAGGCTGTGGGTGGGCCTGAGGCCTTGGTGTCTACCTGTAGGCCAGACGGAGGTGCTCTAGTTGTGCACCTGCATTGAAATGTGGCTGTGACTTACAGAAATCACTCTCAGCCCATGGAACTCATCCTGTGCATCCCTGTGTGCCGCTGTTTACACACATGTTGATGGTATTTGTGATGCACCAGACACCAGTCAGACCACTCACGCCCTCAACCCTCAGGGCTCCCAGCAACCTTTGCACGGAGAGTGGACGTGCAGAAGTGAAGGCCGACCAAAGCCTCCCCCTACCCCACATCACACCACCTGCTGGGGGCCACTCCTGTGCTTTGAGATGCTCCAGGAGCCCTTGTCGTCACCCTGTTCCCCTCCCCTTTTCCAGACCCAGGACCCAAGGCAGAGCAACCTGCTCCCCTCCCCTCTCCCACCCTCTCCTCTCCCTTCCTGACCGTGGGCTCTCTGGGCTTTTTAAATTCTTTCTCCCTCTCGGTCTTGCTGCATCAGTGGGCCTGACGCCCCTCGGGAGCTGAGGGAGGGGGTCAGGAGAGGCTGTGGCCTGGCGGCCAGGCCTGCGTAGGCCCCTCCTGGATCAGTTCCATTTTGAGGAGCAGGGCTTGTGTAAAGACACGGAGAATAGGGTCCCTCCCTGCCATAGGAACCCTGTGTCCGTTCAGGGAAGAGCTGCCAGCGCAAAACCCTGGGCAAACGTGTAGTCAGCTGCAGGTAGGAGCCACCTCGGGCTTCTCCAGTGTGACTGCGGTGCCGTGTGACCTGCTTCCAAAGCGCCTCTTCCCGGACCGACCTGCTTATGATGAGTCTGAAACCCGCTTCAAACCTGCCAGGGCTGTGGTCTCAGCCAGGGCTCGGGCAGGGGCGCTTCGGCTCCAGTCCCTGGCGGCGGGCCGCCCCCGCTGCCCCCGCTACCCGGTGCGCCCAGAGTCAGCCTTTGTTCCTGTAGGTCCGGCACCTTCTGGGGTATTCACTTTGTTATTTTCTGGGGAGGAAAAGAGCTCCACTTTGTAAATAAGCAATGAGTCATTAGCCGCTGCTTTGAGCCCTAATGCTGACAGGGTTCCCACCCCGGGCCTCGTGTCTGCCGCTCCCGTCGCCACCTGACAGCCGGGCTTCTGTGCACCTGTCGGGCTGCGTCTGCCTCGTGTGTGAAGTGGGGCCTTCGTCTCCTGAAGGGCCGGGCGTCCTGGGCTGCTGGGGCCCTTTGGAAACTCAGCAGAGAAGCCTTCAACTGCCTGGCTCCTGTGGGTTGCAATGCTGCGATTTCACCTAAACACGAGGGGTCTGGAAGCGGCTGCTCTGGGTGCTGGGGGCACATGGCCCCGGCCTGGCTTCGGGGTCATGGTCACTGTGAGGATGACAAAAGGCTGTAGAGGGAGAGCAGGACCAGGACAAGCGAGAAGACGTACCCCCAGCCCGCGGGCAGCCTGATCCCCACGCCTGCCTCAGCCCCTCTCCCCAGGGCTTGGGAGCCGCCAGGCCTCTGCCACCAGAGACCTGTCCCCCCCGAAATGGGAATGCCTGCCCGCCTGCAGGCCTCGGCGCGGAGCGCAGGCCCTGGGCTCACCGCTGCCCTCAGCCCACTGGATGCAGCCGCCTGCCCAGCACTGTGCCCCCCCAGGCCCGCTGGCAGCAGAAACCCCTGCTCCTCCCGTCCTGCCCTGAGCTCCTGCTGCTCTTAGAGTCAGCGTGACCCTTGATTCTCCTCGCTGCGCATCTTAAGCTCACTCCACGTCCCGTCACCGGTGCGCGCCGAGTGCCGGGCTCCAGGCCTCCTGCTCCAAGGGGCCGACGCTTGTCCGATGAGACACACGAGCAGGCCTGCGGGGACGGCACTGAGTGATCGGCGACATCCAGCATGACTGCTGAGCCCAGGGGAGGCCCCTCGCCAGGCCGGGCTGAGCTTCAAAGGATGTGCAGGAGCCGGTCAGGCCTGTGCCAGCATCCCTGGAGGCCCACGAGTGCCAGGCTCTCACGAGGCCCTGGAGCTGGGGCCGAGAGTGAGCAGCTGTTCCAGCTCAGCGTGGGGCAGGGAGCACGCGGGGGAAAGGGAGTGAAGGTTTCCTTCCCAAACTTAGAATTGCACCCCCCACACGCACGCACGCGCACGCACGCACGCACGCACAGGCGCACACACGCACGCACACACACGCACGCACACGCGCACGCACGCACACGCGCACGCACGCACACGCGCACGCACGCACACGCACGCACGCACACACACGCACACGCGCACGCACGCACGCACACGCACGCACACGCGCACACACGCACGCACACGCGCGCGCACGCACGCACGCACACGCACGCACACACGCACGCACGCACACACGCGCGCACGCACGCGCACGCACGCACACGCGCGCACACACACGCACACACGCGCGCGCGCGCACGCACACACGCACGCACACACACGCGCACACGCACGCACACACGCATGCACACACACACGCACACACACGCGCACGCACACACACACGCACGCACACACACACGCACACACACACACACGCACACGGGAGGCAATTAGCCCTCTGTGGGGAAAGCCAAACTGTATGTTCACGTGGGACCTATGAGGTGGGGTACCTCGTGCTCCCACCAAGGGGATCCGTGCTCCCAGGGATGCACCTACGGAGACAGGCCTGCATTTTCACAACTGAAACAGCAGGAACCTGATCAGCTGAATCAAAGTGTGAAGGGAAGTTGTGTCGGAAGTGGGGACCCATGAACACGAAGCACGGAACAGAAGCCCTCACAGAGCCAAACATTGTCCTACTTGGGGGGCAGGGGCACGGTGGCCTTAGAGTGTGACAGACCCCCCGGCAAGGGCATGGGGAATAAGGACCGGGGCCTGGAGAAGTGACCAGACCCTCAGTCTCCGGCTCAGCCCATCTCTGCTTCTCTCAGAGTTGCCACATCACCGGCTTCTCTCGGAAGCAGGCTTTCTTCCTGTACAGAGACCTTGGGATATCCCAACAGCTCTACAGAGGAAGGGAAAGGAATTCCTTCTCAGCCGTAGACACAGAAGGAGAAATGTGACTTCCGGCAGTGGCCACGGCACTCCGATCAGACCACCCTCCCACAGATATCAACTAGAAAGTATGCTAAAGTATAATAAACAACTACCTAAAGGTACTGAAAAGTGACCAAAAGCAGACAGAAATTGGAGGTGGGTTAACACTTGGAAGGAAGGAATAGCACAGGGTGAATTTGCCGTCTTGTAGCTCTTCACCTGAAGGCAAGCCTCTGTCCGTGTTGTGTGTGGCTAAAACTCCCCGACAGAAATCCAGGGTCTTACTGGCTTCAAGAAGCAGAGGACAGGGGCTTCCTTGGTGGCACAGTGGTTAAGAATCCACCTGACAATGCAGGGGACATGGGTTCAAGCCCTGGTCCAGGAAGATCCCACATACCACGGAGCAACTAAGCCTGTGCGACACAACTACTGAGCCCACATGCCACAACTACTGAAGCCCATGCACCTAGAGCCCATGCTGTACAACAAGAGAAGCCAGTGCAATGAGAAGCCCACGCACCACGCACCCACGCACCCGCTCGCCACAACTAGAGAAAGCCTGCGCGCAGCAACGAAGACCGAAAGTAGCCAAAAATAAAAATTAATTAATTAATTGGGGAAAATAAAAGGCAGAGGAAAGAGGTCAGGGCAGCCAGTGAATCTGGAAAGTGAAGGGAGAAATCTCAGAAAGAGGAGAGTCAAAGGAGAACCCCGAATTCTGGGCTTGAGCTCTGCCCAGATCTCTGGCTGAACCCTGACTGTGTGTGAAAAGGGCAGACGTCAAACAGCCCAGCTACTGCTGAAAGGACTGATGCGCGCTTTCAGCTGCTGCTGACTGCAGGGGGACAAAGTTTGAAGTTTTTTGTTTCCTAAATCAGCACTGCTGAGAGAAACATAACAGAATCTAGAGTGTCTACAACATATCATTTATAATACAATAGCCAGAATACAAAACGTATGAAGAAAGAGGGTAACCCGGTCCATGCTCAAGAAAAGAGATGTGTGTAACTGAGTCCCTTTGCTGTACACCTGAAACGAACGCAATGTTACCAATCAACTACACTTCGATGCTGAAAAAAGCAACAGACTCCTGATAGACTCTTGATACAGCTGTCAACATGGATGAACCTCAAAACATTATGGCCAATGAAAGAAGACAGCCAGATGCAAAGGAGTATTTATAGTGAACAATTCATTACACCCTTCATACGAAATTCTGGAACACGAAATTAATTTACAGTATGGCATACTTTGTGTTATATATATTTTACCACAAAAAATAATGAAAAGAAAATCTGCACTGATAGAAAGCGAACAAGTGGTTTCCTGGGATCTGGAGTCGATTGCAACTCGCGTGTCGTCCTGGAACTCGGGGTGCTGTCCTAGAACTCGGGGTGCCGGCCTAGAGCTTGGGTGTCATCCTAGAACTCAGGTGTCGTCCTGGAACTCGGGCTGTCATCCTGGAACTTGGTGTGTCATCCTAGAACTCAGGGTGTCATCCTAGAGCTTGGGTGTCATCTAGAACTCGGGGTGCCATCCTGGAACTCGGGTGTCATCCTGACCAGAGATCTTGCTGTAAGAAGCTTCTCCAGAACGCCTGCGTCCTCTAGGGACCAAATATTGGTCTGGACCAAAAGTTTTTGTCTCAAAAAAACATTCCAAGGGTGGGAGCTCCTCGTATTTTGGCACTGGAAACTTCCCTTCCTCTTTTATTTGCCGGCCCTCTCCAGCCTCCCCCAGTTCTGGAAACAGGCTCCCTTCTGGACAGGCTGCAAGCAGGGACTACAGCTCCTTCACCAGGGCTTCACCTGCAGCACCTGCCAGGCCCTCAGTCAACATTGTTGAATAAATAAATGTTTAACAGGCTCCCGTCCAGACTGGCTGGCACCGAACACTTGGTCTGTGAAGCCAAAGCCAACACCATCCTGACCAATCAGAAGAGACCAGTGGTGCCAGTTGGGCCTTGACGCAGCGAGTCTTCCAAGATCCCTTCTGTGGGCTCACTTCCACGCGTGGTGGTCACTGCCTGGTGGCTCGTGTCCTGGGAGCCCGCTGGGCGAGAGACTGGCCTCTGATCACGCTTCTACTCACACAGGGAAGGAGCGACTTGCTGCTGGCCTTGGAGTTCCCGTTCAGGAAGCTGCCCAGTTTTTGGAGAGTTTTTTGCAGAAGTACAAGAAAATCAAGGACTTCACCCAAGCAACCATTGCCCGGTGTCACCAGACAGGTCAGCCAGCTGCTGCCAAAGCCGTCGGCAGGTCCCCCTCCCTCTCCCACGCCCTCTCTGCAGCAGCCAGGTGGTCTCCCAGACCCTGCTCCTCCGGTGGGTGGGTGAACAGATGGGAGGGTGGGGGGTTGTTGGGGGCTGGGTGGGTGGGGACTGGGTGAGCATCCAGCCCCTGCTGGATAAATGGGACCAAAAGGCTCCACGTAAGGAGGGTCCAGAGCCAGGCTCTTCCTGAGGCAACAATACTAAGCTTGAGTTAGAAATGGTAGATGGATAGATACACAGAGAGAGATGTCCTGCACCTAAAAATGGAGAACTGTGTTCTTAGGAAAAGCATGTGGTGTATCCACAACATTTCGCCACAGTTTGGTCACAGATTTCAAAGAATATCAAATAGAGCATGTGCTGTGACCACAGTGGAATAAAAAGGTAGTTTATATCAATATGTGTGGCCATCCATCCATCTGCCTATTTGGAAAAATCCTTGCACTCCTAAATGATTTAAGATTTTAAAAAGAAGTCCCAAGCCAATGACAAGCATTTTAGCAATAAATGACAGTATAAGTATCTCAGTGAAAAACCGTAAGACATGGCCAAGCGGACCTTCACTTAGAGATGAAGGAATTCTTTAAAAGAGTGCTTTAAAAGAAAAAAAATTTCTGAACATAAATGACTATATTCAACACAAGACATTTGGGAACGAGCAGCAGAGTAGATTAAAGAAACAAGAAGGAAGGAAATCAACGTAGGAGCAGAAGCTCATGAAACAGACGCAAAACAGAGAGCAGTGGTCGCCACAGAGCAAGCGGAGAGTCAGCGCACTTGGGATCACGGAGGATTGGCGCATCCCGCAGGGCCCGGGATCCTCCCGGGGGCTCACTGATGACCTTTCTCTCGGGAGCCCGTGAGTGCAGGGCGGCCCCACAGGCTCCCCTGGGCCTGGCCGCACATCCCGACAGCAGCCTGTGCGGGGTCAGCGCTCAGCTCCTGCAGCCTCCTGGGGGCTCGAGAAAGCCGGGAAACCGTTTCTATCCCCCAGTGAGCATCTCACAGGCCTCGGCTCCTGGGCCTGGGGGTGAGCCGTACGGAGGCTGCACAGCCCGGGTCGACGCCTGCAGCCTCCTCACTGGGGCCCCACGCTTGGGAAAACTAAAATACTATCAATTATGAAATGTGAAAACAGTGATAGAACCCAGCGCTGCTGAGTTCACGGAGCCAGGGTCACTGCAGGAGGGGGGACAGCCACACGCAGGCCCTCGTGCCGCACAGCGCGGCCAGGCGTGGTGTCCACGGCTGCCCACAACTGCCTACGTCATCCTCACTGCAACTCAGAAGCTTGGGTCGCATCGTGACCCTGCTTTACAGGTGAAGAAAATGAGCCCCGAGAGGTCAAGTAGCTTCCTGAGTTCACACAGCTAACAAAACAGGCGGTGCCAGGCCGGGACCCACCCCCCAGGCAGCTTGGCCCAGCCAGTGCCTCTCTGCTGCACGGCTCTGCATCCCTGCCCTGCACTGAACTTTCTCGAAGGGCCGTGGAGCTTTATGCTTGCCAGCGTGAAGCACGCATGTCCTTTGACGCAGCAATTACATTTCTGGGCAGACGCTCAACTGTCATTAAATTATGCTACAGACATTTGTTGGGTGCCTACCCGTGTCAGGCACTGTGTTGGCACCAGGGATAGGACCTCCTGGCTCTCCTGGAGACACAATCCAGGGAAACGTAACCCACAGTGAGCAAGTACATCCAGACGGTGTCAGAAAGATGGGATCCTGGGTGTGGAAGAATCCCGGGGCACTGGGCAGAGAGCAGCAGAGGGCAGCCCTGGGGATGGTCAGCCACAGTGACACTAAAAGAGGTGACACCTGAGCAAGACCAGGTGAGAGGCCAGGGAGAGCCGGCAGGGAGGGGCGGGGCCAGGAAGAGGCAGGTGTGCGCCCAGACTCTGCACGGCACCACACGGGTCACGAAAAGAGCCTGGGTTTCATTTTTCGCAGATTGTTCCAGCAAGGGTGTGGAAAAGAGGTCGGGAGGGGAGCTGATCAGAGCCAGCACCTGGGAGCAGTGACGCGGCTGTTAACTCAGAAAGTCCTGGGAGGTGGGATGGAGGGGGACCACTGGTGAGAGGTAGACAGCAGGGCGAGGAGGGAAGGAGGTGCTGTGAGCCTGCGCTCTCCCTGCAGGCTCACTGACCTGCCCGGGGGTGGACAGGTGGGCCAGGCAGGTTGACCATGATGCTGATGAAGCTGTAAGTTCAGGGTCCTCCTTGTGTGGGCCCCTCCTCCCAGGCCCCGGGAGAGGCCCTGCAGTGTGTTCACGTGGTCACATCTTTTGTAGAATTGGCAAAAGCAGGGTACTTTAACTGCGATTGACTAAGACGCTGTCTCTTCCCCTCCACCCTCCTCCGCCGTACTCCTTTCCATGGTATGTGGCATTGCCGTGGCCACAGCTATATTTTGAATCCGGCTTAAGGGGAAGTCAAATTGGTGCCTCATTTAGTTCGGATCTCAGTGTGGGTATTCCTGAGGTTTGTTGCTCTTTCCATGCACGGTTGAGGGGTGCTAGCCGTCCTGGCACAGGGATGGCTTCCGGGAGCATTCCTTCCATGCCTTCCCACTTCCCGAGTGCAGTAACAGGAAGGTGCAGGGCCAGAGGTCATCCGCAGTGTGAACAGGAACTATAATCGCCAGGACCGCAAGCCTTGCAAACAAGATTTGAAATGTATGGAACCAGGGGCTTCTGCTTTGGGCCGCAAAGAAGTTCAGACTTTCCTCCCACCATAAACAACTAGAAAACTGGGCAAAATATATGAAGCAGCTGTTCCAGACACTGGATCATAGGCAGTGTATTACTCTGGTCTCTGATAGAACAGAAGCAAAGGAGGGGAGCCCTCTGACACCCTGTGTCTAGGGCCACAGACCATAGTGCAGGAGGGGAGCCCAAGCAGATTACAGTGGCCTCGCTGAGTTGAGGAGACAAGGATTGGGTCTGGGAGGCAAAGGCAATCGGATCTTGCAAGGTAGACTATCAGAGAGGAGAAAGTTATAGAGAGAAAGTCTCCATGAACCTTCAGAGGAGTCCCCCGTCTGTCCTTAATACTGAGATATGTGTGCAGAGAGTGAAACTCCACAGGACTAAGCAGAATCATTTCTGGGGAGCAGAAGGCTGAGCAACCTCAGAGTTCACACAGGGCCAGGAGATGTTTGGGTTCTGACCATTGGAATGGAGGGTGCTCAGTGGATATCTGAGACATTCACCCAGAAGGGTAACACTTTAGCAGTAGGTCTAAACTAGCCCTAGATTAAAGCTATTCTAAACCCACCCTAACAAAGCTTAAAAGTGGGCCTCAAAAGGATCAGGCGATCTGCAGGTACCTCAGGCCTGCCTAACACTCTCGAAAGGAAAACACCAGGGGCTTCCCTGGTGGCGCAGTGGTTGAGAATCTGCCTGCCAACGCAGGGGGCGCGAGTTCGAGCCCTGGTCTGGGAAGATCCCACGTGCCGTGGAGCAGCTGGGCCCGTGAGCCACAGCTACTGAGCCTGCGCATCTGGAGCCTGTGCTCCGCAACGAGAGAGGCCGCGATAGTAAGAGGCCCGCGCACCGTGACTAGAGGGAGCCCTCGTGCAGAAACGAAGACCCAACGCAGCCAAAAATAAATTAATTAATTAAATTAAAAAAAAAAAAGGAAAACACCAAACCCCATCACTGAACAACATAAAACGCACAATACCCAGCATCCAGTAGGAAATCACTAGACAGGGCTTCCCTGGTGGCGCAGTGGTTAAGAATCCACCTGCCAATGCAGGGGACATGGGTTCAAGCCCTGGTCCGGGAAGATCCCACATGCCGCGGAGCAACTAAGCCCGTGTGCCACAACTACTGAGCCTGTGTGCCACAACTACTGAAGCCCACGCACCTAGAGCCCGTGCTCCGCAACAAGAAAAGCCACCACGATGAGAAGCTTGGGCACCGCAATGAAGAGTAGCTCCCGCTCGCCACAACTAGAGTGAGCCGGCACGCAGCAACGAAGACCCAACGCAGCCAGAAATAAATAAATAAATTTTTAAAAAAAGGAAAAATCACCAGATACGCACAGAGACAGACTGGAATGCGCCCGTCAGAAGCACGGCTCTCCCTGTTCTCGCTGCCTGTCACAGTGAGGGGACTTTAATTATACGTTGCCTGGCATTGGAGCAGGTGCTTAACACACTGTCATTTTTATAATTATTGTGTACGTGAGAAATTCTTCCAATCCTCAGACACATAACGTGTAAGTTGGGGATTTAGTTCTTACCAACACCTAGTAAAACCGAAGTTCTCACTGGTCAGGAACATAACCATTGCAGCACCTCTGCATTCATTCTCTTAAAGGGGACCCCAAATTATGGAAGCTTTGGGCCCCACAAAGCTTGGATGTGCCCTTATGTGTAGGGATGTGGTCTCTGACGCAGACCATCAACCCCTCCTTGAGTGAACTAAGGATTAATGCTTTTCTCCCCAGCTCCAGCTGCCGCACTGTCCAGAATTACTTCTGTCCCCAAGAACCACAAGTGGTTTTTCACCTTTAGAGTGTAAAAACCGCCCTTCCCGTCCTACATCAGATCTAAGCACGGCTAGAAGTTAGAAAGTGTGCAAAACATGCCACCGGGCAAGCAAAGGCCACTCTGCTGCTGTCCTTGCTTTCCCACCACAGAGCCCACCTGCCCTAGAGACAGACCCAGAGGCCTCAGGGCGGAGCTCCGGCACTGCTGCTCCGGCTGCAGCAGGGAGGGTTCCCGCGGGGCCCCAGGACCTAATCTGAGAGCAGCTGTGCCCACAAGGGGAGGGTCCAGAAGGGCGCCACGCCGCCCGCTCACTGCTGCTCTCATCTTGCTCTTCCTCCGTGTGACGCAGGCTGTGTGGTGTCCATCATGGGCAGGAGGAGGCCGCTGCCGAGGATCTGTGCGCGCGACCCGCAGCTCCGGGCTCAAGCAGAGCGGCAGGCCGTGAACTTCGTGGTGCAAGGTGCCAGAGCCCCTCTGCTTCTCGGTTTCCAGCCCCAGGAGATGAGTGCCAGGGTGTATCCCACTCTCGTCCTCCTGGCGGTTACTGCTGGGAGCCGCAGGGCAGGTGCTCAGCACCTGGTCCCCTTCCTGACTGCGACGCACCCCACGAGGCCAGACGGGAGACAGGCTCCAGGAGGTCATCCGGCCGGCGCCAGGGCCAGACCTGGAGCTCAGTCCCTTGACCCTCGGCCTGGTCTCTCCGCCACAGCCCTCATCCTTGGCAGGCGTCCGAACCCTAGTGCACCCGCCACGGATCCGTCAGTCTTCCTTAGAATGGCCAAAGCCACAGTCTCTGCGTGGAGGGCAGGTGTGAGGCGGCGCTAGACGCCGTCCTGATGAGGCCTTGGGGGCCTGGGGGTCGGGCAACGTCCCCACCTGTGACCCCAGTGGTCACGGATGGAGAACCAAGGTCCCTGGGCCCAGAGACGAAGACTGGAGGTAGGACCCCAGCCCCCGAGGGGTTTCTGCAGCAGGAGGGTGGCCCGGGCCCAGCAGACGCGGAGTGCAAGGCGTGGATGGTGGAGCAGGAAGGTCAAGTCCCCAGCGAGTGCTGCACAGAGGCCGGTGCGGCAGCGCTGCCCGGCTAAGCTCAGCCTTGGCGAGCAGGAGAGGGGCGGCAGCTGCGGGAGGACGGCTGGGACCGGCTCTGGGCTCAGTGTAGCGTCTTCCCGGGTCCTGCCCTGCTGTGACCACCCAGACGAGAGCAGAGCACAGCGACAGCCTCCAACCCTGAGAGGTCCCTGCATCTCAGGCCGGCTCCCTCACGCGAGGCCGTGGTTGGCTCACGACCACCCACCTCTGTCCCTGGCGGCCTTGAAGCTGGTTTGGAGAAAAAACTGCACATAGACCTCTCCACATGGGAAGCTGACCAGGAGGCCTGGCCACGCTTTGAGCTCCCCCGGAGGGGTGATCTCCCAGCACGGGACAGCACGGGACAAGTGACCTGCCGTTGCCCGTGCTGAGCTGAGCCGGTGCCCACCAGGGAGCTGTCCCTCCACCTGGGCAGACACAGGGCCCGGCAGGCCTGCTCCCGCATCCCACCCCACCCGCGCTCTGCTCCCCCCGCCCCCTCACCTCCTCTCTCTTGGCTGTGCTCCTCCTCCTAAAGTAGCAAAGCCTCCCAACATCCCAGCCCTGGCAGAGGGTCCCCGTGGCACTGAGACCCCTCGCGGCCGGCAGGTCAGTCGCAGAAACCAGACTTGCACGTCCAGCATTCCTGCTGCGCTCATGGGAAGTGTGGCCCTGCAGTGGAGGGAGGCGGCCCACTGACTGGGGCCTTTTATTTCTTCGTGAACCTCAGGAGCCTTGAACGGCTAGAGCAGCTTAAAGCCAGGAATGGAAACCTGAACTTCAGTCTGTTTCCCGTGATCCGAACCGGTTGTTGAGACACCCACTGTTTGCCTGGCGCTGGAACAAGCGTGTCCCCTACGCTGGCCAGCACCTCCAGAGTGCCTGACTGACCATGTGATTGATCCCGCCCAAGTCCTAGAAGCCCGTATCATAGCCCCACTCCACACACTGGGAGGCTGAGGTTCTGCCAGGTTCAAGGGCTGCACAGCGGGAGGGCTGAGGGAGCGGGGGCTGAGCCCATGGCCGCCGTCCGGGCTCCGTCATCCTGTCGGCTGGTGCAGTGGGCACAGCCCAGGTGTGGTCAGAACCTGTGAGCATGCTGAGACACTGCTCCCAGGGGCAGGCCATGTTACACGGCAGGTGTAGGGTCCCCAGTCAGCTGACTTGAGCGTATCAGAAGGGGACATCCCAGGTGGGCCTGGGCTGATCAGGTGGGCCCTTGAAAGAACGTTTAGGGGTCAGAGTCAGCGATTCTGGCCGTGGAGGGGCAAACACGCTGGGGAGAGGGCCCGTGGCACAGACCTGAGGGTCACAGCCGCCAGGAAACGGGAACCCCAGTCACGTGACTGCAAGGAAATGAATTTTGCTGGCAACCTGAGGTCATCTGAAAGTGGGCCTTCCTCAGGGGAGCCCCAGATGAGGACACAGCCAGGTCCACACCGACCTCAGCCTGCGAGGCCCTGAGCAAAGGCACAGCCACACGTGCAAGAACTGAGAGATGGTAGATCCTTGTGGCTCTCACCTGCTGGGTGTGGGGTCATGCGTTAGGCAGTGTAGAAAATTCAGACAGCCCTCCTGGGTGGGCAGGGCTGCGGGGCCCCGGGCCTCACACTGTTCCTGAACCAGCGCCCTTTGTGCCTCACAGGCTCGGCCGCGGACCTCTGCAAGATGGCCATGATCCACCTCTTCACAGCAGTGGCCACGTCCCCCGTCCTGACGGCCAGGTCAGTGAGTGAGCGCCAGCCGGCCCAGGCCCGGCCCAGGGCGCGGACCTGCCCTCTGCAGGGCTCGGGTGGGCGGCCTGCTGCTCTGCGCCTAGCCCGCGGGCAGACGCCTCCAGGACGCGAAGCCACAGTGGCCACTTCCCTCCGGGGCTTGGACTGGACAAGCTCGCTGACCCCCACGGAGGGACCCGCTTCAGCCAAGGTGCTCCCAGCACTCCCAGGAGAACGCTTTGTTCCCAGCTGGGGCTGAGTCTCCCCAGGTTGCCTGGTGCAGAAATGTGTCTCCCCTCGGTGAGCCTGAACCCCTTCGGGCACGGCCCCAGGGGTACACACGCAGCTGCCCGCCTCAGAGTTGGGTGGGCCCCGCGGCCCCTCAGACAGGACACGGGGCTCCGCACTGCGTCCGCTCCCAGCCCCTGATAAGTGAGCCAGAGGCCCGGCTTCTGCTGCCATCCCCTCCCCAAAGGCTCTCGCCAGGCTCCACGTCTGCCTCGGTTGCTCTCCTGGGCACACACCCCGAGCAGAGGGAGTGTCCGGGTGTCCGGGTGACCAGGTGTGCTCGTCCCAGGCTCTGCTGGCCCAGAACCACCCATCGGGCTGCCCAAGGTCCTGGCCTGGGTGCAGGTGGGAGGGGGTGGGTTCTCCTCCCGAATCCCAGGATCCCCTCCTGGCGGCCCACCTGGGCTCCCCAGAGGAGTGAGTATGTCCGACCCCAGGAGGTCTGCCTCCCTCCCTCTTTGGTCTCTATGTCTGTTTGCCACCCCTCGGGCCCTCCCAGGCTCCACGTGTGGGCCAGCGTGGGCCTGCCTGCTCAGGAGCCCTTCCCGGGCGTCAGCCTGTCTGCACCTGGGGAGGAAGCTCATGGTGGGTTAGGTGATGAAAATTTATGAAGCGTTAAGTGGTCTCACGGGCCCCACCCTGAGGGGCGTCTGCTCACTCCGCTGCGCTCCGGGGCGTCACCAGCACAGAGGACAGCTGGCCCCTCCTCCCGCCACCTCTGGGACACGGGGCCTGCTGGCCTGTGGCCACCCTTTTCCACGTGAGCTTACGGTTTTCTCTAGGCTTCTGATACTATTTTATATCCTCAAGGCATGGGATTTTTCCTTGCCTGAGATCTTTCATCTTTGCTTAACAAGCTTCCGCCTTTACTTCTTCAGATGTTTCCTCCTGTTCGTTTTGATGTTCTAGCCTACGTTCTTTTGTCAATTTCAGCAACTTTGTAGAGAAGTGTGTCCGGGGCAAAGGCCCCGGCCTGCAGGGTCGTGTCCTAGTAAAGGAGACGGGAGAAGACCTTCCCAGGCTCCACCGCTGTTGGCCTCCGCCTTCACAGCCTCTGCCCCGGGGCACTTCCTCTGGTCCATGGTTCACCTTACACCCCTGGGAAGGAGTAGCCACACCCCGGCTGTCACCCCAGGGCTGGGAGGAAGGACAGAGGGTGAGAAGCCTGAGACCCGGCAGGATGTAAGTGCTACCCCGGGTGCCCTGCGGTAGCTGTGCCAGGGTCTGGGCTGCTGTCTCCGGTTCCTGCAGCAGCTGCGGGAGGTGAGGGGGCAGGAGCTGAGTGGGAGATGCTCTCCCGTCGCCAGGTCTCTCCTGCCGGCCGTCCCCAGCACGCACACGCCGAGGCCAGACGCCTCTTCCATCCAGGGCTCCTCGTGGCTTTCTGCTCGACTCCTGCATCCTGTTCACTTGTGCCTTTTCTGAGGGTAAAATGCGCGAGGGTGTGTGGGGCCTGCGCTAGCGCCGGTTGTTCCGCGTCCGTGATATCTCACGTCTAGGAGGTCTGGTCCATCTCCAGTTTCTGTGGGATGGGTAAGGGAAGTGGCATACGAGGGCCTGGGGCTTTTTGGGGACAGTCCTCATCCAGGAATTCAGAAACCCGATGGCCATCCCTTTTGCCAGCGCTGTGTTGTCTTCAGGAAACGCGTTTCATAACAGAACACGTTAACCGCTTCGTGTCATTTCAGAAACCGAAGCAGGCCAGTGTGGAACACGGCCGTCCACACTGTGCGTGTGAACTTGAGTTGTTCTCCCTGGAGTGGCAGGAAAGGTCTAGGACGATGTCGGTGGTCGGGGTTGGGGGGGGGGGCAGATGCGGGCCACGCGTGAGCTGGTATCTGCCTGAAGCAACGTGACTGGAACGCGTCCCTGGGGCTCCTGGCACCTGGTCCAGTCGCCCCGAAGTGCCCCGCGGGCTGGAACCACAGGACGGCCTCCACTCACTGCCCACGGGCTGGGGAAGGAAGGCCAGGGGGCTTGTGACCCCAAGCGCTGCCGTTGGCCGAGAGCTCACTTGGCCTCGTGCTGAGCTGTCGGGGGGCGGGGGGGCGGCCTCCTCTCTTCCGACGTGAGACCCCCATGACAGGCCCTTCCAGGTTTCAGACCATGTTGGGGCTGGAAAGAAGCTTTGGAGGCTGTCGATTCCAACACCTGCATGTAGAGACGGGAACCCGAGAGCATGGTGCAACACGGCCCAAATCACCAGAACTAGACCAGCACCGGGCCCCCTGGCACGCTGCAGACTCTCCTCCCCTGGGATCGTGCAGAGGCCCGCAGCCCCACTGCTTCCCCACTGGACGGCGTGGCAGCCTCAGAGGACACTTACCCTGCTCCTTTGCCCATGGTTACAGGACAGCAGGGTCATCCCACCACAGAGGCAGCCCTCTGCCCTCTGCCCACCTGGCAGCAACCCGAGGGCATCTGTGGTCAGGCTTAGCCCGGCATGTGGGCTCTTGCTCTCCCCATCTCAGGAAGGGGCAGAGAAGGTGCCCGGGGCCCAGGGCAGGCGACAGGACCAGCCAAGCAGCGAGGAGCGGCCTTGAGGGACATGGGGGCAGCAGGCCCTGGACTTCCCACGGTGACAGGGCAGCAGGTGGAGAGGGCTCTGCAGCACCTGAGCCCTTGAGGATGTATGGGAAGCAAGGCTGGGGCAGCCTGCAAGCCCCTGGACCATGGCCTGGACCACAGCAGCCACTGGCCGGAGTGGACGGATGGGAGGCTGGGCCTTTGGGGGCAGGAGGACGCCACGCTGGTCCAGCAGGAAGGACGCAGAGCCGTTAACAAAACCTGACCTTGACAGCACAGAGGGACTGCGGGGGCACTGAGACCAAGCTCCCCAGAGCGGCCGTCTGTGGTCACCTGCGCAGGTCAGGACAACAGCGTAACGGCAGGGGCGTGGGGCCTCGCCGCGTCTCTCAAGGACTGTGGCCAGGCTGCAGGAAGGCCTGGGGCTCAGCCACCGTGCGCCTGTGCTCTCAGATGAGTCCTCAGGGTGTGCTCAGGGCTGAGGGCGCCTGGAAGGGAGGTGAGGTGAGGAGGCCACAGCCGGGAGGTGAGGTGAGGCTCTCCTGGAGCGTCCCCACAGAGCATGGTTATGTGCGGCCTGTCCGCACAGGACAAAGGGACGGGAAGTTCCTCAGCCATCAGCTCGCTTCCTGGGAAACAACGGGTCTGACACCTGTGTTCACCTGCCCCACCCGGGCGCCTCCTGTGCATTTCCTGTGCCCCAGTTTCCAACTGGAGATATGGTAAAGTCGCAGTCAGCTGTGAGAGAGATGTGTGAGTGACTAACAATTCAAACCTATTCTTAGGTTGCTGGCATGCCAGCAACTCAGAATTTCACAATGTAATTTCAAAAAGTATGAAAACTCTCGGGAGCCTGAGACCCCACCAGAGGCCTAGAAGTCAGTTCAGGAAAGTAAGTGGCAATGCTGCCAGCCAGGCCTGGCTGCCCGGAGGACAGAGCCGAGAGCCCTTGGCCAGAGGCTGCGCGTAAAATACAGGCCCCCTCCTTGCGGGGACTGCGGCGTCTGCCGGCCAGCAGCCTGCGGCCTGGGCTGGACCCAGCATGCCCTGGGGATTCACTCCCACGAGCAGGATGGGCTGTGCCTGCTCACGGCAGCTCAGACGTAAGTGGACTTTCCCCCATCGTGAGGGGTCCAGTTGCTGACTTCGGTTCAGAGGCTCAGGGCGGAAGGACTGGAGTCCCTCTGGCTCCCTGGCCGTTTCCCTCTTGGGGCCTTGATAGAGGCGGCCACTCCAGCAATCACAACGCGTAGCAGGCAAAAGGAGAAAGTAGCGGTGTTAGAAAGGGTACCTGCCCCGGCCCCCCCCGCACGTCAGCCCTTTCAAGAGCCTTCCTGGGAGCTGGGGGGTACCCACCGCAGGTGGCTGGGAACACAGCCTCATCGCCCCCCGACCCAGCAACAGAGAAAAGGGGAGAGTGGTTCAGGGTAGAGCTCTGTGCTTCTCGGTTACAAAGTCCTGCACAGCTTCTGAAAGCGCCGGCACAATCCGTCTCTGCACTGGGCTTGAAGACTGCTCCCTGCGCCCGGCCGGACTCACCATTGTGGTGACCGCTGTCCGGGGGCCTCGCCTCCCCTCCCTGTGCAGCCCCAGCTCCCTGGTGCCCCTGGGCCCACAGCTCTGCCAGGCGCTGCCTCTGCCTGCTGTGGACAGGCAGTACGGTGACAAGCGTGCACAGGCAGTACGGTGACAAGTGTGCACAGGCTGTACGGTGACAAGGACAGGACATGGCCCCTTCCCTCGGAAGCAGCGTCCTAGAGGCAGAGACCAGGTCACACAGAGGGCAGAGCACATGCCCCCCCACCCCCCCACATGCTTACCCTCCCTGAGGGCTACAGGCCCTCAAGACCATCCTGCACCACGCCTCCCCCCTCCCCTCCCTGAGTGCACAGGGCGAGCCTCCTTCGTCCGCCCCAAGGAGGGGCTGGCACCGGGTCTGAGGTCACAGCCCCCAGTAGGTGTCAGAAGCCAACCCAGATCCTACCTTCTTTTTTTTAATCAATTTATTTATTTTACTTACTTATTGTTGGCTGCGTTGGGTCTTCGTTGCTGCATGCAGGCTTTCTCTAGTTGTGGTGAGCGGGGGCTACTCTTCATTGCGGTGCAGCGGGCTTCTCATTGCAGTGGCTTCTCTTGTTGCAGAGCACGGGCTCTAGCTGCACGGGCTTCAGTAGTTGTGGCGCACGGGCTTGGTTGCTCCGCGGCATGTGGGATCTTCCCGGACCAGGGCTTGAACCCGTGTCCACTGCATTGGCAGGCAGATTCTTAACCACTGGGCCACCAGGGAAGCCCTCAGATCCTACCTTCTAAGCGCGGGGCACGCCTGGCCCATGCTGGCCAGATCCTTGCAGACCGTGTTCTGTGCGGCCAAGGAACAGCTTCCAGGGCCGATCCCTGGGGTGTCCCCCTCCTCCATCCCCACCCCATGCACACATGCGCACCTGCCAGTCCCTGGCGCTTGAGTCTGCGTCCTCCCAGGAGCCCTGCCCCTCAGCAGCACCTTTGTTGCCTACACACCTCCTTCCACTGCAGGGTCCACACCCCCCCTCTCTCTTCCTCACCCAGAGGCAGGTGGGGACAGACACCCCTCAAGGGGATGCCTGAGGGGGCTCAGAGAAGTGGGGCATCGAGCAAGGACTTGTCCAGCGGAGTGGGCTGGAGTGAGTGCTGACTCCTCCCCTGGAGCTCAGCCCTGGGCCCAGACCCAGGCGGGGAGCGTGGTGTCTCGGGGACAGGGAGTGGCCAGGAGGGCAGCAGCAAGGTGCCCAGGCCGTGGGCCAGGACCCAGGAGCAGGGACATGCTGGGGTCTTGTGCCTGCAGAATGGCCTCGAGTAGAGGCCTGTCAGGGTCCCTGCCCCCGCGATGGTCCAAGGGGGGCTCTTCTTCCTCAAAATACTCAGCCCCACTGTGTCCTCGTCAGGCTCCCCAGGTTGGGGGGGCAGGGGGTCGCCCGGACCCTCTTATTCTGGGCCCTCTGCCTCCAATGCATCATTCTAACCTGTGTTCACCTCCTGCAGGCTGTCCTGGTGACGGTGCCGTGACCCCCGCCCACCAGCCCCTGCCTGGGTCCTCTCACTCCCCACCGAGCCACATCCTCACGGGCACCTTGTGCCAAAACCTAGGCGGATTGGCCAGCACCGGGCAGTGCCCCACGTGCCCCCGTGCACATGCCCCCCACGCGCCCCTTGTCACAGGCAGGGACAGAGCACGGAAGGCCCACGCACGGGGGTGACTCCCTCCACCGCATGTCTTGCAGGTTGGTTGCCCAGATTCACGACGAGCTGCTGTTTGAAGTGGAGGATTCACAGATTCCTGAGTTCGCAGGTGAGCCCAGAGGAGCCAGGGTTGTTTCTATTTCACGAATAGTTACAGTATCTCCCTGGGGGCTCACAGGCCCCCTCCCTGCACCTGCTGTATGCCCCCTGCAGAAGGGCCAGCCTTGTTTGGGGGCCCTTGAGAGGTCTGGACGGCCATTCCCTGGCCAGCAGCCCTTGGGGAACGCTAAGTGCCCTACTGGGGGCCCTGCATCAGCCCCAGGGGCCCCGGAAGGATGGGGGCGACATTGGGACCCCAGGCCGGCGGGAGCCAGGCGGTGGGGCCGGCAGCAGGGTTAGTGCTGGAGCATCAGGGTGACTGAGGCCCACAGGCTGAGCACAGACTCCAAGCCTGGGTCCCACCCTGCCCCGCGACAGGCACCACCCGCTGTGAGCCCTCCGGGATTCTTTGAAGCTAGAGACCACCTGTCCCCGACTCCGTCCTCAGGTTGGGCAGGAGTCCTCCCCTAAACAACTACCACTGCAGTGGGCATGGGGGCCTCTCTTCTGCCCCTCTAGTGAGAGCAGGAGCCCTAGGGCTCTGGTCCTTCTAGGCCCTGCAGGGCCTGTGAGGGAGGTGGCCGAGGGTGGAGAGAGTACAGGGCTGGGCGTTAGGGCTGGGTACCAGCCTCCCAGCCAGCTCCCAAGTGACAACTGGCCAAGCCCTCCCCCAGCTCCGCCACCACCTGCAGAGACCTGCCCTGAAAAGTGGTGAGACCACTATCCTCAGCGCCCCAGCCTCCACGCACCTCCATCTTACAGCTGGGAAACCAACCCATAGCAGGGCCCCGTCCTATGCGGGGTCCCGTCCTACACGGGGCTTCAGCCTACACGGGGCCCCATCCTACATGGGGCCACATCCTACGCAGGGTCCCGTCCTACACGGGGCTTCAGCCTACACGGGGCTTCAGCCTACACGGGGCCCCATCCTACAAGAGCCTCATCCTACATGGGGCTCCATCCTACATGGGGCCACATCCTACGCAGGGTCCCGTCCTACACGGGGCTTCAGCCTACACGGGGACCCATCCTGCACCGGGCCCCATCCTACAAGAGCTTCATCCTACATGGGGCCACATCCTACACAGGGCCTCATTCTACAGGGGGGCCCATCCTACATCATCATTTGAAATCTGTTTGGAAATAATGGGCCTGAAACAAACCATTTGATGGGATTGGCGGGTGCTCAGCTGCTGGTTAAAAAGGAAAGAAAAAGTCCTACATCTGGAGGGAGCCGTCTTAGGAACAGTCCAGTTCCCGTTCATCCTGGGGGCAACTGCTAACTGTTTCAGGCAGGCATTGAGGCTCTGCTCCCTGTGGCTCCCTGAGGGATGCAGGGGCCTCGGCCACAGGCCAGCACTCAGAGGCACCAGCTGGCGCTGTGCTGGGAGAGCTCTGGGGTCTCGACCCAGCCACGGACCACGAGACAGGTGAACCCGGTGTGGGCCGGGGCTGGCTGCCATCTCTGAAATGCTGGGTGGTCAGGACACACCTGATGGCGGCCCAAAGAGCAGACCCAGGATGGGGCTCTGGGGCCCCCAGCCCAGGGAACCTGCCCTCATGGGCCATGTGGTGCAGGCCGGGGACACGGGTCACCCCAGGGAGAGGCCTGGGAGAGAGCCAGCTCTGCCCGACTGCCACCGCCCCTCTGCCCAGTGGTTACTCGGGGTCACTCGTTTAGTCAGTTGCACAAAGGAGGGGATACACAGGAGGACCTGGCGTTGTCTGCACACCCAGTGAGGGGGTGTCAGGGTCCGACTCCTCCCATTAGAAGCACCTGGACACCCTGCAGCTCCCCAGGGAGGCCGGGCCCTCTGTAGTGCTCCCCTAGAGTGGGCTGGGCCCACGCTGCCCGCCCACCTCCCCACAGCCAGACCCAGGAGCCACAGCAAGTGACTCCCCACTCCCTGGCCACACCAGTGTCCCTCTGTAAGCCCAGAGAGGGTAGCGAGGCCTTCGGGCAGCAGCTGATCCTGCACCAGACACCCCAGGCCCCGTGCCCCCGCGAGTCAGCCAGGGACCCCTGGGGCCGCGGAGGACAGAGGACAAGGCAGCCGCTGCCCATTCCTTGGGCGTTCCTTTGGCGATCTTTGTACTGAAATGTCAGATAACTTAGAGCAAACCCTGAGGAACACCGAGCCAGCCAGCCCCTCCCGCCGGGCTGCTCCCAGCCCAGCCCCCAGTGCCATGGAGTTGTCCTTGCAGCGTCACGGGCACGTGAAACTTCACAGGGGTTTCGGCGGAAGCACAGGTCGTCCTGCCCGGGCTGCTCGGGCCAGCGGGATTGCCTGGCCTGGCCACCCGGGGCGGGGGGGTGGGGTTGGCACAGGGGGCCCGCAGCTGCAGACAAGCGTGTGGGCGGGGCTACAGCGACGCTTCGGACCCGAGGGCCCTGCTCACGGCACCCACTGTTGGGGCCCGTTAAGGCGCCTTCAAGCACGTGCCAGTGGGAGTTGGAGCCGGTCGGGGAGAGCCGCAGTGGCTGCCAGAGCAACCAGTACCGGTGACCATGACTGCGGACTGGGGAGAACCGGTGATCCTGGGGGCTGGGTAGGGCTGGGGCCCGGGTGTCCTCCTGGCGCCAGCTCTGCCAGGCAGGCTCGGGCTGCCCCTCTGTCTTGCCTTTGTCCCAGCCCTCGTCAGGGGAACCATGGAAGCCCTGCAGCACGTGCCGGCGGTGGAGCTGCAGCTGCAGGTGAGGGGGCGGGGCAGGAGCTGGGCGGGGCCGGGCAGGGCTGGGCGTGGGGGAGGAATTCATCAGCCCTCCCCCCAGGCCACCACCACCTGCCCCAGGTGCACCTGGACGTGCCAAGCCAGTCCCAGCCAGACTGCTGGCTGTTGGCTCTCAGAGGGGCTCCAGGTCCCCACCAGGAAGACCTTCGGGTCCAAGCTGCCCCAGGGTGGTGGGGAAGGTGGAGGAGTAACAAGGAGGTGAGAGTCCTTGAAGTCTTGCACATGGGCCGCACAGGGTCAACAAGCACCTTGGAGCCCCTGGAAAGGCTGCAAGGAAGGATGGCTTGCCCCTCGTCCCATGGTCGCTCCCTCCTCCCTGCCGTGGAAGCAGCCATGCTCTGTGCCCCTGGGGCCCCTGCACCCATCCCACCGTTAACTTCACCCCTCACCTCGCCCTGCGGGCGGCAGCTTGGCAGCATGAAGGAGCGCCCACACAGGCCCAGCCAGGGACGGGAACTCCTGTGTTCTGGATTGGTTGGCGTTTGCTCCTGTGGCAGGTGGAGACGTGGGGGACCCGAGGTCCCCAGGAGCCCAAGAAGCCGCACCTCACCCCACTAGTAGCCCTGCAAGTGGCAGGGGGCTGCAGCTGTGAGCGGCCCCCTCCCGTTGAGAGGGAGCTCTTGAGCCGTGGTCAAGGGTGCTCTCAGGATCGGGTCCCTAGGAGGGCTCTCCAGACTCCTCTGCACCTCTTGAAATCAGCTGATCCCCCTGGGGGACCCCAGGTGGCCCCAGGACACACCTCCCTATGCCAGAGCCCCCTGCCTGGCCAGCCCCGACGAGCTCCTTGCGCACAGGGGCCCTGGCAGGTGAGGGGGATTCAGCCAAGGTCGAGGCATCGTGACAGGGTGGGTGTGCGGTGAGCCCGTTGACCTGGTGCCGTGTGAGCGTGTGCGAGCGTGCGTCTGTCCGTAGCTGAGCTGCTGTGGCCGTGTCTAATTGTGTGTCTTGGGGCAAGTGGCTGCCCGCGTGGGGGTCTGGGCGGTGGCTGGGAAGGTCTGGCGCTCACCTCTGGCTGCCACCCGCAGGTGCCCCTGAAGGTGAGCCTGAGTGTCGGCCGTTCGTGGGGACACCTGGCACCACTGCAGGAGGCCCCGGCCCGTGACCCCACCACCGTCCTGCCGAGTCTCCAAGCAACCGCTCGGCCACCGCCGGCCCCCGAGCGCCTACCCCCGTGCACGCATTTTTCGCCTTCATTTGGTCTGTAGCCCCAGGCAACAGCGGGGAAAAGAACTGGTTTCCACCAGCCCGCTGTGTGGCCTTCCCAAGGTCAGAGTCGAGCGCTTGGTACTCGGCTAGGGCCACCTTCCCTCTGGAGCTGGGGCAGCTGGGTGCCCCCCAGAGTAAACGCCTCTTGTGAATGTGCTCGGCCCTGTCCGCGTGAATTCTTCCCTTGGGTGGGATACACCATGTGTGCAGCCCTTGGCCGCTTGGGCACAGCCAGGGCAAGCACCCCAGGCAGGAGTGGCCCAGCCCTAGGTTGCCCCAGGCTGACAGCTGCTTACCACCTCGCGGGTGCCCAGGAGCTGCCAGCAGCCTGGCTCCCAGGGCCTCCAGGGTCGGGGCAGTGACGTACTGGCCAGAGATCACAGCCTGGCCGCCCTCCTGAGGGCCAGAGGGGCCCGTGCACAGGTGCTCGCCGGCCAGCTGTCCACGCGAGCTGGTTCTCACAGACCCCCAGGGCCGAGGGCGGGCATGGCCCGTGCACCCCTGGAGCCTCACAGCAGCCTGTGACAGAGGTGCCACCCCCTGGCATGGTGGGGACACTGAGGCAGGGGAAGGTCACCTCACTGGGACAGGTGTCCCAGCAGGACTGCAGCTGGGCTCCCCCCGACCCTGCCCCGCACCACTGCCCAGCCGCCTGTCTCATCCCGGGGCCCCATTCCCAGACCCTGGTCTGGGTCCAGGCTCTGCATGCCACCCTCCAAGTGGGGTGCAGCGCCTACCCAGGGCAGGGCGAGCATGTTGACAGGGCCCAGATGCAGCTCCAGGAGTGGGCACGGCTCCCCCCCCCCCCCGCTACCGGCTGTGGACTCTGCTCCTGTTTAATGGCAACTAGAGCCCACGGGACATGGCATCATCTTTTCTGAGTGACGTGGATCGTCACAGTTTATCATGCCCAGGCCCGTTTTTCTCATGGCTTCAAGACCTCGTCACTGGTCTCATGGGCTGTGCAGCGTCCAGATGGCCAGGACTGACCGCCATGTGATAGAACATTCCAGAACCTGGAGAGCTGCCAGGGCCCTCCACGCCACTGCCTCTGTTGTGTGTCTGTATGTCTGAGTGGCAGCCTGTCTTCGTGCTCTGTCACCTCAGAAGCAGGACCACTGCCGGGCTTCACAAGGAGCATCTCACTCAAGCAAACGACCGTCCTTGGGAGCTGACGTCTCTGGGCCAGCGCGGACCGCCATGTGCCTTGTGGGGGGAAGCCACGTGGGGTGGGCACGTCCCAGAGCGTCCCAGTCGGACCCGCGAGAAGGGAACACGCCTGACACCCTCGGGGCTGGGGGGTGGATGGACCCCGCGAGGACGTTCCCTCCCAGCCAGAAGCCGGGCCAGGGCAGGAGAGCGCAGCCAGGGGAAGGCCTGCTGTGGAGAGCCGTCCATGCTGGGTGGGCTGCAGGAGCCTTTGGACACGGCTGGGTGTATGTCCACCCTGAGCCCCAACGTCCCTGCCCCACCCCCGTGCCCTGCTCTCCAGCCTGACACCCCCATCCCATCGCCCTCCCTTCCTTACAGACACTGGGGGTCCCACACCTCATGGCATCCCTCAGAGCCGACCTGCTCCAAGGAGGCGTCAGACAGACGGGCAGACCCCCAGGCCTGCAGGAGAGCCCGGCCGGGGCTGCTGACACAAAAACGGGGGCCTCGCAGCCCACAGGTCACCCAGGCACCTGCTCCAGCCTCCAGGAGGAGGGGCCCAGCATCTCCAGGAAAGCAGCCCTTCCTGGCCCAGCGTTGCGCAGACGACACCTCAAGAAAGCATGGAGCCCGGTTCCATCAACTCCGGTTTTATTGAAAAACAGCAGCATTGGGGGCTGGGCAGGCGGAGGGACACTGCTCCCGGCCCCTCCCGTCGCTCACACACGCACAGGAAGCCTGGGACCCTCTCCCCAGCCCTGCAGCCTGTCTCCTCTGGACGCAGTGCACGGCCCCTCCGGGCCCTCTCGGGGGCTGTTTGGTACATCCTGGGGTGTCAGGACAGACGCCTCAGTCCTGGGCTCACAAATGGTAAACACAGTAAGTGAAACCAGCCACCATGACACGTTCTGGGCTCTGCCTGCCCAAGGGCACCGTGTCCACGGCAGCCGTGGTCCAACAAATCTGATCTCGGCCAGTCTGGCTGAGTGTCACTGCCCTTGCCACCCTCCCCACACGGCCAGAGAGCTGGGCAAAAGCTCATCCTGGTCACCCCCTTCACACAGGCCGTCCGGCACCCCTGGCCAGGGAGGAAGGAGCGCTAGATTCAAGGTCCGCTGGGTCCGGAGAAGGAGCATGAACGAGGCCTCAGGCCGGCCGCACCGCGAGCACCTCCCGGCCGCCCCTTCCCAGCCAGAGCGGGCCCTCGGCCCCCAGGCTCCCTCCCTGCACACGCACACACGCACACACGCAGAGGCACACACGTGTGCGCGTACCCACAGGCACACATGCACACACACAGGCACACCCCTTCTCCAAAACGGCTAATTATTGCTGTTAAAAAACCACATCAAACAACAGTTAGCTTGGGGCTCCCCTCCCTGACCCCGGGCAGCCCACTTGTCGGTGGACCTCACGCCATCACTGAGAGCCTGTCCTTGGCACCATGGAGCAAACACAGACCAGGATCTGCCCCACACCCAGCCCAGAACTCGAACCCAAAAGCCTCGGCCAGAGGGCCACCAGCACAGGTACACAGCCTGTGGCCAAAATGATTCACAGAAGCGGCTTCAAACAGACACAGGAGCAGCAGGAACACGGAGGACGTGGCCAGGGAAAGGCAGCAGGCTCCCAAGGCCTGGGGCCACTGTCCAGCCATCCCCCAGACACTGACAGGAAGGCGGCCCCAGCGGTGTGCCCAGCGCCTGAGGACGGGCAAAGACCCACACCCACAAGTGTCAACATGCCTCCCAGAGGCCAGAGCCAGGCCCTGTGGCCCAGAGAGCCTCCCAAGCACTTGCCCGATGCCAGAGGGGCCACCTGAGAAAGGACACACAGAGCAGGGTGGGGGCCGCCCCAGGACCGTGTGGCCTCCCAGCCCAAGCCTTCTGCCCCCCGTCCCTCCCCCGCTCCACCCAAGGGCAGCAGGGGCAGGCCAGGCCGGACACGATGGAGGTACCAGGTGGGAGACGCTGCCACGGCCCTTCCTGGGGCCGGGCCACCTGGCTGGCCTCAACACACGCACACCACCCACCCTGGCTGCCCACCGTCGGGGGCCAGCTGTCTGAAGAGCCCATACCTGGGCAGGGGGAGCTACCCCTGGGATGGCCCGCCAGCCACATGCCAGGACCCTGGTGGCACTGGGCCATCCAGAGGTGCTGGAGCCTTCAGCTGCCCTGGATCCCACTGCCTGGACGTGCCCATCGGGCCTGTGTTCCAGGCTCATCTAACGCAGACATCCTGAGCGCTCTGCCTCCCGCTTTCCGCTCCAGACACAGACAACAGAAGCCCTGGAAGCCCGACCCCTGAGCACGGGTGCCGGGCCCAGGGCTGGCTTTCCAGTCTGGGAAGGCCCAGGAGCCAGCAGGGAGGGGAGGGGGCCCAGGGCCGCCCAGTGCAGAGAAGCTGCTCAGACGCATCACTGGGCAGGACCCCAGGAGGACGCTTCACAGAGGTAGAAGAAGTAACATCAGAATTTCTACAAAGGTATAAAATTCACATCTCAGTGCATGTTTGTGGAGCAGTCAGCTCCCAGGCTGGGGGAGGACGGGAGACCTGCCCCCCGTGCTCCCCAGGAGCCCGGGAGCCGCACGCCGGCCGGGCAAGGCTGACCTGGGCTCAGCAAGCACCCAGCCTGGGGCACATAGGTGCCTCTGCCCACCTCAGGGGCCAGGCAGCAGCTGGACAGCAGAGTTCCGGACACATGGCCACCCTGCCACACCCCTCCTGGCATCTCTCCTGGCAGCAGCAAGAGGGCATAAGGAAAGGTCAAGAGCCCAGCCAGCACGCACCAGCCTCCGGGCCACCGACTGGGGCGCGGGGAGGACGCAGCATCGACAGACACCAGCAGGACGGGAGGGGCCACACCACTGCCAGAAGCATCACCAGAGAGGCACTTCGGTCGATGCCAGCAGACGTGGGCAGCCCGGGGGCTCCGGCGGCCCCACCCACGGGCCCCGCCCCAGGGACGGGAGGCCCAAAGGCACAGGATCAGAGGAAGCTGGCAGCGTCCCAGTGCCACCACCTGACACCTGACAAGACACAGCCCACCACGCGGACGTCACGGGCCCCCGCCTGCCCTTCCCACCCGGCCAGGCCTCAGGTCAGCTGCAGCCCCAACTTGCCCCACGCCAACTAAGGCCACCCCAAGCCGACACCGAAGCAAACAGAAAGAGGAAAAAGGCACAACTGTTTGTTTTCCGTTTTGCTAAAACACTTTACGTCTGTCTGTATAATCCGGATTAACAAAATCTGAGAGCTGCAAGAAAATAGGTGCCGATTTCTGTACAGTCTACAAAATTCCCACCCCCGAGTGGGGACCGGGCGCCACCAGGGGGAATGTACAGGGGAGCACGGGGTCTGTACAGTGTTCTGCAAGTATCTCAGTTGCTGACAGCACAAAAGGCCCCTCAGGAAACTAGGCTTGTTCCGTCCATCTGCTTACTTCCAAAGCGCCTCTTTAAGAATGCTCCCTCCACGGTCCCGCGCGTGGGACCCAGCTCAGTGGCCCAGGACGCCTGCCACTTCCCCTCCCCCAAATCCCCAAATAAAGGGGTCTTGGCGGGCATCTCTGCCCTCCTGCCACCAGGCGAGGTCCGGGCTTACAGCTGGATGTGCGGGCACTGCCAACCACCGCCTTCCTCTCCCCCTCTGGGCCACCCCCGCACCCAAAGGCCGCTGCCTGAGACCTCAAGAAGGAGAGGGTGGAGGCACAGGTCTCCCAGAGCCCACAGTGAACTCCTGCACTGGGAGGCTGCCAGGAACTTGCTCCCATCCTGCCCTCCGTCCTGCAACACGAGAGCTCGACAGGGGTAGCCCGGAGCCTCCTCACAAAGCAGGAATGCTCTTTGGGGGAAATTATATGAAGTCAGGGTCTCCCTCCAGATTCCAACCTGAAACCCTCCACCCACCCGGCCACCCACCCCCACCCAACTGGGCCAGAAATAGTGCATTCTAGACCACACAGGTGTGTGTGTGCGTGTGTGTGTGTGTGTGTGTGTGTGTGAAGGTATAAACTACCGTTTTGTCCCAAGAATTAAAGTCATGCAGAGCGCTATTCTGTCTAAATAACTTATTAAAAAATAGGTCGGCTTCAGGCTGGGAGAAGCTGCGGGCTCGGTGGTGCAGGCAGCAGCCTGGGTCGGTAAGATTCACAGGACAGAGCCCGTCAGCCGCAAGGCAGGAGGTCCTCAGGGAGGTCTGGGGGAGGCCACCGGGATCAAGTTGGCACTGGGGGAGAGATGACCCCATGACTGCCTCCTACCCTGCTCTCCTGAAGGGCCCTGACCACGGCTGTACAACATGTTGCCATGGGAACCACACCTGGGCAATGCCACCCATCGGCAAAGCCCGGGCGGAGGAGGGGCAGGTACCAAAAGGAAAGACAGGTGATCCGATGTCAAAGCAAAGCTGAACTGGGTGAAGCAAGGGGCAAGGTGGACAGTCAGGCCTCCCAAGAGGCTGGGCTGGGGCTGGGGGCGCTCACCAGTCTGGGTCCAGTCCAGGCAGGGCAGGGGGCGGGAGGCTGTGGGCATGCGGCATGCTGCAGCCAGGCCACAGCCTCAGCATGCACAGAGCAAAGCGGGCCCGCAGCCAGCTCGGCGCCCCGTGGGGCAGTGGCCGGCCGGTGCAGCAGGCCACACCTGCTAGGGACTGACGGCTGAGCCACCGCCTGGCTGGCGGCCAGGGGTCTGCCGGGCGGGGGCCTCACTACAGAGGCTCTGTGCTTGGTGGGCAAGGCTGGGCCCGCCCCCACCCCGGGGGTGGGCTGGAAGGGGCCCCTCGCGCCAGGGCCGGGCAGCTGCGTGGGCTCGCGGTGGTCCACGCTGTCACTCTTCAGGATGCGGCCCCAGCAGACTGGGGAGGGCAAGGGGCGTGGCTGGGAACAACCCACCTCCCCAAGTGTCACGGATGAGCAACGGCCCCGCACCCCCCCAAGAACCAGCCAAAGAACCGTGTGGTGCCGAAAAAGGAAAAACCCAACACAAACGCCAAGGTGAGCGTCTGAAAGCGGCCCGGGCGGCGGGCAGGAGGGCACAGGCGGACGGAGCGGTGGGCGGGGCAGCGGGCAGGTGGGTGGCGGTCACTCCTCGCGCAGCTGCAGGCGGTAGCGGTGGTAGCGGACCTGGAAGAAGAGGCGCTCGGCCAGCGAGAGGGTCATGCCAGGCATCACGTAGCGGTCACTTGAGCCCATATGCCTGAAGCCCAGCGACTCGTAGAGCTTGTGGGCGGCCACCTTGACGGCTGTCGTGCCTAACACTACCGCAGAGTAGTCGTGCACCAGGGCGAACTCCAGCACCTTACGGCCCAGCGCCTTGGCGATGCCCTTGCCACGGAAGCGTGAGTCCACCGACATGCGTAGCAGCTCCACCGTGTTGTCCGCCGCGTGGGCCCGCGCTGCCACGATGCCCACCACGTTGCCATCCAACACGGCCACCCAGAAGCAGGAGCCTGCGGGGAATGGGGTGGTCAGGGCCACTGGCACTACTGCATGACACAGCCACCCCGGCAGAGGGAGCCAGGCCCAATCTGCCTGCTGCCCGCAGCAGCCCTGGAGCCTCCCTGACCCTGGGCCTGAGGCTGGGCAGCCAGCCCTGTGCTCAGGCCAGCCGTCCCCACCCCCGGCCCAGACCAATCGCGGCCCCACGCAGGGCAGGAGGAGGAGGGGGAAGACCTCAGGGAGATGAGGGAGCAACAGGGACAGAGGAGTGAAGACCAGAGGGGAGGGGCCTGCAGGGCACAGGCCACGGGGAGAGCCATCTCCTCTGGGGGCCCAGGGCCCAGGGGCTACAGGAGGCAAGGCCAGGGGGCAGTGCCTGTTCCGAGGAGCCCAGCCTGCACACGCCCTACCCACGGCCACGCCAGCCTCCACTGCCACGCCAGCCTCCACTGCCACGCCAGCCTCCACTGCCATGCCAGCCTCCACTGCCGTGTCCTCCCGCCAGCCACCCCCCAGGCCCCCGCCCCAGCCTCCCTCCTGCAGTGGCCAAACCCTCCCCCGCTAACGCTCCTTCCCCGGACCCCCGCCCGGAAGAACTCTTCACCGCCCTACGCCTGGGGGTCCCCCACTACCACATCTGCCAACGCGGCCCCCAGCAGCCCGTCAGCTCTGCCGGGCAGTCTCCTGTCTCCTTCACCGTCAGACCCCAAGACTGAGACCGGGCACGTGGCCCGAGCTCAGGAAGGAGCTGACCGCCCCCTCCACTGGCTGACCTGCCCACTGTCCGGGATTTCAGGCTCTCCCCACCTGCCCGGGCCCAGGTCAGAGGTCAGCACAGTCCTGGGAGCCTCGTGCCTCCCCAGGCCTTGGTTCCCCCGTTGCGGGAGCAGCTCCCACGAGTCCAGCACGGCCCCACCAGCCGCTGTCCAGCCTCTCTGCCCCTGCGGGATCTTCCTGCACACCCACCAGACATCTCAGGAGGGGCGAGCAGGGCCCAGCCCCCCATCTCACACCCAAGGACACTGCACTCCAATGAGGGCAGGGCCACGCTGGGCCCCAACCCCTCTTCTGCTCCTGCGGCCTGGGCTTTGGTGCCAGGTGGGTCTCACGCTTCTGTCCCCTCCCGTCCTGGGGGGAGCCAGGCTGAAGCCAGAGCTCCATGGAGGCTGATAAGATGCTTTGTTTGGGCTTGGGAAAGGGTCAAGGAGAGCCAAAGGTGCCCAAGGCCAGCCAGGCAGCCTCGGGGCGGGGAAAGGACCAGCCACCAGCGCGCAGGAGCTGGCCGGGCCAGAGCATGTCACCGCTGCTCCAGGACGCCTCGCCTCTCTTGTCCCCACTGCTCTTCCCTGGCACCCACCAGGATGCTGCTAGACCCTAACCAACCAGGCGCACTCTGTCCCTCTCCTCAGGGACCTTCCTGCACCTGGAAGGCCCTCATGCCCCAGCTCCAGGCATGGAGAAAAGCAGGACCCTGCCTCCCAGGACCCACCCTGCCTCAAGGCCAGCCTGGAGAGTAAAGAATGGCTGCAGACCAGGTCCCAGCCCCTCCCTCTACAGAAGGCCAGGGTTGGGGCGAGACCCTGGGCTTACTAAGTGGCCCAGAGACCAGAAGTGGGACCCCTGTTCTCCTAGGGTCCTCATTGCCCCAGCGTGCTCTCTGCCCTCTCCCCACCATATGGCCCTCTGCCACACAGGGCCCTAGCATTCCAGGCCGGCCCAGGATCCAACAAGGCAGCCGAATGGGACCGGAGAGAGGTGAGAAAGACCCCCTTCCCCCCATGAAGCACCAGGGCAGCACAAACAGCGGGGCCAGGACCCCATGGCCCAGGGCCAGCTCAGGCCACTCAGAGCCCTGCCCTCGGAAGCCCGGCCATACTCAGGGCAGAGGGCCTGGTCCTGCCAACCCCAGCGCCTGCCAGCCTGCGGCCAGAGCCCTTGGGCACCCAGAAGCCTCGGGTCACGGGGGTGCCCCAGCCCAGGCTGACCTATGCCCAGCCCCTGCCCCAGGCCCGCCCCGAGGTTGCTGCGCTGGGGGCAGCTCTGCCAGCAGGAAGGGCAGGAGGGGGGAGGGGGGAGGAGGAGTCCAGAGACCCCCGCGACTCACCAGGGGGCTTCATGTAATACTGCTCGATGTCGGCCATGTCTGTGTGCAGCGCGCAGTCCAGGTAGGCGAGGACCACCTTCCGGCTGTAGTAATAACGCAGGCCCAGCAGCCCTGCCGGCACCAGGCACGTCAGCAGCAGCGAGCGGGTCAGGGCGAAACAGAGCGCTGCGGGGAGAGGTGGCGCCCGGTGAGTGGTCGGTGGCGCAGAGCCCGTGGGGACAGCCCCGCAGACCAGCGGCCCACCAGCCCCTGGTAAGTAAGCCAGTGAGGGACATGCGCAGAGAGAGACCATGCCAAATGCACCAGGCCTGTTTTCTCCGGAAGAGCAAAGAACATCGCAGCTGCTCCTCCTACTTTTCCCTATTATCAAACTTCTCACCATAGGACACGTTACCTTTATAACCTGACATCATAGGATTTCTTAATACGCTGAGCACCGCAGTGGCCTCTGGGCAGGCTGCCCTCAATAGCTGGCGGGCACAGCCCAGGACAGGGCTACTGAGGGGTGGCCCCTGCCCATCGCCCCGGCCCGCTAGCTGGGGAAGGGGCTCTGTCCACAGCCTGGCCCACACGGGGCGGGGCGGGGGAGGGGGCCAAAGAGCTGCCTGGCCAGGCATCTGCAGGCCGTCCCACCCTTGGGAAGTGGGGGCCCCGCCTTCCAGCAGGAGGGCCCCAGCCAAGAGCCCTCCCTGGGCCAGCCTCTGGGTGCTGCGAGGACAGGGGCCAGGGGGAAACTGCTTCCAGCCTAGGCTACCAGGATGCAGACGTGCCTGCAGCGGAAGTGCCTCTGCTGCGTGACCTTGGGAAAGTCCCACCCCGCAGCCTCAAGCTCCTCACCTCTGAAATGGGGAGAACCACCCGCCCGCGGCAGAGCCTCAAGGGGCAAAGCCCCAAGGCCCCTGTCGGGGCCGCCCACCGTGAGGGCCCACTGCCCCCTCGCTCTGCATCCTCGGCGCACACCCTCCCCCGGAACCCCAGGGAGCCGGCTGTCTTCCCCTCATAAATTAGCGCTCAGAGCCGCCGAGGCAGCCTCCCCCGCCCCGCGAATTATATATAGTTACACGCGCCAGGCGCTGGGCCTCGGCAGCGGGCGCTACCTGCCGTCACCCCGCCCCCACCGGGATGACCAGGAAGGGGACGCAGGTGGAGACCCCAGTTTCCCGCCCGCAGCCCCTGTACCCGGCCCGCACTGGTTCCCACGCCCCAGCCCGGCGCGCCTTGGCCGCGAGCCCGGGCCGGCCCCAGCGCTGGGGGGCCACCTCGCCCCGGGCCTCCGCAGAACGCGCGAGTGCGTGTCCGCGCGCGTACGAGGCGGGGGGCGGGGGTCCGCTTCCGTCCCAGGACGAGGCCCGGGCCCGAGGCGGGGGCGAGCGGGCCGGAGGAAGTCCCGCGCGCGTCCCCAGAGGGCCGGGCGGGCGCAGACTGCGGCAGGCGGGGGTGCGCCCGGCCGGCCGCGGCCCCGACCCCGCCTTCCCCGCGGGGTCCCCGCGCACTGACCGGCCAGCAGGGCGTAGAGCAGCTGCGTGCGCGGGTGGTGCCGCAGGCCGCGGAAGGCCGTGTTGGGGATGCGCTCCATGATGCCGTCGTAGAAGATGCGGCGCGCCGCCTCCTGCTCCGCCGCACGGATCTCGCGGATGTACACGCCGCGCCCCTCCGGAGGCTCCGCGCCCCCCGCGCCGCCGAGGGGCTGGGGGCCCGGCGCGGGCGGGGGCGCGGCGGGGGCGGCGGCCGGCCCAGGAGCGGCGGGCAGCGGGGGCCACATGGCGCCGGCGGCGGCGAGCAGCGCGTCCTTCTTGGCCCCCGGCAGCGCCTCATGGTCCTCGGCGGCCACGATCTTCGTCTCGCAGACCATGTCGGGAGGCCCACAATGCATGCACCCGGCCGGGCGGCGCAGCGCAGGGACGCGGGCCGGGCTGCGAGCGGGCTCAGCCCGGGCCCAGGGCAAGGGCGCGGCGCCCTCGGACCCGCGGCGGCGGCGGCGGCGGCGGCGGCGGCGGCGGCTGTTCAGGAGCGCGGGGCGGAGGCGGCGGGCGGCCGGGGCGCGCGCAGGGAGCTACGCCGCATTTTGGAGAAGTATTTATAATGCAGCGGCGCCGGTGCAGTCGCGGCGCCCGGGGTCCCGCAGGGTCCTAGCGTCCACTGCATTGGCTGCCGAGGGTCACCATGTGATCTCGAGGGTGGGAGCAGACGCCGCCTCCGCGCCCGCCCGATGGCACACTTGGGCGCTGCGCGGCGGCCGGGAGGGGGCGGCGCGGGCGCCCCGGGGCGCGACGGAGCGGCCGAGCCCCGCGAGGTGGCCGGGGACGAACAAGCGAGCGTGCGGCCGGGGTCCGGGCCCGGAACGGGCACTCCGCGGGCTCCGGGTTGGGCGCCTCCCGCCTGGCCCCTGCGTCCCCGCGCCGCCGCCGCCCAGCGCGGGCCTGTGAGCGCCCGGACCTGGGGCCGCGCCACCGGAGCCCGCAGCCCTCGTCCTCCTCCTCCTCGGCCGCCGGGCGCTGTCACGGAAGCATCTCCATCTCCATCTCCCGCCCCTTTGTCTGAACGCGGCGCCTGGCCGGGGTCCTGGGGAGGGGGCGCCCCGGCTTCCCCGGGCCGGCGCCCCTGGGAACCTGCGCCCGGCGCCGCACGGGCTGCAGGCACGGGGACGCGGTCAGAGAGGGGTCTGATGCCCACGTCGCCCGTAGCCCAGCGCGTCCCAGCGCAGCGCAGTACGCCCCACTCGGATACCGGATCCCCACCGCCGGCGCGGGGATGCGGGACCCACAGGACCCATCCCGGCTCGGCCCCCGCCCTCCTCGGTCCGCGCATGCGCCCCACGATCTCGGTGCAGGTGCAGGGGGGGCTCTCGGCGCTTGCTCCGGGTCCCTGCGAGCCCCGCTGAAGCTGCGGGCCGGGGGCGAGGGGGAAGGTGAAAGCGGGAGGACAGGTAGTCCCAGGCCCGCCCCCTGCACTTTACGAACCCAGCCCCTTGCATCTCAGAATCCCCTTTCCTGCGTCGCCCCAGTTCTCCGCAGGTGACCCCACAGGGCAGCCTGGAGCTGAGTTCATACCCGCGCAGGTGGAGATGAGGCTTAGGGGTCCAGGTCTGAGGACCCTCAGCCCCCGTTGGGGCCCAGCGAGGCAGCTGTGGTCACCTAGAGGACAGGAAAGGGACTACCCCTCGCGGCGTCGCGCTGAGAGACCCAGGCGGAGTGAGAAGAGGGAGGACCCCGGACCCAGGAGCTGATCTGGGCCACAAGCCGGACCCGAGCGCTAAGTCGTAGGGGGAGGGCCAGCCAAGCTGGGAAGTCACCCCCACGCTGTGCTTCGGAGATGCCAGGATTTGTCTGGGCCCGGATTGTGACCTTCCAAGGGGGATCACGGAAAAGCTCAGAGGCACTCATCCATCCATTCAGAAACCCTCCACGTGCTGCCTGGGCACGTGCTGCCTGGGGGCCGAGTGACACTGACTGGACACAGCGGGACTAGGCTCTGAGGCGTCCTGAGGATGGCCAGCCGGACGGCAGGAAGCACGTCCGAGCGGAGAGGACAGCATGCAAGGGGTCCAAGAAGGAAACACCCAGAAGGGGGTGGGGGAGGGGCGGTGATGGCAGCTGGCGGCCTGGAGGGTCAAGGGGCTTCCAAGAAGGCGAGGCTGGGCTCGAGCGCCAGACCAGGGATCAGAAGGACACTCGCCACGCTCCCTGATGCGGGCCAGGAGGGAGGAGAGCCAGGCCCACCGTCCAGGAGCTCTTGGGCAGCAACCTGACCCTAAATCCAGGTGTGAAGGGGTCCCTCAGAGCAGAGCGGCCCGGTCCCCACAGGGCCACAGCCTCTGCCGGCTATTACCCACCCCACCTAATCCCCAGCCCTGAGCGGGAGGCTGCCCCTCCTCCACCCCCAACAGCCGCGCGGCCCGGGGTCCCACTCAGCCTGACCTTGTGGGGCGCCCTCCCGTCCAGGTGGCCTGACCGCACGCTTCAGCCCCCAGAAGCCCCCGAGAGCCCCCAAGGCCTTGAGGCAGTGGTCCAGCCCCTGGTCCAGAGGGTCCTGGAGAGCGCTAGCACCAGGTGGGGGGCAGGGGCCGGGCTCAGCTTGGAAGGGCCAGGGCTGGGCCCCAGGGAGGGCCACGTGGGAGCTCTGGGAGGTCTTGGTCCTGGACTTTAAGGGGCTGCGAGTTGGGGGCGGCCTGAGTGGGAAGAGGTGCAGGCAACGGGGTGGCCCCAAGCCCCGCCGATGAGCCTCAGTTTGGGGCCCAGGGAGGTGGCTGCAGTCACCTAGAGGCCAGGAAGGGGACTGCCCCTCGCGGCATCGCGTGCTCAGGGACCCAGGCGGAGTGGGAGCGCTGGGAAGCACGCCCTGTCCTGCCGTCAGGAGCCCATTTTACAGAAAACCTGGGGGGCGAAGTCAGGGGTCTGGTCTGTCCTCCCAATGCCGGGGTGCCCCCCCCGCCCCGCCGAATTCCGCCCACTCCTCTCGCTTTGGCTGCCCCGACCACCCCGAGATTCCCTGGCCTGATACCACTGCCAGAGCCCTGCAGGTCCCTGACAGGGGTGGCAGGGGTCCTTGGTGCAGCAGCGAGACCACCGCCCCCAGATCCCAGGGGCCAGAGTGGAGAGGGCGCCCTGGGCCTCCACTGTTCCTGCGGGGAGGTGGCGCCCAGCACTGGCCGGTTCATTTAGCAAAACAGCCCTCCACCCCAGATGAAGAAAGGGACCCGCGGGCAGAAAGGTCGAGGGGGGGCTGGGAGGAGGGACTGGGAAGGACGGCAGAGGCGGTGGGAGTGCAGGAGGGAGTGGATCAGAGGGCCAGGGGGTGGGAAGGAAAAGGAACGAGGGCCAGGTCAGAGGCAGCCAACAGGAGCTCCTCCAAGAGAACACGAAGGGGAGGAAACGAGAAAATAAAGGTTATTATCAACACTATCTCCCCAACCGAAGGACAGAAACTCCTGGTTAGAACCTGTGCGGCACCTTGAGTGGCCCTGCAGTTCTGAGAGCCTCCGGAGGGCAGGAAGGAAGCGAGGCTCCCGAGACCCACCTGCTGCGGGCAGCTGCCGCCGCTGGACCCAAGCCGCTCGCTCACCTCCTCACCAGGAGCCCAAGGCCCACCCCCCATCCTTCCCTTCAACACACGTTGGGTGAGCGCCTACCTCTATGGGGCCCTGAGAAGACCGAAGCTCGTTCTCCTCGCACTTCACAAGCGGGGGGTGCGGTGGGGCAGGAAATACACCAGTAACAGAGATCAACACTCCAGCATCCCTTTGGGACAAAGAAAATGAGTTGGGATAAGGGGCTAAAGAGTGAGGTGGGTGGTGGAGGCCAAGGGGGGAACCCCAAGGAGAGGGGACAGCACGTACAAAGGCCCTGGGGTGGCAGGGGCTATGAGCTGAACGTGCCGGCAGAAGATACCGTACTTTCAGACAGGCCAGCTCAGGAAAGGTTACTTACCACACTGTTTTCTAGGAAGCTACCTGAAGGGATGCCACAGGGAGAAGGTGGCATGGAATCTAGGAAACAGTGGCTCCAAACCAGAAGAGTGCAAGGTGGGCAGTGGGCAGCGGGAATGCCCAGCTGGCTGGGGGCAGGAGGGCACGGGCCAGGGAGGGGACGTAACGGGAACGACTTGACTGACAGAGAACGTCAGAAGCAGACGAGGGGAACAATAAGGCAGACACGATCTCTAGGGAAAACAAATGCCGTCCCAAGGATAATGCGTTCCCAGCATGGAAGATGCTCTTGACCCAGTCAGCCAGAAAGCAGTATGGCAGCTCCAGGACAGAACCTGAACGCGTGGGCCCTGACCACACGCACGGCTCAACTTTGCCAGTCATCTGTGCTGCCTCTCCCGTCTACTTCTCTAGTGACAACGCCCTTCAGGCCTTCCCCGCCCCCGACCGACCCTGCTCTTAGCAAGGCTGCCGAGGACCAGGGCTGCCCGACCCAGGGGTCCAGCCTTGGGCCTTGCTTGACGTCGGGAGCGTGAGACACGCTGACTTCTTTCCTAAGCCCTGGCCAGTCTCAGTTCTCTTCCTGTCTCATGAGAGCCCATCTCCTCGGGGGTCTCCCATCCCCCTGCCCGCTCAGCACATCGCTCCTCTGTCCACACTCACCGCAGGGCTCTCGGCCAGCACTTGGGGCCCAGCCTTCTCTCTCTCCAGCCCCCTTCCCAGGTGTGTCTGTCCGGTAGCCTCCTGGACCTCTCTGGTAACTCCATCCCTCTTCCCCTCACCCCCTCATCCCTTTCTCTCAAAAAAACACACCCGCGGCTCCCACTGGCTCTACTTTCAGATACACCTGGAGCCCAGCTCCTCCTCTCACTGCTGTTCCCGCTGCCACCGCCCAGCCCCGGGCCCTCTTCAGCTCTGATGGCTTCATCACATCCCCACGGACCCTGATTCTGCCCCTGACCAGAGTCCATCTTCAACCAGCAGCCAGAAACGTCCCGTTCCAACAGACGTGGGCTTGCCCAGACCCCACAGGGCTCCGGGGAGCCTCCGTCCCTCACGCTGCCCCCTGCCCTCCTGCCTGACTCTGCTGGGCAGACCCTACACAGCAGCGTCCCCAGCCCTTCTGCCTGTGGTTCCACACCCGTCCGCCTGGGCTGTGCCCCTCCTCCCTCCCAGAGGGCAGCTCCCCTAAGACGCTTTCTACGGCCACCCTCGGCTGCCCCCATCATTTATGGTAACAGGAACCCCAGTCCGGGCAAGGGTTCATGGCTGCCCACAAAATACACGATGCCCAGTTAAACTTCAGTTTTGGATAAACCAATAATTTTTAATTTAAGTACGTCCCATATTGCATGGGACATGCGTATGCTAAAAAGTACTTATACTAGAAGTACTTGTACTTTTCATACTGAGAAGTGCTCGCTGGTCCTCTGTGTCTGTGAATCTGGCCGCAGGCCAGCAACACAGGCTGCATCCCGCCCGCCGGGCAGCAGCCAGGAGTGGCCACATGACAGAGGCCAGCCAATGGGACATGAGCACCGTCTGGCAGCGCCCTGATGGGAAGGCACCTGCCTCTGCCACCCTCCGCTCCTTTCTGGGGCCCCAGGACAGGTGGATCCTGAGCCCTGCCACTGCACCCCGCTCACAGCCAGGCCCGAGGGCCGGCCTAGGCCTGCCACGGCTTCAGCAGCCCCCACCGCGGGCGTTCTCTGGCCGGATGTAAAGCTCACAGGCTTCCTCGCCACCAGACACCCAGAGCTCGGCCTCCCACCACGGCCAAGGTAGGAATCTGGTTTGTTCACTGTGATCCTGACACCTGGATCTGCCCCTGCACGCCGGGCGGTTCCAGCAGAAGAGAACCGAGGACAGAAGAGGTCAAGGTCAAGGGTTGGGAAGCCCGTTGGGCAGGGAAGGGCCTGGGGCAGAAGGTCTGAACAGATGCCTGCATGTAGATCACAAAGACAGGCCAGGCCAGGCCGGGCTGGGGACTGGTGCCGTCGTCCAGGCAGTGGACCAGGAGTGTCCGGCTCCACCAACCCGAGACGGCAGAAGCGGGGCGGGGGGGGGGCACGTTGCACCGAGGCGGCCACAACCAGGGAATTAAAGCCCTTGAGAGCCAAGTGTCCCATAGAGGTCACTTCCAGTCGCAGCCCTGCCGCATTCCTGGATGTTTCTTACAGTGTGCATGCGTTACTTCGAAAAAAAGGTATTAATTTTTACTTTAAAAACCGTTCCCAGAATGAACAGAGGGAGGGAGGGAGGCCTCCCACCCGGTGCTGTGAGCACACGTGTGTGGATGCGTGTCTGAGCCAGGAGCTCCTGGTGCCCACGGGCTGGGCGGGGGTGCGCAGGAGGGAGCCAGCAGGCAGGGTGGAAGCTGGGGGGAGGGCCCAGCCCTCTCTTCCCAGAGGAGCCCTCCCCCGCCACCCAATCACCCCTCTCCCGACACCCTCAGGCTCCTTGGTCACAGTGGCCTTGCCGTGTGGGATCCACCGGCTGGACCTCCAGGGAGACCCTGACCACAGGCGTCCTCACTGCGGTACAGAAGAGCCTTGGGAGGGTTGGCGCCGGGGCAGCTGCTCCAGGGACCAGGCCGCCTCTACACCGCCCCCCTTCCCCCGCCTCAAAATAAGTGCAGGCAGGCAGGAAAGAGGTCCTTGGAAGGCGGACTCGCCGTGGCCACCGTGCCCGTGGGTGCAGGTTCACAAGTGTGGCCGGACACGCATACCCTCAACTGTGGCACTGGTGTGGGACGGGTGTCCCGAGGGCCTCAGCCCTCACGGAAGAGCTGCAGAAACCTAGGCCCAGAGAGAGTCCCAACTGGGGACCCCAGGAGGCGGCGATGGTGGGCTCTGGTGGCCAGAGCAGGGAGACAGGACACAGGTATGCTGGGCCAGGTGTTTATTGGTGAGGAAGTAGTCTGGCTGAGGGTCCTCAGCGGCCAGCCGGCCAGCAGGCGCACAGGGCCCGGCGCTCGGCCTGCAGCAGGAGGGTCTCTGTCTGAAGAGCAACACGGGCCGTCAGGGCACCGCCCGCTGCCCCCCCCCCGCAGCTCCCGAGGGCCTCCCAGCTCCCGGCTTCCCCCCAAAACCCACTGGCAGTCCTGTCTCCACCCATTCCCAAGACTCTCCGAGCCTGAACTGGACTCTGGGAGGACACCCCCAGCCCCAGCTCTGCAGACTTTGACGGCAGGGGACCCTCTGCTGCCCTCCAGACGCCCCCCTCCCGGCCCGGAGCCTCTGCGGTCCTGGGCCAGTCCTGCCTCCTCAGCCCCACACTGGGACGACTTTTCCCAGCTTCCGCTCAGCTCTCAGGGGCCCCTCTCACCCCTCCCCCGACCCCCAGGGTGGGCTGGGGCTGCTCCTCTCAGGAACCCAGCTCCAGACTCAATGAAACTCAGGCCCCTTGGCCCCCAGGGGGCGCCACAGGTCTCAGGCCGGGCCCTTGGGAATTGGCCAGAAAAGGGGAGCAGGGGGGCTCTCCCCTGCTTTCTACTTCTAGGAATGCTCTCCCTTTCTCAGGAGGAGTACATATATCTGTCACAAATGGAAACTCCGTCGGCTGACGGGGCTGACCCCTGGCCCCTGTGCACGCACCCGTCCCTCCCCAGGTGAGGCCGGGGGCAAGGAACCCCCCAGACAGCTGCGCCCAAGCTAACTTTCCGTGCCCAGCAAGCCCTACGCACCCCCTTCCGACCACCTCTTCCCCCGCCTCAGTTTCTCCCCTCCCACTGGGCCTCAGCACTCCCCCGGGGCAGGCTGCACTGGGATTGGGTGACCCCCGGGGAGAGTGCCGGCGAGGCCGTGGGGAGCCGGGGAACGGGGCTGCCCCGCCCTCCCACACGGGCACCAGAAACTGGGTGTGGCGGTTGAGGGGGCGTCCCTCCTCCCCACCCTCCTCTCCTCGGGAGGCTCACCCGTGCGTCCAGGCTGCAGGCCGTCTTCCGCAGGTCCTGCAGAGCGCGCTGCATGAACTCGAAAGCGTGGCAGTCCACGCACGGGCGGCCTGCGGGGGACGCGGGTCAGGACGCGGGGCGCGCTCCCAGCCCGGACCCACCGGAGCAGCGGCCTCCATGCGCCCCCCACCTCCCACCCGAGGGGGCGCGGGGCCCACCCTAGGAACAAAGGCGAGCCACGCCCCTCCCGCACGCCCGGGTGCGGTCGGGGCCAAGGGGGAGCCCTCCGCACACGCGCGCGGCACCTACTCTGCGCGGGGACGGCGCTCCCGGCGGCGGGTTCCGCGCGGGCCTGGGCGCCCAGCAGCGCGACACTCAGCAGCACCAGCAGCAGCAGCGGCGGCGGCGGCGACCGAGGGGGCCTGCACGGCGGCGAGGGGGCCATGGCCGAGCGGAGGGAGCCCGGGCGCCCTGCAGCGGCCGAGAGTCAGCAGCGCCCGCAACTCCGGCCAGCGAACACCCACCCCGGAACCCGGCCTCGCGAGCCCCTACCCCACCCCGACCTCCGCGGACCAGCGAACCCACCTCCAGGGCCCGCCCCCCGGGACGAGCGAACCCCCCCACCCGGTCCACCAGGTCTCGCAGCTCCCCACCCCGGCCCCTCCACCCCCGCCACGCCCCCCGGGCCCAGCGACCCCTTCCCTCTCCCTCCCCACCCCACCCCGGCCCAGCGAACCCCCACCCCGCCTTTACCGCAGTTGGGGACGCCGCGACAGCAGCGCCGGCGACTCGGGGAGACTTGCGGCGTCCGGCGAGCACCGCGCATGCGCTCCGACCCCGCCCGGGTTCCCTATCAGAAGTCGTCGTCATGGAAACCCCGGGACTGCGCGAACAGCGGGCTTAAAGGGACCGAGGTGGCTCCTGGGCTCCGTGTGCCCAGCCCCGGGCGGGATCTGCGCCCAGAGCGCCGTCAGGCCCACAGGCCACGGAGTGGGGAGGGCTGCTTGGAGGAGGCTGCGCCTGGATAACTCCTCCAGAGCCACTGCCGGCCGGAATTAAGCCAAGGAAGCGGGAAATCTGCCGCGGGAGCTCGGCGGTCCCGGGGCTTGGGGTGTCCCTGGGCCGATCCTGAGGGAGGGGCTCGAGGCACGCCAGGGACTAGGGGCCAGTGAATGCAAAGGCGCGGCCTCTGCTCCCAGGCCAGGGGGGTCCAGTCGGGTCGGATTGCTCGGGGGAGATCGGGGCCAGGAGCGACCCAGGCCCGTGGGCCGGTGGGGATCCGCTCTCTCCGCTCCTGACTCGGGCCCAGGCTTGCCCCTGCGCTTCAGGGGAGAGGGACAGGTGAGAAGTCCATCGGCCTGCCGGGTCCCCCCTACGCCACTCCGCGCCCTGACACCTATTTGCCACACACCCCCACCCCCGCTGCATGACCTCGGAGGGGTCACTTGGCCCCTCTATGCCCTTTGCTCCCTCGTGACCACACAAGGTTGTTGGAAGTAAAGAGCCGAGTGTGGCCCCCGCGGGCGCCCCGATGCGCGCGGATTTCAGGTCCCCGCTAGGCCCACGCGTGCGGGGGAGACCCGGTCCCTCTGAGAGGGAAGGTTTCCACTTGGCGTCTACTTGGTCTCTACGAGGCGCAGCACTGATGCAGAGGCCACGACCTCCGGAGAGTGCGCCCAGGCCCGCGTCCCCGCCTGAGTGCCGGAGCCCGTGCTGTGCGGGGCAGCGCCCGGCCCCCTTCCTGGTGGGCAGCGCCGGGCCAGATGCCCTCTGCCCCACCCCCGGGCCTTGGGTCAGCTGTCGCCCCGGCACGGGATGGGATGACCAAGGCCCCGACCGGACGAGGGTTTGCCGACCTAGGGGAGGGGGCAGTGCTCGTGAGCGCCACTCTCTCCTCCCCGTCGGGCTCAGGGTCAGGCTCTCGCTGCAGCCCGGGCCTGGGCGGGGGGCCTCCGGAAACGCGGGCCGGCCCGGCGGAGGGGCTGGGGGGCCAGCGGGCGGCATTCCCGGACGTGCGCATTTCCGCGCCCTTTATCCGGAGCCCAGTGCCCGGGTCGCAAGATCACAGCCACCAAGTGGGGCGGGACGCGGCGGCCGGCCTGAGCAGCAGCCCTGAGGGGCCACTGGGTTGGGACGTGTGGCCGGAAGGCGCCACACGGCACGGGCTTTTTCTACCTGTCGTCCCGTCCCGCTGCCTCCGGATCGCGGCCGGCTCCTGCCCCGCTGTCCCTGCGCGCGCACGGGCAAGGCTCGGGGAGACCTCGGCGGCGGTGCGGTGGGAGGCACAGCTGCGGACGCGTGGATCCATCAGAGTGTCCCTTCTCCCGCTTCCCCGGCGCGGCCCAGCCTGACCATCCCTGCCCCGCACACCCTCAAGCCCCTGGCCGCATCCTCCCCGCAACTGTGCTTCTCTACCGAGGGGACCGCGCCACCGGTCCGCCGGGCGGAACCGCAGGGCTGCCCGGGTCCTGAGTGCCCGGCCACACACTTCTTCTCGCCCCCCGCCCCGCCCCCCATCCCTCACCCTAGCCTGCGTCCTCCTCCCTCTCCCCTCCCCAAGGGTACGGATTTTCCTTCCCCACTGGCTCTTCAGCGAGCAGTCTGTGATTTCTTTCACATTCCAGTAAGACAAACTTCGTGAGCCGCTGCCCCCACCATCACCTCTCCTGGCTGTGCAGTTTCTCCCCTTCTCTCTTGAGCCCACACCTGTCCAGCCAGCACTGCCCTGACCCACCTAAAGCATCCAAGGGCCAGTCCTCAGGCCTCCCCACTGGCCATCAGTGGCCCCGTGGCCCCCCTCCTTGCTCCATCTTCGCCCCCCACCTCTTCATGTCCCCTCCTCAGTGCCATGTCCTTTGTGACCTTGTCCAATTGCAGCTGTAAAAACCAGCCATGAAGTTCCAGGTGTCCCATCCAGCTGCCCTGGACACCTCCACTTGGAGAATAGACTTCTCAAGGTCAGCATGTCCAAATCTGCTGTCCCTCTTCCCCCCAGAATAAAGCCCAACAACTGCCCACAGCCTTCCCCATCTCTGGTGAGGGCAGTCCATCCTGGCAGATGCTCAGACCAAACCCACAGCAGTCCTTTTAGAAATCCTGTGCACTCCACTCTCAGAGCCACCAGAATCATTCTCCGAGCCAGGCTCCAGGCCCCTGGTCCACACTGCCCCTCACCTGGACTCTTTTTTTTTTTTTAGTATTTTATTTATTTATTTTTGGCTGCATCAGGTCTTAGTTGCAGCCAGCGGGATCTTCGTCGCGGCATGCAGGCTTCTCTAGTTGCCGGGCACAGCCTCTCCAGTTGTGGTGTGCAGGCTCTTTAGTTGTGGCACGCGGGCTCTTCAGTTGCCCCACGGGCTTAGTTGCCCTGTGGCATGTGGGATCTTAGTTCCCTGACCAGGGCTTGAACCCGCGTCCCCTGCATTGGCAGGCGGATGCTTAACCACTGCGCCACCAGGGAAGCCCTTCACCTGGACTCTTGAGCCCTCTCACCATCTCTGTGTAGCTCACCTCCTTGTGGTCCAGTTGCCCTGAGACAGCCAGAGGGACCTTTCTTATTTTCTTTTTTAAATTGTGGTAAAATAAATATAAAATTTACCATCTTAACAATTTTTAGGTGTACCGTTCAGTGGCATTAAGTATGGTTCACAGTATTCACCATATTGTGCAGGTATCACCACCACCCAGGAGTAGAATTTCTTCATCTTCCCACACTGAAACTCTGTCCTCATTAAACACTAATTCCTCTCTCCCCCAGCGCCTAGCACCCACCATCTACTTTCTGTCTCTGTGTATTTGACTCCTCCAGGGACCTCATATAAGTGGAAATGCGCAGTATTTTGTGCTTTTGTGACTGGCTTGTTTCACTGAGCAGAATGTCCTCAAGGTTCACCCACATTTTAGCAGGTGTCGAGATTCCCTTCTTTTTTAAGGCTGAATAATATTCCACTGTGTGTATGGACCACATCCCCTTACTTTTTAAGGCTGAATAATATTCCACTGCGTGTATGGACCACATTTTGTTTCCATTCACATGTGGGTGCTTCCATGCTTTTGCTGTTGTGAATAGTGCTGCTGTGACAGAGGGACCTTTTCAATCATCATCAGATGCTGCCCCCTCTCTGCTCACAGCCCTCCATGGATCCCGTCTCACCACAGTGACAGTCCAAGCCCTGATGTGGCTGGGAGGCTGTCTGCCTGCCAACCTTCCCTCCCACCCCTTACCTGCCCACGCCATGCCAGCCACATAACCTCCTTGCCAGGCCGCTGGGGACACTCTGCTGCTCCTGCCCCAGGGCCTTTCCTCAAGCTGGGCCCACCTGTTTCCAAGGATGCCACAGCCTTCTTCCTCTCTCCCTTGAGGCTCTGCTCAAGTATTTCCTTCTCTGTGAGAGCCAGCCCACCCATCCTGTGTACTATAGAGAAAACAGAGGAGAGACATCCAGGGAGCAAGCCTCTGGTGTCTCTTCCTAAAAGGACACTAATCCTACCAGATCAGGGCCCCACCCCACTGACCTCGTTTAGCCTGTTTTCTTCCTTAGGGGCCACATCTCCAAATACAGCCACCTTGGGGATTAAGGCTTCGACACATTAATTGGGGGGGGTAACAGTCCATAACAACATCCCATCCTCTCCAGTGCCTCTTACCCCATCCTACATTTTTCCTTTTCCTTACACTCTCACCTGACTCACTATGTAATTTATTAAGTACGTTGATCCTTCCTTGTATCCAGAGCTCTTGGGGGTGGGGGGCAGTTTTGCCCTCAGGGATACTTGGCATCTGGAGGCATTTTGGATGGTCGCAGCTGGGAGGAGAGGTGCTACTGAACCCACTGGGTAGACGTCAAGGGTGCCGCTGAGCATCCTGCAAAGCAGGACGACCCCACAAAGGATGATCCAGCCCAGACTGTGGACGGAGCAGCAGTTGAGGAGCCCCGGCCTGTATCTTCTCGCCAGAAGGCCAGGTCCTCCCTACCCGGTGCTCAGAAGATGCGCAGGAAGTGTGACTGCGTGAGTGCGGGCCCAGGTGAGCAGGAGACGGGCCTACGCAGGCAGAGAGGCGCTGGCTGTGCAGCCCAGGCCTGGGAGGAGCTGCTTGTCCGGGGCTTGGACCGGATGGGACAAAGGGGGCAGGAAGTGGGAGGAGGGCCGTGTGGGCAGCTGGGGAAAGGAGCAGCCCTCGGGGTGGGCAAGTGAAAGGGTGCAGGGCGAACGCCTTGTGGGGCCTGGGTTCCGAGCCGCTGTCCAGCTGGAGATTGAAGCACAGAAGTCAGCATGAACGTGGCCTGCACAATGACACCAGGACGCTCTGGGCATGAACCCCTTTGACGCCCCAGAGCCCTCATCCCCTCCAGACTCTCCCCGGCCGCCACCACTGTGGGGCAGAGGTGGGGGTCCAGGGGCGTCTCATCAGACACTGGGAAGAGGCTGCTCGTGCTTGCCGTGGGCTCTGCCCAGGACGGCCTCTCAGGGACCTTCTCCCCTGTCCAGAGCAGATCTGCCCACTGCCCCCAATGCTCAGCAGTCAGGTTGCCTCACCTCTTCCCTGCCAACCCTCACCTCCCCCTTCCACTTACCTCCCTCGCCAAGGGAGGTGGAGCACAGGGGAGTTGCCAATGACCCCGGAGGAGGTGGGGAGGGACTGGCGGGGGTGGGTTCAAGGGGCAGAGGTCATCAGGTTAACTCTGCCCAGGCCCTGCCAGCAAACAGAGCTGGGAGAAGAGGCGTGAGAGTCTGAGCTTCGTGGCTCCGGGGTTAGCGGTTTAGGTCCAGAGTGAGTCTGATGCACACACACCACTCGTTCAGCAGGGAAGGGACACCAGAAGAAAGCCCAGGCCTCCTCTCCTGGCCTGCAGGCCTGGCAGTGAGCTGTCTTGATACTGAGGGTGAAGGGAAGAAGGGTTGTAACACAAGAGCTGGCTCCGGCACGGAGCTGCTCCGGGATACGCCAGGAAAGTGGAGACAAGGAAACTATCTGGAAATGGTTCTGGACTCATGACGATTCTCGTGGCAACTGGCAGGAGAAAATTCAAATGATCCCTAGCAGGAAGCACCCTCCTCTTAAGACTTGGAAAACCCAAGCAGAACGGATAGAAACACATGATCTACCTCTATGCCGTCTGCAAAAGGCTCACTTTAAATCCAAAGACACAGATAGATTGAAGGTGAAAGGATGAAACAGGGTATTCCCTGCAAAGAAAAACCCAAAGAGAGCAGGGGTGGCTAAACTGCTATCAGGCAAAATAGACTTTAAATCGAAAGAGTTTACGAGAGACAAAGAAGGACATTCCACGTTAATAAAAGGCTTGATACGGCAAAAAGATATGACAAACATAAATGTTTACACACCTAATGACAGACCATGAAAATACATGAAGCAAAAACTAATGGAATTAAAGAGAGAAACACAGTTCTACAATAACAATTGGAGACTTCAATACCCCACTCATAATATTGGATAGAACAACCAGACAGAAGATAAGTAAGGAAACAGAGGACCTAAGCAACACAGTAAAGCAACCAGATCTAACAGTCATGCCCAGGACACTCCACCCAGTGACAACAGTACACACGTCCTTCTCAGGTGCACATGGGACGCCTTCCAGGAGAGACCATACATTAAGTCACTGATTAAGTCTCAACAGTTTTTTTTCTTTTGGCCGCACTGTGTGGCCTGCGGGATTTTAGTTCCCTGAACAGATATTGAACCCGAGCCCTCGGCGGCGAGAGCACAGAATCCCAACCGCTGGACCACCAGGGAATTCCCTTCAGTAGATTTTCAAAGCTGGATACCATAAAAAGTACATTCTCTGACCACAGCAGGATGATGCTGGAAATCAATAGCAGAAGGAAAAGTGGAACATTACAGAACCAAAGGATCAAAGAAGACATCAAAGGGGAACTTAGAAATCACTTGGAGAGGAATGGAAACAAAAACAAAACATACCAAAACTTATGGGACACCACGGAAGCGGTGATAAAGGGGAAATTAGAGCTATAAATACATTTTTAAAAAAGATCTCAAATCAACAACCTAATTTTACAACTTAAGGAGCTAGAAAAAAAAGAACAAACTAAACCTAAAACTAGCAGAAGGAGGGAATTCCCTGGTGGTCCAGTGGTTAGGACTTCGCAGTTTCACTGCCGAGGGCATGGGTTCGATCCCTAGTTGGGGAACTAAGATCCCACAAGTCGCGAGGCACAGCCAAAACAAAACAAAACAAAACACAAAACTAGCAGAAGTAAAGAAATAAAGGGTAGATTAGGGTGGAGAGAAATGAAATAGAGAATAGAAAAACAATAGAGAAAAATCAATGAAACAAAAAGTTGGCTCTTTGAAAATACCAACAAAATTGACAAACCGTTATCTAGACGGACTAAGAAAAAGAGAGAAGAGACTCAGTTCACTAAAATCATACAGGAAAGTGGAGGCATCACTACCAATTCAACAGAAATAAAAGGATTACAAGAGCGTGAGCAACTGTACACCAACAAATTGGATAACCTAGATGAAATGGACAAACTCCTAGAAGCACAAAACCTACTAAGACGAAACCATGAGGAAACAGGAATTCCGAATAGACCCATAACTAGTGAGGAGATTGAATCAATCATCAAAACTCTCCCAACAAAGAAAAGCCCTGGATCTGATGGCTTCACTGGTGAATTCCAGCAAACATTTAAAGAGGTGTTAACACCAATCCTTCTCAAACTTTTCCAAAAAATTGAAGAGTATGAAATATTTCCTAACTCATTCCATAAAGCCAGCATTACCCGATACCAAGGCCGGAGAAGCACTGCAGACCAACAGTCCTCACGAGCATCGATGCAAAACTCCTCAACGAATACAAGCACATTAAAAGGACTCTATTGGGAGGGGTGCAGGGGTGATGCCAAGGCGTGGGTCATCCTCTGGTTCTTGATTCAGATGTTGGAGACACAGCGTGCTTACTTTGTGGAAGTTCAACTGTATATTTATGATTTCTGCACATTTCTGTATGTATTTACTAAAAAGAAAAGATTACTTATATTTTTAAACAAAGAATGAGACAAAATAAACACATGTTTACTCAGAGACAGAACGTCCTTAGGAAGGAAATTCTAAAGGAGGTAGTTCAGGCTGAGATAAAGAGCTCCTAGACAGAAGATCTGGAACTCACTCGGGGGCAAAGTAAGAGGAAGATCTGGGGGTAAATACAGTATAAAGAAGCCATGACTCCACTAAACAATAATAAAAAGATAGAATTAAAATATGTGGCAACATATAAATCAGGGAGGGGTTAATAGAGTTAAAGTGCTCTGGACAAAATACCCAAAGGATCTGGTAGGAGGCTGAAAGTATTATTAAATTTATTTTGTCACTCTTTTATAGGTTCATTCAGGTGTGATTGACATGCAATACACAATTAGATCGATTTTGATGTATACATGTGAAAATTAATAAAGGGAAACCTCACTGAAATGGAGTCAGGAGGCCAGAAGGGGGAGCTCTCATGCAGTACCACTCAAAGTTGGTCACAGGAAGAATCATCAATTACAGGTCCCCACAGGAAGAGATGTACAGGGCATCTCCTACAAGAAATCCACTTCCCCAGAAACTCAGCCAGAATCCAGAACCACTCTGAACTCTCACTTTTCTCCAATGGACTTTGGTTCAAAACAACCCCTCCCAACTTCCTCCTTTTTCTCTGTAAAATAATGCTCCTCTCCTTTGTTAGACTTGCCTTTGGCCTTTGTATAGCATGCTTGTCCCAAGTCACAATTCTCTGCTATTTCCCGAGTAAACCCATTTTTGCTGGTAAAACAACTGTTTCATTTTGAAGGTCAGCATGCACGTGTGATGCCATTACCACCATGAAGATAAGGAACATACCCGCTGCCACCCAAACACCCTCATCTCTCTTTGCAATCTCCCCTCCCGCCTCTCACGGGCACCTCCCCCCAAGATAACCACCAATCCGCTTTCTGTTGCTAGCTTGCATTTTCTACAATTTTATGTAAGTGGAATCATACAATATATTCTATTTTTTGTCTGTCTTCCTTAAATTAGTAAAATTCTTTTGAGATTTGTCTATGTCGTTGGGTGCATCGATAGTGCGTTCTTTTTATTGGTGAGCAGTGTTCCATTGTGTGGAAAAACCACAATTTGTTTGCGCATTCACTCGTTGATAGACATTTGGGTAACTTCCAGTATTTGGCTACTACAAATAAAGCTGCTGTGGATATTCACATACAAGTCTTTGTATGGACATGTATTTTCTATTTTATTATTTATGTATTTATTTATGGCTGCATTGGGTCTTTGTTGCTGCGCGTGGGCTTTCTCTAGTTGCGGCAAGCGGGGGCTCCTCTTCGTTGTGGTGCACGGGCTTCTCACTGTGGTGGCTTCTCTTGTTGCGGAGCACGGGCTGTAGGTGCACAGGCTTCAGTAGTTGTGGCTCACGGGCTCTAGAGCACAGGCTCAGTAGTTGTGGCACACGGGCTTAGTTGCTCTGTGGCATGTGGGATCTTCCCGGACCAGGGCTTGAACCCGTGTCCCCTGCACTGGCAGGCGGATTCTCAACCACTGCACCACCAGGGAAGCCCTGAAGTTACATTTTTAACAATGGCAGTGTTTAATGACAAGCTTATAAAATTCCTGAAAATTTAGCAATTGGCTCTCGCAAGCCTGTGTCAACTGTGGGAAGTGAACCAGCACAGTCCGCCTAGAGAACTTTTAGCAGCCCTCTTTAACACTACCTGGTGACCTCTGGCCAACACCCCGACTCTGGGGCATGCACCTCCCAGACTCTTACATGTAGTCTGAGAGGGCCTTGTAGGAGGGTCCTCACTGTAGACTGTCCATAGGGTGGGGCAACTGGAAGCGAGGTGAGGGTTTCATCTAGGGGGATGGAAAGCTAAAATGTGGATACAAGATCAGCACAATCGCACCTGTCCACCAAAGACACCAACATACACGTAACAGTACTTTATGTCTGACACACACATCAGGACACAGTTTCAACACGTAGTGCTGGGCTTCGGGATTGCTGGCGGAAGGAAGAAAAACCGACTCAAGTAGAATAAAAGCAGAGTCGGGCCTCACTCCAATCTCGGAGGACAGCAGGCTTGACGGGAAGGGTCTGGACTGCTGACCTCTCCACCGCCCAGGTACCTGAAGACGGGTGAGGCACTGGGTGCTCCCTGACCCTCTCCCCTCACAGGTCTGGATGAAGTGCAAAGGCCGGGCGCTGTGGCTCTGGTGGCAGAGGGGAATCTGAAGGGGGGCTCGTACACAGGTACGGAGATGATGAGGTTCGGGTCCAAGCTGTGGGCGGAAGGGGGCAGAGGAAGAAACATAGCGGCTGGGACGGGAGGAACCAGGAGGCCGGGCTGGGGGCCCCCCCTGCACCACGAGCTGCCCCCTGTCTGGGGCACCCTTCCTCCTGCTCACTGCATGCGACTTCTTTTCACTTGAGGGGCAGCGTGCCCTCCTCGGAAAAGGGCCCCGGCCACGCCTGGTACACCAGTCCCCACCCCTCTCGGTCTGCCAACAAGCTTGGGAGCACCTCCAAGTTTGCTGTCCTCATCCACAAGAGGTACTAGCCCGATTCTGCGCTATGACACAGATCTCTGGGCGCAGGCAAGGAAGCCGGCCTGCGGGGAACAAAGGGGTGAACAAAGGGGTTGGCCAGGCAGGAGCTGCCTCCCTCCAGGGAGAGGGCACCGCTGTGGGCTGAAGCCCCAGTTCTGTGCTGTCCTTGATTATGCACAAGTCTGGCTGGGGTCTGTGGCTGGTAAGAACCGCCTCCCAAGGCAGGGCTGACTCCCTGGGGGCCGGACCGCTGGTGTCCCCCCCACCCCGTTCTGGCATCTGGAAAGGGCAGGCCCAGACCCGGTAGGTGCGGGGCCGCGGTACCTGGAGAAGGTCGCCTGCAGCTAAGCCCGAGGACGCGGGTCAGCCGCGGGCGTCATCACTCAGTCCTGTCTTGGGACAAAGCACTGGGTACCAGAGAGGTTGCCAGGCTTGAGAAAGCTCGCCCAGGAGCCTGCAGGCCTGATGTGCAGGGTATGCGGCACTCCCGTCACTCGGTCCCCTCGCCCGCCTCCTCTGGATCGCCGACCCCGCAAGGGCGAAGGTTTGGGCCCGACTCGCTCACCACTGTGTCCCCAGCAACTGGAACTGTGCCAGGCACGTCGCAGGTGGTCAGCGCACGCGGGCTGTCTAGGGAACGGACGAGAACTGGACCCCACCCGACTCTATTTGGCAAATATTTCCCTAAATGTCTTTCTGACCTCGACAACCTCGCTCCCAGCGGCGCGGGACGCCGGCGTCCTGGCCGCCCCCCGGCGGCCGTCCGTGGAGGGGCGGGGGCTCTCGCCAGCCGCCGCGTCGGGGTTCCGTCCACTTCAGGGCTGAAGGGGGCGTAGGTCGGCCGAGCCAGCCCACTCCTCTGCTAACGTCATCTTCCGCGGCCCTCGAGATCCGGCCACGGGCGCCGCCATGTTACGTTACGGCGGCCGACGGCCGGTCCTCGCGCCGCCGCGAAGCGTCTCTCCGAGGCCCCGCCTCCTCTGGTGACGTCACCGCCGTTCGCCCTGCGGGCGCAGCCATGTTGAGGGTCCTCGCCGCGGGCGCGTAGGTGTCCTCATAAGATGCCGGCTCGGCGGTGGCCGGCTTTTTCCCCCTCAAGATGGCGTCCATGCGGGAGAGCGACACGGGCCTGTGGCTGCACAACAAGCTGGGGGCCACGGACGAGCTGTGGGCGCCGCCCAGCATCGCGTCCCTGCTCACGGCTGCGGTTATCGACAACATCCGCCTCTGTTTCCACGGCCTCTCGTCGGCCGTGAAGCTCAAGCTGCTGCTCGGGACGCTGCACCTCCCGCGCCGCACGGTGGACGAGGTGAGGCGGGCGGCGGTGCGGCCGCGGGGCCGGCCTCCCCCTCGGGGCCGCGCCTCCCCGGGACCCGAGACGCCGGCCCTAGCGGACCCTCCTCCCCCGCTCCCGTCCCCTCCCCTCCCCCCTCCCGCCCCTCGGACCCTCGCAGTCCGCGGACCCGTTCCCCCTCCTCACCGCCCCCCCGCGGTGGACGCGAGCCCTAGCTGCCCGCCTGCACCTGTCGGAGCCGCGGGCGACGTGCCCGGACGGGGGGAGGGGGGTCGGGCTGTCGGGGGCCCGCCTCGGGCTCAGCTCCCACCTCGGTTTTCTTGTTTTCACCTGTCGGGGTACCCACCCGGTTCGGTCACCCTGCGCTCTGGGTTCTTGCCACACGCTCGTGTTTTTGCATCGTTCTCATCAGTGGGTCTGTCCGACTTGTTCTCTGCTTGTTTTCCTTAACGGTAAATTGTGTCGCTTTGTGCGCAAAGTAAGTAGTTTTTCAAAATGTTGAGGCGCCGTAGTTGTTTAAACGTTCCCCAACTACTGTCGCAGTGACTGCTCCGTTATTATAGTTGATAGTTGTTTTTTTTATATATAACGTGTACAAGAGAAACAGAATAAAGCTGTGTCCAGAGACCTCCCCCACCTGTGCCGGGTCACAACCCTTGCCCTCTCCCCTCGCTCACTTTGGGAGGTGATCACTTCTTTGCCATTCCTTGCGATTTATCAGTTGTATAGGCGTTTTTCAGCAGTACAGTTTGATTTTGCCTGGCTTGAACTTAATGTTACGGTATCATATCGTGTGTTTCGCGTGAGTGATGTGGGTGTGTCTGTCTTCTTCGTGTTGTTGACACCTTGACACATTCATCCAACCTGCGGCCCCGCTGTGGTGTAATTTTCACTGCTGAATAGTGTTCCATTCTCTGAGTATGCCTGTGGTTGGGCATCTTTTCATGTGCTTATTCATTATTTGATGTTCTTTTTTGTTAATTGTTCAAGAAAAAATTTTCCCCCCATGTATTTTTTTCATTGCTTTGTAGGAGTTTTATTTATTATTATTTTTTAAACATTTATTTATTGCTGCACAGCGCGGCTTGCAGGATCTCAGTTCCCGGACCAGAGATTGAACCCTAGCAGTGGAAGGGTGGAGTCCTAACCACTGGACCTCCAGGGAATTCCCGCTTTGTAGGAGTTTTTTAAAAAATAAATGTTGAATAGCAGCCTTTTTTCGGATGTGTATGTTGCAGATTTCTTCCAGTTGTGATTGATTTAGCTTTCTCCATGGAGCCTTCAGAGTCACAGAAGCTCTTAGCCGTATCTAAGCAGGTGTACTCTTAGGATATGCTTCCCTGCTGGGGCGCCGGGGGAGGGAACTCCCTGTTGTCTTGTCAGAGATGTCCAGTTTTGCCTTCCGCCTATACAGAGTCTTTCTCCTGTGCAGAGTGCTCCAAGAACCTGGCCTGGGGTGGGTGGAAGTTTGTCTCCCGCATAACCTGTTTATTAACCATACTTGTCCTGAGTTCACGGCCAAAACGTTAAATAAGAAAAAGCCATTTTTGGCCGAAGCCGTGTTGGGATCGAAGCCTGGCCACAATGCTTGCCCTTGAACAGGTCTCAGTAATTAAGGATCTTAAGGGAAGTGAGAGAATGCAGGAACAAAGGAAAAGCCGTTAAGAAATGGTAGTTCGGCGATAAAGCAGAGTCCTAGTTCTTCCTCCAGGGATGTAAGTAATAATCTGATACACATCTTTTGAGTTCTGCAAGAACTAAGACCCCCACCCAGGCGGAGGATGGAGTGCTGACATTGAGCCATGTGACTTCCGTCAACCACCAAAGCCCCCTCATGAATGTGCATGTACCCTTAGCTTAAAACGTCCTCACTTTTGGCTTGGGAAAGATCCTGCTGTTCCCCTTACTGGCTGCAAGGAATACATCCTTCCTTCTTTGGGGCTTGGTTGTGTCTTTTGGCTCAACACTCATCAAGAGGTGAACCCGGTTTGGGGGTAACAATTGTAGTAGATGTGAACATGAATGAATATTGAATTTTATCAAATGTTTGTAATGTCTATTGACATATAGTTTGCCACATTTACAGAATAGCATTGTGTTTTTTGTTTTTGTTTTTTGGCTGCCTTGGGTCTTCATTGATGGGCGGGCTCTCTCTAGTTGCCGCCAGCAGGGGCTACTCCTTGTTGCGGTGAGCGGGCTTCTCATTGCGGTGGCTTCTCTTGTTGCAGAGCACGGGCTCTAGGCACGTGGGCTTCAGTAGTTGTGGCTCGCGGGCTCTAGAGCACAGGCGCAGTAGTTGTGGCGCACGGGCTTAGGTGCTCCGCGGCACATGGGATCTTCCCAGACCAAGGATGGAGCCCGTGTCCCCTGCATTGGCAGGCGGATTCTTAACCACTGCGCCACCAGGGAGGTCCCAGAATAGCATTAGCTGTTAACCAACCTGGCATATCCCTAACTCGGTCATTTTATATGTAGGATTATGTTGTTCTGGTATTTTGTGTAGGAATCTTGTATCTGTGTTCATGGGTGAGATTAACCTCTAATTTTACTTTCCCAGACTGTCTTTGTCAGATATTGGTGTTGAAGTTATGCTACCCTTATAAAAGGAGTGGTAATGTATCTTCTATTTTCCCCTTCTTTGGAAAGTTTGTCTAACAATGGAATTATTTCTTTCTAAATGTTTGGTAGAACTTAGTGATAAAGCCATCTGGGGGCCTGGATTTTCTTTGTGGGAACATATTTTAGTGTTGATGCTTGGTTTTATGTTCTTCGTAAGTAAACTTTTCTGGATATTATATATTTTCTAGTGATTTGGCAGTTCCTATTAAAACTTCGAATGTATTAGCATAAAGTAGATAATAACATTCTCTTATCATTTTTTTAAAAATGGTTATTTATTTATTTTGGCTGTGCTGGGTCTTAGTTGCGGCCTGCGGACTCTTAGTTGCGGCATGCATGTGGGATCTAGTTCCTTGACCAGGGATTGAACCTGGGCCCCCTGCATTGGGAGTGCAGAGTCTTACCCACTGGACCACCAGGGAGGTCCCACAGGTTATTTTATTTATTTTTATTTATTTATTCGGTTACACTGGGAGTTAAGTTGCAGCATTCGGGCTTCTTAGTTGTGGCATGTGAACTCTTAGTTACGGCATGCATGTGGGATCTAGTTCCCTGACCAGGGATCGAACCCAGGGTTCGAACCCTGACCAGGGATCGAACCCAGGGTTCGAACCCTGACCAGGGATCGAACCCAGGGTTCGAACCCTGACCAGGGATCAAACCCAGGCCCCCTGCATTGGGAGCACGGAGTCTTATCCACTGCGCCACCAGTGAAGTCCTGGTTATTTTCTAATCACTGCATCCTACGAGTTTTGATAGTGTTTTCATTACCAAGTCACAATATTTTGTAATTTCTATGATGATTTCCTCACTGACCCTTTTGTAATTTAGAAATGTTTCTTAATCTCCATACATTGGAGGGAGGGAGGTTTTAGTTATGTTTTTACTAGTGATTTCTAGCTGGATTGAGTGCTTGTCAGCGAATATAGTCTATATTATTTCAGTCATTTGAAATTTAAGATTTGCTTAATGGCAAAATAGATGGTCAGTTTTTGTAAACATTGCAAGTGAGTTTCAGAAGCATTTTTATGATCAAGTTTTGTGATCCATTGCGCAGTATATGTTCATTTGGTCAAATTCGTTTCATCGTGTTGTACAGGTCTACTGTATTCTTACTGATTTAAAAAATTTATCAGTTAATGAGGGGATGTGTTTATCTCTGTTGTGATTATGGATTTGTCAGTCCTTATAGTTTTATCAACTTTTGCTTTCTGCATTTTGAGGTGATGTTATCAGGTGCTCACAAGTTTGGAATTGTTACTGTTGCCGTGTGAACTGAACCGTGGGTCTTTAGATAGTGGTCTCTGTAGTTGGTAATGTTCTGTCTGCTTTTGTCCAGCATTGATATAGGTGTACCAGCTTTCTTTCATTGATTTTTTAAAATACATAGTTTGTTCTTGGATTCTGTCTGCATTACAAGAAATTATAATGAAGAACTTGCTTAGCTAGGTTGAAAATGAACTAGGCCATTCTGGATAATTTAGTTTTCTGAAAGGCATTTTTAGTATATATTCAGTTGTCAAACAACAAAACAAAACAAACTTTCCAAAACATCCCAATTCACTTAGCTATTTTAATTATCTTTCTTTAGGGTCTGATGCCTTAGGGGATAACATTCTGAAGATGAAGCTTTTTTACATAGGACCATAGATACAGGGGGACTAGATGGCTGGGCTGCGTGTGTTCTGCACTGTATTAGCCAGGGGTCTCCAGAGAAACAGAACAAATAGGATGCGTGTGTACCTTACGTATGCCTATATATAACACATGGGGGGGGAGTGTGTGTACCTTACGTATGCCTATATATAACATATGGGGGGGGCGGGGAGAGATGCTGGTTGTTATTGAAAGGAATTGGCTCACAAAAGCCTCCTGAAAAGTCCCAGGAGCTGCAGCCAGAAAGCGTGAGACCCAGGAGAGCTAAAGTGTAGTTCCAGTCTAAAAAGCCAGCTGGTCGGAGACCCAAGAAGAGCCAGTATTTCATCCAGGTCCCAAGATTGGAAAAGACCAAAGTCTCAGCTCAACAGTCAGGCAGAAGGAGTTCCATCTTACTCAGCCTTTTTGTTCTGTTCAGGTCTTCAATTGATTTAATGAGGGACATCCACATTAGGGAGGGCAGTCTGTACAATTCAGATGTTAATCTCATCCAGAAACATTCTCATAGACACACCAAGAATAACTTTTGACCCCTTGGCCGGGACATATAAAAGTAAACATCGTACACAGCGTCTGCTACAACTTGAGTTTCTTAATGAAATCTCGAAACCAGTTCACTTGTTTTGTGATGTATCTATTTCTCTTAAAAGCTAAGTCAGCAACAGTTGTTAACTAAAAGGAGGGAAGAGGAAAAGAGATTTTAATGGTCCAGTATTTTAGTTTATTCAGTGAGGGGCACAGAAGTGATTTAGGGCCCCTGCTCTCAAAGAATTTAGAATTTGGTCCAGGAAGTAAGAATGATGTCAGGAGGCAATGTACATGAGGTGTTTTGCTAACTACAGAGTGTCGTAAAATGTAAATACGGACTTCATGTTTTAGCTATATTTGAAAGGGCCTTGAGGAACCTGTAAATGCTGCTACTGATAAAACCAGTGACCCCTCTTGTCCAAGTCCTTAGCATTGCCACCAAAGGAAGTTTTGGGGACAGTTTTAGGGCTGCCTGAGGTAACTCTTTAATATGTAAAATTATCCAACTCATGAGACTGCTGTGGGAAGCCTAGGGATTCCAGTGATCAGTGACTGGGATAGCTACATATTTATCACCTGGGGTAACAGGTCAGGCCAGCTGCCAAGTGAATAAGAAACAGTGTTTCCCCAAGGACATGTCACAGTTGTGAATTGTCACAGCATGCCCTTTAATCACTATGGCTGCCTTATTCACTGAGAAACTCTGTGGTCTAAAAAGCACAGACTTGGGCTTCCCTGGTGGCGCAATGGTTAAGAATCCGCCTGCCAACGCAGGGGACACGGGTTCGAGCCCTGGTCCAGGAAGATCCCACATGCTGCGGAGCAGTTGGGCCCGTGTGCCACAACTACTGAGCCTGCGCTCTAGAGCCCGTGAGCCACAACTACTGAGCCCACGTGCCACAACTACTGAAGCCCATGCGCCTAGAGCCTGTGCTCCGCAACAAGAGAAGCCACCCCTCACCACAACTAGAGAAAGCCCGCGCACAGCAACAAAGACCCAACGCAGCCAAAAATAAATAAATAAATAAAATTTTAAAATAATGAAGATCACAGACTCTCGGAAACTGCTGTTTAAAGTCATATCAGTAATAGTGAAACACCCCACTTTTGCTTGGAGGATCTAAGACACTTTGACACAAAGCAGCAGCCTCAGTTTCCAGCCCAGGTGCAGAGGCTCGGATAAGGGGTGTGTGAGCATGACACCCACGTCTCTCACTGTTGTTGTTTCTAAGGAAACTGGACCAGGTCCACCTGACAGTTCTGACACTGACCTTTTACACACAGACTCGCCACTTCATTGGAATTTTACCTAAACTCCACTGTCCCCCAGAGTCAAGTACCTCAGTCATTTCCTTTCTGTGGTCAGGTGCCCATAGTGCCTCTGGCGTGGGACTCCAGTGGTCCCAGCGAGTCAGTAACTTGATGTCAGGCCATAGGATTGCCCCTGAGGGCCTTGGGCCCATTGGCCCAGGACAGTGGCTTCACTCTGTAGTTCTGTAATTTCCTAGGATGTGTTTTGGTGAAAAAATTTTTAAAATTTTATCCTACAAAGTCTGTTGGGCTTCTTGAAATTGTGATTATCTTTCATCTGTTAATTCTTAACAGTTTCCTCTATAGACCTTGCCTTGGTCCCAGTTTCTGTTCCCTTTCTCTCTGAATCTCCAGTCAGGTGTGTGGGAGACTTCCCTCTGTTTTCTGTGCAGCCTCTTTGGTGTTTTCAAGCCGTTTTTTTTCCTGCCTGTTATGATCTGGGTAGCATCGGACTTATTCCGTCTCTTTCTTATTCTGTTGTTAAACTTATTTACTGATTTCCTTTCAAAGTCTCTTCTGTTTAGCTTCTCTGTTTTATTCCCACATCCTACTCCACTTTCCCCATAGGTGGCAACTTGCCCTGTTCTGTTCTATTACGTGTTTTTTTGTGAGTGTTCTTTAAAGATGTGTATTGTTTTTAGGGACTTTTTTTCATTTGAAGTATAATTGACATAAACATATTGAAAGTGTAGTGTGACATGTGCACACCTGTAAAACCATTACAGTGAAGATAGCATTCTCCTCCTGCCTCTTTGTAACCCTCCTGTCCCTCTCCCTTGCTGAGTAATCAGCGATCTCCTTTCTGTCTCCATAGCTTGGTTGGCATTTCCTGGAATGTTATATTAATAGTGCTGTTTTTGTCTGGCTTTCGCTCAGCATCCTTATCTTGAGTTCACGCTTGTGTTATGTGTGTTAGTAGCTCGTAACTCTTCCTGCCGAGTAGTGTCCCTCTGAATGGACGTGTTTACACGTATGGACAGGTCCTTGTGTGGACTGTCGCCATTTCTCTAGAGGAGACGCCTGGGAGAGGACGGGCAGGCCCCTGATAGGAGACTGCCAGACTGCTTTCCAGGGTGCCCGTATCATTTCAGTATCCCCAGAGGAGTGTGGAGGGCATGGTGGGTTTTTTTAATGCAAACACTCTAGTAGGTTTCAGTTTACATTTCCATGGTGACTAAAGGTGTTGAGCCTCTCTGGTAAAGTGTTTGCTCAAATTGGGGTGGGGGGGTGCATGTATTTTTAATTGATATAAATTCTATTGTCTTACATATCTCAGTGTTTGTAAACAAAATGTGTTTTTAACATCCACTTGTGTTGCGTTCATCTAACCCTAGGGTTGGCAAACTGAGGCCTGTGGCTTGTTTTCTCTGCAGTCTGTAAACTGAGAATGTTCTGAGCATTATTAAAGGTTAGTGAAAAAGGATGAGACAGAGCTGCGTAGCCCCCAGGGCCTGAAACAGTCAGTCTCTGGCCCTTTACAGAAACGTGGGCCTGCTCAGCCGCACCCCGGCTGTTGCCACCCCCATGCATGCCGCCCTCAGCCCTGGTAGCAGGCTGCCCCCAGCTCACAACAGCAGTCATGCTGTGACGCAAAGCTCCTTACCCGTGGATGGCTGTGAACACATACTTGGAATCTATGCCCAGGGGCGGGATTGTTGGGTCATAGAAGGTATTTGCGTGCCCGCACTGTGGGCACCTGTGCTATCTCCCTCACCCCCCAGCACTTGGCCTTGTCCACTTTTCTGCTTTTGCAAATCAGTGGTTGGAAAGTGCTGCGGTGTGTTCATTTGGGTTTTTTTCCAGTTCACTTGAGGTATCTGGGGCTGGGTTCGTTGCCGTCTCAGATTTCCTCTTTGTAGGTTGCCCATTAATAACACCTGCCTGTGTTTTATTGGGGTTGCTATCCTCTTGTTGGTTTGCGGGGCCTCTTTGTATATTTTAATGTGCAACACTGCTGGTTTTGAACATTACAGATCCATCTGCCTGCTAGACTTCCCATTTGCTCATCACCTTTCCTTTAATGCACAGTAATATGTTTTTGGCTCATGGTTTGTGTTTTGAAGTTTTGTTTAAGAAGTCATTAAATGTGCTGCTTTTGTTTCTCCTCACTTTATAGCTCTCCTGTTCAGAGATCCACGTCTAATGCCTCAGTACTACACCTCATGGGTGTGGGTGGATGGGGAGAAGGTGTTATTTTTCTCTGTTCTGAGCCCAGGGTTCCCAGCCATGTGTTGAAATGCAAGCCAACTCTCCTTTTCTTGTGGATTTGCGGTGCCACGTGTGTCTGTGTGTGTGGTGTTCCAGCAGCCCACGCCAGTCTGCCCTCTTGGCAAGAACTGGAAGCCCCTCACTTACTCTGCATCTGTCTCCCCCCAGAGACCCATAAAAGCTTGTTACCACCAGAGTGCTAAAGGCAGGATTCTCACTGATGATTTTATTTCATCTAAAGGCTCAGGCTCCCATAACAAAAATACCATAAACTTGGTGATTTACATAATAGACATTTATTTTCTTACAATTTTGGATGACGGAAAGAAAGCCCACGATGAACTGTTCGTCTGAGCTGGCTGATTCAGTTTCTTGTGAGGGCCCTCTTCCTGGCTTGCAGATGGCAGCCTTCTGGCTGTGTGCTCAGCAGCGGCAGGAGAGAGCGAGCCCTGCCCTGGGGGCTCTGTTATAAGGACACTAATCCCATTCATCAAGGCCCAGCCCTCACACCTAGTCACCTCCCAAAGATTAGGGTTTCAGCATGTGAACTTGAGGGGGGACACAAACATTCAGCTCATAACAGTGGTCTTTTTTGTCTTTAACCTGCCCTTTTTTTCTCCTCAAACGTTTTTGTAAAATCTTGTCCAGTTGCCTCATGGTAGTTGTATTAGTTTGCAGTAAAGTACCACAGAGTAGATGTCTTAGAACAACGCAAGTGTGTTGTCTCACAGCTCTGAGTGGCCAGGAGTCAAATCCATGCCTCTCTCCGAACTTCTCGTGGCCTCAGGTGTTCTTTGGCTGGTAGGGGCGTTGCTCTAGTCCCGTGACCGGCTTCTCCACAGGAGCCTTCACGTCATCTTCCCTCTGTGTGTGTTCATCTCTGTCCAGATATCCCCTTTTTATAAGGATGCTAGCTGTGTTGGATTACGACCCATTTGAATGACCTCATTTTAACTCGATGACCTCCATAAAGGCCCTGTCTCCAAATAAGGTCAGATTCTGAGGTCCTTGGGGTAAGGACTCCAGCAAATCTTGAAGGGGCACAGTGTAACCTGTAGCAGTAGGTTTTTGTGAACACAAGTGAGTTCTCAGTTTCTTTAGTGCTCACCTGTGAGCTTGTTGAGACCAGGTCGTGTGTCTTATGTGTCTCTGTATCCCTAATGCCCCCCTTTGCCAGGCCCTTGTGGAGGGGCCCCCGTGTGTGTAGGATGGATGCGTTATAGAGATTCACGCTAATTGCAGCTCCGTCTTGGTGATGCTTCCACACCAGTGCCCACGCCGTAGCTGCATTCTTTTTCCTGCCTCACAGGACCTACTTTATCTACTTGGTCTCCCGTCCCGTTGGTGGACATGCAGCTGTTTCCTGTCTTTTGCTGCAGTGAATTCTCTCAGGTGTGCAAGGTAACTAGAGGATAAATTCTTCTTCTTCTTTTTTTGTAGTTTTTATTTATTTTTATTGAAATATATTAATAATTGACTTAACAGTGTTGTGTTTCAGGTGTACAGCAAAGTGATTCAGTTACGCATACACACATACATACATATTCTTTTTCAGATTCTTTTCCCTTATAGGGTATTACAAAATATTGAGTAGAGTTTCCTGTGCTATACAGTAGGTCCTTGTTGGTTATCTCTTTTATATATAGTAGTGTGTATATTTTAATCCCAAACTCCTAATTTATTTCTCCCTTCCCTGCTTTGGTAACCATAAGTTTGTTTTCTATGTCTGTGGGTCTATTTCTGTTTTGTGTGTAAGTTCATTTGTATCATTTTTCTTAGATTTCACAAATAAATAATATATAATATTTGTCTTTTTTTGACTTCACTTAGTATAATAATCTCTGGGTCCATCCATGGCATTATTTCATTGCTTTTATGTCTGAGTAATGTTCCATTGTATATATGTACCGCATCTTCTTTATCCATTCCTCTGTTGATGGACACTTAGGTTGCTTCCGTGTCCTGGCTGTTGTAAGTAGTGCTGTGGTGAACACTGGGGTGTGTGTACCTTTTAGAATTAGAGTTTTCTCCTTATATATGCCCAGGAGTGGGATTGTAGGATCATATGGTAGCTCTAGTTTTAGTTTTTTGTGGAACCTCCACAAACTGGCTGCACCAGTTTACATCCTCACCAACAGTTTAGGAGAGGGGTCCCTTTTCTCCACAGCCTCTCCAGCATTTATTACTTGTAGACGTTTTGATGATGGCCGTTCTGACCGGCGTGAGGTGGTACCTCATTGTACTTCTGATTTGCATTTCTCTAATAATTACCGATGTTGAGCATCTTTTCATGTGCCTTTGGGCTGTTTGTATGTCTTCTTTGAAGAAATGTCTATTTAGATCTTCTACCTATTTTTTGATTTGGTTTTTTTTATGTTGAGTTTTATGAGCTGTTTGTATATTTTGGAGATTAATCCCTTGTTGGTTGCATCATTTACAAATATTTTCTCCATTTTGTAGGTTGTCTTTTTGTTCATGGTTCCTTTATTTTTGTTTTTGTTTCCATTACTCTAGGAGATGGATCCAAATATATATTGCTGTGATTTATGTCAAAAAGTGTTCTGCCTATGTTTTCCTCTGAGAGTTTTACAGTATCGCGTCTTGCACTTAGATCTCTAATCCAGAGGATAAATTCTTGGAAGTGCTAATTGCTCAGGCAAAAGCACATAGGTCATAAATTGTGATGAGCATCACTAAAATAAAGTTAGTAGAGGGAATTCCCTAGCGGTCCAGTGGTTAGGACTCCATGCTTTCACTGCCGAGGGCGTGGGTTCGATCCTTGGTCGGGGAACTAAGATCCTGCAAGCTGCGCCGTGCGGCCAAAAATTTAAAAGAATAAATAAAATAAACTTGGTAGAGGTTATGCCCAGTGAAGTTCTTGTCAGTGTGTGGTCGCCTGCTCCCTGGGAGGTGTTCTCGCTCCTGCCAGACGCTGTTCCGAGTGCCGAATCCCCAGATGACTGCAGCCACTGCTGCTAACGCACCCCCAGGCTGTCCTGGGAGCGCTGACAGATTCGGGGTTCGGCCTGAGATGGTTGGACTCAGGAGCGTGTGCCACAAAGCCCTCCGCCATCATGCCCGTCCTCCCAGGCGGGCCAGCAGGGGCCACCCGGCTCCGCCCTGCCCATCCCTGAAGTGGGAATTGTATCTCCTCCTCCGTTTATTTTGCATTTCTCTTATGTTGAATGAGGCTGAGCATCCTTTGCATGTTTTAAAGTGTTAAATCATTTTTCTAGTGGTAAACTTTTAAAAAATTGACATGTAAGATCAATCTCTATATATGTGTGTTTGTTCTTTATATATATAGACATCTATAAAATATACACACTCATATATGTGTGCATTTTTTTTTAATTGCCTGTGATAGGAGTTGCAAAGTATTTTTTTCACCCAGTTTGCCATTTCTCTTGATTTAATTTAGGGAATTTGGAGCTTTTTGGTGGTTTTCCATGGGAAACATACTTAAGTAGTAAAATTCAAATGCATGTCTTTTGTGGCTCCTTGGTTTAGAATCGTAACTACAGAGGCTTCTTCCTTAGCAGTCGTACAAAAGAGAGACTTCTGTGGTTTCTCCTGTGCTGTTACAGTCTCATTTCTCAAATTGAAATCTGATGCATTTGAAGTTTATCTGGGAATAAAGTGAGAGGTAGGGAACGTATTTAATCACGTGGCATTTGTAATTTTAATGTGTGGTAAAATCGATCTTTCTCTTGTTACCTTAAAAAATTTTTTTTTCTTATTTTTGTTTATTGCTTTTCTCATAGGAAGTTTAGAATCAGATTGTCCAGTTCTGTGAAGAAAATATTTCTGCAACTTGAGTGGGGTCACCCTAGACTTATGAGGGAAAGTGTCCGTCTTTATGGTATTGTCATAAAGATGACAATACACCTTGTCAATACACCATAAAGATGACATCCATACACCTTGTCATCCATTCAAGCATTTTGGGGGGCTCCTTGTCATTATAATGCATTCTTAGAGATTTAGTGACGTCTTAAGTCTGTTTTGAGGTATGGTCTTTTTATTGATTTTGTTACCTCTTGTTGTCTTGCTGTGTCTTGAACTCATTTCTCTGCTTTATGTCCTTATTTGAGAGAGTTTAAAAATTCATGGTGCTCTACCTGGTCATAAACATCGTGTGCTCAGTAGAGGCGTGTCTAGCGGTTATTGGTGTTTTCTGTCCTGTCCTCTTTCCGTTTGACTCTCGGTTCCTTGTCTGCTGGTTCCTCCACTATTGTGACTCCTCTGGACTGAAGCACATGCTTCCTGGCCCAGCTTTTACAGGAGCTCCGTGTCAGGGAGGGCCAGAGCCGTGTTCCAGGTGACAGGGACCATCCCTTGGACACAGGCCTGTCCTTGCCGGCCCACTGCCAGGCTGCCCCCTCCAGAGACAGCTCAGCTGTGCTTCCTGGGCACCCGGACTTCTGACATCTGGGAACATGGTGCCCAGCCAGGGCCAGGGACACTCCTGCCTCCAGGCAGGAGCCCAGGTGTGACGCCAACTTTGGAGACGTCTGCGGGCTTTGGCTAAGCTTGCCTTATGGCCCCCTGTTTTTTTCCTCATACAGTTTCTCAAACTGAGATATTCACATAGGATTCATTCTTTCAAAGTGTACAAATCAGTGGTTATGGTACATCACAGTGCTGTGCAGTCATTGCCACTACCTGATACCAGAACGTTTTCGTCTCTCTGAGAAGGAAACCCCTAGCTCACTGGCAGCCACTCCCTGTCCCCACTCCAGCCCCAGGACCACCGTCCCACCTCCCGGGCCTGTGGGTGACCTGTCCTGGACGTTTCACACGCACAGAGCCATCCGGCGTGTGCTCTCTCAGGTCTGGCTTCTTTCACAGAGCTTCCTGTTTTCACGGTTCATCACATTGTCACGTCGTGTGTGTTTTTATTGCCAAATAATGTTTCGTTGTATAGATAAACCACATTTTGGTCATCCATTCATCAGATGATGGCCTTGGAATTGCTTCCACTTTTGGGTTGTTACCAATACAGCCAGCCATTCACGTGTGAGTTTTTGGGTAGACATACGTTTTCAGTTCTTTCGGGTCTGTACCTGGGAGTGGAGTTGTTAGCTCACGTGGTTATCTGTTTGTCATTTTTCTTTTAAATTTTGGCCGTGCGGCCTTGTGGATCTCAGTTCCCCGACCAGGGGTTGAACCCGTGCCTCAGCTGTGCGAGCACAGAGTCCTAACCACTAGACCACCAGGGAGCTGCCTGTTTGTCTTTCTGGGGAAGCGCCAGATGGCTTCTCTAATGGCTGCACCATCTTACAGCCTGCGCCCTGCCCCAGGCAGCGTCAGAGGGCTCCAGGTGCCCTGCCCCTTGGCCCTCTGCAGTTCTGGGCTGGGGCGTGGGAGGTAGCTCCTCCTGCTGGGCCACCTCAGTTCCATTTGCAGGCTCCCCCCTCCCCAGCACCTGGGCGTCCCCTCACGCGCAGTGTGTGTGTGTCTCTCGTTCCTAACGCTTTGGGGTGACTGCCGAGGGTGCAGCCTGCCATCTGGGTGGAGGTACTTAGTTTGAGAGTTAGGTATGGGGGGGGCTTCTTTGTTATGTTTTTTACATAACTTTAGTTTGCCAGGGACACGTTTTCACTCTTTAACTCATAGTAAGTGACAGATAAAATTGTTTTTCATTTCGTGCCTTTTGTTTTTGTTTTTGCGGTACACCGGCTTCTCACTGTTGGCCTTTTGTTTTTAATGTAGGAAAGAGTTGATAGCTCAGCTAAATACAGGGGGGAAGGTGGTAGACGGGCTCATTCTTCTAAAACATCAAAAAAGCCCCCAGCACAAATGTTAAAAAATAAATAAGCGTTTACCGTTTTTGCCACACGTCAAGAGAACTTATTTCTGTGTATTTCAAGAGACAGGCGTTTAGAGTTGGGTCAGCTGGCCCCGGGCCCTGTGCTTGGCCAAGGGGCGGCGCCCAGCCTCAGGCGGGAATGCCGGAGCCTTGACGCTTCGGCCTCGGCTGCGCATGCGCGGGGGGGGGGGGGATGCGGGGCTCAGCCAGGCATTCTGTCTGGACCACCGCTGGGGGCAGGCGGGCCGGGGCTTCCGGGGCAGGTGAGGGGATCCTGATTCCTGAGGGTGGCGGGAAGCTGGGCATGAGGGTTAAGCCAGAGCCTGAGGGGATGGATGGGCCAGCGCAGGCGAGGGGGAGCTGCCAGGTGAGGGGTGACGGTGGACCAGGAGCTCGGGTGGGAGAGGGCAGGTGCGAGCGGGGCCGTATTCAGGCTCGGGCCCGCGTCGGGGCCTTAAGCAGCGGCGACCGCGGGCCGCTGTGGCTACTCGCAGCTGTGGGAGGAGGCGGCACCTCGAGCGCAGCAGACACGCCGGCCACGGCCTGTCCCCGGAGCCAGGTCCCCCAGGTCCTCGGGGCGGACCGGCCTCCTGCGGGCTCTCCTCTGTCACGTGAGCCCGTCACATGGCCATGGGGCGTGCGGGGACTTGCCCCTGTTCTCCCGGCGGCCTTTCGTACCCAGTCCCTTCCCAGCCGCCGCAGGTGCCGAGCCGCGGCGTTGGCCTGCCCACCCCGGTGCTCCCCACACCCCAGACGCCCCAGTGGCAGGTTCCCCAGCAGGGGGCGGGAACGGCCCCCCGTCTTGGGCGGCCCTTCTGTTTGCCGGGCCGCTGTACCCGGAGGCGATGGGGAGATGCGGGAGCAGCCGGCGAGGTGTGGGCATGCGGCGGGGCGGGGCGGGGGGGGGCTCTCCTGAGGGCGGGACCGGCATGGGGGCGGTGGCTGAAGAGACTGGGTCCCGCCCCGTGCGCGCAGAAGCTCCGGCGGGCTTGAAGGGGGCTCCTTCCTGTGTCTGAACGAGCAAAGGTGCGCCCCACAGACCTGAGCCAGGGGTGGCAGGGTGGGGTCGGCGACAAGGACTGCCATCTCTCCTCTCCCGGCAGATGAAAGGTGCCCTCACAGAGATCATCCAGCTCGCCACCCTGGACTCGGACCCCTGGGTTCTCATGGTGGCCGACATTCTGAAGTCCTTTCCTGACACCGGATCTCTTAACCTTGACCTCGAAGAGCAGAATCCCAACGTTCAAGATATTTTAGGAGAACTTAGAGAAAAGGGTAGGTTGGGTGTGTTTGCTTTACGCTGGGCGGAGGGAGATGGGTCTTCCTTTAAACCCTCTTTTGTAACATGAGTTTGACTTCGAGAGTGTCGCACGCTGTGCTGTGTCGTGCTGGCTGTATCCGTGCACCCCTGCCCCGGGCGCTGCTGGCTGGCTTTTGGCCAGTCTTTGACAGGAGCAGCCCAGAGGCTCCCTCCTCACTGTACGTGCTCTATCCTTCACATTCACGCACCCCTCTCCGCACTCAGCTCCATGAGGGCACGGGCTCTGCCCCCTCAGAGCCTAGAACATTCCCTGGCACGGAGTAGATGCTCATAACTGTGTGTTGAAAATATCAGCAGTTTACTTGTCTGGAACACGAACTGAAAACCACTTAGAACATATAAAGATGGGAAGGTCTGTTCCTCCCTGAATTCCTCTCCTAGTTTGGAGAATTGGAACTGCAGCCCTTTAAAGATGGAACCTGTGCCCCTGCGGTCCCGCAGGGGCGGTGGCCTGGCCGTCCCCAGGGGTGGCTGCCAGTGCCTCCTCTTAACTGTGAGATGATCGCTTTTACTCGGTAGGCTTTCGCTTGACTTGTAACTGCCCACAAGCTACATGGATGCTTCCAGAGCATTGGAACGCAAACCCAAGATGTTTCTGTCCTGGTGATTAGCTTGATGAGGGTCCAGACAGGTCCACGCCCTCCTGGGTGTCCTCTCTCTGGTGGGAGGGGCCTGCTCTGTCTTCTGCCCAGGGGCTTCTGGGCGTGCCTCCCGGGGGCAGGAAGAACAGCGGTGGCGCTGGTCTGTGCTCCCCACCCAGGGCCTTCTCCCGAGCTCTAACTGCCTGGTGAACCCACAGACCTGGGGAACGTGCCTGGGTGCTTCTTGTGGGGGCCAGGATTCAGAGGGTCCAGGAGAAACCATCCGCGGGGGCCGTGGGGACTGAGGGGGAACCCGGGATGGCCCCGGGCTTCCCCTTCCTACGGCGCTTGCTCTAGGGGTGCACAGAGCCCCTTCCAAACGTAGCTGATGGACATCTGTGGTGGGGCCGGGTGCTTCTGCCTTTAAAAAGCCCCACAGGGATTCTGCGGAGCCCTCCTGTCCTGCCCTTGACCTTTGGCCCAGGTTGGTGGCCTTGACTGCTGGCCTGTGGCAGGCAGGCAGTGGATACTTGTTTTCTGTTCTGAGATCGAAGCAGAAGCTCCACTGCTATAAACAGGAAACTGTGCGTTTTCACGTTAGCGGTGAAAATCGGGCCTGCGTAAGGGAAATGCACCTCCTAACATGTTGGTTCTCGAACGAGCAGTGAACGAGTGTGAGGCGTCGGCCATGCTGCCGCTGGAGTGCCAGTACTTGAATAAAAACGCCCTGACGACCCTCGCTGGGCCCCTCACTCCCCCAGTGAAACATTTTCAGTTGAAAAGGAAGCCGAAGAGTGCCACGCTGAGGGCCGAGCTCCTGCAGAAATGTGAGTCCCGCTGTCGGCACGCGGGTGTGGGGCGGGTGCGCCTGGCCTAGGGCGCACGGGGACTCGTCGGGACCCTCCTCAGCGGGGGCTGCCTTGCCCGGCCTGGAAGGTCCAGCAGATTTGGGAAAACTGACTGCCGAGCAAATCATGCTTTTGTCCTATGTCTGTAGTTTTTATTTTTAGATTTCTTTTAGGTTTTATGGTACCTAACTGTCTTTTAAAGACAGAGTTCTACGTAGTTTTTTTCTTTTTTTCTTAGAAATTTATTGATTGCTACGCTGAACTGTGTGTTCTAAAAATCTACTTTAGAAACTTCCGAATTTTCAGGTTAAAGTATTTGTAATCTTTGTTCCAAAAATGAAATCTACCAACTGAGTCACACGGGTGATGAGACAGGCAGCCTGGAAGAGATTGGAGAGGCTGCGTCCTAACTCCTGTAGCCCTGCCTCATTCTTGCAGATGATCTCAATTTGACTTTAAAGCTGTTTGGTCATTTTGTTCATGTTTTTTTAAGTAGTGGTTTCTAAAATGTACATGGAAGATACTTGCTCGGAAAAAGGCCAGGAAATGGATTCCTTTGACTGGTAGCAGAACTTTTATTGCAAGTGGTTATGGTGTTGGTATTAATAACCCGTATAAATGCCCCGTTTTCAAAGAATCCCAATAAAACACAGCAGCCATCGTGACTCTCGGTTCCAGATGGACAGCGTCCTGGGGTCAGCACTGCGCTGTGGCTTCATGGAGCTGGCAGTGCGCGGCCCGGGCCCCCAGCCCCCTGGGCAACTCCCAGGCCCCTCCGTGCGGTCAGCAGTGGCACCTGCCCCCAGCCCCCCATGGCAGAACCTGGTGCCGGGTGGGCGTGGGGCTCCCGTCCCTCCCCGAGCTTGTTTCCTGCCTCGCGTTGATGCTTCTGTGAAGGGAAGGGTGAGGTTGTGCCAGGCGACCACCCACCAGTGAGGACGCTTCATCGGGGCCCCTCCCGCCCCCCCACCCCGGGAGGTGCAGCCGCCAGAGCCCTACTTGCTGCAAGTGTAGTTCTCTACACCAGGCGTCCCCAACCCCGGGGCCATGGACCGGGACCGCGGGCTGTTAGGAACCGGGCTGCGCAGCAGGAGGTGAGCAGCGGGCAAAGGAGCGAGCGAAGCTTCATCTGCCGCTCCCCGCCGCTCGCATTACCTCCTGAACCATCCCCCGCCAACCCCAGTACGAGGAAAAGTTGTCTTCCACGAAACCGAAACCGGTCCCTGGTGCCAAAAAGGTTGGGGACCGCTGCCCTACACAGAAAGCGTAGTTGTAACGTTTGAAAGCAGACGAGCGAGCGTCTGTGCTCCAGTCCTTGCAACTCGACCTTCTTTGTAAATCCCACGGATGGAGGCGCTGTCGTCGGTGGGCGCTGACGCAGGCCACCTTGTCTTACAGCCACCGAGACCGCCCAGCAGCTGAAGAGGAGTGCGGGGGTGCCCTTCCATGCCAAGGGCCGGGGGCTGCTGCGGAAGATGGACACCACGAGTAAGGCCGGGCCGCTGCGGGGTCGGAGGGGAGGGCTCGCCCTTCCTCGGGAGCTCAGTCGTTGAACTTTGACCTGACTGGGCCACGGGCCCTGCGGTGCTGCCGGCTCTGTTGTGTGAAATGAGGGGGTCTCTTCCGCTTACGGAGGGTCCGGAAGGCTCCGCCTGAGATGAGGAAAGACCGGGATTGGAGGGAGACGCTCAGTCTCGGTTCTCGCTCGTCCTTATGGCCGTGGAGGGCATGGGCCGCCGCCTCCGCCCCAGGTCCTGCCGCCTGCGGCCCCGTGCCGGCCCCAGGTTCTCCGTGGGGCGAGGGCTCTACAAGCTCGAGGCTGACCGGGCCGCCGTCGTGTCGTCGGGTCTGCGCCCTCGTCCCTCCCTCGGGGCCGGAGCGCACCTCTTGCTCCCTGCCCACCCCACGCTGCCCAGGCCCAGGGCCGACCGGACAGGGCAGGTGGGTCGGTGAGAGCAGCAGCCAGGCTGCCACGGGAGCCTGAGGGGCTCGTGGGGGTCCTCCCTGCGGGGCCCACAGCCCACAGCACTCAGGTGGGAGCTGCCGTCTTGGTGTCGGCCGACTCAGCACTGTTGGGGGGGGCCCAGCCCCGTCTCCTCAGGGCCCGCTGTTGCCTTGGGTGGGGCCCTCGCTGTAATGTCCCTGCCTGCCCCCCACGTGCCAGTCCCCCTGACAAAGCTCCCCTCACCTTCCTTCCCACACTCCGGCCGGGCGCCCCGACCCAGCGTGCCCACGGTGCGGTTCAGGGGTGCTTCCTGCTTCCCTGCCCTGTCCCATTGGCCGTGCCAAGGGGCCACCTGTGCACCGGGCCTGGGACGCCGTACATGATCTTGGTGTGAGTCAGCCCTGGTGTCTGCTCGCTGAGCACTGGGGCGGGGCCCAGTGGCAGGAATGGGGAGGCACTGGATGCCTGGGGAAGGGGCCAGGCCCCCTTCAGAAGGAGGCGTTCCTCATGTGTCAGGTGCCTTCCCCTTGAGAGAGATGAGGGGCCGGGCCCAGGGGAAGAGGGAGGGTGATTCTGGCTGCAGCGTGGGGCCTCTAGCCTGTAACACATCTGTTAACCCCGAGGTGCAAGAAAGAAGTGGAAGCTGAGAGTCCTGTCTGTGGTGATAAAGGACTGGGTGTGGCGTCTCTGTTGGTTTGGCATCTTGGGCAGAGACGTCAGTTTGGCTGTGGTGTCGCTGGTTGCCTCGGCGTGCTCTTCTGGGCAGGCCGACCCGATGCCCCGGTGCTTGGGCACGGGGAGGTGCCCCTGGCACCTGCCCTCGCGGAGGCGCAGCACTTCTGGGGGAGCACTTGGCAGGCCAGCAGGGGTGGCTCTGGCGGAGACAGGCAAGCGGAATACGCAGCGGTGGCGGAGTAGCCGCTCCGCGAGGCCCCCTGACGGCCCGTCCTCTCCGCAGCCCCGCTCAAAGGCATCCCGAAGCAGGCGCCCTTCCGAAGCCCCACCGCCCCCAGCGTCTTCAGCCCCGCGGGGAACCGCACTGCCATCCCGCCGTCGAGGACGCCCCTGCGGAAGGAGAGGGGCGTGAAGGTGGGCGTGTCCCCTGGCAGCCCCGCCCACGCGGGACCAGCCGCGCTCCTTCCGTGGGGCTGAGGGTGGGCTTCTGTCTGTGTCGGCAGCTCCTCGACATCTCCGAGCTGGATATGGTCGGGGCCGGCCGGGAGGCCAAGAGGAGGAGGAAGACCCTGGGTGCGTATTGGGGCCCGTCCGCCCGCGGAGGCCCTGGTCTCTCGTCTACCGAGACGGAGACCGCCTCCGGCTGGAGAGGGGCAAGCCTGCGGGGCAGACCTGTCCTCAGAGTCGCCGCCGCCTCGGGCCGGGAGGGCCGCCGCCCGGGGCGCTGAGGCCTGTGCTCTGCCCGCAGACGCGGAGGCGGTGGAGAAGCCAGCCAAGGAAGAGACGGTCGTGGAGAACGCCACCCCCGACTACGCGGCCGGCCTGGTGTCCACACAGGTAAGGGCTGCAGGGCCGCGGGCGGCCGGAGCACATGCCCCCATTCCCAGCGTTAGCCGCGGAGGCACGTTCCGTGGGAGCACATGCGCGGACGCACACGTATGTACGTGGACACACGCAGAAGAGGTGGCGCCGGCGGGGCGCTGGCGTGCCCGCGGGCCCAGGTTTGGACAGCGCCACGCGCTCAGGGCTCCTCGGCGTCCCCCGTCCCGCAGGGGTGGTAGGGCGGCCTTGCGGGAGGCCCCTCGCTGCCGGTGCGGCCTGCCTGGAGGGGCTGGGCAGCCAGGCGCCCTGTGTCTGTCATTTCTGGGTGGTGGGAAACTTCTCATTGCAGAGCTGTGTTTTCTTACTTTATTGAAAGGAGTGTCTTCCTTTTCTCATATGCTTTTGTGGTTTTAAAAAAAAAAAAATTTCTTCTTACCTCAAAGATGGCTGGTTTGGGAGGGTCCCTAACCAAACAGGGACAGCCTCGCCCCACCCTGCGCCCTCCCAACAAGGCAGCTCCAGGATGGGGGCGGCGGCAGGGCCGGACGCTTGGGGTCCAGCACTGCTGAGCGCGGGGCCCCTGGCCTGGAGCAGTCTCCATCCCTGGGGACAGCAGTGCCCCCAGTCCTGCTCCCGGGGGTGGGGGCCCTCCTGTGGGGCTGGAGGTTTGGGTTCACACTGGGCCGGGACGCTGAGGCCCACAGAGGAGCCGGCCCCATCCAGGACTGGGAGAGGCTCACGCTGAGCCCCCGGGCTGCTTTTGAGAGGAACCATGGTCTCTGTCTTCTAGAAACTCGGGTCTCTGAACAACGAGCCTGCGCTGCCATCCACGAGCTACCTGCCGGCTACGCCCAGTGTGGTCCCTGCCTCATCCTACATCCCCAGCTCCGAGGCCCCGCCAGGTGAGCGGGCACCCAGAGCAGGCAGCACCCACCAGGCAGGGAGCAGCATCTTCCCAGGACTCGCCCACGTGGTGCTTCCTTGGGTGTCAGGACCTCTGCTGGTGCCGCCGGGGCCGGAAGACCCTCCTGCCCAGCACGAGCTTCAAGAAGTAAACCCAGGGGTTTCAGCTGCTTTGCCCTTCACGGGGCCAGACAGGCAGCGCCCCTTCCCTTGTGCGGTGCCAGGTGTGAGGCCCAGTTTGTGAGCGGGAGGGGGGCTGCTGAGGTTACAGTGCCTCAGGGTCCTCATGTAGCCCTAGTTTGAGAAAGAAGGCGCGGAAGGAAAGGTGGAGGGGGATCCGTGGGTTCTGCCCCGAGGCGTTTGCTCCCCGGGCTCAGCGTCGCCTGCCCGGGGGGGAGCTTGGCCTCGGGGAGGGGGTGGCCAGAGAGGGCCTGGGGGTCAGGCAGGCTTGCTGGGCTCCAGGAAGCAGCCCTCCGTCCCCTCGCCAGCGCCCAGGAGCCCATTAGCGCCTGGACGTCTTCCCTGCTGGTCTCGGAAGGCCTGAGCCCTCTGGCTCCCTGCTGGGGCTCTCGGGGGCGTGGGCCCCGTGCCCAGAGGTGCCGCCCGGGGCTCGCACCCCAGCTGCGGGTAGGAGGGCCCAGGCACTTCTCTCGGAGGCGGGGTCCCTGGCCCTGCCGGCCGCCCCCCAGGCCTTGCTCTGCTTGCAGCCCCGCCTGCCCGGGAAGCCAGCCTGCAGGCCAGCCGGCCCCCCGAGGAGCCCAGCGCCCCCAGCCCCGCGCTGCCGGCACAGTTCAAGCAGAGGGCGCCCCTGTACAACAGCGGCCTCAGCCCTGCAGCGCCCACACCCGCGGCGCCCACCTCGCCCCTGACGCCCACCACGCCCCCAGCCGTCGCCCCCGCCACCCAGACGCCTCCGGTGGCCATGGTGGCCCCCCAGGCCCAGGCCCAGCCCCCCGCCCAGCAGCAGCCCAAGAAGAACCTGTCGCTCACGGTAGGTGTGTGGGGCGGGGTGTGTGTGTGCGGCCCCGCCCACAGCAGGGGCGCCGGGGCCCAGCACCCAGCCCTGCTCCTCCACTGCAGAGAGAGCAGATGTTTGCCGCGCAGGAGATGTTCAAGACGGCCAACAAGGTCACACGGCCCGAGAAGGCCCTCATCCTGGGCTTCATGGCTGGCTCCCGAGGTGGGTCTGCGGCCGGCCCTGGGGGGTGGGGGGGCCTGGGTCCTGCGGGGGTGGGGGACGCCCCCGCGCCCCCAGGCCCCTGCCCAGCGGCCCCTGCCCCCCTCAGAGAACCCGTGCCAGGAGCAGGGCGACGTGATCCAGATCAAGCTGAGCGAGCACACGGAGGACCTGCCCAAGTCGGACGGCCAGGGCAGCACCACCATGCTGGTGGACACGGTCTTCGAGATGAACTACGCCACGGGCCAGTGGACGCGCTTCAAGAAGTACAAGCCCATGGCCAACGCGTCCTAGGGCCGCCGCCGTGCCACCGAGGCCCAGCCCGCTTGAGCTTTGGGTTCAGTTTCTCTGGGGTGTTTTGGACTTATTTTCTAAATTTTAATATGGGTCCCTTTTGTGTGATTTAAGACACTTTTTTGCATTCAGTGTTACAGTTCTGAATGTTAAACTTAGCCCCGAAAGGTGTAACTTCCTAATCTTGGCACCAGCTCTGCCTGTTAGACTTCCGTCTTTTCTCATTTTTTCTTCAGTCCCACTGACTGCGAGAGAGGGCCTTTCTTGCTCGTGCAGCCCCTCTCCCCGCCCACGCGGCTGAGGGACCAAAGGTGGCGCCTGGTGTGTCTGAGAACAGGCCGGGGACGGCCGCCAGTGCCCAGGGATGGGGAATGCCAGGACACGCTCACCACCCACAGGTTTTGTATTTGTCTTTTGTACCGTTGTGAGCATTTAAGACCAGTCTTTGGGTACCTGTTTTCATTGTAAAAACTACCTAATTAAAGTTTAGCTTTTCTAAAGAAAAAGCACCAGAGCTGTGTTTCCAGCCAGCTCGACCTCTCTGCTCTGGGGCCCCAGCCCCTCTCTGGGGTGGGTGACGTTGGGGTCAGCCCAGGGGTCACTCCTGGATGGTGCGGGCGTGGGGAGCACGTCAAAGGGGCCTGGGGCTCAACCACCTGCGGGGCTGAGAAGAGTCTGCAGCTTCCTTTCCCGACTCTGTCACCTTTAACGGGGGTTTGGGAACCAAATTATAACAGGAACAAAAGCCTTTTCCCCAAATCGGAACGACACGCACTATCTGCGATACTTGTTATACGTCCAAGGCCACGTTGGCCTCTCCCCAGATGTCAGGGGACTGCGCCAGATGCTTGAGTGGCGACTCAAAGTGACTGGCAGCGGGACTTGCCTGGCGCTTCCACTGCAGGGGGCGTAGGTTCCGTCCCTGGTCGGGGAGCTAAGATCCCGCATGCGGCACAGCGCGACCACAAAAAAAAGAAAGAAAAGGGACTGGGGGAATGGAAGAGAGACCCAAACTTCAAAATGCAATTCCACATAAAGAAAAAAGCCTTTAAATTTTTTAATACAAAAATACTCATACACAATCTTCCAAACACAACTTCCGACCTTAAATCCTATTTCCCCGCAACCAGCAATTCTCAAATCTACATTTCAGTATCTTCCCCCAGAAGTGAATTTCAAGTTTTTTAAGTCTGTCAAAATTGGCGGTAGCACCTGGTACACCCCCCCAAAGGCGGAGCCTGGCCGCGTTCCGTGCGACGCTGAGACACCAGTAGGCACGTTGAGGTTTCTGTTTAATTTCACATCTCAACAGGGTGCGGTGGACACGACGCCTGCGGACACAGCACTTTACTCACTCATCAAACGCTCCACATCTCACAGGATCGAGAGTTCGGCAACTGACAGTCGTCTGTGTTACCTTTCGTAAAAACAGGCTTATCTTTTCTTATTCCTGGACATACGGCAGTTCTAGAAGATGGCGCCGCACACACTGCAGTTTATGTGTCAAGGGAAACACTGGGAAGGCGCCGGGGCGCAGACCTGAGGGTGAGGCAGGGGGTCCCGAGCATTCTCGGAGGACGGGACCCGGGCGGGGGCGCCAGGCGGCCTCCCCGTGGTGCTCGCAGCTTATCACCCGCTTTGGACATGCGCCCACGACCCCCAACGGAGAGAAGCGTCCCCGTGTCCAGAGGCCCGCGCTGGCGTCGACACGACACACGAGGGGTCCTGGTCAGCTCCTGATGCTGAGGAATCCTGAGGTGTTTGGGCGGTTTTCATTGTGTTTCTGCTTCACATTAACGACGAAGGGCTGAAGCTGACGTTCAGGAAAGACCGACTCCCCCGAAGCAAGCTCCCCTCAGACTCGGAGCAAAGGCCTCGGCCCCGTCGGGAGGGCCCCTGCAGCCCCACTGCTCCTGCAATGCCTTGTGCTCAGATCCATAAACTGGTTTTCTGGAGATTCTGAGAGTTAGTGTTATTTGCTCATTAGTTTAACAGTTTTTGGAAAGAGGGCAACCATATCTAAAATAAGTTTTCCAGTATTTCCTTCAGAAAGGTTATAAAAGAATTTGGAAGTAATATCAAAGTGACTCAAAAATCACACAAAATTTTTACTACTGTCAAATACAAAAATAAGTTAATCTGCTCCCCAAAGTGCACTGCAAAACCAATTCTGATGTTCTGACTTAGGCAGAAGTCCCTCACCGGCAGGAAAGGGCGAGTGACGTCAGCCCACACCGAGGCCCCCGGCTCTGAAGGGCGGGGCTGCGCCCGCGGCCGCTGCGCTGGCGCCAGGCCTCGGCGCCCCTCGTGCCCAGCCCCGGAGCGCGCAGGCGCCAGGTTCAGGGCCTAAGGAGCATGAATCTACGTCAATCCAGTATTTTCTTAAAAGACCGTTTGAGAGAAACAAGAGTTCTGAACTGAAATACCCCACGGCCCCTGCGTCTCACCGAGCAGGCGCGTTTCCGGAGAACCGAGCCGCCCGTGGAAGCACCAGCTGAGGACACGGCTTGTTTTTCCTTTGGTCCTACGTCACTTGCCCCAGGGTCACCAGAGAAGGGCCAGCAGGACGGCCTCGGTCAGCCGACTCTCCTAGTCCGTGCCTGGGGAGGCCCGGGCGCCTCGCACCTGGAGCAGGTGCTTCCCCAGGGGTCCCGGCCTGGCCGAGACCGCCCCCTCCCCCCACAGCTCCCGTCGCAGGACCCCGGAGCAGTAGTGAACTTGGGTCCAAGTGTTGGTATATCCTGCAATTCTCCGAGGCGAAAACGGTAAGAGAGACCAACAGGGGACCTCCGTGGCAGTTTTCAAGAACAGTTGTGTAAACTTTTCTGCAGAGGAGATGTTCTCCTCAGGTTATTTTAAGGAGAGGAGGCTAGAAAAAAGCACCTGCTGCTGAGCGCCCCCTTCCCTCCCACCGCGAGTGGAGACAGGCAGGCACACGGGCTCCTGGCAGGGCGCTCCCAGCGTCCCGGGGTCCATGGGAACGCTGTGCTTCGCAGAAGCTTCTCCCTGCGTGGGGCTAACGGTCCATGGAAATCTCCCAGGGGACAGTGTCGGCCGGGCTGTTCCAAGGCTGGGTGCCCACGCCCGGCAGGCCGGCCCGAGTCCCAGGACAAGCGCTCCTCCGAGGGGCCCTGGCCGAGGGCGTCTGCCCAGCGCGGCTCAGGCTTCCCGGGAACAGGCCCACAGCACGCGTGCAGTCACTTGGGGTGACGATGCGCCTGAACTCGCTCTTTCCTCAGCCCGGGAGGAGCGCCTGGACGCACACGTCCCCCGCGAGCTCCGCGTCCCGGGGTGTGTGTGGGAGGGGCACCCAGCAGTGCCCTGCTGCGCGACCGTCACCCGAGACGCCACCGGGCAGAGCGCCGGACAAACCGTTTCCCTAAGTGGCCGCGTCACACAGCTCAGCGGGTCACACACGCATCAGTAAACACGCATTTCAGTCGGTGGTAATTTGTGAAACAAGTTTAGCAAAAATATATTGAGAATAAAAGCCAGAAACTGGTAAAGAAAAGCCACCCGAGGAAACGTACAAACTCTTCCCCCAAGTGATGAGACCCTCCGGGGAGGCTGCGCCACGTGAGCCTGTGCTTTAAAGGCCGACGTGGCAGCAGCGCTCGGTTCAAGTCCACGGAGAGAAACACGACGGGGGAGACCCCACAGCAACACTACGCTAGCCACCGTCCTGGGGCCGGCTCCCCACTAGATGGAAAAGAAGCATTCTGAGGAAAACTTCACATTAGTACAAAAAAGAAATCATGCAGCTGCCTCATAAGAGCAGAATCATGGTTCCCAGGGCACCCGGGGTCTTGAGTCCTTGCCCAGGCCCCACCCTGGTCTCCTCTCCTGAGTGATGGCAACGGGGAAGCAGGCTGGGTGACGTTGTCAAGATTAAAAGAGGTAAGAGTGATCCTCCGAAAAAACACTACTCTCTACATCTCAGGGGAGATAAAAGCATTTCGTATGCCAATTACTTTTCCGTTGTAACTTTAACCTAGCAAAGTAGAGCGGGAGGGCACCTTGACGTTCTGAGATTCAAGTGTAGCTGTAATGCTGTGTAGTCAGGCTTGTCTGTCCTGGGGCGTCCGCACCTCGCGGCCGGAACCACGCGGCTTGGACGGTCAGTGCGGCGCAGCGGGCGCTGCTGGGATGGCTCAGTGACGGGAGGCGCCCCCTCCCGAGGAGGCCTGTGCGTGCGTCCCGGGGGCTGCGGGCGGCGTCCTCCGGCCCTCTGCGCACAGGGCGGGCCTGCCACGCGGGGCCCCCGATCTCACCCCGCCCCGGCCTGGCGCTATTTGCCCTCCGTGACCCTCCGCCAGCACCTCCTCTTCTTCCTCCTCCCCTTGGACTTGGGTTCCGGGCAGGGCTGCTCGGCCGGCTCTGCCCGCAAGTCGTGCTCGCCGCAGTATGGCCGCCCGTCCTGGGTGGAGCTGAAGGCTGCCCCGTCCTGGTGTTCCTTGCAAAACGAATTGGGGCAAAAGTGGCAAAATGAAGTGGAAGGTTTCCCACACACGTCACAGTGATGCCAAGGACATTCCCACTTCCCTGCAACGAAACAAAGTATCACCAGACAGAAGAGAGGAATGGCAACTTGTAACACTGTAACATTTCCATGGTTGAAAACTAACTTTAAAACTCAGTCTAAAAAAAAAAAAAACAAAAAAAACTCAGTCTAGTCAGATGAACACAAACTAAACCAAGACACCGCTTTCCAGGCAAGTGTCGAAAGGTAAAGAGAAGCTAAAGCTGGTGCTCAGAGGCCTGGGGCCGGAGGGCAGCGAGCAGGCCCCACCTCCGAGCCCAGATGGCCCAGCGGCACCGGGGGCCCTGCCGCCCCGGCTGCTGTCCGGCGACGGGTGTGCAGCCGGGCCGAGTGTTTCGGGGGCCCCGATCTCTCTGGGGTCCGCCTGCAAAGGCTCTTAGTGCAGTCTGGGGAGACCGGCACGCCCGCCGTGAGCCTCTCTGCCGCCCGCCTGCTGACCCTGCTGCATCATCTCGTGCCACACACAGTGTTTGTTTCACAGTCAAACACATTTGACGTCTCCTTTTCTAGCTTTGCCGCTTCTGTCTCCGGGTGAGGGCCTCTCGGCTTCCCTCCCGAGGTGACATGGCCGCTCTGTGCACGCCAGAGCCCATCATCTCTCTGAAGGGCAGACTCCAGCCCCAGCCCCAGCCCCAGCCCCTCCCCGTCTTCCCAGCTGAGACCCAGGGGTGCGGGGCCCCTCGCTCCCAAGCAGCTCCTCCCGGCACCTTCCCCCAGCCCCTGCCGGCCCCCAAGGGCTGCGCCGGGTGGTCTGGCCTCGGCTGCCCGGGCTGGGAACCCACCGAAGGGCCGCTTGCCCAGGCCCAGGCAGGGCAGGTGGTAGGCCTTGGTACAGGACTTGCGGTCGCACAGCACCAGCTGCCCGCCGTCACCGCAGCGGAAGCACTCGTCCTCAGACGGCTTCTTCCCTTCGCCTTTCGTTCGACGCCTCCTGGTTTTTTTCTTGGTCTTTTTGCCCTTTTCCTCCGAGGAAAGGGATGCTGAGGTCTAGAATGAAGAAATAAATGCAGTTCACTCAAGGGAACTGCGCACACTGAGGCCAGCTGTCCCGAGGGGTCACCAGGGCCAAGGTCAAGGTCGGGAGCGCCAGGGACCCCTGAGGATGGTCTCACAGGAGAAGGGTGGGGGTCTGCAGCCGACAGGGAAAATGCAGGGGCCCGACCTGTTCCCATTTACTGCCTGTAGGAAACAACACAGGCCGCCGGCCGCAGCGCCGCTCAGCGGGCATGCGGCCCAGGGCAGGCTCTTTCCCCACGCGGCGCGTCTTTTGAGAACAGATGAGAAAAGCCAGGTGAAGCGGCAGGCCCGCTGTGGACATCTCACCTCTGGGCCTGGATGCCTGCGGCCGTCCAGAGGCTTCAGGCCCGCGTTTTACCCAGCACAGGGAAGGGGCTAAGTGTGCTGAGTGGAGCCGTGTCCCCCCCACACCCCGCCCCAAAGCCATGTCCTTCCTGGAACCTCAAATGTGACCCTGCTTGGAAGTAGGGTCGCTGCAGATGTAAAGCAGCGGGCCCTAACCCTGCACAACCAACCGGCGTCCTTGTGAAAGAGGGAAGGAGACGCGGAAACAGACACGCAGGCAGAACGCCACGTGCCGCCAGGCGCGTACGGAGGCTCTCACTTTGGATTCCCGGCTCCAGGCCGTGAAGCCCCAGCACGCTGTGGCCTCTGCAGGGGCAGCCACCGAGTCTGGCGCCTGGCCTCCCCTGCCGTCCTCGCCCCGCCCGGCAGACTCCGCTCCCGCCACCGCTCACCTTGGGCCTGTCCCCGAGGAACCCGCTGCAGTTGGAGGCCCCGCACCGACAGACTGTTTTCTCGTTGCCCAGACAGTCGAGGTTGTAGTTGAAGGTCAACTCTGTCCCTGGGTGAGGGAGACAAGCCACACTGGGACACTGCCCTTCTCCCGACCCTGCCAAGAAGCCTGCATCAGGTCTACGAGCCCTGCGCCTGTCAGCGCACCTGTACTGTCCCCGCACGGCTTTCGATTCCACGCTGCAAGGTGCACGTTCCAAACAAAACACAACTTCCAAATCGCCAGCCGCCCGCCCTCCCCGAGCCCGGCGGTCCGGCCACACACAGCATCGGACAAGGGCCCTCCACCTGCCCGCTCGGCTGGGAGCCCCACGGGGAGCCCCGGAGGCACGGTACCTGCAGGAATGTCACACACGGCAAACAGGCCCACGCGCGTGTCACCGTTCACTGTCCACTTGAGGGTCTCGCAGTTGGGCTGGCAGCTGTGATTCATGAACCGGGAGTAGTTTCCTTTGGGGCCGGCGTCGATTATACGGTCCTGTAAGGCACAACTCAAGTTTCAAGCAGCATCTACACACGTGGGCAACTCTCAGCCATCACGTTCTCATTCAAAGGGAATCGTCACCGTCGTGCTGGACACCTGGTGTTGCACTGAGAACCGTGGTCTCCCAGGTCCACTCAGATGGGACACCCCCAAACCAGTCCTGTTTCTCTTGCTCACGGAGGGCAGGCAGGTCACACCACACGGAGGGACCGAGCGCTGGTGAGCGGGGGACAGTGAGCCGAGCTCCCCGACGTCGGACGGCAAGTGAGGGAGCCGGACACCAACAGCCTGACAGAGGACAGGACTGACCGCTTACGACACAAACCAGCCAGCAAGTCGAGACAGCCCAGCGGTGGAGGAAACAAGGAGAACGTCCTGAGGCCGTGAGGCCACGCTGGCTGATGGGAGGGGGGCCAACCCCTGCGGCAGAAGCAGTCTTGAGACGCACCCGGGCAAAAGCGATGAGGGTCCCGCCTTCATGCTCCCGGGACTCGACCCCCCGAAAGGCAAGCGCCTCTGTGTACACGGAGATGTACTCCTACTGTGGCAAAACCCAGACAATGCACTCGCCCGGCATCAGGGAGCGGTGACCTCGCCTTCCTCACCCTAAGGGTCTCTCATCAACTGCGCGACTGCAAGGGACAGGAGAAAGACGTACCGGAGGCGGGAGGGCACTTAAAACTAGGCCACAAAAAGCATCACGGTCACGAGGTAACGCCACACGGGGTCTGTGAGTGGGGGACAGGACGTGTGCACAGGCACCCCAGGAGCGTGGCATCGAGACGCCTGCCAGGCCCCCCTGCCCTGGACGGGCGGCCCCGGGCGGGGGCCTCAGCCACACGCTCACACCCGGACGCTAGCTGCTCCTCTGAAGGTGGACACATCTCAGAAGCGCGTGCTCCTGCCTCACTGAAAGGAACCGCCGAACCTGCTCTGAGCAGCTGCCTCGGCTCCTCACGGCCGGGGTGCTGGTGCCCGGCCATCCTCTACTGATGAACCTGCCGCTGCTTCCCGTTTCCGCTGTCCCACTGCTGCGGCCACGGGCTCTCCGCACGGCTGCTTCTCTTTGTAGTTGGTGCTAAGTCCATGCTGATTCTCTGCCTAGGGCCTCTCGCTCCAAGACGTGGATCCTCACTTGACTGTCTCCTGTGCCTCCCTGAATTGTGGCTCTGGGGGGTGGCTGCGCTGTTATTTGGGGCACACCCTGCAGGATGTATCCTGGTCCCTGGCGGCGCTCTTGACGGTAAAAGGCCTTCCTCTGTCTCACTGAATGCGCTGGGGCCCAAATTTTGCCTTGTCTGAGAACAATTCTTTTTTAATTTGACTCCACCTGACACACTTTTGTGCACAATTTTATTTTCAACTTTCAGGATCCCTCTGTTTCTTAGATACAGCAGAGAAACAGGCTTCGCTTTATGAACCAATCTGGAAATCTTTTAATAGATGAGTTAATCCAACTCCCTTTTACAAATATGACTCACATGTTGGGCACAATTCTATCAATCTAATTTGCTTGTTTATTTGGGTTTTAAGCCTTTTGCTATGAAGTAATGGGGTTTTTTAATTACTGATTTTCCTGTTATGTTGGGAACTTTATTTTCCCTGCTGGCTGTCCTTTATCGAGGGCATCTCTGCCTGCATACGGCGCCCGCAACCTCCTCTTGCAGTGGTCTCCCCTGACCCACCTCCATCCTTACAACCCAGTTTTCCGCGGCATTCTTACCTTGATACTTAAAAATGCTGAAAGCTACTCCTACTTGTCTTACCAGCCTGACGCTCAGGCATCAGCATCAGAGGTGAGTTTACCTCACTCTCTGGCCTCCCCTGTTGCTGTCGGGAGTCACAGTTCGGCACAAGTTCCCGATACCTGTACCACCACCAGTCGCTTTGCGGGGGTCGCCTAGAACCCATCCTTCAGCAGCTTCCCCCAAAGGACCGGTGCCCTCAGCTCCCGTGTCCACACCTATCACTCTGACATCTACGTCTACAGAACCAGTCGGCTGGAGAGAAAGTCTCCAGTTCACTCTTTCCTTGAAAACCTTATCAGTGCTCCTCTGTGCTCAGGCGCTGGATTCTGCCACGAGAAGCCTCGAGACGGCCTGACTGTCTTCCCCTTACAAGGAACTCAGTTTTTTGGCCGAGCTGGCCAAAGGGTTCCTTGCTATGTCCAGTAACTTTAATGAGGTATTTACCACGTCGACCACTTTGGATGGACTGCCCCTGAAACACAGGGTATTCCTTCAATACCTAGACTCCCGTCACGCAGAGAGACCCTCCGCGGCCTGTCCCCCGGCCACGCTTTCTTTCTAACCTTCCTCTCTTTCCGCCGTGCCGTGTCCATCCTGCGTCTGCTCAGGTGCCGCTCCAGGGGTTTAAGCTTCAGAGATGCTCTGGCTGCGGCTCGTTTCACTCTCAGTCTCCGAGTTCGAGGTCCAGCTCAGCTTGCTAAGTGGCCGTCTCTAACCCTTTGTGCTTCAGAAGTGCATGCCGACTGCTGGGGCACGATGTCCCCAGCTCTGGCCGTGTCCCCAGCCGCAGGGAGGTTCTGCTGCTCTTTGTTGGCAGATCCTCTCGAAACGTGCTGGGGCTCCTGGAGCAGCGCTGGCTGCATTCCGGGTGCCCTGTCTCTGGGCTCCCTGCTCTGTGGCTACCTGATGGCCCACAGCTCCCCAGGCTCTAGAGCCTCAGGCCCCCTCTCTGCCTCACAGAAAGCTGCCGTACTTTGGAAGACGGTCCTTCCGAGGCCTGTCACACAGGTCCCCACCCACCCCTCTTTCTCTGAGGCCCCCTTCTGAGACCGCTGGATATACGTCTACTAGTTCATCCTCTTGTGCGACTGTCAGCAGTGAGGAGGCGAGTCGGGACCGCTCAGTTCTGCTGGGAGCAGGCACCTCGGGGCCGGGGGGGGCCTAGAGGCGTCAACTCTGCAGCACCTCAGCCTCCGAATCCCCTGCTCTCAGACAGCGTCTTCCGTCTGCTCGTGGGTGACGAGGTCCTTAGTTTCACTGAAGATGTACTTGGTGTATCTTTTTGTTGCTGCTTTGGAATTGAGCACCGCCATCTTCTACCAAGATCCTACGTATAGATTTTTTAATTTCATTTTTATAGATTAAGGGGTTTTTTGGCAGCGCCTTGTGGGATCTTAGTTTCTCGACCAGGGATCGAACCAGGGCCCTGGGCAGTGAGAGCTGAGTCCTAACCATGGGACTGCCAGGGAGCTCCCTACCTCGTGTTTTCTGATTACTATCTTTTCTCCTTTTTTCCTCCCTCCTCCCTCACTTTCTATTGATGGACACTTTTCTTCATGCACTTTCCCACTCTCTCACAAGGTGGAAGTTACACTCTCCATTTCTACTCATTCAGTCACTTCCTGCGTATGCCTGACAAAGCACGAGTTAGTGAAGCCTCCCCTCCATCCACAGCAAACACGCAGCTCCCACTGGCCTCGCCTCTCTTCTGACGCCCTCTGTGACGCCATCCCGGCCCCGCTGCCCCGCATTCACCAGCACTCGGCACCTGTGACAGCCACACCCGCACGCGTGCCACCTCTTGTCCACCATCCTTCTCGTGCCTCACACGTAACTTCTGAAGCCCCTGAAGAACCTCCTTTACTATCTCCTCCGCCACGTGACGCTGATGGTCAGCTCGCTTGGTCCCGGCCCGGAGGGTGCGAGGTGCAGGGCCAAGGGGTTTTCTCCCTGAGGAGTAAAAGTGTCCCTGGTTTCCATCATACTAGGAGGAGGCTGACCATCCGACTGTCGTTCCCTGGAACACGCTCCGTCTTTTTTTTCTCGGTTGTCTTTTTCTTTTGTTTTGGCTGCACTGTGCGACTTGTAAGACCTCAGTTCCTCGACCAGGGATCGAAGCTGGGCCCTCAGCTGTGGAGGCGCCGGGTCCTAACCACTGGGCCCCCGGGGAGTCCCTCTGTTGCCCTTCATCCTTGTGGTGTGCGGCGTCTCACAGGCGTTTTGTTTTAAGCAGCACGCCTAGGTATGGATTTCTAACAGCATGCCTAGGTATGGGTTTATTTTTATCTGTCCTGCCCAAAACTTGTTCAGCTTCAGCCATGGAATGATCCGTGTCACAGAGGTTCCATAAATTCTTTCTCCGTCCCGCCTCTCCCCCAGGTCTCCCTTCCGTCTTCCTTCTGGAACATCTACTGAGCGTCTGTCTTCCCGTCTCTCGGCCTCTCTCTCCAGCCTCATCGCTCCATGTTCCCGTGCCGCGCGTCCAGACGGATTCGCAGAAGCTCCTTCTGCTGCAGTCACTTCCCTGCTGCGGTCTAACTTTTCTTAACCCGTCCACTGGGTTACTTTCAATGACTATATGTTAACTCCCAGTTTTAACTGTTGGTTCACATCTGCCTGATTCATCCCTCAGTATCTTGTTCCCGTGTCTCTAAACCTCCTTTTATGGCTTTAACCATCTGTAACGTGTTGATTTAATCCTTTCTTTCAGATTTAATCTCACCCCTCAGATTCTCACCGACGCTGAGCCTTTTATGTGAGGTCTGCTCGCGGAGGTCCTGCTCTGTTGCGCTTGTACCGTGTAGGGAGGTGCGGCTTCTTTTACTCTTGCAGGAAATGGATGAGGGATGCATTGTTTCAACGTCTCATGCGTCGTGGAATTTATCTCGGCTTCAGCCAGGTGCCCTCGGTGAATCATCATTTCAAGGACTAATTTGTATGTTAAGTGACAACCTGGCATTTTCCACAACATGTAAGTAGTTCAAACTTAGACGCCTAAACACAGGAAGGCATAGGCCTAGGGTTCCCACTGCTAATCAAATAACCCCCTCACCGCCACCACCCAAAAATGAGGGCGGATGGCAGAGGGTACATAAACTCGCCACCTCCTGGGGTTGTGTCTCCTTGGAGCGACCAGAAGGGGCCTGTCAGCTGGGCACCCAGTGTCCCGGACGTGCCCGTTCTTCTCCACCCGCACGTGCTGACAAATCGTCTTACCCACCTGCTGAGAACGCTGACAAATGTTCACAAACCTGGGCTTCAGACACCTAACAAGCAGCCCAGAAGACCACTATGTACCTGGAAGGATGTGCAATTCCCCTAACCATGCTCTTCTCTGACCCTGGGAAAGACTGTTCAGTGTACCCGTTACGCATCAGAGGGACACGTGACGCTCCAGGAAGTCCCACTTTGAGAGCCGGTCACCCTGGCCCTCAGGCGGTGGCCAGAAGACACTGCGCTTAAGGAGACAAGCACAGGTGCCTGAAACACACCTACGCAGACGACGTGACAGCGTCACCTGGTGTGCAGTCCGACGCCGCAGGAAGCCCCGTGCGGACAGACACGGGCCCTGAGGACGCAGCGCGTTACCTTGTCTATGGTGAGCAACAGACACGGGCCCTGAGGACGCAGCGCGTTACCTTGTCTATGGTGAGCATGTAGAAGTGGGTGATGTCGTTCTCGTGTGCGCGTCGGATCCTTGCCATGCACTCCTCCTCGTCGATGAGCTCCCCCACGTACTCATTCACAAACTCTCCCTGGAAACCAGAAGAGTGCGCTGCTGATGACCAACGGCCCGGCCGCGCCTCAGCACTGGGGCCCAGAGCCCACGCCAGGAGCAGGCGTCGGGCAGGGGGCTCGCCAGGTCCCTGGACGTTACGGCCAAGTCGGGCAATTCTACGCCTGTCTCGTGGAGGCTGTCACTGAAGCCTGTACCTGAGCCTTCTTCTGGAAGCAGCAACACGCTAACCCTTGCTTCCCAGCACTCCTGTGTCTTGGGGGCGCTTGTAACCGTCAGCCCCCAGCTCCCACAGAAGCCGCCCTCACCGCTCGACCTCCCCAGCAGAGACAGAGCAGGCGTGGAAACACTCCCACAAGCTCTCCTGCCGGAGCCTGGATGAACCAGCCGGCAAGGCAGGTGCAGGAACAGGGCTGCTGGGATCAGCCGAGCGCAGTCCCGGGTCTGAGGCTGCCGCGCTCGCTCGCTGCAACAAGCACGCATCCTGCCATCCAGCCCGCAAGCGGAGACAGGCTGTGCGTGGTCCCTGTCACCTTCCGACAACCTGGTCCCACACTGTCCCAGGACGGCCCCCACGGGAGCTGCGTCCACGACGCTCTGCTTGGCGACCCTCCTGGCTGCCCTTCTAAGCAAACCTTTCCCTTCCCCACGGCAGCCGTCAGAGTTCTGACTGAGGGCACGTTTCAAGGAATTTAAGGGTTTCACTCTGATAGATATCTTTCATGGAATGTTTTACAATCCTCAGTTGTAACAACTCAAAAACCGTTTTCGAAAAACTGTCCTCACATGAGTGCAAGAGCACCACGGGCAAAGCCAAGTCCGAGGAAGCGGCGAGCGAGCCCTGGGGACGGACACGCGCGCGCACACACACCTTCCTGATGTCCCTCTTGGCCACCAGGCCCCAGCCTTTGCCGTCCGTCTTGATGATCTTGGTCTCGGGGTACTGGCGCTTGGTGAAGCACTGGTTCTGGCAGGACTCGCCCGCGGGGCACACCTGCGGGTGGCACTCGAACATCAGCATGCGGTTCAGACACTCCGAGTCGGAGCCGCAGGGGTTCTCGTCGGTGGGCTTGCAGTTGCACTTGGGGATCTCGGAGATGTCCGCCGTGTGGATCTGCACTTTCCCGTAAGGCTTGTTCACCTGCAGGCGAGAGCCGGCGCCTCAGCCCACTCGCCCCCCGAGTGCTTCCAGAGTCCCGGCTGCCGCACCTGCCCCACCCACCCAAGCCTCCCGGCGGCCTTTCAGACTCAGGCCAAGTGGGGAGGCGGCCGGGAGGCAGGCGGAGGCGGGCCCAGCCCTGCCCTGGGAGCTTCGCGAGGTGGGCTGCAGGGCAGTCCCCCCAACACCCCGTGCTGGCTCATCTTAGCACTGTGTTCTTCGTTCATCCGAGAGCCAGGCCGTGGTCGGAAGAGAGAGAACCGCGTGGGACCGCTCAGTGATGCGGGGCACCCAGCCAACACCACGAGACCTGATCCCCTCGCAGACCCCCTCACCCAGCGCACAGAGGCGCCCAAGGAGGCGGCCACACGGCGGCCCCGCCCTCGTCAACGCACAGCTCCTTGTTAAGAAACCAGAGCAAACGATAAAGCAGCAGCGAGAATTGAAAAGAAACTAAAGCAGAGATGAGCAGCTCCGGGGAAACCGTGGTGAGAGACGCCCTCTTCCCCCCTGGGGGAGAGACTGCAGTGATGCCAGCGCGTTGGGGGAAAATCCGGAATAGGCCTCAGGAGTCCCAGTTTCATGCTCTCTGACCCAGTAATTGCATGGCTGGGAACTCATCCCAAAGACAAGACTAAACACACATTAGTAGAGGGAATGCTTCCTTCACACAGACATTGACTGCAGTCCAGATTTTAGGAGCAAAGACTGAGCCCCTGAGCTGCCAGAAGTTGGCCAGCACGCGTCGAGAGGCCGCGGGGCCCCGGGCAACAGGGTGCGGGTGCACTGGCTTGCCAAGCGTGGTCGGCTGCGGGGCTCCAGGCCCACGCACTGGGGAACACGGCCCCTGCCCTCCCTCCTGCGCTCCCCACACCCCGAGGCGGAAGGGCGCTCTATCAGGGGCTCCGGCCGCGCACTGGCCTGGGGGGGCCACCGCTCCTCTGAGCCTGTCTGTGGCACTTGGTGACGGCGTACGTGGTCTGGGAGGTCGGCCTGTCCCTCTGCCCCTCCTGCCTCAGGCAGCCTGGCCAGGACTGTAGTTCTAGCCCCCGCTGACCAGCAGGCTGAGCCTCACCCGGAGGCAAAGCAGAGACCGCCTGGGCAGAGACCCCTGCCCACACCCCGTGCCCCCGTGTGGCAAAGGACACACCGGGAGGCGACGGCATCTTCTCCCCGCCTAGGACGCCTCGTGCAGCTGTCCTGGGCACAGACCCTCGCTTGTGGCCAGCCTCCTGGCCGCCGAGCCCAGCCGGGGGAGGAAGAGTCCGCGGGCCTGAGAGCGACTCACCCCCACCCCCGCCCCGCCAGGATGGTCACCTTGATGTGCTTGTAGGGTGGGGGCCTGCGCGCGCTCTCCTGCGTTTCTCGGGCTTCCCTTTGAAGCTTGATTTCACGGAAACGAGCTTCGGCTTCTTGCAGTGCTAAAAAGTCAACAATGTGTGAGTGAAAGATTTTAGCAAATCAACACATCCGCCCTTTACGCTCTGCATTTTAACGGTTTAGTCTAAACTTCCATCTCACTGCTAAGTGTTGTCTGCGGTTTCCTTAAGACCAGAGGTGGGCCGCACGGCATCCACACAGACGGGAGCTCGGGGACGCCTGCTGGCTAGAGAACCCGGGGGCAGCTCGGTGGGGCCTCTCGGCGAGGGAGCGCGGCGCGTCCGCCCTCCGCACCTGCCAGCCGACCCTAAGCCCCCACACGCGTCCACGTCCGGCGACCTCCCTTTTGTAACAATCCTTGAGAAAGCTGAGGGGTCAGCTGTGCGGAGGCCCCAGGCGAGCAGAGGGCCCGCGGCCACCTCCCCGGAGGGGGCGAGGGCACAGGCCCCACTTCCCCACCGTCCTCACTTGCCGCCCGTCCCGTCCCCTCTGGTCAACCGAGCGAGACCTGCGTGCCGTCTTCTCTGTCCCCACCCAGGCTGTGGAGTTGGGGGCAAGGCGTCCTGTTGACCTGCCCACACCTGCCCCTCCGGGCACCTGAGTGTCTGCTCATGGGCAAAGGGAGCCCGCAAGCCGGTGCACAAGGCCCGGACCGCAGGCCAGTTTCCTGCACGCCGCCATCTCACGTAAAGGCAAGCGGTAAGGGATTCCTGGAAATTAGTACGCAGATAATTTCTTAAAAATAGCTTTAATGCGTGTTAGTGAAAGTCACCACAGACCAATGTTAGAAAAGTCATTAAACAGTACCTCTTACCCTCTGCTTCGACAAACCAGTCTACAGACCTACTTTTTTCTAACGTAAAGTACAGCCGGAATGCTGAGTCCAGCGTTTTCTACAGAAGTCAAACATTTGGAAGCAGAAATGAGGACTGGCAAGGGCACCCGAGCGCGCTGTCTCCGACCACCTGGGAACCAGCCTCCGTACCGTTTTTGAAGACTCTTCCGATCCCGCTGACCCCCTGGTAGCGGCTGCCCCGGTCCCCCTCCATGTACGGGAACACTCGCGCCTGATGCGTCCAGTAATAATCTTTAGACCCAAAGAAAAACACAGGGAATTCTCCAATCTCGTGCTTCATTTTCTGAATATTTGGGGGAACATTTTTGGGATGGCAAACTTCTGCCGGCCACCATCTATTATAAATATTAAAAACAGGATTCACAGACTCTTCAGAGAGAGTGACAGTAATTTCAATGCGTTAAGTTCTGTAAAGTAAAAGAAGACATTTGAACAAGGAAAGAGGGGCAGGCGCCTCCTCCCACACCTGTAGTTCCCCAGCTTCACCCAGATGATGTCCTGGAAGTGCAGCTTCTTCCCGGCCCTGCAGTCGTTGCAGAACCAGCTGCCGTCGGGCATCTCGATGTTCAGGCAGTCGGGGTGGAAGGCCGCCGGGCAGGACTCGCAGCACAGCAGGCTTCCCCCTGCACAGAGGGCGCCATTTAGCCCCGGCTCAGCCCCGCGGCCTTCCCAGTCTACAGCTCTTACCCTCTGACCCTCAGACAGTAGCTTAAAGAGTCACCTGCACGTTAACACAAAGCACGTTTTGTTTTCACCACTAACGATGTCCCACAAGCCTGTGAAACGGTCACAGTTAACTCAGAGCTCCCACGTATGCGACTCTACATGTGCAAGCACGCGGCGGCGGCAGGAGGGTGGAGAGCCAAGGCCCGAAAGGCACTGCAGCCGGGCCCACCCTCGGCCCTGGGAGCCAGAAGGAGCAGCGCCCTGACCGTCCAGATGGACCCGATGGGAGCGCAGGGCCGGCCGCAGGGGGCTCCTCACCTTTGGAGCACACGAAGCACCAGCTCACGTTGACATGGGCGTGATGCCTCTTGCCCTTCCGGGCAGTGAAGTGGTTCGTGCAGATGACGCTGTTGGACGCGATCACCGAGCATCCCGCCGCCAGACACGCGTCCCCACCATGGTAGGCGACCGGGCATCGGACACACCGCATCATTTTACCTGGAGAAGGGGAGACACCCCAGAGCCCAAGGCACTGAGCAGAGCACCCCAAGGAACCAAGCCTCCACAGGTGTGCAGGGCTGCTGCGGAAATACAACTGGAAGCAGTTGATGAACAAAATAACTAGAGTGGGAGGGTAAGGATATTTATTAGACGTCATGAAAACACATTTCCTTAAGGCGACGGTGCTTCTAAACGATGTCAGAAAACCGTTAGGCATTTAAAACACTGTTTTCTAAAATGAGGTCAACCAGGGTTTCTCGGGGGCCCGCGGGGCCGTCCTGTGCATGGGACGGTGTTTAGCAGCACCCCGGCCTCTACCCGCTGGGCGCCAGCAGATACCCCGCAGCATCTCCAGACACGGCCGTGTGTCCCCTGGAGGACCGGCTGAGAACCGCTGGCGTCAGGAAGCAGAGGTAACCCGCCACCCCCAATCCCACAGACCTAACGTGACATAACGTAGACGTGACTGGATTTTAAAATATTTTTCTCGCACGTGAAGGACCATTAAAGCCAGAACAAACAGAATCCATCAAAATGGCTCAAAGGCCTCCCGCTCCTAAAGCCAGGGATCTTTAAGACGACACTTAGGGCAGGAAGGAAGGAGACTATCAAGAAAGACCCTAACCCCACCCCGTGCGGAGTCAGTGACAGGAGAACCACCAACGGTTCCTCCAAATCCACATCCGGGGGGACAAGCCTGACAGCCCCTGCCTGCCCTCTACGCGCCTAGGACCGTGTCAAACCGGCACGGAGGCTCTCGCTCGTGTCTGTACCTTTCGACGGCCTTGGGTTCGAGGGGTTGGAAGCATGGCAGCTCAGGCAGCTGTGCAGAGGGCAGCGGAAGCCCCGGCTCTCGAACACCGTCAGCGGGAACTTGCGCACGCAGGCCTCGTGGTAGAACTTCCCACACTGTGACACGACGCAGCGCTTGACGTCGGTCTTGCTCTCCTTACACACGAAACACGAGTGAATCCCTGACGGGGTCGGAGGGGCGGAGAGAGGGGCACAGAACAGGACCTGAGCTGCAGCTCCTCGTGGCTGGAGCACCGGCTCCTCCTTCAACCCCGCCGGGATCTGAGCCCCGGCTCTGCCGCAGGGACAGGCTCGTCTGACCAGGCGGCCCAGGCGGGGCGCGTCCTCAAACGAGCGAGGAGCTCTGGGGAAGGGGCTCCTCCCAAGAAAGGCTCCCACCCTCCCTCCGAGGGCAGCAGACCAACTGCAGAGGTGCCCCACGGCCGGCCCCGGGGGCTCCCGGGAAGGCTCCGGGTGTCCTCCCGACACGGCACCAGTTGTGAAGAGTCCGGCCAGGGGACGGGAGGTGGACAGTGACCTCAGCCGAGAGCCGGAGCACACGGCGGGGCGGGGCGGGGCACGGAGGGACGGGGCGGGGCGGGACGGGGCGGGGCGGGACGTACCTGAGGTGCACTCGCTGCACGTGAACCTCCCCTCCGGCCTCCGGGAGAGGCCCAGGCAGGCCAGGTGGAAGGCGCCGCAGCAGGGGCCCTCGCACAGCACCAGGCTGCCTGGCTTCTCGCACAGCTGCAGGCGACAGGGGTGCGAGACCAGGTGTGAGAAACAAAACTCCACACGATCCCCCGACCCCCAGGGCTCTGGGGCCCCGGCTGAGGGGGGGGAGGAGGGCCGACGAGGCCGGGCTCCCCGACCGGCTGCTCAGAGGCCGCCCGCCCCTCACCTGACACACGTGCTCCTTCTTGGCGGTCACTCCTCGTTCAGACCTTTTAGACGAGACGGACACTTCGGTCTGGGTTTCGTCCGCACTCTCGTCTGGGGACTCCGGGGGCTCGTCTCCGGGGCCATCCGAGACCTGGGAGGAAAGAGGCGGACGACAGTTCACAGTGGCCGCCAGCAGCCCCGCCAGCTCCCCTCATACGCGGCCACCACTGGTGTCCGTGACAACACACTTGCCGATAAGCTGTGTACAAATTCGGAAACGGGCTCCAACCCGCTTGATTTTTGGTACACAATGTGCGCAAGGGGCACAAGGCTTAACAGCCTCTCCCCATTCCTTAAAAGTGAAGTAACTTTTATGAAAACCCAATTTGGTCTAGTAGGTGACCTAAGACAGGCTTGGGGACCCAGAATCTTGGCTTTTCTTACCCGATCTGCTAAAGGTTCAACTACCTTAAGGGAAGGGAAACAAGTTAACCTCCAACATGCTTTTGTGTCAAGTGCAGGCCTTGGTGGCGCGATCGTGTCACTCCGACCGTGGTCAGACGGTCGGCGACCCGGGACGCGCGTGCTCACCGAGGTCAGGAGCCGGTCTTCCAGACTCATCGCACCCGTAACTGACCGCCCGCCCGTTCGCCTCCCCCCACGGGGACAGGTGGGGAGGGGGCACACGCTGCCGCCTGTGCCCACGGCAGTCCGCGCGACAGGCGGAGAGACGGGGACTCGGAGCAAATGCGGTGACTCACGGGCCGTGTTCCGTCCGTCTCGCCTTCATTTACCAGCGATGAGTGAGGCCGGGCTACAGCCTCCCCTCATCACTGTACACGGCTTTTTCCCTCACTTGACCAGCAATAGCAAATCTTTAAATAGAAATCAATAAATCTTTAGTCAGAAAACTTTCTCATATATAAAATTCAGGTTTGTTTAAAGCCTAAAAACACATTTGGTATTTATCTGATGTTTATCAAATAAATGTTGAAAACTGAATTTTTCAACAGAGCAAACGTATAAGCTGCATTTCCTGCACACCTCAGTAATCACAGCAACCAGTAAGTATGATCTAGGCTTGCTGGTTGCCGGTGAACACAAAGCTAGAAATGGAATCGGGCCACACTGTTTTTTTAAAAAAAAAAAACACCAAAAACAAAAGGAACCCCAGCAGGCCATTGACCCAATTCCGTAGCCTCAGCAGTGAAATGTTCCCAGATTCACCTCCCTGAAATTACGGGGAGCAGCAGAAGGAAAAGCCCTGATAAAACAAAGGGGTTTTTGCTGACTCAGAACCTGGTGTTAAAGTGGGCTGACTTTTTCGAGGGATGTATTGGCTGACTTGGCACCGGTGGCAGGGTGACGGGTGTGTGGGCCACCATGCCAGCCTGGATGCTCTCCTAGGCTTGACAGCGTGAACAGCACTAAAGCACAGGTCTCAGCCCGCTGCCGCGAGGCTGCCCAGTGAAGCCCTCCCCTACGGCTCACCTCCTAACCCTCCACACTGACACCTGAAAGAAGGCAGTAAACTGGAAGAATGCTCTGAGTTCAAACCCCAATTCAACGTGTCCGTCAGATGCAGCGTCACAGATGGGGGCGAGCACCTGAGGCGAGTCTGTAGCAGGTGCTGGGGCAGCCGGGCACTGGGAAGGGCAGCAGCCCCGCTGGCCTTGGTCCCACTAGGCCGCCTGAGAACCGAGGCCCAAAGAAAGGGCCTTCACGTGGGCTCCAGGGAAGAGCCCGGTGCCCGACCCACCAACCCAGGTTCTTCCCTCAACGTGGCTGCAACAAATTTAAAAGCTAAAAAAAAAAAAAGAAAAAAAAAGAAAAAGAAAAAAGAAAAAAAAAAAAGGAAAAAAGAGAAAGAAAAAATGCACGGAGAGAAAGACAGAAAACACAGACCAGTCCTGGGTCAAAGGAAGGAACAGCACCTTTTATTTAAGATTTACAGAAAAAGTGAGCACGTTTCCACTTGGAGATATTTCCTAAATTAACAAAGTCTGGTTTGAGGAAATAAACACTGAATACATATTTTGAATGGAAGTATAAATGTTCACGACACACACGAGGCGCATGTCCTGATGGGTCTAAGATACACACACAGCATCAGACCTTACAACAGCACAGTCCGTGACGGGCGCGGGAGGGTCCAGCTTCCATCCCACCGCACCCCTTCCCCGCGACTCAGCGGACCCCTAGCACGCGGCCGGCCGGGGGTCTGAGGGCAGAGCGGGCGGGCACCTGGCTCCGGCTGCAGGCTCCACCTCCACGTGCACCAGGGGCCGGTACTTACTCGGAGATGCGTTTGTGAAAGCGACACATTCACCTGCACGGTCCCAACACAGTCCCAAATCTCAGGCTACGACCTCTACGGTCTATTCCATATCCAATAGGATGCATTCGGAAAGAGAAAAACGCAGTGACTGAGTGGACGGACGCGGACTGCCGGGCACTTCCCGCCGCGCCCGAATCCGCCAGAGCCATGCCTGCGGCTGCTCGACCAGCAGCTTAGCTCCTGACTTTCCAGTTTCCTCCAGTCTGAAAATACTCTACTCTACTCAGTATGTGACAGCACGGAACTGCCCGTTTGCCTCAGAAATACATTCCTCTACGGGCAGAGAATGCGGTCTCCGTGATCATTACAGGGATTTTTCAGGATGATTATTAACGAACATAATGTAACCTAGTGAACACATTTAAACCGACTTCGAGAAGCGACTCGTGCGCATCCCAGGCAGGTCCCTCCCTGCCGGGGCTGGAGAGCAGTCCCCTACGCCTCGGACAGAGTTACAGTGAGGTTCAAATCTTTTAACAAAACACATCCCTTCACAAGTTGAACACTACATCATTTTTAAAATACAATTACAGACCTTGAACAACAGATATTTCTATAAACCAACATTACTTTTATGTTTAAGTTACGCTTTTGTAAAGGAAGAAACAGATAACTAGAAGTGTGTTCACATAGGATTTTGGATTGACAAATGATACGAATCCTGTGCCCAGGAGATTTAATGAGCTTAAAGTCAAAAGACTAATCTCAAACAGGTCTTCCAAGTTAATATCACAGTGAAATATTAGGGTGGGATTAAAGTAATTTGTAAATTAATCATTCATCACCTGAAATACTACAATTCAAACAAAAGTTATTGAACTTGTATTAAAGCAACCCCTCTAGATGACACAGCTCGACCCTTCCTAGCTGCCCCTAAAGTCCAGGTCTGAGTCATGGGAACACACCCTGGCACTATCCTCACACCCACCTTCTAACCAGGCAGCTCCTGTGAGAACCGACAGCCCCAGGAGGTGACAGTGAGAACCACGTGGTGACCAGGCAGGCCGTGGGGCTGCTGTTCCAGACGCAAGGCCAGCCCTCGTCACAGATAAAATGAGTCTCTAAAATGTCCTATCAACCCAACATTGTCCCAACTGAGTCCCCAGCGGGGGCTGTCCCACAGAGAGTGGGCTAGAGAGGGGAGCTGGGGAGGGGCCAGCGCTGAGCGACCCACCCCACCCCCACTGATGGGCCGGGCTGCCCTCCCCAGCCTCAGCCGTTTCTGGAAGGTGCAATATGCCCCAGACGGTTAGCACATGCTTCGAAACACATGCCAAAGAATTATATGCAAAACCCCAACACCTACATTCAGGCCAGAAAACACTGTAGCCATGGATCTACCAGGTAACCAGGTAGCTACAAAGGCATCTCACAAGATGAGGCCTGTCTGGTTCCTGAACAGACACTGAGCAGGCGGGAGGGCCCCCCAGGGTGTCCTCGCTGGTGGAAATGCCCAAAGTGAGTGGCCCCTGACCCTGGCAGTACAAGCAACAAGATGGAGGGATGCAAGGCATGTGTTTGTTACCTGCAAAGGACACCCAACTTCCCATCACTGGCAAGCAAATCAGCACTAATTTCTAATATTCTAGGTAAAACAGCAAAAACAGTACTTAAAAGGATGAAAATCAATTTCACTGACCAAAAATCCTAAAATATACAGGAGTCAGCATATTTCTTAAAAAAAAAAAAAAAAGGAAAGCCAATCATAGATTTGAGAGCATTTTGAGAAACCTTTTCTAATAAGATAGTGATATTTCGGTTCTTTCAGCAGAAGACTGTAATTTAGATTCATAATCTAAAAGATAAAACTGAGTCCTCAACAACTACTACTTCTGTTCACAGGTTTCTAAAAGCCGAGGTGGTGAAGCTATTGATTTTAAAGCAGAAATGCTAGTTCCACACTAAGTCAAGGCCGCTCTCATACGTCCACATACAAACGACCAGCTGTGACCAGAACAACCTTCAACGTGAACTAACACCTGAAAGGAGCAGAGGAGCTTCAGAAAGGAGCTGAGTCAGAAACAACCAAATGGAAAAGGGATCGGGCACACTTGCCGAAGTCACAGTGACTGTCCTCCCCAGCTCCCCTTTCAGACAGGAGTCCCTCCTGGGCCGGGGCTGGGGGGGTGCCTTCTTGCCCACCTGGGGCCGCACGAGGCCTCGCCCAAGCCAGCCAAGAGTCACCCTCCAGGCAAGCACTGCTCCTTCTACTGGACTCATCAAATGGACAGAGGACGCTCCTTTATTTAAAACACTTACACTGCTACTGAAATGATGAACAAAATCTCAGCTCTTCATCTGCCACAGTGGGCCCAACGTCCAGGCTTTTGGTGGAGAACCCTAATTTTAAGCCCACACCTGGGCACCTTTTATGTTTTCGGAAGTGGATGCTAATTTACAGTCTGGCTTTTCGTTAGAACATTTCTAAGACAGACTCGATAGGTATGAGAGTCACCCCCAGTCTGGCCACGCTCACACAACCCAGACCTAACCCTGGGGGAGCAGACCAGGGCCCAGGAGACCGAGAGGGGCGGCAAACCTCGCCTTTCCGCTGTCCTCTCCTCCGGTGTATTCAGCTGCTCCCGTCCCCTACCACGGCAACCTCTTGAAATGGCCAACCCCCCCCCCCGCCCCCGCCGTCCCACTCCCCGGCCCTGAGCACTCCACTTGAAACGTTCCTGTGGTTCTGCGTGGACTTCCCATGAAAACCACGGCATCAAGCACAGCTAACGCTGGGACGGGGACCTCACAGAGACCACCCGGGAGCAGGCTAACCCTCCCACACTCACACACGGCAAAAAGCCACCCTTTTGCCTTACGTTTCTGAAACTCTGCTTCCTTGTGAAACTTCACTTAGGTTTCTTGTCGGTTTTTAGGAATATCCTCTTTAAAATAGTGAGGTTACTTTCAGTTGGGAGGTATAAATGTGCGAGATGCTAAAGAGAGGGCTGAGAGGCAGCCACCTAAGTCCCCCACAGCTGAAGACTCTGGGAAAGGTGCACAAGGAGACAGGAGTCCGGGGCGGCAGTGGGAGCAGCTCTACCCAACACGGCACGGGCCCAGGGGGGCCGCTCCGGTACCGCGGGCTACCTTCATCTCTGGAACAGCTACCATCTCAGCTTCTGTACACTCAGACTAGTGTCCGCCTGTGGCCTCCCGTTTTGTTCCAGAGGCCCTCCTCGCAGCCACCTCCCCACCAGGCCCAAGCGTGGCACGTGGAAGGAGCGGTCACGGCAGTGACTCTGTGCATGATATAGCCAGTCACCTCAACAACTGTCAGCTCAAATGACCAAAGACCAGGGTGAATCAGCGTTACTTTGACCTTAGGAAATGAAGACATTCCGCGCTAAACAGCAGCGTAATGAATCTGTACTCCTGCAGACAAACTACTGCCTGACCCTAAGCTCTTTCAAAGCAGGAGCCCCTTCCACTCCCCTCCTTCGGGAAGCTGTGGGCAGGCCCTCTCGGGAACTCTGCCCCCCACCAGCGCTCCTCAGCGAGACCACAACAATGCTGACTACATCTGCCTCTGCCTGCTGGGCACCTTCCCGCCTGCCTTGGGATGAGCTCCCCCCCAACCAGCGCTGAGACACACTGCGTCGCCCCCTCCCCCTCTCCTGCACTCACCCCTATTTACTCAGCTGAGGCTAAGTCTACGCTGCTCCTGTGGACACAGCATCGAGTCATCCCCATCAAAAAGGAAGGCGCCCCTTTCTCTGCTGGCTCCTAACCCACCCATCACGTGTCGGTCGCTGGCTGGCTACCAACTCAAAATCCATCATGCCATAATTTCAAACAAGTCTCTTAATCCTGACTGTCAAAGGCCTTCCAGGCTCGAGTCTTTACTTTGGGTAATGGCTTCTTGAACTAGGGTCATTTTTACACCACCGTTCTTCCACATTTTAAAATTTAGTGACTGGTTCTCTGAGAACCCTCATCAGTCCCGAGCTCCTCCACGTCCCTTAGGGACAGCGTGACTGAGGCCGTCCTGGAGGCCCCGTGTCCACGGAGTCTGAGCAGAGTCGCACCCCCAGCCACAGTCCAGTACCCGGAAGCATCAGTCAAGCCCGGCGTGTGCCGCTTCTAGGGTTACTTTATCCCCACGCGCACAGTGCAGTCAAGAGGATTGCTTTTCATGCCGAAGCAAAATTTATACTTTTGGATAAAAATGGAATGATGGTGATTTTATTATTTTTATTGTTATAACCATTATTGTCACAATAGCGAACCACTAAGTCCTTGCAAGGCGCCAGGCACCCCAAGTGTTTTACATGCGTTACACTACTTAATGGTTTAGAACACAAGTATTAGTGAGAAACTCTCATTAAAGGAAAAACACACCTGAAGAGTCCACTCGGAATGAACCGAGTGCTACCGGCCTGGTAACGTGAAGAGCCCTCCCGCCTCTATGACCTGAAGGGCACGGAGGCCTTTCCTCACCATGCAAACATGCGGACACCCTGGGGCACACCAGGTGGTCACCCAAGATTGAGACATTTAATATAATGGCTCATGTTCTACAAAAGCAACCAATGAAGAGGTTGGTGTAAATAACCTGATTATAGGACCCCCCCCAGATAAGGGTTATTGAATCAAAAGAGTTAAATGGTTCACAATGATACTGTAAATGACATTTTTTTCCTACAAATTTACTATAGCTAGTGTCATAGTAAAACTGTTTAGTAAAAAAAGACAGAATCAAAAGTCTTCCTGCCTTTTATGTTGGAAATTAGTTCACTATCTACAGGATTGAATACATTCCATTAGCAATGAGAACAGTCAACGAGGACTCTTTTTAATGTGTGCTGTTTGTTCATTTTTGAAGGTACAGGTGCTGACATTTTTTTCAATAAAAATTCAGTTAAGTTATGAACTAGAGGAGAAAAACGACCTCTAACAGGATGAACCTCTTCAGTGTGCTGTCCTTGTCACACGCCCAGGACAGCCCCTGATCGAGGGCATCCTTTCAACTTGAAATCTACATTGACCACTGGAATATGAATGTGTTTCTGTTATGAGATGAATGTGATTGGTTAAATGGCCTTGATTAGGTATCTTACCTTGGTCTTAAAATTTGTTATCTGTTTTCTTCATTGTATGTGTTATTAATACCAGTAAAAACAGATTATCACACATCTTCCATAACTGATTGTGAAAGGAATGCCACTGAGTGTGCACGATGACACGCCGCCTGCAGCAGACATCTTGGAAAATTACATCATTTTAAGTGCAGTACAGAGCAGCTGAGTTCAAATCCAACTTGGCTGGTGTGGGCTCCCATAAAAGCTGTTACCAGTAAAGGCGAAAAAAATAAGAATTTGCTCTACTAAGGGAATAAGAAATGAAATTACAAAACACTTAAATCACATTAATTACTTCCCAGGTCTTTGTCATGCAAGTGTGTGATTTTAATCTGTCCTCCTCATTAGGGGATGCAGTACTACTATGGAATAACTATTCTAATGTAAGGTTTTATTGATCACATATACCTTGCGTGAGAGGAATTTAGACCACAACATGACCTAAAATGTCTTGAAACACCAACCCTATGAAAATTCCTTATTTTAATCAATGGTGTTGAAAGGAGAGAATATAAACATGCAAAGGGCATGTGACTCACCCCGAATAAGGGGCCAGTCTGAACCCGGCACACAGCAGCCCCATGGTCGCCCAGTGCCCACCAGAACCGGACCTAGCGGCTTCTAGAATGTTTCTTTACAACACTGCGCTTTGCCTCTCGTGCTAAAAGGCACTTAGCCTGGCAGACGTCGTAAATGTGCACTGTAGTTCAGTAGTGTTAACACAGAAACAGACAAGCCTTCTTGTTCACCTAAAGCGGTTTTAATAAAAATGAACTCTAATGTGAGATTTATATAAACTGCACAAAAGTGGCCTGATAGAAAAAGCCTAGTAACTTAAATGTTTTTATGTAAGGAACAGAATGCACACTACAGAATCTATGTACCACCTTCAAGATGCAAAATGGTGTATGATTTTAATGTATTTAATATAAATGTATTGAATAATCTACTTCTGAAGTTCTAAAGAATTAAAAATCAATTAAGCCTAATGATTGTAAAATGCTTCATCTAAGTCTTCCCAAGTTCAGAACAAATGTCTAAGCCAGGAAGATGAAACTCATCCTGGTCAAAACCGATGTAAGACCGTCAGGTGTGTCTGCCAAACATGTTTCACCCTCTAGCCGCCATCCTGGCCCCGCAGTGAGCTGCTCTAGATCCACGCCTCTAACCCACACGACTCACGACTAGGAACAACAGACAAGATCCCAGCGGCCTCAGTGTTTTTCTTTTGATGGTATCTGACAGCAGTGGAAGTAAAAACTCCACCAAATACGTGGGCCAAAATATGATGCCAGAAAAACTCATTAAAAAGTGTTTTAAACAAACTGCCTTAAGTGACAGGGTCTATGGAACTGAAGCTTTTAGTATTCCTCTTTAGAACTGCAGACCACCTTTTATTTAACTTTTTAGGATACTAATCTGAACTTGGACAAGAAAACTAGGAAAAACGTTTTGTATAGAATTTGCCTTTTCATGTCTCAGTAAGCTCCCAGGAGCTCAGCGAATTCTTCCTGTGTTGTCTTGACCGTGCCCAAATGTAAGAAATGTTCAGTTACCTACACCCACTAAGACTGGCCGAGAGCGCCACCCCACACCGCCCCGAGGCCCCTGCACGCCTGCGAGAGCAGAAGCCCACCCCCGAAGGCCCGGCCCCCTCTAATGGGCATAAGCAGCTGATGCTGAGAGAGCAGGGGACACCCCGTCCCCACCATGGACCACAGTGGAGACCACATCAGAAGTGCCGCCTTCTGACCCACTCCCTGCCTCACTACCCTGTTCCGAAAAAGCCCAAGGTGAGCATCTCTTCACAGATAGTCTAAAAACAGGACTCACGTCTACAATGAGAAGAAGAATCACAGGGAACAAAATAACAAGAAATTAAGACTCGACAACAAGCTCCTTGGGTAGTCTCTACAGCTGGGAATGCCAGACTCCCTCTGGACAAAAAAGGGCCATACCTACATTCTGAGGCTGCTTTTCATTTTGTTTTTATTAACGGCAAAAACTTCAGATTTGATGATGCTCTAGATGTCATGATACAGTGAAGTGTGAGAGCCTCAAACAGCTACAATTTCACTAGCGGTTACTTTCCGAGTCCAGAAAAGAGAAGTCACATTACCACGGCAGTCCTGACTCACCTCGACACTCAGGGACCTAAAAACATGCCAGAATTTAAAGGACCAAAGCTGTGGACCCAAAGTCACGGAAGGCACAAGGCACGTGCACAGCGTGTGGGCCCCGCCATCCCGCTGCGTGAGCACACCAGCCCCGCGGGCAGCCCCGCTCACGCTGTCAGGTTAGGACCGGGTGAAAAATCACAGAACCAACATCTTGAAGACAGATTTCAAGCACAATTAAAAGCATCAATACTGAAGTACAGCCACGTACATTTACGCATACACCGTGTGTGTGTGTATTTCTCTCTGAAACAGACACGGCTCAGAGCACCTAACCTCCCTGCGTCTGTGGAGAACACCCGTGTCACGCTGATTAAGCCTGCCCTTCATCACACTTCAGTGTGGGTGGCTAAGCGGCCTCTGTGTGCGTGCGTGATGGTCACTATCATTATGAGTTTACCTCATTCTCAGTTAAGGATGCGGAAGGAGAGGAGCTTTTGCTAAAGGCGAGCGACGCAGACGCCGCTGCGGGGGCCCGGTGCCGCTTCTTCAGGGGTTTGCAGGCGTCAGACAGATGTTTTGTGGCTGTAAGATAATTTTGGTTTATAAAGTAAAGTTTGAAACCTTAAACCCTCAATCTCTTTCCTGCTTTAAAAGTACCCCGCTAGTAAATGAAGTTTCTGAAGATGGATTTTCTGGGCTTAACTTTTTGTTGTGGAAAAATCAGGGCTGATGAGCTGGACAGTGAACTCCCACGTCCCCCTGCCCGGTCCCCAAACCCACGCCTGGGCCACACCAGTCTACCCACGCCTGGTGCCACGTCCCCTACCCCGCCCCCAAAGCCCCGCCTGGGCCACACCAGTCCACCCAAGCCTGATGTCAGGTCCCCCTGCCCGGCCCCCAACCCACCACCTGGGCCACACCAGTCCACCCACGCCTGGCGCCGCGTCCCCCTGCCGGCTCTTCTGCAGCAGATCCCAGGCATGTGGTTTTACCCATGGGAAGCTAGAGCGCCTCTGCACGTAAGGTCTGAATGCGGCCACAACAGCACTATCACACTTAAAAGTAACAACCCTTTCTATCATCAAATGTCCACTCAGTGTTCAAATTGTTCACAAACGTCTGTTTTTTTAAAACAGTCTGTTCAATTAATTTTTAAAAACCAGTACAGCTCTTTATGCAAAATAAGGGAAACAGAGCCATTTCCAATCTTCACTTACTCTGAATTTTATTTTCCTTTCTTATTATGATTTGGAGATGGTAAGCTTTCTTTAATGAACTACCAGACAGATACATCAAAAAGATAATTAATGAAAAGGTAAAAAGTGACCTGATTCCCCCTTCATTGTTTTGACAGTTATTTTTCACAAACATTTTAAGCTAGTTTCTTCAACATGTAGAACAGAAATAACCAGTCATTACTTTTGCTTTTTAGCTAATATACATGGAGAATTGGGTACTAAAAACAGTGGGATTTACAGCAACAACTGGTACCATCAAGTCAGAAACCTGGACATTTCTGATTCGAATCACTTCTCTAATATAATTTAAACTGAAAACAATACAGCCAAGTAGAAGTCAGCAGAAGAGTGACTTCAATGACACTTGCTGACCATGAAAACAACTTCACACTAAAGCACTTCACCCTTAACCGCATGAGAACCTCCTCCCACCGCCCCCTCTAGGTCCCAGCTTCCTGCTCACACGCTCATCCCTGGCTCCACCCCCCCCCCAGGGGGGCTCCCCGAGGACAGGACCAGGCCGGCCGCCCACTGCCAGCCCAGGGGACCTGGAAGGAGCGCCGCCCACATTACCTGCCTGGCTCTTGAGCGAGGAGGCTGCCTCGATGGCCTTGCAAGAGCCTGTGCGGGATGTTTTGTCTGTGAACGTCTCTCTCTGTTATAAAAGGGGGGTTGGGGGGGGCGAAGGGAGGAAAGAAGGAAGGGAGAACAAAGAAAATGAAAAAGGAAAGAAAGGGGAAAAGTCTCCAATGTGAACGAACACAGGCTGCTGAAAAGCCGTGTGACAGAAACGTCTTCCTGCGGAGGCGTGCTCTGCACAGACAGTCAGCGACTGTGGCCGCCCAGCTGACACCCTCTCCGTCACTGGGCCGATCCTCCCCTGCCCACCCGCCCCACTCTGACAGCTGCTGGGAGGGAGGGGCAGGGGCCAGGCCAACCCTGACCTAACCAGCCACTCTGAGAACCTGGAATGAGGCTCCTCGACATGCTACCAACCGTCCTCTGGGTTCAGAGTGCAGCGAACCGGAGGGAGCGCCACTTCTGCCCTAGGGGAGCCCAGTCCATGAGAAGTGCGCCCGGTTCGCTCCAGCCCACCAGGCGGACCATTTCCAATCCTGAGATAAGCCCCAGACAAAGCTCACAAACCAAGATCATCCGAAAGCACATTTCACAACAGAAAAATAGCGCACACACAAAACTATCATGAAGACTGGTCTAGCGCTCAGAATTCAAACAATGTAGTCTGGACAGCACTGGGGCACCACTGCCTCACAGCCACCCTGCCGCCCAGGAGGCCGAGTTTGCCCCGGACTCCAGCAGGGATGGGTCACAAGACCGGGGACAAAGTAACAGGTGCCCAGCACTGGGAATGCTACCTGGCCCATCCAAGTGCTCAAAGCATATTAGGAATTATACCTGATATGGCTTATCAACTTGGGTTTATAAAAATCAAACTCAACACTACTCTCTTTAAAAATCATCTGCTATTTCCTGAACTACTAGTTAGTAAAATTTCTGTCTAGCTACTTAATGTGAATTTTGGTATTTCAAATGTCCAGGGTCACACACATTTTTTTTTTTTTTTAGGTAAATCCTTTATACAAATATTTCAAAGCAACCAGTGTCAGCATGCCTGCCAGTAAAGGACCACTTCAACGGCAGGTGGCCAGAGGAGAAACTGAATATGTGCTCCCAGGTAATTGCACACGTCAGTGTTACCTAGCTCATTACCTAGCTCATTGCTGGACACCTGACAGGTGCCCCGGGAGAGTGCTCTCCTGTCCATGAAATAGGTTCATAAAACCTATTTCAATGCCTTTAATGGATTTTTAAACTTCTTATGAAGCATAACATACAGTGGATTTTGATGTTCTCCTGTCAACTCATTATTTATACACTGAATAATATGCCCTACATTCAAGAGTCATTTTAAGTACACAATTTTGTTGAATCTGAACATCAAGAATCATTCAGTGTTGGGATGTGTTAAATTCCCTGGCAGATAAAAGCTTGCTCTCCTCAGCGGCCTTCTTGAGGAAGCTCCAAGGGGAAGGCCAGCCCCAGCCTCCAGCTGACCCCTGCGGAGGACGCCTCCCCGCATCCCGCCTGTGGCCCGGGGGAACTGGTTCCCGCAGCCAGGCCCACCCAGGACGTAATTACCTTCCGAAGACTGTGCCTGTCGGTCCTGAGTCTCTTCCTGGGAGCGTCCTCAACTTCAGCATCTTCTATAGGGTCCTGTGTCCTCTTCGTGTGGTTTCTTTTTTTCCCATTTAAGTTACCTTGGAATGGGGATGGGGGAAACTTACATGAAAAACCCTCCACAAGCTGTCCTCTAGAGCACCGAGCAGCTGCCCAGCGCCTTCAGCGTGTAGCTCCAGCAGCGATGGGCCTCCTGAAACCCTGTTCATTTCCTCAGGGCCTAAGTACCACAGGTCAAACCTCTGCACTTTCCAAATGGCAAGTAGAAAATCCTTATCTCATCTAGGGATTATTATATTGGTATCTGTTACACTTTAATGTACTATAGCATTAAATCTAAACATAACCCAGTATTTTTACAAAATCCGTTAACACATTTCCTTAAAGAAGCATCTTAAGTGAAACAATCCATGTGTATCTGCAGACTAAGCGCCTTCTACATGTTTGCTTAACTGTGCCACATGTTAGGTGTCCTCAGGGAGACCACCTAATCTGAGACTTAAGGTGTCCGAACAGTACTGACAGAAAAACAAGACGTAAGGTAAGAATGCAGATTCTAGAGAGAGGACTAATTTGAACACGCCAAGGTTTATTTAACACAAATCCAGTGTCTCCATTTGCAGGACTGCTTTACAGAGGTTCAGGGTTTGCTCCTGGACTGTTCACCAAACATCTCCTGGGAGGGCAGTGTTGTCCTCAAACCCTACGGAGGGGGGCGGAGCACACCCGCCAGGAGGCTCAGGTCCCTGCGTCCCGCAGCCCTGGACTGATACGGGCCCGGGGCTCCGCCTCAGGTCCAGGCCCAACATTGCAAGAGAAGAGCAGAACCGGAGCGCTGGCCTCACCAGCTGCCAGTACCAGACTGGCATAAGCCGGCCTGAGAGTGGCCTTCACTAAGCTCTGGGCTGGCCTCAGGGGAACACCAGGAGAGGCCTGTGGAGCGGTGGCTGTGGATCCACGGGCCTGCCAGCACCTCCTCAGCACGTGTGCACTAGGTACAGCCCCCAGGGGAGGTGAAGTTGTAGTCCTTCGCCCTCTACATAAGGTCCTCCCCCTGTGTCGGGATGAGGCAGCGGTCGTTTCTTACAGAGATGAGCAAGATGGGCATCTGTCTGAATTCCTGACACTGAAAGGATGGGACAGCTGACACCATGGCCCATCATCTTGGGGTCCCTGAGAGGGAGGGCTCAAGGCCTGCAGGGCAAACACACACCTTACACACACTGGGGGCAGGGACCACCCATGCTCCTGTCTGCCAAGTACTCGGGATGGTGACAAAGTGGGACACACAATCAAGTCACACTCACTCTTCAAGGATAAGGTGAATCTGGCTTCAGTAAAACCTGACTATTCTTAAATCAGCAGTCACTGAAAAGGACACTTTTCTAGATGTAGCGTACTGATAGAGTCTGGTAAACTTTTTGCCTTTTAAAGAAAATACACAAATCCTAAACATCCTCCCTATTCTAAATCGTAGTATTCGCAACAAACCCTGAACAACTTGAATGAAGTTCACTATTGATATCATTAGATGGTTGCTGTGGAGTTCTAGAAAGCCCTAAAATCAAGATGGGAACACGTGCGAACAGAACAGGAAGGCAACACGGATGTAGGCCACCTCGGTGCTGACCGAGCTCGTGCCCACGAAGCTCGTGCCCACGAAGCACCCTGTCAGGCGGGTCTGGAGGCCTCTGCACGACTCTTCAATGACGAGCCTTGAGAGATGCAGAATTCTTTCGTATGCCCAAACACATCACACTTATCTTCCCATTACAGGTGTCAGTTTCCCACAGGCAGGGAGGACACACCCAACCGTGGTGACCTGTCTTCCCCAGAGCTCACAGCATTAAGCCTCCCTTCTCTTACCATAGCCCAGGGCAGAGCGGCACTTTTTGTTTCTTCGCCCTGAAGGCCTAAGAAAAGAACCAGAGGCTACCCACATTCAACGTCAGTCCACGGTCACCCTCCTCACCCTGTGAGCTCTCAGGCCAACAGGCCATGAACGGCCAGCCCCAGGGCCAGAGCGCCTGCCCACAGTGGGAAGCCCCCCACAAGGTGCAGGCGCAGCCCCAGCCGGGACGGCAGCCTCGCTGCAGGACAAAGGCCTGAGGTCTGACCCCGGCCCGTCACGTGAGCCTCGGCCCTGGAGGCCGCCTGGACTCCGTGCCTCCCTTCTGCTCCCTCACCACACCTCCCACACAGGCTGCAGGGGCAGGAGAACGAGGGGCCCGCAGGGCCACAGAGGATCCCATGGAACAGCTCTGGCGACAACGAGCAAGGAGACCAGGCAGCGGAGGTTGCTTTACTGTGACCGCTGCACTCGGGTCAGAGCCGGAGCGCAGGCCGCCACACGGCACACACCACGGCTACGCAGAGGACATGAGCACAGAGCTACGGTTACCAGAGTCTTCTTCAGACGGGGACGGGGCCACGAGGGCAAACTTGGTGTGATAGCGTGCTTTCTGTTTCTCGTTGAGCATATTCCACTGGGATCCAAGCAGCTCTTCAATCTCCTCGGCAGAGGCGTCCGGGTGCTCAGCGACAACCTGCGGACACAGGAAAGGTGCGATAGGAAGGCTGGACGCCCGAACTCACACAATGCGCGCGGCACGGCCCCTGGCTACTCAGCATGTGGTGCTCTCACTCCCACGTCATGGAACTATGTCCCATAAAGGCTTCAAACAAAAACAGTGTTTAACTGATGTGTAACTCATTGAAAACAGCGCTGGTGGAAACAATTCCAGCTTATTTGTGTAAATGCAGGCAATGATAAGTGATAAGAGAAAAAGTAAACTTTTCCAAAATCACTAAACTGTCGGTAACTTGCAATTTCCTAGGCAGCCTTGAGTAGCCAGCAGGAGGAAACACCACCTCTGGGTGCAGGGGCGAGCCCTTGGCTGGTTTTCTCACTGGCTGTAGCACCAACCCTCCTCCTTTCAGGTCCGCGCTCAGGAGGGCGTAGACGTGGCCAAGGAGCCCCGCCCCGCTGCACCCTGAGACAGCCACTCCTCACAGCCGGGACACAGAGCTCCCAGGCCCTGCAGCACACAGGAAATGCAGATCCTCAGGCCCCGCTCCGGGGACGCGCATCTTCACAAGGTCTCCAGAAGAGCCCCATCACTGGGCTGTGAGGAGTGGGTCCGGGCCGTGCACTGTGATAATCGGTGCGGGGGGGGGGAGGGGGTTAGGGTGTAAAACTATGGTGCTCAGGTCCCTGCCAAGGCCGCTCCAACCCAGCGGACCTGCTTCTGCTATTTTAAAGGTTTCCCATGGGTTCTAATGTGCCCCGACTTTGAGGACCACCAACAGCAGGGTGCGAGGTCCGTAAACCGCAGCCACAGAGCAGATCTGACCCACCTTCCTGTTTTCGTACGGCCTATGGACTAAGAATTGAGTTAACATTTTTAAATGCTGAAAAAAATCGGGGAACCCCCGATGGTCCAATGGTTAGGACTCAGCGCTTTCACTGCTGAGGGCGCGGGTTCAATCCCTGGTCAGGGAACTAAGATCCCGCAAGCCACACGGCATGGCAAAAAAAAAAAAAAAAAAAATCAGAGGAGAAATATTTCATAGCACGTGATAATTAGAGGAAATTCGAGCATCAATGCCCACAGTAAAGTCTTCTCTGAACTCGGCCGCAGGCATGAACTCCCAAGTCCTCCGCGGCTGTTTGCAGGCTACGACAGCAGAGCGGAGGAAGTGCAACAGAGACCTCTGTGCCCCAGGCCCTTCCAAGAAAGCTTTGCCGACTGCGTCCGAGCACTGGCTGCTGGCTTGGGAGCCAGAGCCCAGGTTCAATGTGGCTCGTCCGCCACAGCTCTGAGAAGTAACTTGGGTAAGGGAAGGTGTGTCTCCACTGCCCTGTGTGATGGACTTACTGTGACACTTCATCAGTGGGTTGGTTCCTGTCACCACCTGGACCTACTACTTGCCCAGCCAACACGGCAGCCTCTGCCCCCAAACGCAAGCCCCAATCCACAACTCCGCCCCACAGATGGCTTCCTACGGCCTCCAGGGTCCCCGCGCCTCAACACGCCCACCTTGGCCCTGCCAGACACCAGCACCCCAGCAACTCTGCACGTCAAAGCCCGGCTCCGGCTCCCACGCTCCCCCGGGCATCCCTGTTCCCATCCTGCGCCTGCCTGGGTGTCTCCAGCCCCACACACGCCTGCTCTCTCCTCTCAACTTGGGGCACCCTCCCCTCCCGCCCAACCTGCCTGCCACCCCACCCGCGGCCCCCACTTCCAGCATCAAAGATCTGAGACCCTCGCGGCAAAGGCTTCCATGCAGAGCTGCAGATCCAAGACTCCTGGAGCACAGCACATGCGTCTGCGGGGCTGTCGCCCAGCCCAGGCCACAGCATCCCCGATCAGAATGAAGGGTAATGTAAGTGCTCGCAGCTGCTTCCCCAAACAGGACTCCGAAGCCCCAGAGGTCACCCTGCCCCTCGCACCTGAAGCCCGTGCCAGGCTGGCCAGCTCCGCTCCTGCACGTCCTGTGCCTGCCCACCCTTCCTGGCTCTCCATCCTGTCCGCTCACCGCTGACGCTCCATCCCAGAGGGCCCCCAGCCCAGGCCGCCGCGGGTGGGACTCCTGCCGCTGCGCACCAGTCAGGCAGAGGTGCACCCACTCCCGTAGGCCCGCACCCATGCGCCTGAGCCACACGCTGGACGGCCCCCCACAGGCTGGGCGCACAGCAGGCTGGACCCGCTGACTGCACGGGCCCACGCGCCCGGAGACCTCCCCCTCCGCAGGCCGGCTGCAGGCGTCCTTTCAGCTCTCAGCCCGGCGCTGCCCGCTCGCACCCATGCAAGCAGCGCTCCGCCAGGACAGGAGATGCGCTGGCCACAGCTGCCGCCGGCCCGCGGTGCCCGCCTCCTGGGAGCGCCCAGGCGTTTTCACCCTCACCTCTGCTGGGCCCACGAGGGCCACGACCGCTCACCCCAACGCACAGTCTCATGAGGACGCCACACAGCACAACCGCTACAGGCTCTGCACGCGGGCACAGTCGGGGCCGGGTCCCGGTCTGCCTCCCGCCTGTGTCACTTCACTGCGGAGGGGTGGCTTCACCTCCTCGCGCTCAGCCAGGAGACAGGGCTCGCTGTGCTGTCACGAGAGCCGAACGGTTCCTCACGACAGTGTACTGGCAAGGTCTCCAACACGCGGAGCGCTCCACCACCACGGCCACCACTGTGTTTCTGATAAACTGTTTGAGACACACAACAGTACGGACAAGCAGCAGTCATCACGGCTGGCGCGGGCACAGCCGCCTGGCAGCCTCGAGCCCAGGCGCGGCGCCCGCAGGGGAGGAGGGGGTCGGGGGAAGCAGGCCCCGCGTGGAGCGAGGTGGTGAGATGCCTGCGCGCGGCTGGGGGAGGCGGTGGTTGTCCTGGTGGACACTTCCACAGTAGGTGTCCAAGCACAGCCTGGCCAAGAGCAAGGGCAGCCCCCGGAAGATGCCTCAGAAAAAGCCCGACCACACGCCGACAGGCTCGGCGGGCCGCAAGGCTGCCCACAAGCTCGCCCAGAAGCTGAACGCCCAACTGCGACGGGCGCATCCATGTCGACGAGTCCTGGACCCCGACAGGCAGCATCACTCGCCCCACCGCCAACCTCATCGCCAGCAGGAGCCGCAGGTCCCACCCTGCCCGTGCCCGCGGCTCTTCCTCCTCTGCTCACCCAGGCCCCTGTCCTCTCTTGTCCCTCAGACCTTCTCCTGACCATTGCTGATCAGGGGGAGGGGGGCTGCTCCTTTGTGAGGGTCTCGGTCCCTGGAGCCAGCAGGCCCTGGCCCCTCTGTGACAATGCTGTCTGGGGACCCAAGAGCTGCCCCCTCCTGTTCAGTCCATCTACCCTTCCAACCTCTGACTCCCCTGCCTGGTCCTGGGCCTCCCCTGACCTTGGAGGTCGGCTGGCTGCCTCAGGCCTCCCCGCTCTGGCAGCACTCAGCCCCTCGCGGGGAGGGGAGACTTGCAGGGACCGCCCTCCAGCTGCCTCTGGGCCTGGGAACAGCTAAGCAGGGTGGAGCCCCTCCCCTCCTCCTCAGCCACTGAAATGGGCAACAAAGGCTGGATTGGGGGTTTGTGTCCCCCTCACCCAGTCCCTTTGTAACGTTCATTAAAGCCTTTCCACTCCTTGGGAAAAAAAATATATGGAAAACCAAATACCCACAAACCCACACAGCTAAAATGTCACCAGCACGACCCGGGACGCCGTGGGCTCCTCAGAGGTTGCTCGCCCCTCCCCCGGCCTCCTCACACGTCTTCTGAGAACCTCCCGCGAGCCTCGCCTCTGTCCCCGGGCCTCCCTCCTGCCATCCGGCAGAGCCACTGGACGGTGCAGACACGGCCACACAGGACTTCCAAGTCTAGGGCGTAGAAGGCCTCCACCTGCCCCCTGTGACCACCTGCTGGGGGCACGACTGGCCTCCGAGTGGAGAGCAGCACCTTGCAGGAAGGTCCTCTGGCCCACTCTGGCCTTCAGATGAGGCTGCAGCCCCAGCTGACACCCTAACTGCGACCTCATGAGAGACCCTGAGGCAGCACCACCCAGCTGAGCTGCTCCCAAACTCCCGACCCAGAAACACCAAGACAAGCAATGCGTGTTGCTCTCTTAAGGCACTAAGCTTTGCGGTGACCTGTTACGCGGCAACAGACACCTAACACAAATGTTCATGCAGAGCTGAGACCTAAAACAGTGGTGCAACTCCAATGAAGCTGTAAAAATCCGGGTCAGAGAAAGTGGGAAGAGGCTTCAGAAATCGGAAACTGAGGCGAGAAACACCTGCTGATAAAAGTGCTACCAACACTGGTGCCTTAGTAAACTCTCTCCCCTCGCGGGAGGCCTCACCCAGCCACTCTCACCTCCTCGTGTGCAAACCACACACGGGCACGGCACGGCTGCTGGCAGCTGTCCACCAGCCTCGCCAGCTCCTCACAGGCCACGGACCCGTCTCCCAGCACATGCCTCTCCCCCACCTCCATCCCTGGAGCGGCATTCAGGAGCAGAGGGAGCTGCACGTCCAAGCTAAGCCTGCTGGACGAAGACGGACCATCGAAACGTGTTAACAAAGAGCTCAACCCGTTTCAAGAAGCTCTTCATTTGCAAGAAGAAAGCTGGAAATGTGCAGCAAAAAAAAGGAGGCAAGTGGCAACCAAATGTCCTTGACAGTCACAGTCTTCTATCTAGTGACCCCAGAAAAGGAGGCTCCGCCAGCTCTGTCCCTCAAGGGCTGGCCACTGATTAACAATTACCAACCAAACAGAAACCATCCTTGGGTGCACCACCACTCTCCAAAAAGAAACCCCTAGAAAGACCCAGATTATTCTACAGGATGGAATCAGGGCGCAGCTTCCTCAATTCAAGTCTAGAATTACTCATTACAGGGCCAGCACAAACACACTTGTTAATAACAGGTAAAGAATATCCTAGTAGCCATCACTTTTCTGACAACATGGAATTAACAAAGCCCACCAGCACCCAAACCCAGACAGGAGGGGAAGGGCTCATGGGGCTCACCCCCCGCAAAGACCAGGGAGAGGCAGCAGGACTGAACTGTAACTGTGCACCTTCAGTTTGGTGTTTGCACTGAGCGTGATGCCCATGGCAAAGCTGTGCAGAATGGGCTCTGGAGGGATGCTCAGAGGCAGAGAGGCTGTGCTGTGAGCTGCAGGGGGTCTGGGTGCACAGCACAGCCCCACGCGGCCGCCTCTGGCGTACAGCTCATGAGCAATCTCCGCAGTGATAAACTTCTTGGTGCGTCTCGCAGTGCTGGAAGGGTTGACGGAGAGCAAGTTGGTTCCGCAGAAGTAAAAGGGATGGTCTTTGGAAAGTGGTCTGAATTCTCTTTCACACTTTCAAACGAGTGGAGACTGCACGGAGATACGCAGGGACCAGGAAGAGGCCGAGTGCGGCCGGCTGGCGGTGCTGAGCTGTCACGGCCACGCCCTGCTCCCGGCTCCCCGGGCGTGATGGGGGTCCAGCTTCAAATACGGGTGTCGCACAGCCTGACCTTACAGCTCGCACCTCACTCACAGCAGGCCCGGCGCGGTAAGTGCACACTGCTCCGTGCTCCGGCTGGTCCCCACCCACAGATCCCCGCCAGGTGTCAGCACCTGGACAGAGGCGCGGACCTGGAGCTACACCCGGACTCTGCGTGGATGCAGGTAGGCAGGTAGGCCAAACAAAACAGTGGGTATGTTGCACTTTTCACACTTTCGGTGACGGGATCTGCATATCCTTCAGCAACTTACTCTCCTCCTGGACGTGCAGTAAGTCTAGAGTTACGTGGCAGGACATGCCACCATCTGTCATTCCTTCCACAGCGTCTTACAGTTCTGAACACTGTGCTGCCTCCTTGGGCGCGAGGGCAAAACTCCTCAAGGGTAAATACCTTGCGGTGAAGTTACAAGACAAAGAGAATGTGCATCTTCAATTTCACTGGCTATTGCCAAATTTCTCTTGAAGCTAGGTGTAAGGAATGATCCTCTGCCAGCCCTGCATGGGGACTCCCACCGTGGCTTCATCTCCTTGACCACAGAGGCGCTGGGCTTGTGCCCACTCGCCTCACTATGACCGCGACACGAGGTTCCCTGCTGTTCCCGGGCTCAGCAGCCTCTCTTTGTGAACTCACTGGCCATCCAGGTTCTTCTGTAAACTGTCCTTCTCAAAGCCTTTCCACTCTGCCCTTCAGGGTCGCTTGAGCTCTGCACATATAGCTTTCATCTCATTTTAACGCAGCTCCTTTATGATCAGTCTGCCTTAAGAAACCCTCCCCCACAAAGAGACAAAGCTCTTCTCCCGTGTTGGCCGAGCTCTGACCTCACCGGTGCGGTCCCAGTGCCTGTCCTGAGCAGCGGCCCACTCAGCTGGCCAGCAGTCCTCTCCCATCTGCCTCCACACGCTTGCGAGTCTGCTTCTGGGTTCTGCTCTGTGCAGTTTTCGGTAACAGAACTTCCTCTGTGTGGGGCAAGTCCTCCGGCTGAGCTCTCTTCAAACGTGGCTATGCTAGCGTCTACTTAAAAAGGCAGAGAAGTGCCTTTTGGGAGTTCTCCCAGGATGATACTGGATTTACAGTCTAGCAGAGGAGAGGTGACAACGCCGACCCCAGAACACCGCTCTGAACACCGTGCGCCTCCTATTTATCTCTGTTCAGGTCTGCTAAAATACCAGCCATTCTTCTCCAAAGTTAGACGTATTCTGTCATATTTATCCCTTGGTACCTTATTTTGTTACTATCACAGACACCACATTTTTGGCGTTCCACTTCCTCTCTGTGTGTTGCTCTCATCTCTCCCGGTGCCGGGAACTCTTCCTGAGTCTCAAGGTCTCCTGTACACTCCCTTGAGTCTCCACATGGACCGCCTCCTTTACAGTCAGGCCTCTCTATTTTTTTCTCCTCTTACTGTACTGCCAGTACTTTCACTACAACATCTAATGTCAGTGGTGACAGAAGGGTATCCTGCCTTGTTCATGATTAGAGAGAGAATGCTCTACAGTTCCTTCAATACGTGTGATGCTTAAAGTTTCTGATAATCACCCTTCAGCAGATTAAAGGAAGTTCCCTTCTAATCCTGGCTTGCTGTGTGTGTATCAGGAAGCAATGACTTGGGACTTCCCTGGTGGCACACTGGTTAAGAATCCACCTGCCAATGCAGGGGACAGGGGTTCGAGCCCTGGTCCAGGAAGATCCCACGTGCCGCGGAGCAACTAAGCCTGTGCGCCACAACTACTGAGCCCACACTCTAGAACCTGTGCTCCGCAACAGGAGAAGCCACCACAATGAGAAGCACGTGCACCGCAACGAAGGGTAGCCCCCGCTCGCTGCAACTAGAGAAAGCCCACGTGCAGCAACGAAGACCCAATGCAGCCAAAAATAAATAAATTCAAACAAACAAACAAACAATGACTTCTGGAGAATTCCCTGGTGGTCCAGTGGTTAGGACTCTGCACTCTCACTGCCAACGGCCCAGGTTCAATCCCTGGTTGCGGAACTAAGATCCCACAAGTTGCGTGGCTTTTCTCAAATGCCTTTTCTCCACCTACTGAGATGATCATTTAATGTGCGACAGCAAATCACAATAACAGATTTTCTAACATTACACCTGCCTTACATTCCTGAGAAAAGTCCCACCAACCCACTCACTTCAAGTAACAGTGAAGAACCAAAGATGGCGGCCTAATCCCTTTAGTTCCTTACAATGGAATCAAGCCTGGACCATGTCCAAAGAGACGGTTTATTCTATAAAAATGATTAAGAACGCTAGTCAAATGTCTTCGTCACTGACACGGTACTGCCCTTCAAACGCCATGGCGCCAGTGGCTGTGTGAGGCTCTGTAACCGCCTCCTGGAGAAGACGCTAGCCCAGGACCAGACGTCCAGGATAAGGCCGAGCTTCCAGCAACGAGCAGCCTGCCTCCCGCTGTCCCTGTGGGAGTATTTTCATAACCCGGAGTGCAAAGGTAAATATCGTTGCTCCCAAGAGTTAAAATGGCCGTTCCCTAACAACACTTGCTTATTAGATCTAAAATCGACAGAAGGCTCGCTACAGACTGTGCTAATAAGGCTGAGAAACAGGTGACTCTGCACTGCAAGGGATGTCCCTCAAATGCAGAAACTCCCCAGAATGAAAACACAACCACTCAGAAGCCATCACAACACCGACCTCGTCCCTGTGCTTTTGACAGAAGACCAGAAACTGGGATGCCGCATCGCCCTTCCTGCTTCTCGGAGTGGAGGCCATGGCCTTCTTCCTCCCTGGAGGAGACCCCACTCCTCGCTTGGGCTCGGCCTCTGCCATCTTTTGAGGAGTGTTTTTTCCTGTCCCCGGGTCACTGTCTTGGTTCTCAGCAGAGCAGGACAGCTGGGCTCTCCGCCTCCTCTTGACAGGAACGCCCTCTTCCCTCGTGGACTTCGGGCTGTCAGCAACTTCTTCCCTGACTCCTGAGGACCCTACCATTTCTCCCAGAGACTCCACAGCAACGCCTGCCTCCTTGGCCACGTGGGGGTTGAGATGGAGCTGGTCCCCCACGTAAAGGAAGGTGAACTTGGCTTTCCTCTCCTCTACGGACATGCTTGCAGCTGCTTCTGCCTGAACGATGCCCATTGCCCACTGGGCCCTCAATTTCCCTGAAATAGGTTTCAACAGCTGAAAAGAGAACATAAGACATTGTAAGTTTCATTATATAAACATAAAAGTTAACCCACTTTAAAGAAGAATACTTTTAGAATTTCAGATAAATATAGAAATCAAAAACTACAAAAACCCATTAACTCGAAGGTTTTTGACAGAGTTCAGACCAGTAAAACTCTACTGTTTCTTTAAACTAGAAATCAATTCCAATTACATTTAACTAACACTCATATATAATATTATATACATGTTTATATATAGATATATATAAAGGAAAACAAAAATTATAAAACAATTATCTCTGGGAGTCATCAAAGGAGTAAAAAGGACAACCTGTGTCTCTAAAGAAACCTGCCATACTGTATAACACAGCACACTTGGCAAAAGTAAACAGTGACAGACATAAGAAGCCGTTACAACATTTCAACCAACCACAGGTTCAAAACAAGATAAATAATTAAGAATAGAAATAAAAGTTTTGGTCCAGAATTATACTTAAGGAACGTCTATCACCTTAATTTTCTCAGCTTTCGTGGGTGCCTGCTTGGCACTTTCCTGGCATAAGTTTGCAAACTGTCCTTCTCCTTCAAAAGCTACAAGGCTCTTCTCAAATATCCAAGCTCTTTCTGGGGCATCACCAAAGAACTGTACGTGATACTGGCGTGCACTCTTTTTCTGACCTAGTTTTTAAAATAAAATGTTAGAACTTGAAAGTTGGAATTTGGGATGAAATTAGGCAAATCTATTAATAATTACTGATATAAAGTTAGGAGCTGCTTTGAAGTTGCTTTATTGGGTGCTGTTGGAATCCGTTAACCTCAAAATAAGTCCTGCTCTTTTTCTCCCCACCACACTCCACCCCAAAAGGGGAAACACATTTACGAGACTTAGATGAGGTTCAAGACCGACTGGGAAAGAATGCTGACCAGATTCACTCCTCATCCCCTCCCTTCCAAGAGCCACTGAAGAAGACCCCAAATAAATAAGACGAGAGAGGACAACAGCAAAAGGGGACCGGGCAGCAGTGAGGGGACACAGGCTACTGTTCACAGCCTGGGTTCAAATCCCAGCCCTCCCACATACCAGCCGGGTGGCCCTGGGCCGGCCACTCACTCACGGCGCTCAGAGGGGGAATAAGGGCATTGATGACCTCCCAGGGCAGCCATGAGGCCACAGAGTAACCCCTCACACGTGCACCGCTGTTACTCTTAGCAGGAAGAAGCAGCCACATCCTCCGTGCAGACAGAAGGAACCTGGTCCCCAAACCCAGAAGGAGGAGTGCCAGATTCGGCTGGGGTGGAGTGAGGTTGAAAACAGCTGGTTCAAAGGTTAGACCTCTGTGCCAAGGTGGGGAAGGAAGGCAGATCTCCACTGGGGAAATGCCAGTCCCTGTTCCCTCACACAGAGCACTGGCCACAAAATATCACAGGACACTCCCAAGAGAAGCCGTGCACCAGAGGAAAAACCTCTCCACTGTGTCTTTTCTCCAAAAGTTGGAGCTTCCCCCAACTAAGCGACCACCAGCCAGCCAGACCCTGTAAGATAAGCTAACAGTCTCCCTACACACGGGCTGCAGGCAGCTGAGTGCAGCCCTCTCAGACACAAGCGCAGCGCCAAGGTCTGCCCCCGCAGGACCCAGAGAAGCCTCTAACATGAATGATTCCAAAACACACAGAAACAAACAGGCTCTGCAGGACCACAGACACTATGCCAGGAAGAGATGACACCTGACAGAGGGGAACTCTAGTTTGCTACGAGAAGAGAACAAAGACAAAGAAAGCGCTACAAGAAATTTTAAAATACAGTCATGAAAATAAAACTCAAGAAGAAAGCTTGGGGCTTCCCTGGTGGCAAAGTGGTTAAGAATCCGCCTGCCAATGCAGGGGACACGGGTTCAAGCCCTGGTCTGGGAAGATCCCACATGCCACAGAGCAACTAAGCCCATGTGCCACAGCTACTGAGCCTGCACTCTAGAGCCCACAAGCCACAACTACTGAGGCCGTGTGCCACAACTACTGAGCCTGCACTCTAGAGCCCGTGTGCCACAACTACTGAAGCCTGCGTGCCTAGAGCCCATGCACTGCAATGAAGAGTAGCCCCCGCTTGCCCCAACTAGAGAAAGCCCACGCACAGCAACAAAGACCCAGCGTAGCCAAAAATTAATTAATTGGAAAAAAGAAGAAAGCTTGGATGGAAAGTTAAGAATAAAATAAAATCCAAAAAAATTTAAAAAGTTAAGAAATCTCCCAGAAAGAAGAAAAAGATTAAAATGAAAAAATCTACTCTCATAAGAAACCCACAGGATCAATCCAGGAGGTATGATACCCAAATAACTGGCCTTCTAGAGAGAGAAACAGAGAAACTCATCAGAGAATTAACAACACAAGAGCACGTCTCAGAACTAAAACCCCCCCTAAGTGCCTCATCCAATGGGTGACCCACATCAGGGCACATCCTTGTGACATTCAAGCTATTGGGGGAGGGGAAGAGAACAGCTTCCATGTTCATGAAATGAGAAACAGAATGGCAAGGTACTTCAAGAGCAACTCTGGATGCTAGAAGGAAATGGAGTAATACCTTCAAAATTCCGAGAAGAATTATTTTCAACATAAAATTCTACACCTAGCCAGATCATTAATTGAGTGTGAGGAGAGCGAAGCAGCACCCTCCGAACCACAGGAACTCAAATGTATCAATACCCACCATTTACACTTCCTTAGGATGCCAAAAATGTACTCCAACAAAAAAGGAAAACTGACCACGGAAGAGCACAATGTGGCACCATGGAAAACAGTGCATGTAACTCAGTAAAGCATCTTAAAGAAAGTCTAAGATTACTACTATGCAAAAGACAGAGTGCCAGTAATAGAGTTAGGTAGGAGAAAGGGAGATTCTAGGAGAGAGCTCCAAGGGAAGAAAAGAGGAGAGGAAAGAATTCTTCCACACTGAAAGAAAATCTTGGCAGCAAGGAAAAAGGTTAAAAAATGAGATCTGGGCTTCCCTGGTGGCGCAGTGGTTGAAAGTCTGCCTGCTGATGCAGGGGACGCGGGTTCGTGCCCCGGTCCGGGAAGATCCCACATGCCGCGGAGCGGCTGGGCCCATGAGCCATGGCAGCTGAGCCTGCGCATCCGCAGCCTGTGCTCTGCAACGGGAGAGGCTACAACAGTGAGAGGCCCGCGTACCGCAAAAAAAAAAAAAAGAGATCCAAGAAGCAGAAAAGGAAAATGGGAATCAAACAAGGTTTTCATTTTTTCCCCCAATCGGAAAAACTAACTACATAATAGGATGAGTTTTAAGGACAGAGAAATAAATACTTGAAAAAAATTAAAGCTGTATGGACAGCAAAGTATACAATTTCAAAAGAAAGGCAATAATTAACTCCAGGAAAAACAAAAGGTTGTACAAGAAAGAAAATGCAGTTAAAGAACACAGCTCAGTTTTTCACTGAATGATACTTACATAGTCAAAATTATGTGAACAACTAAGTTTGATGTAATAAAAACAGTGAGTTAATTATATGGGGAGGATGAAAGGGAAAGAAACAGGAAATGATTGAAGAGATTAATCTTCATCTTCCATAACAGAAAGTCAAAAGAAAACACCTAAATGATAAATCAAAAAGTAGTTCAAACTGGAAGAAAATGTTTACAGTTAAAAGTAATTCCTTCTGGGGAGGGAAGGGGACTATTTTTCACTATTAACCTCTCAGTACAATCTGACTTGTTTATAAGTGTGTACACTTATTGGATTTTAAAACAGCTAAGGTTCAAAAATATGTCGAGAGATTTGTGTCTGCTTCAATTATTTTAATACTTCGAAAGAACTTCCCTTGGTCATAAAAATGAATATAAATATATGTCATAGCATTTGCATAATGAAGAAAATCTATTACAGTACATATGATGAAATAATATGAACGCACATCATTTTTTAAAATAAATAGTTAATGACAGAAAGAATGCTCTTTACATGTCAGCTGGAAAAAAAAGCAGAGGAGAACATGATAGGCTGATCCTAAATTTATAAAATTAATTAAACGTTTCTGAAGTTCTTTCCTGCCTGGAAATTTGGTAACAAATGTAACCCAACTTTCTTGTATTTTTAAGGTTTTTTTTCTAATTCATATGAATTTTCTTTTGGTCCAAAATTGACAAGTGAATCACTCATTTTTACCACCGTAATTAACCAACTGTCCCAGCACCATTTGTTAGTAACCCTTCCTTCCTGTGACTTCTGATGTTCATCAATCACTGTTGGTATGAAAACATTTATCACTGATGCCCCACCCACTCTCCCTTCTAAGAGAACGTGGCCTCCACCAATAGCCCAGGAACCTAATTTTGTACTATGTTCGTTTCCTCCCCATCACGGCACATTAGACGCAAGGTGGCCCCTGACCCCCTGGGCTAGACTGAGCCAGAGTCTCTGTCCAGGTTCTGTGGGGCCTTTGAGTTGACAACAGCCATTCATGCATGCAGAATGGACCCCACAAAGAGATAAGGCTGCCTCAGCACTGCAGATACAGAGAGGAAGAGAAGCCACAACAATGCGGACGAGGCCAGGCGTCTACAGAAGCAAGGGACAAGATCACAAGGACAAAAGGCCACAGAACCCCACGGGAAGCAAAGAACAAGGATCACCTCCCGAGTTTCCTGGTTCAGTCCCTGGGGGTCCAGAGCCCCCAAAGTAGGTAAAGCAGAAACTGACAAAATTTCAAGTAGAAAAAGGCACATCCATTATCACAGTGGGAGATCTTAACACACTCTCTTCCTAGCCACAGAACAAGCAAGGAGGAAAAGGCCCTACTACAGTGTCTAATAACCCAGAACACGAGAACATCAGGGTACCTACAATATTTTTAGAAAATGCTGGGATTTAGAAAAAAAGCAATGAGGGTTCCTTTCCGTAACACAGAAAAGGTGAAAACAAAAATCTCCACAACAGAAGATAATTTGACTCGATACCCTGGTAAGAGAAGACTAGTAGGACCCAGGTGCACCAGGGAGATGGTGGCGTTCCCAGCTGCAAAAGAATCCAGTCTTCTTCACAGTATAATACCCAAAACACACATTTATCTTGTTTCCAGCTTAAGGGGTTAGGCCTCAAAGCTGCTGGTTAATCCATCTAGATGCCCTGGGAGACGGTCACCAAGACAAGTTCTGCTGCTACAAATCACGAAAATGCTATCAGATTTTCAAAGGAAACCTGAACTCTCCAAAGAGCTGTGCTCTCTTCTGCATGTAGATTATACTTCAATTTTTAAAGCTTAAGTGCATTACTACTGATCCAGATTCAAGTAATCCCAAGTATGATAAATAAAAAGAAGTACACACACACAAAAAGAAAAAAAAGAAAATCGGGGGTGGGAATCAGGGGTAGGGTGAGGGAGTTCCATCTTACAGGGAAAAAAAAGTTCCTGCTTCCCAAGACCCCCTGCTCAGCCAGCCCCATGCCAAAAGCCAACCCTCCGCCATAGCCCCGCCCTTCCCCTGCAAGGACTCCTAGCCCCTCAGGCACACCCAGCACGGGGTGCTGCACAGGGAGCTGGGCTCAGCACTGCCAGGAGACCTGCCTCACACCCCAGTGCCCCTCTGTCTCCCATGGCCTTGGACACAACCAGAGCCCAGACCCGAGCTTCCATACACCACTCTCTACTAAAAGGACCCAGGGGGCTTCCCTGGTGGCACAGTGGTTGAGAGTCCGCCTGCCGATGCAGGGGACACAGGTTCATGCCCCGGTCCAGGAAGGTCCCACATGCCGTTGAGCGGCTGGGCCCGTGAGCCATGGGCGCTGAGCTTGCGCGTCCAGAGCCTGTGCTCCTCAACGGGGGAGAGGCCACAACAGTGAGAGGCCCACGTACTGCAAAAAAAAAAAAAAAAAAAAAAAGGACCCAGGTTTCTTCTCAGAAACAGCTGGTTCCAGGACTGGGGCAAAGAAAGTTCAAAATGAGCCCGGAGTGTATTTAGTTGGGCGACACGTAAGGAAGTGCTCCAAGACGGATGGAGACGTGTCAGAAGGACATGGCTGAAAGGGACTTCATGGGCTCCCACCGGCCAAATCTGGGACGATTTGCGCATTAAAGAGTGAAGACTGTAATACATAAGTAATTTTTTAGGAGGGAGTTCACCTTCACAGAAAAACGCCAGCCCCTTAACCATGAAACGCATGGTAAAAATGAAGAGCTAGCATTCAATAAGCCGATGGATCCTCAGGGAGGATTAAAACCACAGAGCAAGTAAGGCTATCAGGGAGCCCGGTCCCAAGCACGGCCACTGATGATTCACCAATGACAAGCGCGGCCGTGCCTTCCCACTGGAGAGCTCTTGGCCACCACCTCCTGGGCAGGCGCCGGCTGCACGTGTCCTTCCGCCACCCCCAGGTTCTCACGGGTTCCTCTGACCCTTTGTTTTTCAAAGGTCATCTGAATCCCCTTCCAGCTGCAAGGCCTGCATCCTGGCTCTCTCCCTACTGAGCTGCTTTGCAAATGCACATCGTCAGTCTTCAGAAGTTGATCTGTGATTACGGAGGCTGTGCCTCCCGGCAACCCAAAACCATGCCTAGAGAAGCGCACTGTTGGGCTGCACCCCTCCTTCCAAGTTTGGGCACCTTCCCACAACAACTCCTGCCTGGCCGTGAGCCCTGAGTCTGATCACGAGACCAGAGCAGCCTGAGAGAGTGGGGCTGCTCGAGACCGCAGAGGCTGGGAAGGGCACCCTGATTCAGCCTCAGGGTGAACACAAGAGCAGGGGTGCACCCTGGGACCCCTGAAGCCCTGTGGCAGGGACTCCCTGATGCTGGCAAGCTGAGGATGCTAAATGCCCTCCACCGAGTCAGAGCCAAAGCCAGCCCACAGGCTCCTCTGCAGCCACCGCCTTCCTGCAGAGTGCATGCGCACGCCTGGGCCTCGGGGCAGGGTCCAACCACCCAGGGGGCGGGAGGCCTGGCGCCTGGGGCTGAGGACAGGTCCTCTTCATCCCGAACCTGCACCCCCTCAAGCCTGTTTGCCAGGGAGCCACCAGTGTACCCCACTCCCAGCAGCGCTGCCCCGGCGAGAGCTCAGGCCTCCATCCAGAGGCCAAGAGAGGCCACGCACTCACGCTGAGGCCATGCAAGGCCAGCCCACAGCTCCAGCCACCCGTGCTTCTGGGGGGCACAGGTCACTTGGGCACCAACTTGGTCACCTCCAGCTCTGTGTCACCACCTCTCACCTCCCTCAGACCAAATTCAAACTGTAGAGCAACTCTTCAGGAGAATCTCAAAACCACCTCATTTGAGGGTTTTTTTCCCTCCAAAAACACATGAGTTTTTATGTGTTTCATGAACTGTCCAATTATTATTTAAATTAGCATCTGCTCTAATCAATAACATACATTCTTAATATGTTCTTAACTGTTCTGTGTACTGATTTACGTCCCCAAGTTTCATGACACCAAAAAGATGGTCATTTCTAGTTTTTTTCCTTCTTCCCACAGGCCTAATAAAATAAACTGGGACTTTTTTTTAAACTAAAACTTAGTATAAAATACTAATTCTGAAAATCATGCTGAAGCAGTGGCTGTATATCTAAGTAATAATAAATTACTTATCATAAAACCTGAAAAGCAATAAAAGGCAAAGACTGCTTTCTCTTTTAATACTAATTCAATCAGATAAAGTACGTATCTAATTTGGATATAAAAAGAAAAGGCAATGTGTCACGTGTGAATCACTAACTTTAGGCAAAGTTGCAAAATGAACCACAAAAAACTTAACAACAACCCACCCCACCCCCACCTCCAAGCCGATTCAAACCTTGTTGTATGAATGGCCACTAAGCACACGAAAAGATGCTCAACATCACTGATCACTAGGGAAATGCAAGTCGAAACCACAGGCAGCAGCAGATAGAAAGTAGAGCAGTGGCTGCCAGGGGCTGGGGAGGGGGCACTGAGGACCTGCTACTTAACAGGGACAGAGTTTCAGATTTACAGGATGAAAAGAACTTTGGGGATGTATGGTGGTGACGGCTGCACAACAATGTGAATGTATTTCATCCCACTCAACTGTGCACTTAAAAATGGTTAAGATGGTACGTTTTATGTTCGTGTATTTTAACACAATAAAAAAGAGAAAAAAAGAACCACAGTAGGGCTGTTTAAGGAAGAGTAATAAAGAAGTTTGGAGATGAAAACAATTAAGTGCAGAAGATAAAGATGGAAAAACAGCCCCCCAAACGCAATACCTTTCAGTTTGGTGTAGCTGTGCAGGAGCGGATCGTCGGAGACCATGCATGGCCACCAGGGGTAACCGGACACCTTGGACCACACCAAATCCCCGACGTTGTACTTCAACAGCTGGTCTTTGTCTCTGCTGCTATTTGGACAGGATTCTTTCTTAGCTGGAATCTGAAAATGAATAACAACAAAAGATACATCTAGTACCTACCCCTAAATCCAGCCTCCTATCCATAGAAGACCAAGGATTAGTCAGACAAGAGATTCAACACACACACACACACACACACACACACACACACACACACACACACACACACACACACACACACACACACACACACACACACACACACACCTAAAAAGAAGCATGCTTTCCCTCACTGTTTTTCAGGTAACAGCCCTGATATCACTTCATCAAAATCGTTCGTCTCTTGCCCTCAGCTAGAGGTCAGCAAGTGCCTAGCACACTGCAGGTGCACAGCATGCCCGCAGCTAAAGGACTGCAGGTGCACAACATTATGAGCATCTCCACGTAAATCTATTTCCTTGGCCTGGTGGGTGATCGTTAATGGAGCTTATTCGCAGGTTGGAGAAGAACCGTCATGGAATTCATACCCTGACCCTCCCGCCCCTTCTGAGCCCTCGTCTGACAGTTAACCTGCTGGAGAGAGGACCCAGGGTGGCGAGGACACGGGGGCCTGGCAGCAAGTCTCAGCCCCACCACCCACCATCCAAGGCCTGGGGCTCTTGGAGTCTCGGTCTCTCCGTCTTAGAGCCCAGGCCAATTAGGAGGCTGAAGGCTGGCAAGAACAACCTTCTCTCCAGGAGGACGAGCCCAGTCAGCACGGCCCCAGGCCTCCCTCTAAGACCGCCACCTACTTGAGCAAATCGCTGAACTTCTTTGGGCCTCAGTTTCCACATCTGTAAACCGAGGAGAACCCCGGTTGTTACACACATCAGGTGGTGAGGGCTGACACAGAGCTGTCACATTACACGCTTTTGTATATGTGCTGCCAAAGCGAGCACTCCTTACACGCTTTTGAAAAAATGCTGGCTCTCACGTTATTCCACAACATCCCAGTTTTACACTGACGGTGTCATCAAAGCCACGTGACAACCCTATCAGGACAAGTATAATATTATCGTCCCCACCCTGAAGAGTCAAACGAGACTCTAAGAGTCAAAATCAGGTGATTTACCCAGGTTTTACCAAAAGCAAGTGGCAGAGAGCTAGGGATAACTTGCACCGGCCTCTTCCCCCATAAAAGAGTGAGGTTCCCTACACCGTGGGTGCTTCAGAAAAACCATTGTATCAGCCCAGGTCACTCAACTAGGCTTTTAAATAATTCACCGTTATGCTTACATTAGAGCCCTTGAGCAGTCAAAAGATATTTTTTTAAACCCTCAAAGTTCTTCGTTATTTTAACTTTTCAGGGAAATTTTGGTCCTTTCCCTTCCCACCTGTGGGATTGTAACCAAGATTCCTCAACTATATTGTTACACTAATTATTCCAACCTTAGTGATGATACAACCCAAACTGGTCTCGAGTCCCCTCTCCCCACTCCTGCAAGTGGGCCAGGAGCTTTGGCTGACCAGTGAGCACAGGACGTGTTCCAGACCCTGTTAATCTAGACCATCAGCCCCTCGGTGAACAAGGGCGGCTACAGAGCCCTCCCCAGTTCCTTCTGCCAAGGTCAAGGTTCCCGAGTGTCATTTAAGACTTGGTGGCATAAACCACCACGTTTGTCATCCCACGTTAGGGGGTCTCCACCCTGGCCTTTGATGAGTGAACACTCATTCACGCGCACTCAAGAGAGGCACTCTGTCCTGGAACCAAGAACGTGAAGGCCTGAGGCGCAGCCCCAGCCCTCAAGGCAGCAGCCCATCTGCAGGGCCACCAGGGGAGGAGACCTGGGAGTGACGGTGAACCGCGGGGCGGGAAGGTAGGAGCACACCTGCACAGCGCGGCCCGCTCCCCTCCTCGGACAGCACAGACTGAGGAGGCCCCCACTCGATCCCCATGTTCCTCTGCCAACCAGATTCAGGCTAAAGGGCATCGCTGGAGAGGAGATCCATGAAGACAGGACAGCCTGAAGGTCAAGGGCTTGGGAACGGGCCAGGCCTGGGGTCAGACACTCATTTCATCTTTTTTTTTTTTTTTTTAATTAAAGTTTTTGTTTTTGGATGTGGACCATTTTCTGAAGTCTTTATTGAATTTGTTACACTATTGCTTCTGACTTCTTTTTATGGTTTGGTTTTTCGGCCCTGAGGCATGTGGGATCTTAGCTCCCCAACCAGGGATCGACCCCGAACCCCCAGCATTGGAAGGCAAAGTCTTGACCACTGGACCACCAGGGAAGTCCCCTTGTTTACTCTTTATGCTTAATCTCTAGGCCTCAGCACTGCTCGGCAGGCTGCTGTGAGTGTCTGCCGTTGCCACAGCCAGGGGCCCGAGCTGCAGAGCAGGCCTCGGGGGGCTGAGCCCACCTCCTCCCGCCCCCCGTGCACCACGCATCCTTCGGGGCCCCCCTGTGCCGGGAGCTGGGGCCACCCTCTACCCCGGTCAGCAGAACTCCTCACTCGCAGATACCTTTTCGGCCGAGGGGCTCGAGGCCCGGGACGCCAGGGCCGCCTCGGCGAGGCCCCGCCCCAGCAGCAGCTTCGCGCTCCTCTTCCTGGTCCGCCGCGCTTTGCTCGCTGGTCTCTGTCCATCGTCTTCCGACTGGGACACGGTGGCAGCACCATCGCCACATATGGAGGACTCAAAGAGAGGTTTCCCGTTCATGTATGTTTTGGTGATTTTCAGCTTGATCTCTGGAGAGCCATTTTTGACAGGGGTAGTGTCAGGTGGTGTCCCAAGTCCCTTCATTTCCTGGGACTCCAAACGCAATTTGGCATCATGAGCACCGGGGTCTCCATTAAAGACGCGGGAGGTGAGGTCTTTCAGCCTCTCGGCTGGGATAAAAGGAAGAGCGTCGTGGCCATTGAACTTCTGCACAACTCCCTCCTGCAGACCGGCGGAGAGCTGGGCTTTGCTCAGAAACACGGAGCACTCACGACTCACTTCACAGCTCGGAGTCTTTCCGTTCGTGTTGCCAAGGATCTCCGGTGCCTGCTTCATCTTCACGCACTTTACAACCTTCGGAACAGAAAGAGGACTTTTTTTGATGCTGAATTCCATTCAGCCTAGATGCCTCCGTTCTTAGAACACTGCAGCATTAGAAAAAGAGAAAGAAAAGAAAGCTATTACATTTCAAACCTAAGATGAGTACGCCAGTGAAGCTCTCTACCAGTCTGTAGAGTTGGGGGGGGGGGCGCTGAGGCAATTTATGATGGTTCCTATAATGACTTAGGTCACAGGAGACAGTTCTAATATCCCAAAAATGACAGGAATCACAGTGACAAAGTGAAAGGAAAAGGACTAGTTTCTAACGAGAGTCAAGCAGGGACCGCCACTAATGAGCTGTGTGGCCGTGCCCCCCTTGACCTCAGCCCTCGGAAGCAGAGGTCGCCCCCTGCCCCCTGTCGCGAGGGCAGCGCCCGAGGTGGCCAGCACAAAGCCAGGCCCGGGCAAAGGACAAAAGGGAAGCACCTGAGACACAGCTGAAGAGGACTCCAGGCAGGGGCTCGGGACACACCCGCGATTACCGGTAGGCAAAGCTTCAGCCCAGACAGCCGGGGAAGGTGAGAGCTGGACCTCTACCGCCCCCCCCGCCCCTCCCCACCCAGGCCCAAGTTAACTGCCGGTGACAAGCAGCAGGGCAGCAACATCAAGTGGAGTCAGCTCTCCGGGACTGCGCTAGTCGGGCAGCAGGGCCAGGCCATAGCGCACCACCCACAGCGCCCTCCACGGGATGGCCGCCCGAGGTCCACATGCAGAGGGGTCTCCTCCCCACACAGCCGCAGTCCCTCGTTGGGGACGCCCCACGAAGGCGGCTTGGAACAGGGTACTGGCAGGCGCCCACTCCGCTGGGAAGACGTCCCAAGAGTGCACCACGGCCCCAAGGGGGCCAACGGTGAGAGAGCAGGGAGAAGTGGGGCGCCTGGACCGGGAGCCCAAGGACGTAGGTGCTCAGCCACTGTCACCGCCTGGGGGCCGCTGGCTACACCCCCTGGGGAGGGGCCAAGGATGCAGCCCGGGACAACCCTCCCAAGAGAGCCTCGGTGGAAAGGGCCCAGTCTCCGAGGACGCCAGGCCGGGGCAGGAGCCAGGCAGTGGTGGAGGGTTGGCCCCGGACACCTGGAGCACCGGGCACACACCAGAGCATTCGGTGTGCCCCACGCGGTGTTTTTTTCAGGTAAATCCGAGTGGGTTCCCAGTCCCGCTTGCATCAGACCAACGGGACAAAAAGAGAAGACAATGACCTAAAGGCACTGGAGAGAGCCCAGAGCAGGGGGCGTGGGGGCGGCTCGGGAACGCACCCAGCAGGCCCGGCACCGGGTGAACAGGGAAAGGAGAGCCTTCGAGGGGGGCCCCCGCGCACCGCAGACTCCCCACCGAACCCCGGAGTCCACGCAGCCCAGCTTACAAGACAGCTGAAGCGAGACAGAAACAAACCGCAACACCACTCTGAGGATAAGAAGCAGACTTCCAGGGCTGGCCAGTGGTTAGGACTCCGCGCTCTCACTGCCGGGCCTGGGTTCAACCCCCGGCCCAGGAACTAAGCTCCCGCAAGCCCCACAGCAAGGCCAAAAAAAAAAAAAGTATCAAAACCACAACGAAATGCCACCTCACACACACCCCTGAAGATGACTACCTACTACAAAAACAGAAAACAGGGCTTCCCTGGTGGCGCAGTGGCTGAGGGTCCGCCTGCCGATGCAGGGGACACAGGTCCGTGCCCCGGTCTGGGAAGATCCCACATGCCGTGGAGTAGCTAGACCCATGAGCCATGGCCGCTGAGCCCGCGCGTCCAGAGCCTGTGCTCCGCAACGCGAGAGGCCACAACAGTGAGAGGCCCGCGTACCACACACACACACAAAAAAAACAGAAAACGGGTTGGCGAGGATGTGGAGGAATTGGAAACTTCGTGCACGTGGGTGGGAATGTAAAATGGTGTGGCTGCTGGAAAATAGCAGGGGGGGGGTTCCCCAAAGAATCAAAAGGACCCAGCAGTTCCATTCTGGATACACACCCCAAAGAACTGAAAGCAGGGACTCACAGAGGTATCTGTACCCAATGTTCACAGCAGCATGTTCACAACAGGCAAAAGGTGGAATCCACACAGTGGAATACGATTCAGCCTTAAAAACGAAGGAGATTCTGACACCTGCTATGACATGGATGAACCCTGAGGACGTTACAGCGAGTGCAATAAGCCACTCACAAAATACTGTAAGCCTGCACTGTTATGAGCAGTCAAATCCATAAAGACAGAAAGTAGGATGGGGGGCACCAGGATCTGGGGGAGGGGAGAACAGGGAGGTGTTGTTTTAATGGGGGCAACGTTCCAGATTCGCAAGACGAAAAGAGTTCTGGTGATGGCTGCAACAGCGTGCATGTACTTAATACCACTGAACTTCACACTTAAAAACGGTTAAGATGGTAAATGTTACGTGTATTTTAACACAACTGAAAATAAAAGACCACTCTTAAGAACATAACGGAATAAAGAGTGTCTACAGCACATCTTTCACATTATCCAGGAATTACTAAATATATGATGAAACAGAGAAGCAGCAGAAACCAGCCCCGAGACGGCCCAAATACTGAAGTTCAGCAGGATTTCAAAGCGCCTATTATAACCATGCTCAAGGACATGAAGGAAAGTGTACTCATAAAATAATTAACTGGAAATAGCAAAAGAGAAACAAAAACTATGAAAAAGAGTCAAATGGAAATTCTGTATCTGAAATTAAAAAAAATAAATCATTGCATGGCCTTAAAAGCGTATTAGATATGAGTCAGGAAACTTGAAAATAGATCAGTAAAAATTATCTAAAAAACAGAGTAAAAATTATTAAAAATAAAAAGAAAGAAAAGAAACTGAGCCTCAATTATCTATAGACCAGCATCAAAAGGTCTGGGTTCCCACTCCCACCCAGAAGGAAAGGAGAGAAACAATGACACAGAAAAAATATCTGGGGCGCTTCCCAGGTGGTGCAGTGCTTAAGAATCCGCCTGCCAACGCAGTGGGTGCAGGTTCAAGCCCTGGTCAGGGAACTAAGATCCCACATGCCACGGAGCAACTAAGTCTGCCCGCCGCAACTACAGAGCCCACGCACTCTGGAGCCCACACGCCGCAACCTGAGAGAAGCCTGCATGCTGCAACAAAAGATCCCGCACGCCACAACTAAGACCCAATGCAGCCAAAAATAATATAGAAAATAAATAAAATAAATATTCCTTTTTTTTTTTTTTTTTTTGCGGTACGCAGGCCTCTCACTGCTGTGGCCTCTCCCATTGCGGAGCACAGGCTCTGGACGTGCAGGCTCAGTGGCCATGGCTCACGGGCCCAGCTGCTCCGCGGCATGTGGGATCTTCCCGGACCGGGGCACGAACCGGTGTCCCCTGCATCAGCAGGCGGACTCTCAACCACTGCGCCACAAGAGAAGCCCCAAATAAATATTCTTTTTAAAGTCAGTCATTTAAAAGAAAAAAAGAAAAAATATTTGGGAAAAAATAACCAGAAAAACTTCCCAAATTCAGTGAGACATCAATTTACAGGTTCAAGAAGCTCAGCAAATCTCAAGCAGGATGTATATAAAAGAAGCTACACCAGGTGCACATCAGCTGAAATGCCTAGAAACCGAGATGAAGAGAAACCCTGGAAAGCAGTCAGAGGGAAAAAGACCCGGTACCTACAGAACAGTGGTGTGGGTGATTATTTACTTCTCAGGAGAAACAGAAGCCAGATACGATCTGAGTAATGGGGAAAAAACAACTGTCCAACCGGAATTTGATATCCAGAAAAAATATCCTTCAGAAGTGATGACAAAATACATTTTAAGAGAAATACAAACTAAGAAATTGTTGCCATCAGATCTTCACTAGGAGAAATGCTAAAGGAAGTTCTTCAGGTTGAAGAGAAATGACACCAGACTGAAACTGGGATCTTTAGGAAGAAATCAAGGGCACCAGAAATGGTGAATATATGAGCAAATATAAAAGACTATTTGTTCCTCTTAGTTTCTTTAAAATTCAAATAATTAAAGCAAAATATATAACACTGGAGTTATAACTTAATAGATGTAATACATATGACAACTGTAGCATGGGGAAGGGAGTAAATCAATCTACACAGCTGCAAGATTCTTGTATTTTATACCCAGTAGTATATTAACTCTAAGTAGCCTGTGATGAGTTAAGGATGCAAACCGCAGCCCTAGTTAGAGCAACAGCTAAGAAAATAATATTAAGAAGTAGAGCCAGTAGACAGATAAACAAGACGCTTTAGTTGCCAACAATTAAAGTTTGGGACATTTTACACAAAAATTCAGATTTCTGGCTTCTCTTAAAACATACCCAGGGTCATGGGGTTCGGATCTAACTCCAGGCCTAGGTCCCTGGTAATCATGACGTGTATGTGAACCACATTTTCAAGATTGCTTGTTCCTGTTGGAATTTTCAGGTTTCTTTTAAATCTTTGAATATATTAAACATAACTGTTTTAAATATCTGGTCTTTGCAGGCCTGTGTCTCCTGTTGTTGCTTTTATTTTCATTCATGGTACCTGTTTCTTCGGGCGTTTGGTCTTTTTTCCCTTCCTAATCTGATTGTGGGCTGCTTACTTTCCAGGATTCCACCCGGGACAACCCTTGAAGGCAGGGGCCCGCAGAGAGGGTCCGCCTTCACTTCCAACACGGCACTGCACGCCACTGACCAGTAATTTGATCTTTCTAGGAGTTTTTGGTTTTTTCAATCAAGGTTATACCAATAAATTAGAAAATCTTTCACTTTGTCTAGCATTTCAAGAAAAATATAAAACCTAACCAAGAGGTAGAAAACCTACAGAGCCCACAATAACCATAAAAGAAAGGCCCAGAGAGCTTCACTAGGTTCATGTGATGATGCCTCAATGGCCAATCGTTCTTATATTCGGTAGCGGGGGGGCAAGTTTCAAAAGCAGAAAAGTGCAAAGAACAACAGGACACACTTGTATATTCACCACTCCAAAATGACAGTTTTCAGCATGTTGCCACATTTGCTTCATGTCTTTTTGACATGAAAAAAAGAAGACCCCCGGACAACGGCAACTGCAGATGCATGAGCCGAGGACAGGCACAGTGGGCACACGGCACCCGAGGGCTCCCAGACGGGAGAAGCCAGGCTCACCCCCACAGGCCGCCCACCGCCCACCACACGCCCGCAGCAGCATCCCGGGATTCTGGTTCTCCACGCCCACGTCACCCACCGTGAGCCCCAAGTCCAACAGCGAGAAGCCAAAGCTCCCGCTGCAGCTCCCACCTCCCGCAAGCCTCGCTCAGGGTGAATGAGTAAAACAAAGATGACATCTGCCTTTCAGGAACCCTAAGTTCCACTTACTCTCCCCATCGCCAGTTGACTACGCATCCGTCCAGTCTACGGGAGGTACCCAGGAACAGAGAACTGCTGCCTGCCAAGCAGCAATGCTACCACACTGGACTTGTGCTCTGCGATTTCATCAATCAGCACAGCTTGATCTCCCCCATGTTGATGTAAACAAGTGTAGCTCAGTCTTTCCGACTGCTGTGTATTATTCATCACATAAAAACAGCATTCCTATTGTTTAAATTATTCCAAAACATGGAAAATGATGGAGAGTTTCCCAAACATTATATAAGGCTGGCATAACTCTCATACCAAAACCAGAAAAATGAGTACAGAAAAGAACTACAGACCAAGATCAGTAGAGTATGATTGTAAAAAAAAATTACAAAATAGAAATAAATCAAACCCAGTCATTACCATATTAAAATAAGATATCACAGCTAAAGAGGGTGTATCCAAAAATGCTGATTCAACATTAGGGACTCTATTAACATTCCATCACCATTTTAACACATTTCAGAAGATTTCTGGTGAAGGTAGCCAAATTATTATTTCTTTAACAAAAAAAGTTAGCTACATCACTTAACTGAAAACAGGAAAGGGCAAAATCTCCAGGTCCAGAGGTGAAGAGGGAAGAGCAATCAGCCTTACAGGGCCCGGCCTGCCTGGGCTCCCGCGCAGCTGCAGCGGTCGGAGGGCGTGGGGAGCTGCAGGGCCCCGGGCAGAGTGTGGAGGCCACTCTAGGGCTGGAATCTGGCCCTACCACCTTCCAGCTGTGGCAAGTGACCACACCCTCTCACCCAGCCTCCAGCTCACAGGCATCACCCAAAGCAGACCAGAGTGTCAGCTGCAACAGCGCTGTCACCTGAGCCACACCTCCAGCCAGCCCAGGGCTGGGCCCTCAGCAAACACCCACCAGAGACCACTGGGGAGACAGAATCACCCTCGAGAACTCTGCCTCAGAGGCTGTGGTGCCCCAAATCCTGAGCCAAGAAACATACGTAAAAATGGGTCTAGCATGAGTGACGCTGGTAGAGCCCTGCAAAGGCAACTGGGAAACTGCTCAGGGGGCGGTTCTACAACCCAGAGCCCTCCCGCAAGACCTACTGTGAAGGCACGGTAATTAAGGCAGCCACTCCACACCTGTCAGACGGCCAGGCTCCACAACACTGACAGCGCCACGTGCTGGCGAACCCTCATCACTGCCGGTGGGAACGCCGAATGGTGCAGCCACAATGGAAAGACAGGTTGGTGGTTTCTCACAAAACTAAACATACTCTTAGCATACGATTCAGCAATCCCACTCCTTGGTATTTACCCAAGGAAGCTGAAAACTTATGTCCACACAAAAACCTGCACACAGAGGTTTATAGCAGTTTCATTCATAATTGCCAAAACCCGGAAGCAACCAAGCTGTCCTTCAGCAGATGAATGAATTGATAAACTGTGGTACCTCCAGATAATGGAATATTGTTCAGCCTTAAAAAGGAATGAAGTATTGAGACATACTACAACATGGATGAACTTTGAATACATTATGCTAAGTAAAAGAATCTGGTCACAAAAGGACAAATGTGTATCATTCCACTTTTTTTCTTTTTGGCCTCACCACATGGCATGCGGGACCCTAGTTCCCTGACCAGGGGTTGAACCCATGCCCTCGGTAGTGAAAGTGCGGAGTCCTAACCACTGGACCACCAGAGAACTCCCTGATTCCACTTATATGAGATCTCAAGAGTAATCAAATTCATAGAGACAGAAAGTAGAAAGGTAGCTGCAAGGGAATGGGGAGGAGAGGATGAAGAGTTAAGTGTTTAATCGGGAGTTTCAGTTTCACAAGATGAAAAAATTCTGGAGTGGATGGTGGTGACGGCTGCACAATAATGTGAACGTACTTAATGCCACTGAACTATACACTTAAAAATGGTCACAATGGTGATTTTTCGTTATGTATATGTTATCACACATACACACACACAAAGAATACTCTGCCCTCAGGGAGTTTACATTCCAATGGAGTTCCAGGAGAAACGAGGGAGGATGGGGGTAAGGTAATTTTCAAAGGGATAATAATCGAAATTTTCCAGAGATGAAAGGAAACTCAAGTATCCAGATTTAAAAGGGTACCCAGGGTTCTGAGCAAGATAAATAAAAGCAAATCAATACCTCAACACATAATTTCTGAAACCACATAACATGAAGGATAAAAGGAAAACCTTAAAACCTAAGTACCCATAAAGAATAAGTTAATTCACAGACTTCAGCATGAGAAAAGAAACAGAAACACAGACCTTTGTGCAGCCTCAACAGATAGGAGTAGATGATGGAGCCTCTTTAATGTGTTAAGGGAAAAAATAATTTCTCATCTAAATTATCACTGAACATGAGGCAAAATGTATTTTCAGACATGCAAAAACTAAGGGAGTTTAATATACATATCACTTTCACAAATGAAATGCTAAAAGAGGTACTAGAGCAAGGATATAAACCCAGAAGGAGCACAGGGGAGAGTGGTAATTCTAAAACCATTTTTATATTTAAAAAGAACGTGAGGCCTCCTTTCTCACATTTACCTACACTCCATGCAGAAACCCCAATTAAAATGACAGTAAGGAATTTCAAAGGAAGGGTAAACCCGCAAGGGCAAAGACAACAGAGGAATGAGTTAGAGACGCCAAACGCCAACAATGGGGAAGCTGACGGGGAAGAGTCGCTCGGCGAGAGGCACGCTGCTGCAGGAGTAAGGCCCGTGGCTCGGGGCTCCTCTTGCCCACGAAGCCTTTCTCTTTTAAAATGTCTAAAATGACAAAAGGTGGGGGCTCCTTGGTGGCGCAGGGGTTAAGAATCCACCTGCCAATGCAGGGAACACGGGTTCGAGCACTGGTCCAGGAAGATCCCACATGCCGCAGAGCAACTAAGCCCATGTGCCACAAATACTGAGCCTGCGCTCTAGAGCCCGTGTGCCGCAACTACTGAGCCCGCGTGCCACAACTACTGAAGCCCATGCGCCTAGAGCCCGTGCTCTGCAACAAGAGACGCCACCGCAATAAGAAGCCCGCGCACAGCAACAAAGAGTAGCCCCCCGCTTGACGCAACCAGAGAAAACCCGCACGCAGCAACAAAGACCCAACACAGCCAAAAATAAATAAATAAATTTTTAAAAAAAGACCCAATGCAGCCAAAAAGAAATAAATAAATATTTTTTAAAAACTAAAGGTGGGGCTTCCCTGGTGGCGCAGAGGTTAAGAGCCCGCCTGCCAGTGCACGGGACGCAGGTTTGAGCCCTGGTCCGGGGAGATCCCACATGCCACGGAGCAACTAAGCCTGTGCGCCACAACTACTGAGCCTGCGTTCTAGAGCCTGCGAGCCACAACTACGGAGCCCATGTGCCACAACTACTGAAGCCCATGCGCCTAGAGCCCGTGCTCCACAACAAGAGATGCCACCGCAATGAGAAGCCCGCACACAGCAACAAAGAGTAGCCCCCGCTCACCACGACTAGAGAAAGCCTGTGTGCAGCAACAAAGACCCAAAGCAGCCAAAAATGAATACATTAATTAATTGATTTTTAAAAAATAAATAAATATAACAAAATGTAACATACAATCACTGTGCAAAGGAAAGAAAACACTGACACACTTAAAGTGAAAAATGAAAATGTGGAAGTTAAAACAGAAAGTAACAGCTCAGAGTTATCAGTGGTTTTCCAAGGGGAGCAGGAACAGGGTGGGGAGAGCCGAGCATCATCTTGCTGCTTCCTGTAATAAGCTTTAAGAACTATATAATTAATCCCTTACATTTCACAGGCCTCCTACAACATGAGCTGACACAGTAAGTGGCTGGGGGGGCTAGGCAGCCCCTGCAGGGCCACATGGAACAGAGGAGGGGTCTCCAACATAAAGGGAAAGGCACCACTCTCAAAAGAAGGGAAAGGTGACCTGAATGCCAACACTCAACACTGAAAACTAGTCAAGGAGCACAGGCCCTGTCCCAACATTTGGAGACACAGCAGTAAACAAAGCGTGTACCTTATTCTTGTGGAGCTAATATTCCAGAGGGGAGAGACAGAGATTTTAAAATACAGATATAACATTAGGGAAAGAGGAAGGAGAAAGATGGGGTGGAGGATGGAAAAGTGGCAGGAAGAGTCACTGGAGCAACCCCCAAACTCCCTTCCCCGGGGCTCCGACCTCGGGCACACGAGGCCCCACTCTCTCGGCTGCTCAGAAATCCAGCTGCAGCCCGCTGAGTCCATTCTGCGAACCTGAGCAGAGGCATCAGGGAGAAGTCTCAATGCTGGACAGCAGGAAGGGCTTCAGGACGTCCCCCAGAGCCCAGCCAGGACAGGGACCAAGCTCCAGTCCTTCTTCTGGAGGCAGAAGAGAGACTTAGATGGAAAAGTCAAGTTTGCAAGTATGGTTAAAACACACACACACATTTCCTAACATTCCCTTTGTTTCCAACATTTCACACTAATCTACCTGGAATAGATCTTGGTCCCACCTTCACTGAATGATGACAGGACCTCCAGTCTTACAGCAAAGAGCTCTCTGTAAAGAACAATGAGATCAGTACAGAGTCTGCTACAGAACAGGAGCTGAGGGCAGTGACGGCTCCATTACTCCGTAAGAACTCTCTACTGAGAAGCTTTATTTTATGGAATTTAGAATTGACTCACAGCAGAAGTCTTGCTTCTTCTGCAGAAATGCACCTATGACAGTAAAGACTTTATAACTGACCTATTCCTTGTTTTGTTTTGTTTTCACTGCAAAGAAGCTTGGAACCACAGACAAGCTCAGGGTCAGCCTTGGGCCCACCACCTGTGTGCCTCTCTCCCCGCAGCCCCAACCTTAACCTTATGACGATGCATGAGTTGCTATCTTCCCTGACTCCATGCCTGTCTGTTCCCTCTATCTTCTCAGTGTAATATGACAAATTTTTGGACCCCTTACACACTTCCAGGGGTATGGAAAGTGGTGCAGCTGCAGCGGGAAACAATCGAGAAGTTCCTTAGCTGCCATGTGACCCAGCAATTCCACTCCTAGGATCTACCCAAGACAGAATTGAAAACATGTTCACACAAAAACTTGTACAAGAATTTTCACAGAATTATTCAAAAAACAACCCAATGTCCAACAACTGATAAACAGATAAAAGAAGAAGTGATCTGGACTTCCCTGATAGTCCAGTGGTTAGGACTCTGCACTTCTACTGCCAGGGGGCCCAGGTTCAATCCCTGGTGGGGGAACTAAGATGCCACATGCCGCGCGGCAGGGAAAAAAAAGAAGTGTGATCTATCCATACAGTGGGATATTCAGTCATAAAAATGAATGAAGTAGGCTTCCCTGGTGGCACAGTGGTTAAGAATCTGCCTGCCAATGCAGGGGACACAAGTTTGAGCCCTGGTCCGGGAAGATCCCACATGCCTCGGAGCAACTAAGCCCATGCACCACAGCTACTGAGCCTGCGCTCTAGAGCCTGCGAGCCACAACTACTGAGCCTGCGTGCCTAGAGCCCGTGCTCCACAGCAAGAGAAGACACCGCAATGAGAAGCCCGCGCACCGCAACAAAGAGTAGCCCCCGCTCGCCACAACTAGAGAAAGCCCGTGCATAGCAACGAAGACCCAATGTAGCAAAAAATTAAAAATTTTTTTTAAATGAATGAAGTACGTAGACATGATACAACACAGATGAACCTTGAGAACACTGTGCTGAGAGAAAAAAGCCGGTCACAAAAGGCCACATACTACGTGATTCTATTCATATAAAATGTCTAGAATAGGCAAATCCGGAGACAAAGTAGAATGGTGGTTGCCAGGGGCTGGGGGACAAGGGGAAATGGGGAGTGACTGCCCAATAGGCACCAGGCTTCTCACTGAAATGACGAAAATATTCGGGAATTGGATAGTGGTGATGGTTGCATTAACCACCACTGAGAATGTACTACAAAACCAACGAATTATATACTTTAAAATAGTTTAATTGATGAATTTTAGGTTAATCTTATCTCAGTTTGTAACCTATCAAATCTTCTGTTGAATAGGAAAGGTATTAAACATATTAAGTTGTATCATTCACATGTCTGTAATGTATTTTCCTATTCTAATTCTAACACATGCCTAATGCATAACGATAAGTCACTGCACATAGCAGGGGCATGTGCTGCACACACTGGGAACCCTAAGTCAAAAGAACTGGATCGAAGTCCACATAACGCGCAGTCCCTGACCCACCCCACCCACGGCCTGGCAACCAGCCCCACCCCAGCAGGAGAAGAACCGGAGTGTAGTCTAAGGACAGGGCACACCGGAGGGGGCGCTCAAGGCAGTGAACTACAAGACACAGCCAGCACGAGGACACTTGCCAAGATCTAGGGAAAACACCTGCTGATACTGACGGTGGGTTCTGACCAATTGGCCCTCAGTGAAGCCTCCACCCAGGACCTGCCGTCAGCTCCCAGACCTCCGTCTCAACAGTGGGCCTGCAGTCGAAGGCCATCAGACGTGTGAGGAAAACTTACCATGAGGATAAGAATTTAAAAGCAGGGACTTCCCTGGTGGTCTAGTGGTTAACAATCCACCTTCCAACGCAGGGGACGCGGGTTCGATCCCTGGTTGGGGAACTAAGATCCCACATGTCACAGGGCAACTAAGCCCGTGCACCACAACTACTGAGCCCACGTGCCGCAAGAAGAAGATCTCACATACCGCAACTAAGACCCGACGCAGCAAAATAAATAAATATTAAAAAAAGAAAAAGATGTTGCAAGAAGAAAGGCAACTGGAAATTCTAAAAACTAAAAAAATAAAATAAAGATGGCCAAAAATTTATTGTAATTCCCCCACCAAGAGATAAAATCTATTTCTCCACATTCTTGATTCTGGCCTGGGCCTGTGACTGCTCCCACCAACTGAATATGGCAAAAGTGATGCCAGACCAGAGCCAGCCTTGCCTTTAAAAGGACTGGCAGGGCTTCCCTGGTGGCGCAGTGGTTGAGAGTCCGCCTGCCGATGCAAGGGACACAGGTTCGTGCCCCGGTCCGGGAGGATCCCGCATGCCGCGGAGTGGCTGGGCCTGTGAGCCATGGCCACTGGGCCTGCGTGTCCGGAGCCTGTGCTCCGCAATGGGAGAGGCCACAGCAGTGAGAGGCTCGCGTACCGCAAAAAGAAAAAAAAAAAAAAAAAAAGGACTGGCAGACAGGGAGTTCCCTGATGGCCTAGTGGTTAGGATTCCAGGCTTTCACTGCCATGGCCCAGGTTCAATCCCTGGTCGGGGAGCTGAGATCCCACAAGCTGCATGGTACGGCCTAAAAGTAAAAAAATAAAAATAAGAAAAAAATAAAAGGACTGGCAACTTCACTTCCTCCTTCAGGAACCAGCCACCATGCTATGAGGAGGCCCAAGCAGCCTCACGGGAGGCCTATGTTGGGGAGAATGGTGGACCGTAGCCAACAGCCAATTCCAACACACAGACACAGGAAACAAACTGACACCACAAGAGCAGAAACAAGCTAACCCTGGCATACAACGTCCAAACTGCAAAACTGTAAACAAATAAATGTTGTTGTGCTTTCAGCCACTAAGTTCTGGAATAGCTTATCAGGGAGGAATAGATAACCCAGACACCACAATATTGGGAAGAACTGGGGAAGGGGAAGTGGGAGGCCAGCGGGAAAGAAAGCTAAATCCTTATCTCCTGTAGACAGAACTTAACACATAACATATAAACCACAAAGTTCTCAACTCAGCAAAATTAGAAAGTTATTTTTTTTTTTAAGTACAGATAGATACCACAAGAAACAGCTGGAAGAGCAGAGCAGTTGTCTCCTTGGAATAGTTACCTAGACTGTTACCGTTTGACATGACCCTCGCAGAGGAAACTGTCTTTAGGGCACCTGGTTCCGTCTGATCAATGAAAAGGTATACTGGAAATACACCTAAACATTTGGTTGGTAAGACTGTAATTATTACAGATTTTCCATAAAATGTACTTTCTGATTATAAAATTAATAATAATTAAGCTTTCTATTTTTCCTTGATGATGTGTCAAGAAACTGCACATCCTTGAAAATAAGATTTCTATAAACTCTGGGCTGGAATTCACAACTCAGTTTCTACTACATCATTCCCGTGCTGGGAACTCACTAAGGGAGGAGAGAGGTGAGAAGGTGCCAGGATCTGGGCACCAGCTGAAGGACCAGCTCTGAGACCTCCAGCCAATAGCAGAGAACAAGAGAAGCAGTTGGTACAGACCCAGGGAAGCAGCAATGGCTTCTAGGAGACAAGCCCACAACGAGGGCACAGCCAAGAACAGGGGCCAGGCTCCACCCAAACACCCAGGGTGCTGTGCCCGGCCCCAAGGAGTTACCTTGGAGTCCTCGAGAGGCAGAGCTGTAAAGCCAGGGCAAGGTCCTATGGAAACACGTTTCATTCCTAGTGGGCCATCAAGACACAGATTTCCTCTATCTCAGAGGTCTACCGACCTACAAAAATGAACAGGGCCCCTCTCCAAAGGAAGCAGAGAGGGTAATTACCTATGATGTGCTCTGACCCTTTGCTGATATAACTGTTAATTCACAGAAATCCCTAAAGCAGCCAAGAGCATACTGGCATCTGAGAAATGCACACAAGCTTAGCCTCCACGTTGGACAAACAAGAACTACCAATATTTTTTTCGAAGAAGTTATAAGAAGTTGAATTTTAAGAAATACTTTTTTATATAGATTTCAGAACTCAACAAAAAAGAATCCAATAAGCTGTTAACGTGACGCTCAATCCCAACTCATCTTCCACAAATAAGGTACACAACTTCAGATGCAGGACAAAAGGGAGAAAACCCTGACATGCACCGTCCTCCATGCCTCCCCTGCAGCTCTCCTTCTGCGCGGTGCCACTCCCCCAAAACAAGCCTTCCTTCCGCACCTGAGGAAGAGGAAGCAGCCTGAAGCCCGCCAGCTCCTCCCCGTGCTCAGGCCAGCGCCCGCCTCCCCCCGCCCCAGAAAGAATCCAGCAGCTGAGAAGCCAGGGGCCTGGGGCAGGGCCCAGCCCGCGGGTCACAAGGACAGACCACACACCCCTCCGCGTCACACGCAGGCCTGGAGTGGGCTGCCTGCTCCCCGACACGGCACAGGGGCGGCCGCGGCGCCGACACACAGGCCAGTCCAGGCGGTGGAGCGCGGGCAGGAGCCGCGCAGTCCTGGGCGCACCGCCAGGAGCAAGAGCTTCCACTCGAGTGGGGGCAGATGGGGGACAGCAAGACTGGGGGTCAGGAGAGCAGAAAGGGCACGATGACAAGTGGGGCGATCAACGTGAGAAACTGATATGTGAGTCAAGGACTCAATGAAAATTTTTTAAATTCCTCAATAGGCTTTTCCTTGCTCCTGAACCTCGAAACCCAAGTAAATGTAACGCTTACAAAAATACTGTCTAGACAGTGAGTGGCGCTTCTACCTGTCTGCTTTCGTCAGACAAAACTCAGGGCCGTCACCGACACCCTCCCTATGCCGTCCCTCCCCCCCAGCCCACAGGCCTCAGCCCCTTTCCTGCAGAGCTCTTGCCCCGCCTGACCTGACGAGGCTGGCTCCTCCTGTCACAGCCAGAAGCCCGTTGCTGGCGGGCCACCTCCACCTTGCACCAGCACCACAGGCCCCGAGCCGGCTGACCAGCCAGCAGACCCGAGGCAGCAGCGCTCCACTCCGCGGGCATCGGAGGGCACCGGCCCCACCCCAGAGCTTAGGACTCAGTAGGTCTAGGGTGGGCCCCAATACGCGTGTCTAAGAAGTTCCTAGGTGACAGATGCTGTCAGTCTGGGGACCACTGAGAACCCCTGGACTAGGTTACGGGGCCGCAACCTGGCTCAACCCAGAGGTTTCCCTCATGCTCATAGTGCGTATCATGCGCTTCCACAGTGAGAAGGAAAAAGGGACATCATGGAAGCACGCGACTCTCAGAGCGCCCAGTCAGAGATGACGCGTCCCTTTTCATTGTCCAAAGCAAATCACGTGGCCACGCCAAATTTCAACGGGGCAGAGCTGTTCAGTCCTACAAGGCACCCAAAGCAGGGACAGCTGGAAAGATTCTAACCCGAACACACAGTGAGCGCAGGCCGGTCTCCTGCACCCTCTTCCCTCTCCGGAATCCTCCCACCACCAACTTAGAGAGGACTCCAAGAAACGCACTTCCCAAAGCAAACAGATTCATGTCCGTCTCCCTCTCCCTCTCCCTCTCCCTCTCCCTCTCCCTCACACACACACACACACACACACACACACACACACACACACCCGCTTAAAACCCTCAAGGGCCTCACATTGCTCTCTGGATGAAAAGCCTACAGCCTCAGAGAGCCTGCCCTGCCCCACCCCTGCAGCCTGGGTCTACACATAGCTCCCTCACCCTCAGCTCCAGCCTCATCAGCCTTCTGTCCACTCCCGTCACAGGCTCTCTGCACTGCCTGCTCCCTCATCTAGAACAGTCACACCACCCTTACCAAGCCCACCCTCTACCAAGGCCTCTTCTGCTCTCTGCTCCAGCCTCAGTCCCGTCAGGAAGTCCTTCCTGACACCCAACCCACAGTTAGGCATAATCTCCTTATAGATGTACTAAATGTACCCAACCTCTCCTTCGTGACTTTTCTTCCTTCGTCATGGAGAATTCTGAACACACATAAAGGTAGAGAGAACAAGCAGGGCCCATGGACCGCACCGCCATCACCCCACACCAGCCCTGATCCAGCCACACCCTCACGGCTCCCTTTCTACAGAACTGTGAAGCCAATCGCAGATGGTGTATCATTTCTTTGATAAATTCTGTATGCATGCCTACAAGGTACAAATTCTTTTCTTAAACAAAACCAAACCACTATGGCAGCTAAAAAAAAAAAAAGAATTCCTTAATGACAAATTGAGTCAGTGTTCCAATTTCTAATTGTCCCAAATATCATAAACAGTGTTGAGTCACATCTCTAACTAACTGGCCCGTCCTGGATGCACATAAGCCCTCCGTAGTGCAATCAGCCTCTTATCCACATCCCCCTTCTTTTTCCTTGTGGAAGAGACCTGGTCACTGGTCCTGCAGGTTCCCACGTTCTGAGTTCCGCCAGTGGCAATCCCACAGTGTAGTTTAATGTGTTCCTTTCCCCACCCCCATATTTCCTATTAATTGCTTGTGGGAGGTAAAGGCCTGATCAGTTTCAGGTTCAGTTATTTAGCAAGACTATTTCACAGGTTTTTCTTTTTTTCTTTTTGTTATTTTTTAAAATAAATTTATTTATTTATTTATTTATGGCTGTGTTGGGTCTTCGCTGCTGTACGCGGGCTTTTTCCACTTGCGGCAAGCAGGGCTAGTCTTCGTTGCGGTGCGCAGGCTTCTCATTTTGGTGGAGCACGGGCTCTAGGTGTGCGGGCTTCAGTAGTTGTGGCTCGCGGGTTCTAGAGCACAGGCTCAGTACTTGTGGCGCACGGGCTTAGCTGCTCTGCAGCATGTGGGATCTTCCCGGACCAGGGATCGAACCCATGTCCCCTGTTACAGATTTTTCAAAGATGCAATCTTTTGTCCACCGTTTCTCCTGTTTCATCCCTCTCACAGGTCTGTCAAGTCCATGAGACCAAGGACATGGGTGTTTTGGCTCATCACTGGAACACAGCTAATTTCTTAATTCTCAGTGAATGAAGAAATGTCCCCAGAAGTACACTGCCATACTAACTAACAAAATACACTGGCCCACCCTCCTATTTATATAGAGACAGCACAGACAGTCTTATGTGCAACATGCTGCCATGACAGGGCCTGGTGCTCAGAGGAACAACCAACCTGGGAACAGAAAACCAAACACACCTAGTGCCATGGGCGCAGCGTCGGCAACACTAGAGGAAACAAATGAAGGTGGAGCTGTAAGAGCAGCTCAGCAAGGCCAACTGGGACGCCTTAGGAAGGAGCCACAGCAATGCAAGGACCGTGAGATGCAGCACAGCTCATCCCCGAGGGGCAGCAGCATGGCGATGAGATCTCAGAGCAGCTACAAGGGGCCAGGGAGCAAAGATGCTAGAAAACACAAAGGGGCCACACGCCACGCTCAAGACCTAAGGCTTCCTCTTCTGGGTGAACAGGAAGGCACAAGAGACACATTTTCAGCTGGTAGGTGACATCAGTTTCTTTTTGGAAGGAACCAAGGTAGATCAGAAACGAGGCCCACCTTCAGTTTCACTAGTTCACAGGGAGATAAAAATGGTGCCCTCTCCACCCAATCTTTCAAATTGTGAATATTAGGATCACCTGGGCCTCTTTTTAAATTTTATTTCATTTATTTATTTTTTGGAGGTGTTCGGTCTTCCTTGCTGCGCACGGGCTTCTCACTGTGGTGGCTTCTCCTGTTGCGAAGCACGGGCTCTAGGCGCATGGGCTTCAGTAGTTGTGGCACGTGGGCTCAGTAGTTGTGGCTCTTGAGCTCTAGCACAGGCTCAGTAGTTGTGGCGCACAGGCTTAGTTGCTCCTTGGCATGTGGGATCTTCCCGGACCAGGGCTCAAACCCATGTGTCCTGCATTGGCAGGAGGACTCCTAACCACTGCGCCACCAGGAAGTCCCCAACCCTCCCCTCTTATTCTGAGCCCCCATGCTGCACCCCAGCCCATCAATGCCACTACAGCCCTCTCTCCTGCATCTGTTCACTCTTCCTACCCCACCTCCTGTGCCTGGGTAAGGCCACCGTTCTCTAGCAGTGGTCTATGAGCCTCCTCTCTGACCTCTCTCACCTGCCCATGGCCCTCCACCTTGCCAACCTCACACTAGGGCAAGCACGCCTACGCCAATCCCCTTTATCCACACCACTTCTTATACGTGAGCCAGCACACAAGGGGCTGAGAGTCTGTTCATGCAAGCAGTCACTCAATGTCTGACAGTCATTAGGGTACTGTCCTAGGCACTGGGGGTATCACAGTAAGTAGAGCCAAAAGGAGAAAAATCTCCACCCTTATAGACATCTTGATGCAGTCAGGCAGGCAGACAAATAAGGAAAACACCCAGAATGTCAGAGGATAAGAGTCATGGAAAAGAAGCTACAGCAGATGGGCAGAGCCAGACAGCAAGAGGGTGTCTGAAATCAGTGGTCAGGGACGGTGCCTGAGAAGGGGAGGTTTGAGCAAAGACCTAAAGGCAGGTAGAGAGGAAGCCAGGCAGGTGTCCAAGTAGAAGGAATAGCAGGTACAGCAGCATGGCTGCAGTACCTGAGGCAGGCCAGAGGCCAGGATGGCTGGAGCAGAGTGAGAATGCAGTGCGCAAAGGTGAGCGAAGCACAGAGTGTTCAAGACATACCTACAAGGGCTCCCAAGACTGGCAGGGAGTCTGGGGTCGTTTTCTAGGAGTGAGGTGCAAGCTGAGAGCTGACTGAGAAGGAATTAATACGAAAAGCCAGCTGTGCCCACACATGCACTGAAGTGTAAGTGTGTGTATGGGGGTCACAGGGGAGAGCAGGGGCAAAAACTGACCATGCCAAGGCCCAAGGAAAAAGCATGGCAGCAACAGATGGGCTGAAGAGGTCAGGTGAGATCAAAATAAGAAGTGCAGGGGACTTCCCTCGTGGTGCAGTGGTTAAGAATCCGCCTGCCAATGCAGGGGACACGGGTTCGATCCCACATGCTGCAGAGCAACTAAGCCCAGGCACCACAACTACTGAGCCTGTGCTCTAGAGCTCACGAGCCACAACTACTGAAGCCTGTGCACCCCAGAGCCTGTGCTCCACAACAAGAGAAGCCACCACAATGAGAAGCCCACGCACCGCAATGAAGAGCAGCCCCCGCTCACTGCAACTAGAGAAAGCCCGCGCGCAACAACGAAGACCCAACACAGCCAAAAATAAAAAATATAATAAAATTAAAAAAAAAAACAATCTTAAAAAAAAAAAAAAGAAGTACAGTGAGAGGCAGAAAACCCAGTGAGAGATTGGTCTTGAACCCCAAAGGGCACTGGAGCTCCTGGAGAAGGGGCCTCACATGATCACACGTGCGTTTTAGACAGACTAGGCAGGGTGTGGAGAGCTGAGCGAGGGTCGCACAACTGGAGTCAGAGACATGCTTTCTGATCTGTCCACCTATGTAACCAGCAGCACAGCCCAAGGGAAAAACTCACCAAGATGTGAAAACTGCTGACATAAACATACCCTTAACAGCATGACACACTTCATCCAGATCATCAATTCTTTCTATGACAAGCCAGTCAACTTAAAAATTGAGCTCCCAGGACTTCCCTGTGGTCCAGTGGTAAAGAATCCACCTTACAATGCAGGGATGTGGGTTCGATCCCTGGTCAGGGAACTAAGACCCCACATGCCGCAGGGCAACTGAGCCCGCGCGCCACAACTACTGAGCTCGCGCGCCTCAACTACAGAGCCCGCGTGCCACAAATTACAGAGCCCACGCGCTCTGGAGCCCGCACGCCCTGGATCCTGCACACCAAAACTAGAGAAGAGAAAACCCGCGCACCACAACGAAAGATCCCGCATGCCTCAGCAAGGATCCCATGTGCCACAACTAAGACCTGAGGCAGCCAAAAATAAATAAAATAAATAAATAATAAATCTTAAAAAAAAATTGAGCTCCCAACTCCTCCAGTAAGATAAAACATTGTTTCTCTACACACCCACTAGGGAAGTCTCACTACTGGGGCTTTTGAGCTGCAGGCCAGCACTCAGCTCAACCACTACTTAGCAGTTTCCATCCTTGTATGTCTTGTTGAAACTATTAGGTATTACAGACATTAAGATGCTTTGAAAACTCATCTTTGGCCGTTTGTTTTCTGGAAGACAAACTCAAGAACAAAACTACTTCAAGACAGCCTGAATTTTTAAAGTAGCAAACCAAATCTCATCAAATCAGTTCCTTCAAAAGCTATACTGCAACCGACAGACAAATGCAAAATGCTGACGAGTCCCCGGGGTAACTAATTTAAGTCTTCTTCTCTCCAAAAGAAATACGTTTTATGTAAATAACAGTTCCTAAAAAATGAAATTAACAAATCACATAAAGGCAGTTTGTAAAGTATAAGCATAATCCTGGGAATTTCCATGTCACCTCTTGCTTTTGTGTACTTTATATTCTTTTTACTTTGCCCAGGGATACAGATAAGTACAGTAGAAACATCACTGCTTGATTCATCCTGGTGGTGGACACAGGTCTACTCTATTATTTGTTTGCAATATTTCATAGTTAATTTTGATTTAACATTTGAGTTACCTATGATGAGAAAAGGAAAAGAAACAGCCCTGCCTAGCAAACAGTGTCTTAGCTCCCCAATGAAAGTAGGGTGACCTTAGGCCAGCCCCTTACTTTCCATACTCAGCTTCTTCCAGAGGGTCCCTTTCTGCTCCAACATGACTTACAAAAAAGAGAGGCAAACAGGCCACATGCTGGCATTAAAATGGGTTGTTTATCCCAAGTCATATGCCCATTTATTTATTCAGCATTCACTGAGTGCCTGCCATGAGAAGGCACCAGCAGAGGCCAGGCTGCCCAAGGCTATAAGAGTCCTACCTCAAGAGCTCTCCAACAGGAGAGAAAAGTCACATATGGCCACTGAAGGGCTGGGTCCTCTGTGCTCAAAAGGGAGGACAAGCAGTGGTCCACACCCAACAACAGTCCATGCAGAGGCCTGGGTCAGGACAGGGCACCACATATTTGGGGAACAAGGACACATTTAGTGCAGTCCAGCAGAGATAAGAGTGAAGCTCAGAAGACTAAGATGCTTACCCAAACCTGCATCATTCTATAGCCAAGCAGCCCAACCCAAAAAAACACCAGCCAACCAACCAAACACTGCACACTAGAATATGCATGGGAAAGCCTTGTATCTTCAGCTCCCACTGATTGATTAACGTGTTTACTTAGAAAGGTTACTTGTGTAGCTTAGAAAGGGCAGGGCAAAATAAATGTGGAACTTCAGCATCATCTTAGCACCACCCATTTCAAATGTGTGTGTTCAGTGGCAATCCTATATCTCATATAGCACACATTTTATTAGTGTTTTCTATCCTCTCACCAGCACTTCTTAGTAAGTATAACTCCACCTATTTTTACATGTTTTACACTGAAGCATCAAACCGTAAAAAAGTAACTAATTAGCTTCCATTCTGCCATATGAGTAAACCTTTTAAAACTGTACTACTTGTAGGAGGAGAAGTCATCCGAATAAATGGAAGGCTTGGCCCACTCTTCCATAACTAGGCCACAGGGTCTCTAATTCCTAACTTCTCACAATTCTGACTTATTCTCCCCATCTGATTCCTCACATTTGAGCAGGTACTATTTTAACGGCCCTGTGTAAATCGGCTGAATAAAAACCATAAGCCTAGTAGCCACACGTGGTAGCCTGTTTACCTTACTGTTTTGTTCTGTGTCTCCACAAATTTCAAATTATGGTAGTTTAGACGTTACATATGAATATATCATAAAAGTGCACACAGAATAATAAACTGCCCATCACTTTTTATTTACTTTTTTGGACATGCCACACTGCGTGCGGGATCTTAGTTCCCTGACCAGGGATTGAACCCGTGCCCCCTGAACTGGAAGCACAGAGTCTTAACCACTAGACCGCCAGGGAAGTCCCATGCCCATCATTTTTTGAAACTCAGAAAGTTATTTTTCTAATACTCTTAAATTGGAATGTTTACCACTGGAATCCCAGGCCAGCCTGATCTGTAGTAATGCCGTCAGGAGGGGAGGATTTTTGTACTACATAGATCACAGTTCTTCACAAAAGCTTACGCAAACTCACAACCCTGCAGAAAGTCCTCACTTTACCAACCACTGGCCCAAAATTGAAGGCTGCTGGGCGTCTGAGAAAATGGAAGAAAAGGAAAGGAAATGACTCAAAGTAATCGTGCTTAAGGCATGAGTCCTCTTCACTTCCAGTCGGCAGTTTAGATTTGAACTACGGTCGGTGGTGAGGTACAGGAGCACACCAACCACGCCAGGAAAGGGCTGTGCTCCCAGGACTTGTTTCCCTCGTGGTGCTGATTAGAGCTGTGCTTCTTTAATGGTGCTCTCGTCACATTTAAATATGTAACGAGGATATTTAAAACAATTGGGAAAATAAAAGAGTTAAATTCCCAGCTTCATACATGAGATGGCTCCTAACTTATTTTCCATCTTAATAATCTCATTTTAAAATACATAAAGTAAGAGTCGGTATAATCGACGCGTGGTAGCAACGTGAGGTTTTTAAGTTGTTTAGTGATTAGGGAACACACATCTTGGCGTTTAAGTCATTTAAAAGTCAAGGCCTTGAAAGTCTGAGCGCGGGCTGTCAGTCCTTAAGAACTTCCCTAACCTCGCTCTGAAGTCACCCTAACCGAATGGGTCCCCTGTTCTGCTACACGCGCACAGGCGCACACACCCCGGAGCCCTAATTACCTGCCTAATAATGATTAACGTCCCAGTGAGACCAAGTTTCCCCCCGCATGTCAAACCTGTGACCACTCACGTCCCGGCATCGGCGAGAGGGAGAAAAAACTAAGGCTGCACCGGGTCCTGCGCCTTCTGCCCAGAGTCGAGAGCAGCAGCATCGCTTAAACGCCGAGATTTTAAACCGCCCTTCTGGCGAGTGGGGCAGAGTCGGCCGTGCGGCCGGGCCGCTCCGCTGCGCAGCCGGGGCCTCGGGGCCGCCGTCTGGCCAAGCGCGGGGGCCGAGGGCCGGCAGCCCCGGGCGGGGTCCCCGCGCCTCCACCTGCCAAGGCCCGGGGCTCCGGGCGCCCGCGCTGACCAACGGCCGGCGCCCGAGTGTCACCCGGACCCTCCGCAGACAAAAAGCGCCTCCCCGGCCCCGGCCGCCCCTCCCACCGCCGCCCGGCCCCGGCCCCGGCCAGCGCCTCACAAAGGCCGGCCCGGCCCGCTGGGCGCCGCAGCGAACAAAGGCCGCCGGCCCGCGGGCCGGCACAGGTGCAGCCGCCGGCCGCCGGGCCCAACATGGCCGCGCCCGCCCGCCCGCCCGGCCCCGTTAGCCCGCCCGCCCGCCCGGCCCCTCAGCCCCTCAGCCCTCCGCCCCTCAGGCCCGCGGCGGTTGGGCCGGCGGCGCCAGTGACCTGTTGTGCGGCGCATCCTCCGGCGGCGGCGGCTCTCCGGTGCGGCGGCTCCGGCGGCGGCGGCCGGGGAGGGGGCCGGGGCCGGGGCCGCGGGGGAGGGAGGGAGGGAGGGCCGAGGGAGGGGAGGGGGCGGCGGCGGCGGCGGCGGCGGCGGCGGCGGGCGCAGCGCGGCCAGGCCGAGGCTCTCCGCGCGCGGCGCCGACCCCGCCCCCGCGCCTCCCGCCCGCCGCCGCCGCCGCCGGGCCGCCGCCGCCTCGCAGAAGCCGCGGGAAAGTGCGCGCCGCTGATTGGCTGCCGCGCTCGCGGGGCTGCGGCCGGGCTTTTCAAATCCGCGCGGGGCGGGGCGGGGCGGTGGTGGTGGGTCCGTGGCGCGGGCGTGGGCCGGAGGCTGGGAGTCGGGGGCGCAGGCCGGGGCCGGTGATCGAGGGCACGGGCCGGGGCCGGGGGCGCGGGACCCCGCAAGCCGCCTCAGACCGGCGCCGGGCGCGCGCCCCGCTCCCGCTACTCGGCCGGGCGCGCGCCAGGCGGCGGCTCAACCGAAAGCCCGGAGCCTGGAGCCAGAGTCCGGAGCGCGCGCGTGTGGTGACGTCACGGCCGCGCGCCCAATCGCCGCCGGCGAGGCCGCCCCGCGCGATCGCGGCCCCAGCCCGGGCCGCGCGGCCCTGGAGCCGGGAAGCGGGAGGCGGCTCCCTGCCGGCCGCCCCGCGGGCCCTGCGCCCGTAGCACCACGCGCAGGGTCAGCCCGCGCTGGCCGCAGGGCCCTCACCCAAGTGGTCACCCACGCCCCTGCCTCGGGGCGGAGAGAAGGCTCCCGGGTCAGGAGGCGCTCTGCGCGGGGCCTGGTCGAGCAGCTGGGATCCGGGAAGGCGGAGGTCAGGTTGAACTGGCCCTGCAGGCGAGGCCCAGCTGGAGCTCGCAGGAGAGCACTGTGGAGGGAGCTCCAGGGACTGCCGAGCAGGGTGCAGAGGTCCCCGCCGTGTCTGTGCTCCTGGAACGCACATTACAAACTTGGCATAGATGGTCACAAACAACGACAGGGAGCGGGGATTGCAGGCCGGAGAGAGACTGGCCGGGGCGGTGCGGGCAGGGGGCGGGGGGGGCGTCTTCTGCAGAATATCTGCAGGGCGAGGATTCAGCCGTTCCCCCCACCTCCCAGGCTCTGGTTTGGCCTGGATCTGGGAGCAGTGGGGTAACCGTGGACAGAGGCAGGACTCCCAGGCCCTGAAACTGCTGGGGCTTGTGCCATTCTAGTGAGGCTGGGGTGGGGAAGAGGGACAGGGCAGGCCCAAGAGTGCCAGCAGCTGCAAGCTTCAGCTGCTTCCCACCAGAGCAGGGGGTGGCCTAGCGGACGCTAGAGCCAGGGGGAGACCCTCCCCCGTGTCCAGCTGAATGGGATTACAGAATTTTTCACCCTTCCATCCAAGAGCTATATGGTGAGGTCCTACCGTGTGCTGCACCCTTGCAGCATTCTGGGGAGCCTGAGCAACCGGAAGAGACGCCCTTCCCCCATCGTTCACTGCCAGGACTCACCTCTGGCCACCAGGAGCCCCTGGAAGGTGTCTAGCTGGGTGCTGGCCCATTCACATTTGCATTTTGCCATATCTCTTGGCTGTGGGGAGGAGAACAGGTGCCCTCTCTGGGCCCGGGATCCCTCTGGGGCACAAGCCTGAAAACTGTCTACCTCCCCAGTACCTTTAAATCCCTGCAGTGCAAGACAAATACCACCATATCTCATTTGATTTCACAGATTTGGAATTAGGGCTCCTCTTCAAAACCAAAAAAATCTGCATTTAGAATAGTGCAATCAACATGTAAATTTATTCAAAACATGAAAGTGTGTGTTTGGATTTTCTTGAAGAAAGTTATTTGGGGCAGGCTGATCTTTTCCCGCCTAGGGCAGGCCTCCCTGGGCCCAGCCCTGCTGTCTTGTTGGGTTCTAAGCCCTTTTCATCGAGTCGGCCAGCTGGGCAGCCCCAGTCCCGCACACACTGCGGGCCCCTCCCGTGGAGAGTGGATTTCCGATGATTGGGTCTCCCTCAGTGCATAGGAAAAAGAGGCCCTCACAGGACTGAAGGAGGCCCTGGGCATGTAGATTCCTGGGTGATGAGGAATGTAGATTCCTCATCTGCACGTTTGCGCCCCTTGCAGGTTGGGGAGGGCCATGGGAGTGGAAGCCCCAAGTTCAGTGGGCCCAGAGGGCTGCGGGGCACTCAAAGACGTCAGCAGCTGGGGCTGAACCTTGTTTCCGTCTCTTTGAGGCTCTTATCACTTCTCTAAATGAAACTCTGCACTCAGAGAGGAGAGACTGCAGAAGACCAAGGGACTGGGAGTCTACTCCCGGTATAAAGTAGCGAGCACAGAGGAAAGGCGTTTCAGGGGGCAAGGGCAGTCTGCTGGGGTTCAGCTGCCCTCCATCGCAGCTCCCCCCTGCTGCCCCCCACCCAGCCTCTCAGGCCAAGGCTGGACTGGGCAAGGCATTTAGGACCAGGGTATCCCAGGCCTTCCTGCTAGCTCAAGGACCAGCCCGGCAGCCGCAGATCAAGGGGTCAAGCGGAGCTGGGAGTCCCCTGTCCGAAAGGTCTGTAGCCACGCCGCCTCTGGCTGCCTGCCGTCTGTTACCATCCACGGGGCATACGGCTCTAGAAGGCACGGCCCACTCCATGATCTCTGTGCGGCCCAGGCTGGAGCCCACTCTGCCGCCCTGCTCCCCATCGACACAGGTCCTGCAGCTCCTGGCCCAGACCTCCCTGTAAGAGCTGCTGCCAAGGCAAAACCCAGGCCCCTTAGCCAAAGGAGCCCCCGAGCTCCGGCTTGGCCTCCGCATCCCCCACCAGGGCCGGGGTCCCCCAGGGGCCAGGCTCATCGCTGTTTCCATGGGAATGTATGCACTCTGACCCCAGCCTTTCTCCATCCCTGGCCAAATAAAGAGGGCTTCCAAGTGGAAACCAGCAGTCTCAAGCTGCCCCTCCTCCCGTGCCCCAGGTGGCCCCTCTCTCCAAGGGGGGGGGAGGAGAGAGGCTTCCTTCTCAGCCCAGCACAGGCCCAGAGCCAGGCCTAGCAGTGGCAAGGGCCTCCCACCCCCAGACCTTCTCGGCAGCCCCTTCCAAGCCCAGACCACTCTGTTCCCCAGGCTGGAAACTTGCCTTTCTAAAGGCCCGGCATTGCCTCAGCTCCTGCCCAGCCCAAGGACCACTGCAGTTCACCGGGCCAGCCCACAGGAGCCAGCAGGCTGTAAGGCCCCTTGGGTCACATGGGCTGACCCTCCCCTGAGCAGGGCTCCCTGTCGGGCTGGGAGATAGACCAGGAGACTGAAGCCCTGCTGAGAAGCCCCCCATCTAAGTCCCGGCTGGGAGGCCTGAGCAGTAGGCCTCCCCGCCTTCTCTGCCCACCCCTCTCTCCATCCGCCTTGGGGCTGACCTACAGGAGCCCCTGAGAGGCCTGAGGTGTCTGTCATCAGTCTCGGTGGTCACCTGCAGGAACAAACCACAGCCCAGGACCATGGTCGGGTCCTGAGGGCAACCTCAGGACCATCTTCCCTACCTCCCCCACCCCCACCAAAGGCTGCTTCCTGGAGATTGCACCCAAGCCAGCCTAGGGCTCACCCCTCCTCAGGATTCGACTTCCTAAACCCTCCTCTAAGCCAGCCTCTCCTCCCCTGTCACTCTGCCCGCCGGCCCGCCTCCCGCCCCCGCCCAGGGCCTTAGTTCAGCTTCTTATTTGGAAATAAGAGGCAGTTTTCGGGGGGCTCCCTGGTGGCGCAGTGGTTGAGAATCCGCCTGCCAACACAGGGGACTGTGGGTTCGAGCCCTGGTCCAGGAAGATCCCACATGCCGCAGAGCAACTAATCCCGTGCGCCACAACTACCGAGCCTGCGCTCTAGAGCCCATGTGCCGCAACTACTGAGCCCACGTGCCACAACTACTGGAGCCCGTGCTCCGCAACAAGGGAAGCCACCACAATGGGAAGCCCGCGCACCACAACAAAGAGTAGCCCCTGCTCGTCACGACTAGAGAAAGCCCGCACGCAGCAACGAAGACCCAGTGCAGCCAACAATAAATAAATAAATAAATTTTTTTTAAAAAAAGAGGCAGTTTTCGACTCACTGATTCCCCACCTGCTTTCTCCCCCTTTAGTTCATTCTCCGCACCCAGCCGGGGAATTTTTCTAAACCACAAAATTGGCCATGTCACCCACCTGCTTAAAATTCTGCTATGGCTGCCCAGTGCCCCTCACACCAATCCCACTCCTCAGTGAGACTTGCATCCCACTTTCAGGAATGCGGAGGCCATCCAGTTCTGCCTCTCCAGCCCAGCCCTCTCCCCAGAGCTCCTGGCCAATAAAGTTGACTCCTCACTGGATGTGTCCCCTTGGACAGCCACATGGACCCACCCCTGGACAGTTACCAAATTGAACTTCTCCCCTTCTCATCCCCATGCCAGGTCTTAGCGGGGATACTACTTTTTCCAGAAGCCTTCCCTGATCCCCCCCTTAGGCTGGCTGAGTCCCCTGGGGGTACACACAGCCCATGCTCATCTCCAGGTGCCAGGGCTGCCTGGGATGGACTGCCTGGCCTCCGGTCCTGGTTCCCCCTGTGCTGGTACCTGAGGACTGCTGGTAAAGTACCACAGAACAACACAAAGTTGTTCTCTCACAGTTCTGGACGCCAGAAACCTGAAACCAAGGTGAATGCACAGTCACGCTCCCTCCAGAGGCTCTCTGGAAGAATCCCTCCTTGCCTGTCCCTAGCTGCTGGTGACGCCTCAGTCCTTGGTGTTCTTTGGTTTGAGTCAGAATCACTCCACTCCCAGGATCTGTCTTCACAGGGCCTTCTCCCTATGTCCACTGGTCTCTGTTTTCTCTTCTTGTAAGGTCACCAGTGACTGGATTAGGGCCCACCTGATGACCCCGTCTTAACTTGATGACATCTGCAAAGACCCTATTTCCAAATAAGGTCACATTCACAGGGCGGAAGTTTATGAACACACCTTTTGGGGGGACACAGTTCAACCCACAGCCCTTCTCTTCCTAGTTGCACGACCTTGGGCAGGTTGTAAGGCCTGTGTGTGTGTGTGAAATGGTGACACTACTAGGACAGTGTCCCCTTTGGGAGAGGCTGCTAGGCAGGAACGGCTGCGCCGGGTTAGAGCCCGCCTCCCCGGAGGGCGCGAGCTCGCACCTGCCAGGCTGCCCTCCTCCGGAACCCGCAGGGTGGGGACAGTGGGAACTGGGCGCGGCAGCGCCTGGGGCTCCAGGGTTAGGGACCTGTGGGCCGGCGGGCCGGCTGCAGGGCTCCTTCCGCGCTGGCCCCGCCCCCCGAAGTCCCGCCCCCGCATTGGCCAAGCGCCGCGAAGCCACGCCCGCCGCCCCCGACCGCACTCTCCCCGGCGGCCAGCCGGGCTGCTCGGTTTTTGCAGTTCCGGGTCTCTCGGAGAGAAGGAAAGGACACCCGAGAACGGAGAGCGGTGGTGAGAAGACGGGTGACCTCTACCTTGCCCAACACCCCGCCTGCGGCCCCTGCACCCCGATTCTCCACGGGACTGCCCAGATCCAGGACCAGCCAGGGCAGGGCCCTCCGCCAGCGCTCACCACTCGCTCAGGCTTTGGCTAAAGAAACATTGTTTTGTGCTAAAGCAGCACTTCTTTTTCTAATTGTGAAAATTGCATGAAATTAAAACCCAGAACAGCAGAAAGGAGAAAATAAAAGTTCTTCCTAAGTCCTGGGCCTGCAGCGAGAGATATAAGCGCTGGTAACAGCTCGCGGAGCGCTTTGGACCGCTTCTGTTCTGGACAGATGAGGGGCTTCACCAGCCTGAGTTGGGGACTGACCAGGAACAGCAGGAATGGCCACTAGGAGCCACTCTCCTTCCCCTGCCGCCCAGCCAGACAGGTCCTTTTTATTTATTTTACTGGAACAATTTTACATTTACAGAAAAGAGGCAGATATAGTATAGAGTACCCCCCGCCAACTAGGTGCTTCCCCTAGTGTCAACACCTTACATTTCCACAGCTTTGTCAAAACTAAGACACCAAAATTGGTCATTACCGTTAACTAAATCCCAGACTTGAGTCAGAGCTCACCAGTTTTCCCACAAATGTAGAAGACTCTTAAAAAGCAAATCTGATTGAGACTTCTGCTGTGGGCTATAACAGAAGCTGGGATCTGACTGCACCTCCCACTGTAAACAACCATAACATGGACAAAAGAGATGAGGCAACCGTTTTCAGGTGGTGGGGGAAGGGAAGGGCAGGACTGCGCTCCCCAGGAAAGAGAACTTTATGAGGCACGCCTTGACCGCCCCCTGCCCGCCCACCCAGCTCTCTACCCCTCCTGGCACAGAGGGACAGAGTCCAAGTGGGGCAGCCTGTACCACTGAGCCGAGGGCCAGTGACGCGGCTGGAATCTGTGGGGAGGACACTGGAGGAGAGGCCACTGTGTAGAGGGGAGTCTAAGATGTTCCACTGCCCTTGGCTGGGGTGAGAACCCCAGACGGACCAGAAAACGACTGCTGTGGGAGCTCTGGCCTGGCCCGAGTGGGGTCCTCATCAAGCCCTGTGAACGTCCCTGGCTGAGCCGCTGAGACACCAGGATCCATGCCCTGGGAACTGGGGTTGCACCCTGGAGCAAGACATCCTCCAGTCTCACCCTGTCTCACTACCTACTGCTGCATATAACATGACCCCAAAACCCAGTGGTTCAAAACACCAGTGAACACAGATTATCGGATGCAATTGCTTTGTCAGGAATTTGGGAGTGGGGGAGCTGGAAGGTTCTGGCTCAAGGCTCAAGGTCTCCCATGAGGTTGCAGACAAGATGTCACCCAGGGCTTCCATCATCTAAAGGCTTGACTAGGGGGACTTCCCTGGCAGTCCAGTGGTTAGGACTCCACGCTTCCACTGCAGGGGCCGTGGGTTCGATCCCTGGTTGGGGAACTAGGATCCCGCATGCCACGCGGTGAGGCCAAAAATTTTTTTTAATAAAAAATAAATAAAGGTTTCACTGGGGCTGTGGATGGGCTGCTGAGATGCTTTACTCAGGTGGTGCTGGTCATTGGCAGGAGGCCTCAGTTCTTCCCCACTTGGGCTGCTCCAGGGACTGCTCGAGTGTCCTCCTAACATGGGGGCTGGCCTCCCCCAGAGCAGGAATCCAGAGGGGCGGAAGGCAGAAGCTTCCGTCTCTGGTGGTCTGGCCTCTTGGAAAGCACATGTTTTCATTTTCAGAGGAAGATAACAGTCTAGAGACTGTAACATATCATCCACAACAACCAAAATACAATAAAAAGTCTCTAGGCAAAGAAAAGAGAGAATGTGGCCAAAATCAAGGGGAAGAGCGGTCAATAGAAACCACCCCTGAGCCCAGTGTTATTAGATTTGACAGATGGAGACTTCAAAGTCATTGTTTTGAGATATTCAATAATTCAAAGAAAATTAGTGAGTGAGTGAAAAGGTCTAGTGAGTGAAAAGGAATCTATCTCAATAGAAAAAATGGAAGCTGTTAAAAAAGGCAAATGAAAGTTCTGGAAATGAAAAGTACATAACTAAAATGACAAAATCACTGAATGGGCTTGACAGACGATTGAAGGTGACAGAAGAAAGAGTCAGTGAATTTAAACACACACCAGTAGGACTTCCCTGGTGGCGTAGGGGTTAAGAATCCACCTGCCAAAGGCAGGGAACACGAGTTCGAGCCCTGGTCCAGGAAGATTCCACATGCCGCGGAGCAACTAAGCCCGTGCACTACAACTACTGAGCCTGCGCTCTAGAGCTCGTGAGCCACAACTACTGAGCCCATGTGCCGCGACTACTGAAGCCCGCGTGCCTAGAGCCTGTGCTCTGCAACAAGAGGAGCCACCGCAATGAGAAGCCTGCGCACTGCAACGAAGCGTAGCCCCCGCTCGCCGCAACTAGAGAAAAGCCTGCGTGCAGCAACGAAGACCCAACACAGCCAAAAATAAGTAAGTGAATAAATAAATTTTAAAAAAAAGACAGACCAATAGTAATTATCCAATCTTTTTTTGGCACGTGGCACGTGGGCTTCAGTAGTCGTGGCACACTGGCTCAGTAGTTGTGGCACACGGGCTTAGTTGCTCTGCGGCATGTGGGATCTTCCCAGACCAGGGAACGAACCTGTGTCCCCTATATTGGCAGGCGGATCTTAACCACTGTGCCACCAGGGGAGTCCCAGTAATTATCCAATCTGAAGAAGAAATTATCCGATCAGAGAGGCAAACGTTGAAGAAAATAAACAGTCTTAGGCACTTGGCAAACAATATTAAAGGGTTTAACATATGTGTGTTGGAATCTGAGAAGGAGAAAAAGGTAGAAATGGGACAGAAAAAAAATATTTGCCAAAATGATGGCCAAAGGTTTTCCAGAGTTGACAAAAACATTGACTTACACATCCAAGAAGCTCAGTGAGCCCCAAGCAGGATTCAGCCTGTTGGGATGCAAACCACACGTAAGCATTTCATAGTCAAACCAGAGGGACAGGCAGGAAGAAAAGAGGCAGTGGACTTAAACAATAGCAATCAATCCAAATATCACTCTTCTGCCCACTTATCCAAAAAGAAAAGAGCCGTGTGAATACACTGACTTGTCTGGGTCTCATGCAGGGGCCTCCTTAGCTTCCGGGTGGCTGTGCCTCTGATGGGGACCCACCATGAGCAGCGTAGTGGTACAGGGAACAGCTGACCAATGAAAGAAGGACAGCTTTCGCTCAGGCCCGTGGCACCTACAGGATGGGCAAGTGTCACGGTCTTCGTACTGCCAGGAAGCCCCACAGCCACCGACAAGACCAGAAGTGGCATGATAAACAGTACAAGAAAGCCCATTTGGGCACAGCCCTGAAGGCCAATCCTTTTGGAGGTGATTCTCATGCCAAGGGAATTGTGCTTGAAAAAGTAGGGGTTGCAGCCAAACAGCCGAATTCTGCCATCAGGAAGTGTGTCAGGGTTCAGCTAATCAAGAATGGCAAAAAAACACAACAGCCTTTGTACCCAATGATGGTTGTTTGTATTTTATTGAGGAAAATGATGAAGTTCTCGTTGCTGGATTTGGTCGCAAAGGTCATGCTGTTGGTGACATTCCTGGAGTCCACTTTCAAGGTTGTCAGAGTAGCCAATGTCTCTCTTTTGGCCTTATACAAAGGCAAGAAGGAAAGACCAAGATCATAAGTTTTGATGATGAAAGCAGGATAGTAATAAATTTCCGTATGCCAAAAAAAGAAGATGGAGAAGGACAGACAGAACTTGGGTACGTGACAGAGGGCCACGGCCGATTGGGGGAAAGGAGAGACCGTTCAGTAAGGAGGCCTAGGAAAATGCCGCGTTATCTGTAGGGTAAGAAAAACGAAGTTCGGCTTGTACCTCACACTACATGCAAAATTTCCTGGAAACTCTTGATGGGTCAAGGTATTAAATAGTAAAAGAAAATCTTTAAATCTTTTGGTAGGAGATATAAGTGAATACCCTTCTGACCTTAGGTCAGGGAAGATTTTGCTAAAAGGACAGGGAAAAACCTGTTAGCTATCAAAGGAAAGATGTGACTGTACTAAAATGAAGAACTTTCGTTCATCAAAGGACATCAAGAACATCCAGTTTTCAGAGGGCCCCTTAAACATTTCAAAGAGAGATATTAAACTAATTAAGCTTAATTGGCATGTTAAATTACAGGGAAGCATTATCAAATAAGTGCTAATAAAACTTCTAAAGTTATATTGCGGGACTTCCCTGGTGGTGCAGTGGTTAAGAATCTGCCTTCCAATGGAGGGGATGTGGGTTTGATCCCTGGTCAAGGAACTAGATCCCACATGCATGCCACAACTAAGCGTTTGCATGCCACAACTAAGGAGCCCACCCGCTGCAACTAAGACCCAGTGCAACCAAAAAAAAAAAAAAACTACCTAAGTTATTTTGCATATATGAATGCTGTTAATATGTTCTAAAAATTAAATTTCTAAAATCTGATTTTAAAAAAAAAGGGGCTTCCCTGGTGGTGCAGTGGTTGAGAGTCCGCCTGCCGATGCAGGGGACACAGGTTCGTGCCCCGGTCTGGGAAGATCCCACATGCCGCAGAGCGGCTGGGCCCGTGAGCCATGGCTGCTGGGCCTGCGCGTCCGGAGCCTGTGCTTCGCAGCGGGAGAGGCCACAACAGTGAGAGGCCCTCGTACCGCAAAAAAAAAAAAAAAAAAAGTCACAGAATAGAGTCCCATGCACACGTGGCCACCTGATTTATAACAAAAGTGAGAGTGTAATTCAGTGGGACAGATTAGTTATTTGCTTCTGTAACAAATTCCTGTAAACTTAGTGGCTTAAAACCACCCAAATTTATCATCATAAAGTTCTGTAGGTCAGAAATCTGCTAAAATCAAGGTGTCATCAGGGCTGCATTCCTGTCTGGAGGGTCTAGGAGAGAATTCATTTCCTTGCGTTTTGCAGCTTCTAGAGGCTGCTTGCGTTCCTTGGCTCAAGGCCCCTTCTCCATCTCCAAAGCTGGCAATGGCTGCTTGAGTCCCCTAATACCGTGTCACTCTGATCTCCTCCTTGTGGTCAGACCTCCCTCCGCCCCTCACTTCTTCCTCCCTCTTCCCTTCCTAAGGACGCTCATGGTTACATTGGGCCCAGCGGGATAAACCAGAGCAAACTGCTTCTGAAGATCCTTCATATAATCCCTTTTTCTGCGAAATCCCTTTTTCTGTGTAAAGCTGCAGAATCACAAATTCCAGAATGAGGATGGAATGTGGACATCTCTGAGGACCATTATTCTGCCTACAGAAGGGGGAGGAAGATGGTCTTTTCAATAAACGGTGCTGCATCCATTCTGTAACCGCAGGGGAAAAATAATCCTTGATCCCTGCCCCACAACACACAAAACAAACACCATTCCAAACTATCATAAGCCTAAATGTGAAAGAGAGAACAATTAAGTTTCTAGAATAAAACATGAAAATATCTTCAGGACCTTGGGGTAACAAAGACTTCTTCAATCACAAAAAGCATTCACCATATAATAAATAAATAAATAAACCCCCAAACCAAAAAACTAAAAGCATTCACCAAAAAAGATATTAAAGCATTAAAATCAAGAGCTTCTCTTCATCAAAAGACACCATTAGGAATTTAAAAGGTAATCCTGAATGGGAGAAAACGCTTGAAATGCATATAATCTAAGGGTATACAAAGAACTCTTAGAAATCAAAAAGAAAAATGCAGATGACCCAATGGAGAAAGGGATAAGAAACTAGCCTTACACAGGCGCTCCAGGAAAGAGGAGGTCCAGATGTTCAAGTGCCTCCAAATTCTTAGTCATGAAAGGAATGCAAAACGAAGCCACCCTAGGCCCCCACCTTCGGGAGTGATTACCATCACAGTAACCACAGCACCAGGGTCTGCGGGGATGCGGCGGAGCGCTGCTTCCGCTCTGCTGGTGGCCGGGTAAGCTGGGAGCAACACCCTGGAAACCACCTGTCAGTACTTACTAACGTTGAACTTCAGCACACCCTCTGACCCGCAGTTCTACTATCAAAGGCGTACGTGTGTGCAGCAAAGCCACGTGTGAGAATATTAATGGCAATGTTAGTCAGAGGGCCAAAAATGGAGGGTCCGTCAACCACAGCATTGATAAACTGTGGTATAGTCATACAATGGGACATTGCATAGCAATGACGAACAGCAAACTTACGTTACCCACAGCGCTGAAGAATTTCATAGACATAATGCTAAGTGAAAGCAGCCAGATTAAAAGAAAAGTACACACTATTTGATTCCATTTATATAGAGTGAAAGAACAGGCAGAAGTGATTTTTGAGGTGGAAGTCATAGTAGAGTTTATCTCTGAGAAGGGGGGACGTCGGGGGCGGGTATGGGGAGGCTGCTAGAGGGCTGGCAGCCTTCTGCTCTGACTGGAGTGAGGGCGGCGTGGCTGTGTGTACAGTGGAAAAACGCTTCAGACTGTACACCTGGGACATGGCCACTTCACTACACACACGTTGAAGTAACATTAATTTTAATATTAAAACTTTTAATTTTAAAGGTTTGCAAAAAGATTTTTCAGTAAACCCAGGGTTCCGCTATGAAGAGGCAAGGAGAGGGTGGGTGTCGCTGCGAGGAACCAGTAGGCGCAGCCTTGGTCCATGGACCCCATCCTTGGGTTCTCGACTCAAATACATGTCCCTCCCATATCCAGCCCACAGCCACCATCTCGCTTGATCAGGGCCGTACACCAACGTGGCTGAGGCTGCTGGGGGAAGGCACCTGGCCCCTCTCCTCAAGGACCTTGCCCTCCAGCCTCACCTCAGCCTCTTCTGGGCTCACACCCTACCCCTCGCCTCAGCCCACAGGTTCAAGCCACGCCCACCACCCCTGTTGTAAGCATCCCTCTCGGGCCAGAGGTACCCCACTCCAAACTCCCTTCAGGCCCAGCAGGCCCCACAGGCGGATAACCCTGCCACCTGCCACTGTCCCAAGCCGCCTCCACCTTCTCCCCCTTCCCCTCCTCCCCAGCCTGAGCTTCCTGATCGAGCCTTATATGAGCCACGCTATTGCACACACACCTTGAGCCCACTGTCCCTTTCTTCCTTCATCACACCTGTGGGCCAAACCCCAACATGGTCCAATCCAGCTCTGCTTGCTCTGCCCCAAGGCGCGGGGCGCAGCGCACAGCCCTGCCCAGGCCCCCTCTGACACGCTGACCCCTAACCCGATTCCCTAAGCTGGTCTATAATCTGACCCCCCAATCGGGTCCCTAATTTCATCCCTAACCTTATGTGATCTCTAACCTGACTCCTTAACCTGATTCTCTAACCTCCCTAACTGGGGCATTTGTGTTGCCTGGACATCCCACCTTGTTTCTCTCGACTCTGTCACTTGTGTAAATGCACAGCGACGAGAGAAGTTTATGTACAGTATGTGGGGAGCACAGAGAAGAGGAAAAGAGAGCCGCCCAAAAAGAGAGGAAAAAAAGGCAGAAAGAGTTCATAATTTTAAAACAAACTCGCTGCGCCATGATTCTGCGTTCTTCTTGCATGAAGGGACGCAGGGCAGGAAGGCAGCCTTTCATCGCTTTAAGGGTGTGCATGCAAGTCAGCAGGATGCCAGATTTCTACTCGTTTCTTTATATTTATTTTTATAGACCTGAATGGCTACAGCGAGCATATGTTCTTCTGATAATCAGGAAACCCAATAAAGTTATTGATTGTTGAAAAATGAATTTCTCTAAAACTCCACCCTGCCCAGGTTGCCCAGAAGCCCCAGACACAGCACCCTCACCGCTCTACGAAGACCCGATTTTTGGTTTCTCCTTCTCACCCCACCTGGCTGGGCAGGGGTGAGTCACCCAAGGGCAGTGAGCAGTGTTGCTATTCAAAGTCCTGCAAACAGACGGACACTCATGCCCATTGGTCGGTCACTGCCTCCTGCTCTGCCCTGTCTCGGGCCAGCTGGAACCCTGAAGCATTATCAGGGACCAGCTTTGATCCTCGGGCCCCCTGTACGGCTTCCCTCTCTGCCCCTCGACAGCTTTGGGACAGAGCCCTCAGGAGCTCAGGGCTAATGTCAGTTACTAGTACTAAGACCAGCATACTCCTACAATTTGGACATTAAAAGTCCCGTCCTGTCCAACCCTGAGCGCCTGTTGGCCCTGGCTCAGGCCTAGCCCAAGGACTGTCCTTCCTTGTGACCCCCCCTTCCCCTCCCTCTTCCGAGGCTCATAAAGCCAGGTAGGAGCCAGGCTTTATGGTTTGTTGGCAGTGGGGTCGTGGGTTTCAGGCATCTGTGAGCTTAGACTAGCCCTGCATTCTAAGTCTAGAGCGCTCACTGCCAAAGGCCAATACAGGCACTTCATGTCTTCTTTAAAGGGCCCTGCACTGACTGGCGCCACCTGAGGCGGGGACTCTAGGCCTATCCCGGTCCAGCACCTGGCAGTTCTGGCTCAGGGAGGTTCAGGAAAACCACCGCAGGCAGGCTACTTCCTCCAGACAGTGAGGGCTTAGTGCTGCGGGAGCCTCCCAGGGAGACTGCCATCCAAGCAGCCCCTGCAGACGGGCGCCTGCTGCGATCAGGAGTTCCACACTCCCGCACCGCACAACACAGATGCGCGCTGCGTGTGCACTGCAGGACCTCGCCAAGCAGTGCCCTGGGGTCACATCCGCGAACAAGACAGGCAGAGGGCGAGAGAAAGACTGCAAAGCGCTTCCAGGAGGAGCAGGGCCTTAGAGCGGCAAAGGCCCTGGGGAAGCAGGGTGGGGAGTCCCGGGGAAGGATTGAGGTGCAGGCCGGTGGGCGTGACCTGCTGGGGAGGCGACTACGGGGCCCCAAGAGCCGCCGAGCCCCACATTCCCCCAGCGTGCTTTCCCTGCATCACCTCATCGACCCTCCACGACCAACTGACCGCCTTTAGGGAAGGGAAAGGTGGGGCCCAAAGATGACGGCTGCCGGGTCTTCCCCGCCCGGGGGCAGACGCTCGAGCGGTGAGCGGCACTGGGGGCGCCGCCCGGAAGCCGGGGCCCTCAGCGTTACTAGCGGCGGCCCGGGGCGGAGGCCGACCGGGGGCTCGGCCAGAGAGGCCCGGCCGCCGACGCCCCTCAGCCCCCGGCGGGGACGGTCCCCAAACGTCCCGGAGGTATCTGCCGCCAGTCGGTGCGGGTCTCCGCCCCGCCGCACGCCAAGCCTTACGCAGCCGCCGCCGCCCGGACGCGGAAGGGCCCAGCACGCATGCGCCGCCGGCTCCCCGAGTCCCTGCAGCCGGCACGCTGGGCCAAGCGTCGAGCCGCGACCCAGAATGCAGCGCGCTGCAGGGGCAGCCTCCCGGGGCACGCCGGGACGGGCAGTCCGCGGCGGCGCGGGCCCGCCCCTCACCTGGCCGGCGCCGGGCGCCTAAGGGTCCAATGGGAGCGGCGGCCAGGCCGCCCCGCCCCGCGCCACCGGACGTCGGCCCCGGGACATGGCCGCCGCTGGTGCCGGGTCCTTGAGCTGAGCGCCCGCCACCTGCAACCAACTACCGTTCTCATTCTTCCGCTGGCGGGCGGAGGCGCCGCGGCCGCCGCGGGGGAGGAGCAGCAGCATCAGAGGCCGGCGGCCGCCGCGCAGGGCACATGGCGTCCATTTTACTGAGGAGTTGCCGCGGCCGGGGGCCCGCCCGCCTCCCGCCGCCCCGCGCCGCCGCTCCGAGGGGTAAGCGGCCGGCTCTCGGCCGACGACGCGGGGCCGGGGCCGGGGCCGTCTTGGGCGGACCGGGGAGGGCCTCGGGGCCGGCCCCCCGCTACCCTCAGGTCCGGGCGACTCCCCGCTGGGTGGATCGCGGCACTCGGACCGAGCCCGGAGCCGGGTCACGCCGGGAGGGGCCTTGCACGGCCTTGCCCGTCCGCCCCGCCCTGGCCGGCCGGTCGCCGGGGGTGGGGAGCGGCCGGGCCGTGACTTCCCGCGGGCACCGCGTGTGACTCATCCGCGCCGTGACCTTAGTTGCTCTGCCGCCGGCCGCTCCTTCGGGAGCGGGGTTGGGAAAGTTTTGAAGGGAGCGCGCTGACAGCCAGCCCTGGGACGGTGTCGGCGCTCCTCTCGTGGTTAAGCCCCGTGGACCTGGCGCCCACGCGCGAGGACACTCTTGCCCTCGGGCCACGTTCGGGGCTCTAGAGATGGCGGGGGCCACGGCGGGGTCTGGCACACACTGGCGAGCAGGCTCTGCCGGCTTGAAGGGCGGACGTTCCTGGGACCGATACCTTTATGGTGTTACGGGCGTCGTGCAGGGTCCCCAGGCCTTTTCGCATGGCCTCAGGCAGGTCCCGCTGTACCTGGAGCCTCAGTGACCCTAGCTGTGACACGGAGATCACACATAACGCGGGGCTCTTAGGGGCTCGCATGTAGGGTGCCTGCAGTGACCCTCACTCCATGTCTCTTTTTACGTTAACCTTTCTGAGTTTGTGGCTTGTTATTTGTCCTATGAGATTGAGGTTGTCAAATAGAATTATGTGTTTCAAGGTGTTCACAGTTTATAAAGGCACCCTGGAAAACACGCTTCTTGTCATTTTTTAACAATAATGGTTGATCAGCTGCTTAGACCTTTGGAGCCGGCAGAAGGGCATGCAACAGCAAGCACTCCTTTGTGAACGGTAGTCTGGTTGCCCAGTCCAGCTTTTAGTCCTTCTCTCTGCTGTCAGGGCTCTCTATATCTCTTGCCTCTTAAGTATGGTGATAAAAATACTTTGGCCACACACGTTTCTTTTTTTTTTTGATATATATTTTTTAAAAATTTATTTTATTTATTTTTGGCTGCATTGGGTCTTCATTGCTGCGCGGGCTTTCTCTAGTTGCAGCTAGCGGGGGCTACTCTTCGTTGCTGTGCGCAGGCTTCTCACTACGATGGCTTCTCTTGTTGCGGAGCGCGGGCTCTAGGTGCATGGGCTTCAGTAGTTGTGGCACGTGGGCTGGTAGTTGTGGCTCGCGGGCTCTAGAGTGCAGGCTCAGTAGTTGTGGCACACGGGCTTAGTTGCTCCGCGGCATGTGGGATCTTCCCGGACCAGGCTCGAACCCGTGTCCTCTGCATTGGCAGGCGGATTCTTAACCATTGGGCCACCAGGGAGGTCCCTCCACACAGGTTTCTGTAGCATGTTTACAGTTTAAAAATCAGCTGAATTTGTTTTGTGGTTGTATCATTCCAGGAACACAGGTGTGTCCCATGGTTAGCACTGTTCTTTATACAGACACTAGGGGGCTGAGTGTTGGTCAGACGACTGATTTTCTGTAGGACCTACAGGGCATCCAGAGCCTGCAAGACCCAGGGCTGGACCGTGGGGAGCCAGTCCTTGAACCCTTGGAAATGAGGCTCCCAGCTGGGTGTGGCAGCCCTTTTCTGGAGAACATTTCCCCCATTATTAACATCTTACATCAATTTGGGTCATTGTCATAATCAGTAAACCAACGTTAATACATTGTTATTAACCGAGGTCCACAGTGTATTCAGATTTCCCTTATTCTGTATATACTTTATTCTGATGTCCTTTTTTTGTCCCAGGACCCCATCCAGGACACCCATTACATTTAGTCACCATTTCTTTTTGGTCTCCTGGCTGTGACAGTTTCTCAGACTCTTTGATAGTTTTGAGGAAGACTGGCCAGATATACAGTAGGATGCCCATCTATTGGGATTTGTCTGATGTTTCTGTCATGGTTAGACTGGGGTTAAGCGTTTTGGGGAGGAAGACTCCAGAGGTGAAGTGTGTCCTTCTCATCACATCTGTCAAGGGTGCCTGCAGGTGTTAAGACCATGGCTGTGCTGACCTCAATCACTGGGCTAAGGTGGTGTCTTCTCCAGAGTTGCTTCCTGCCCTTTGCACACTGTACTCTTTGGGAGGAAATTGCTATGTGTGGCACGGACTTGGGAGTGGGCTTGTAGAGGTGGGCTGACCAGATTTGCCAAGGACTGGGTGTGAAAGCAGGCCATTATTGAATGGCCATTATTGGTCTGGCCATTATTGAAACACGGGAGCACGGGGGAGGAGCAGGCTGGGGGGGCCGGGAGTTCTTGGAGCTGTTGAGTGCGAGGTGCCCATCGGACTTCTGGGTCTCGTGTATCCTCAGGTGTTCAGGTACGGAGTGCCTGGGGAGGATCTGGAGATGGGGCAGGGAGGATCCTCCCTGGAGCAGCTTAGGGAGGAGAACCCAAAGAGCCTGGTGTACTGGAAGCCAGGTTAAGAATGGTGTGGGATAGGAAGAAATAAGTTTGGTCTCTTTTGTCCCATCGTGGGTTCCTGGCAGAGCTCCTAAAACCCTAGGAATTTCTTGAATGATAAGAATATCTTTTGTTATTCATAATGAGTCCCTTTCCCACACCCCAGAGTTTATGCTAATGAGGTACCTGTGATTAGAGGATTGGACCTTCCAGACCCACACCCAAACTCCAGGGAGGGGAGGGGGTCTGGAGATGGAGTTCAGCTGCCAGTGGCCAAGGATGTAATCAGTCATGTCTAGGCAGTGAAGATAGGAGCTCTTGAACAGGGAGGCTTGGGGAGCTCTGGGGTTGGTGGCACGTGCCAGTCAGTGGGGACAGAAGCCCCTGTGCTCAAGGACTCTCCCAGACCTTGCACTATATACTTTTCTGTCTGGCGTTTCATCTGTATCCTTTATGATAAACTGCAGTAGTGAATAGAGTACTTCCCTGAGTTCTGTGGGCCATTTTAGCAAATTATCAAAACCGAGAGGGTCATGGATACCCCGAATTTGTAGTTGGCAGGAGTGTGGTTAGCCTGGGGACCCCACTTGCAACTGGTGTTTGAAGTGGCGGGCCGTCTGTGGGCCCAGGACTAACTCTGGGGAGTTAGGGTAGCAGTGAGTTGTAGGAGACCCAGCTGGGGTCAGAGTTCAGGGTGGTTGTCGGGAAAGAGACACAGAAGGGCCTCGGGAGGAGGGGGTGGCACACCCACCACCTTCTGTGCCGGGGCGGGGGGCGGGCAGAGCCTGGAGCCCACCCCCCGGGTTTGCTCTCCAGGCCTTCAGAGTGGGAGGGCATGGGAAGGGGCCGGCAGGGCGGCGTGCGGGGGGCAGGCAGGCCAGGGGGCTCTGGGCGCTGCGGCAGCTGGTCTGGTTGCCGCGGGGCCCGTTTCTGAGTTAAGGTCTCGAGGTGGGGGGCTTCTGTTGGGGGAACAAGGAAAGCGGATCCGCCTCAGCTGGAGGAAGGGCTTGAGAACTAGCGTTAGAGAAAGCATCAAAAGTGCGTGAAAATCCTGAAAACGTGCCGCGCACTCCTCAGTACTGTTTATGCAAGAACTGGTTCACTCTTGGCGTCGGTTGTCCTGGCAGTTCTCACGGCCCCCACCGCTCGTGCGGGCAGGGGCGTGTTGGGACATTGGGACGGGGCCCTGCCTTGCTCTGTGTGCTGGGGGTCACGTGCGCCCTGCGTCTGCCCACCAGAGGCAGCCGGGGCTGGTGGGGGGCGGTCCCAGCTGGGGAGGCCTGAAGGGCTGCCAGGGCCTGGGCCCCAAGGTAGGGTGCCTGCGCCCCGGGACTGCCTCCAAGACACCGCGTTCCAGCTGGGGCAGAGCCTTCGCTCAGCTTCCGGAGACTTAGCCCACAAGAGCTGGTGCCGGTGCGAAGCTCCTGGTTTGAGGCTGACTTCTCTTTTCTGGTTTCATCGCAGGTCGTGCGGGGGATCGTGCCTGCCTCAGCTCTGCCAGCACCGCGGGGCTGACGAGCTGCATGTAAGTAGATAAACGCCACCCTCTGCCCGTTTGTAGGCGGGGGCTTGAACGTGCTCAAGTGACGCGCGACTCTCGGTTTGGGGAGGTGGTAGAGCCTACGTTCCTGCTCTTTGTTCTTTTAAACCTGTATCTTTTCATCTTGAAATACGTAACCACATACATTAGTGGATATTTGGAAAATAAACACTCATAATCCCAGTACCTGTTACAGAAATTATTAGCCTTTTGGTATATTTTATTCTGGTTTTTTTCCTTATGTATCTGTTTTTTGAAACATGCAGTGGTAACCACAGTCTGTGTACAGTATCGAGTCTTTTCCACACTCACACAGCTGCCATTTCCAGTGGCTTTTCGTGTGAACACACAGACAAACCCTCCCTGGCACCACGCTCGGTGCTTCGGAGAAGGCCATGTGGATGGACCGCTGGCCACGGGGCCTGCCCTGCTGGTCCTGGGGCCATATCTGGAGTGTGGTGGGAGCTCTGTGGTACTGCTGAGAGGCTGGAGGGCTTCCTGGAGGGAGTGGCACCCACACTCCCCTGTCCACTGTCACCCATGGACTTGAGCTTCCCGCAGGGCTGCTGTACTCTCCTCGCCAGTCATCATCCCTGCCCAGCCCCTGAGCTTAGTCTCCTGACGCCCTCACCTGTGTGGTGGGGCACCCAGACCGCTGTCGGCACCGGGTCCATGTCCACCTGCCCTGGGTACCTGGAGTGGAGCTCGTGCCTCTCGACACGCCCGATCCTTCCTCTGTGAGAGTGCTGGGCCCTTACGACCCCTTGTCCGTAGAGCTGTGGGCTCCTCGGGTTTTCTCATTCACTTGAGATCGTTGATGTGTTGCCTCATCTTGGCTATGAAACTTCTGGAGGATGCTCCCTGGGACAGATTTCATTCCCTAAAGCGAACAGTACACAAGCTGTACGTGAAGACTGGATTGCTGTTAAAGCAAAAGTGTATGTAAGCGGATTTCCAGTTTTCTGGCTCTTACACAGTCCTAAAATGAGTAGCCGGGCCCAGCCTTTCCACCCATGAGCAGGTGTCTTCGTGGAGCAGAATGGGCGCGTGGGCAGTGTTTGGCGGGGACACGACAAAGTATTTTCAGAATCCCCTCCCAGCAGCAGCCTCTGCAGGCCCCCACCTGCTGCCGGAGCGCTCCCAGCCAGCTCTGGGCTTTGATTTTAATTAGGCTCCTCTTCTGATAGTCACCAGACTTTGTCGCCACGAAACCTCTTTTTGTGATGTGGAGGCATTAACGTATGAGTGTAGAACATCTTTACTCTTTCTGGATTTCAGAGTTCTAAGTGAACTCTTTAATCGGCGGCTGGCGTTTCAGGGGCTTGGGGCCCAGTGGGTGGCTGGAAACGGGTGACCGGTGACCTGGGGGTGCGGTCATGGTTGCCGTGAAGGATGTGGTCCCGCAGGGTCAACTGTCAGGGTTTTTCAGGAGAAGCTGGAAGTCTGGGTCTCGGTGTGAAGTCTCTGGTTTTAAAGTACTGAGCGCTGAGGCAGGTTAGTTCTGCTGTGTGGCCTAGCTCTTCAGGTGGTGGGGCGGCGCCACACATGGGTCAGTGACCCCGGCGCTTGCGGGGCTGGCGTCCCTGCCTCTCCTGCAGGGGACAGTCTGCACCTGTCACTTGCTGGGGGCCAGGCCTCCCCTGCCTCCTTTCTCCACAGTCCTTCTAGACCAACTTTTGAATTATTTCCATTCTAGGATGGTCTTTTGGGGATTGTAACTGGAATGTCGTTAAACCCATAACATCACTGGGGAATATTAACTTTTAAAATCACACGTGGTCTTTCCACCTGTAAGTTGTTTTCCCTCTTTCGGAAAAGGGTCTGTCGTGTTCCTTATGCAGGCCACGTGCATGGCCTTTAAGACAGTTCCCAGATGCGCTGTACTTGGTGGGGCTGAGGGGGCTCGCTCTTCATTATCTTTTCTAAGTGATTGTTGGCGGCGTGGAAGTTACTGATTTGAGTACGCTTTCTTGTGCCCGGCCACTTCACACAGCTCTGTTGATTGTTTTAGCTCTAATTGGCTGCCTAGTGCACAGCAGTGATTTTTTGTCTCTTCCTTCCCAGTGCGTTTGCTTCAGTTTTTCAGTTTTCTTTCATCTCAGTAGCCAGCTCTGTTATCAGAGAGCTGTAGTCATTCACGCATTATCACGACAGCAAAAAATAGAGACTCTAGTGTTTTCTAAGTTCACAGTGTTTAGAAAGTTAAACACTTTGATTAGAAAGTGAAACAGTGAGAACTGTAAAGCTGTCGTCCTGAGCTCACACACTTCAGGTTAGGAATTATAGATGAGAGTTGAAGTCTTATGTCAGTCTCAGCATCCAGGAATTTTTATTGTTTATTTTGATCGCACAACGTAAGAAATCTTGAGTCACACAGATAAGTGGTTGTAAGTGGTACTCGTTTGTATTAGTTTTTTTTAACAGTCATTTTGCAATTTCAGGGGTTTTTTTATATATAAATTTATTTATTTAAGTATTGGCTGCGTTGGGTCTTTGTTGCTGCACTGGGGCTTTCTCTAGTTGCGGCGAGCAGGGGCTACTTTTGCAGTGCACGGGCTTCTCATTGCAGTGGCTTCTCTTGTGGAGCACAGGCTCTAGGCGTGCGAGCTTCAGCAGTTGTGGTGCACGGGCTTCAGTAGTTGCGGTGCATGGGCTCAGTGGTTGTGGCGCACGGGCTTAGTTGCCCCGCAGCATGTGGGATCCTCCCGGACCAGGGATCGAACCCGTGTCCCCTGCATTGGCAGGCAGACTCTCAACCACTGCGCCACCAGGGAAGCCCTGCAATCTCAGTCTTAATGGAAACAGTTCAGACCCCTGAAGGGTGAGTGGGGGAGTTTCTGATCCAAGATAACATCGTGGACATTGTCTAGCTGCTCTCACCTCCCTTATCATAGAAACAAAGGCAGAGAGGAAGCACCCACAACTTGAATGAGCCGTCAGACCGTGAGACAGCAGGCGGTTCTGAGACCCCCGCAGGCGCCGAACCCCATTCAGTGGGAAAAGCTGAGCTGATGAGCTGCTTCTGTTTTTAAGCCTCCCTTAGCGGGAGCGCGTGTAAGGTTCGTTGCGGACATACTGAGCTGCTGGTGACGGTGCTGCCCTCGCATGGGTGTCCTATGGCCCCGAGGGCTCCAGGTCCCGGCTGAGGGGCATGTTGTCCTGCAGGCAGTCGTGGGGTCCCCTCTTGTCTCTGGGCACCTGCACTTCTGGAACACCCTCTGGGTCGCGGTGCCTGTTGCTGCATCCCGCCTTCCCTTTCCTGTCTGCCCTGAGGAGCTGAGGGGCACGTGGAGGGTCGGCGTCCTCCCTGGTCCAGCCTCAGGCTGCTGTCTTGGCATGCTGTCCCCCTGGGAAAGGGACGTTCCCACGTGTTGGCAGTCGGGAGCGGGCACTTCCAGGAGGCTGACGCCTGGGCTCTGGTGGGCCAGGGCAGAGCAGGAGCTGCCTGCTCGAAGATGCTGTCTGTCCCAGCTCCCCGAGGAAAGGCAACAGTGCCCGCGTTAGTTTTGTTATTTTGTGCTTTTGGAATGTAGCTGAATCTCTCTGGCTAGACGGTTAATAGTCTCTCTAACATGCGAGAAGACAGCCAGATTTGGGGGCCCGATGGCCCTCGCTGGGCGCGCCCCATGTCTCTCTGCTTGGTCTGTTTTCATGGGTCTCTGTCCTTGCCTCTTGGCTGCCCCTCGTGACTGACATCACACCTCGAGGAAGTCACTTGCTTCCTTGGCAACTGGGTTGGAAAACTGGTTAATTAAGCTTGATGAAGACAGGAGGTGTGGGCATGATCATCTCCCGCTTTGAGAGGTGAGACTGAGGCACAGAGTAATGGCTGAGCCAGCGGTGCTGCCGTGCCCTGGGCAAGGCTGTTCCCCAGCCTGTAGGACTCAGGACAGGGCGGGCTCGAGGGACCCGCCTTTCCTGGCTTAGGTGTTGACTGCGGGGCCGAGGGGCTCGGGACAGAAGAGAGGCCGGCGGGGGGTGCCATCTGCCAGCTGTCTCCGCCTGTACAGGCCAGAGCCAAGGTGGGCCGTCCCTGCTTGTCCTTCAGTGTTCCCCGTGCATAAAAGGAGCAGCTAGGGCTTCCCTGGCGGCGCAGTGGCTGAGAGTCAGCCTGCTGATGCGGGGCATGCGGGTTCGTGCCCCGGTCCGGGAAGATCCCACATGCCGCGGAGCGGCTGGGCCCGTGAGCCATGGCCGCTGAGCCTGCGCGTTCGGAGCCTGTGCTCCGCAACGGGAGAGGCCGCAACAGTGAGAGGCCCGCGTACAGCAAAAAAAAAAAAAAAAAAGGGCAGCTAAACTAGACATGTCCCAGCTTTCTTCCAGCCCTGACTGGTGGCTTCTCAACCGCTTTAACGGGGCTTGCTGTGCCCCAGGCGCAGTTCTGGGCACTTCCTGTGTATTAGCCCGCACACATCCACGAGGGGTGCTCTTGAAGCAGAGAGGTTGCTTGTCCAAGGTCACGGAGCCGTCAGTGGTGGAGCTGGGGTTTGACCTGGGATGGTCTGCTCAGAGCTCGGGTCCTCGCTGCTGGCAGCAGGCCAGGTGCACAGGGATGACTGGACAGGTGGGAAGAAGCTGGGGTGTGTCAGTGATAAACAGCCTCTCAAGTGAGTGGCCCTTTGGCCACCCAGTGGTGGATTCGTGCGTGAGCAGGGAGAGGTTTCTGAAGGGACACGTGAGATGAGAAGATTGTGAAACACGGAAGGAGAATTGTGTGGGTAAATTGTTCCAGTGTTGGGTTGTAAATGGCCTTCCATCACGTGTTGCCGTTGGAAGGGGACCTCTTCGTCATGCCCAGACCTTGGGCTGTGCCAGGTCTAGTGGGCACCGAGAGCTGGGAGGGCCGGGTCCTGGCTGCCGAAACTCAGGCTGCAGCGAGTGGCCCTCCTCGAGCGGCTGTCCTGCAGGCAGACACCGAGGACACAGCTGCCTGGGGCCCGGCAGAGCAGACTGGCCTTCTCTGGCGGCCGGGGGTCTGGGCAGCCCTGTAGGCCTGCTAGGCTGCCGATGGAGAGGGCTCTGAGGTGCCCTCTTCCGGAAGCCCCTGCAGCTTCCCGCTGTGGTGTGGAGGCGGCTCCCCACTGGGCCTCGTGGAGCCCATGGTCCAGTGGGAGGTGGCCCGCGTGTGAGCATTTGAGAGGGGTGGGCACCAGGGTAGCCCCGCAGGTCGGGGGGCCCAAGGAAACCCAGGGCGGAGCCAGCGCCTGTGGGGTGTCCAGGCAGGCATGGCTGCAGAGGCTCTGGGCCTGGGGTCTGCTGCCGCGCGTGGGCAAGGAGGCCAGTGCGGGAGCCGAGTGAGCCGCAGGGGGAGGAGAGGGAGGCCTGGGCTTTGTGTCCTTTTGCCCAGAGGCCTTCGGTCAGCTGATGCACAGATCCGGGTCACCCCGATTGGAACATCCTCCCTGGTTTTCAGGACAGACTTGCTCAGGAACCGCAGGTCTTTGTAGAAAGTCACCTGCTGGGGAGAGGGCTGGCCTGGGAGACCCACCCAGAGGTTGGGTCTGTCTTGTCTGGAGGTGAAGCCTTTGCTGGTTGTTTGTGTTTGACCTGCTCCTTTGAGGCCGTGGGGACTGGCTCCCCACAGTGAGTGTATTTCTCCGGCGTCAGGAAGGGGCAGGGAGTCTGTCCTACACGCTGGGCCGTTGGGTGTGAGGTTTTGATCCGGCTGTGGTCTGTACCGCTGCCAGGAGGTCATAGCAAGGCTGGCCCCTCACCACTGGCTTCTTTCTTCCCTCTTCAAGGAAACTTCTTTTTGGCGGCTGCAGTCCCGTCCACCCCGTGTGCCTTTCCTTGCGAGGCGACCCCCTCGGCTGCTGGACCCTGAGGCCCAGGCACACGTGCGTGGCGGTCGCAGGGCCGAGGCTCCTTCCTGCGCGCTGCTGGCACTCGTCGCCCCCGCTGGGCGAGGACTCTGTGGTGGAGAAGTCCCTCCGGTCCCTAAAGGACAAGAGCAAGAAGCTGGAAGAAGGAGGCCCCGTGTACAGCCCCCCCGCAGAGGCGGCCGTGAGGAAGCCCCTGGGGCAGCGGGTCCTGGATGAGCTGAAGCACTACTACCACGGCTTCCGCCTGCTCTGGATCGACACCAAGATCGCCGCGCGCATGCTCTGGCGCATCCTCCACGGCCACAGCCTGACCCGCCGAGAGCGCAGGCAGGTAATGGGCGTGTGCCCCTGCTGGGGTCACCTGTCAGTTGCTTTAAGTGTCTAAAGTCACAGCAAGAGATTGTCCTGCAGTAGCTTTAGTTCTCGCCTGAGTTAGCTGAATGTTTCTTTCAGACGCCTCAGGGTTCCTGATTTTCCGCTGGGGCTGACGCAGCTCTGTAGAGGAGGTGCAGCCATACCACGTTGGTGGGCTCCCCGGGGCTCTGTTCTCTGCGTGAAGTGTGCTCACGGCTCCTCCTTTGGAGTTTGTGGGGGGGGTTTTGTTTGTTTGTTTGTTTAATAAACTTATTTATTTATTTTTGGCAGCATTGGGTCTCCGTTGCTGCGAGTGGCTTTCTCTAGTTGCGGCAAGCGGGGGCTACTCTTCGTTGCGGTGTGCGGGCGGGCTTCTCATTGTGGTGGCTTCTCTTGTTGCGGAGCACCGGCTCTAGGCGTGTCGGCTTCAGTAGTTGTGGCTCGCAGGCTCAGTAGTTGTGGCTCACAGACTCCAGAGCGCAGGCTCAGTAGTTGTGGCGCACGGGCTTAGTTGCTCCGCAGCCTGTGGGATCTTACCAGACCAGGGCTCGAACCCGTGTCCTCTGCGTTGGCAGGCGGATTCTTAACCACTGTGCTTCCAGGGAAGTCCTCCTTTGGAGCTTTAATTGCTTGCTTAAGGTGTAACATGTTGAAGGATTGGCACCCTCACCATATAAGTGATTCTTCTAGAATGATTAAACTGCTAATCCATCCTTTTATGCCAAGTGCATTGTTGAAAGTTACCCCCCAGTTTCTTTGAGTTGTCACAGATGAAGCTGTTGTTTTGTGACTTAGTTTCTGCCTTTGTTAAATTGCTCTCGTCAGATCCTTGATCCTTCATGCTGTCAAACCTTCTGCTCCCTTTCAGTCTGGGGCCCCAGCCTAGCAGCAATGAGCACCCCTGACTCCCAGCCCTTGGATCTAACCACCCCCATGGAGAGGAACCGGGGCTGTTTGGAAGCATAACTGATCAAGGGCTGGGACAGCAGTGGTACTAGAATAACCTGTGTCAGAAAATAAGAAAAGGCTGGAAAATAAACAATGGGGGCCCTTCTGGGGATGGCCAGTGGGGAATAAGACGGGACTTTTTCCATTTCCCTCAGCAATAGTGTGTGGCTTCATATTTTTTATGGTATTGTGAATGGAATTTTTTCACTGGTGACATACACAACCTAAAATTTACCCTCTTTAAGCATTCTAAGTATACAGGCTGTGGCATTAGGTACATTCACACTGGGGTAAAGTCGGTACCACCATCTGTCTCCAGAACTCTTCATCTCTGGTCATCTCCCTAAGCTGACGCCGCACCTGTTAATAACAGCTCCCCACCCCTTGGCCCCCAGCCCCCGGCATCCATCACCTACTCTCTGTCTCTCTTAGTCTGAACCCTTCAGGGACCTCATAGCAGTGGAATCACACAGGATCTGTCCTTTGTGACTGGCTGGTTTCACTGAGCAGCATGTCCTCAAGGTTCACCTTCGCCATAGCAGGTGTCAGAATTTCCTTCCTGTTTAAGGCTGAATGGTGTTCTGTTGTGTGTATGGACCACAGTTCGTTTATCCATCATCCATCCATGGACACTTGGGTTGCTTCCACATTCTGTCTGTTGTAGGTAAATAGAATTTTAAAAATTCCATTTTCCATTTGTTTATTGCTCGTATATAGAAATACAGTGGATTTTTATATATTGATCTTGTATCTTGCAGACTTACCAAACTCAGTTATTAGTTCTAGTATCTTCTTTGTAAATTCCATCAGACTTTTTATCAGGAACAGATTTTGGATTTTGTCAGATGCTTTTTCTGCATCTACTTTTTTTTACTATTTAATTTTAATTTTTTTGAAGTATAGTTGATTAACGATATTGTGTTAGTTTTAAGTGTACAGCAAAGTGATTCAATTATGTATATACATTTTTCAGATTATTTTTCATGATACAGGTTATTATAAGATATTGAATATAGTTTCCTGTGCTATACAGTACATTCTTGTTGTTTATCTTTTCTGTGTCTATTTAGATGGTCGTATGGTGTTTTCTTTTTCTAGTTTTATTAAGTAAATGGTTGATATTGTCAGATTAAATAAAAAAGCAAGACTGAACTCTGTGCACTCTACAAGGAACACATCTAAATGTAAAGACACAAATAGGTTAAAAGTAAAAGAATGGAGAAAGGTAAGTGGTGCTAACACTAGTCCAGGAAAGCCAACGTTAATATCAGACAGAGTCGACGTTAGAGCAGGATTACCAGGGCAGAAGAGGTCACTCATGGTGACGAGAGGGTCAGGTTGCCAAGAGGACATGATATTCCTAGACATTTATACACTGGTAACAGAAGCTGGACGCTGGCTCTGTGCATGGAAAATTTTCAGGAAAAGCAAAGTTGTAGAAAGAAATCAAATCCCTGTTTGCCTAGACCCCAGAGTGGAAATGGAGGTTAACTGCAGATGGACACAGTGGGACTTTTTGTCACGATGAAAGTGTTCTAAAACTGGATTTTAGAGATGGTTTCAGTCTATAAATTTACCAAAATTTATTGAATTACATACTTACAATGAGTGAATGTTACGGTATATAAATTAAACCTCGATAGAACTGCTAAAAATAATTTAATGGAAGAATGTTAAAAAACATAGGCACCAACTTGAAGGGTCATATCTGGGATCGTTTGAGCATAAAAATATAGATGATAATGAATTATAAACAAATGAAAAACATGGGAATCCTTGAGTCCATTTTGGTAATAAATAGAAAAATGAAGGTGCAAAGCGAGGTCGATAAATGGGGAGATGGGCTTGAGTTAGGAAATTGCCGTTTTGTGACCATCAGAGTAGAGGCTGGTTTGGGAGGAACTGTGATGAGTGTGTCTAGGGAGAGAGATGGGTGTTTATTTGCGTGCTCTCAGGGCGTTCCCTCACAAGTGGAGAGAACAGCCTGTCCAGGTGATCACAGTGACCGCTGTCGCAGGGTGGGTGGCGCCTGACCCCCGGGGAGGGCAACCATCATGGAAAGTGGTGCCAGCCAGAAACGAGGCCCTTAGTAGAAATGACGTCACTCCTCCAAAGACGGTCTCGTCCGTCACGGTGGAAACACAGCTGGGGATGCGGGGAGTGTAGTCTTGGCTGCCGTGCACCCAGGCGGTTCCGAGTGGAAGGAGCACGCGTGAGCAGGCACTGGCGCAGGGGCAGGTGAGCTGCTGGAGGCCTGGCAGTGTCCGCTGTTCCCAGGGGTTGTCGATTATTTCACGTCGCACGTTTCTTTAATGTCTTCAGCAGTGGTTTGTTTGCATCAGTGAGGCACTTGGATTTTTTCCCTGATCATTGCTGTGTTACATAGTCTTAAATCTAACCGATCGTGTCGGGGAACACAAGAGAAGTGCCCCGCCAACACTCGGCCCTCCTTTCCGCAGAGCGCCTGGAGTGCGTGGTGTGGCCGCAGCCTTCCCCGGAGGCCCTCGCTGCTGCCAGCAGTGGCCAGTCCTCCGTCTGTCAGTCTCGTCCAGCTGTCTGCCAGGCCGGTGGGCACCTGGCAGACGCCCTGGGGGGCGGCTCACTGGCAGCATCCAGTGATGGGTGCCCCTCCACGCAGGGAGGTAGCTTCACCCAGCTTTTCTGAAGGCGTCACCTTGTGGTTTGGCCTCAGGGGGCCTCCGGAGCCCTGTCTGCTCCCTGCGAGGCGCCTGCTGTTGCTCCTGCGGACGACTGTGCAAGAAATGCTCCCCAGTCACCCTCTGGTCCCTCCACCCCTTTCCAGTTCCTCCGGATCTGTGCCGACCTCTTCCGCCTGGTGCCCTTCCTGGTCTTCGTGGTGGTGCCCTTCATGGAGTTCCTGCTTCCTGTTGCCGTAAAGCTCTTCCCCAACATGTTACCGTCCACGTTCGAGACCCAGTCCATCAAGGTGACCGGCTCGTTTTGACCCAGTTTGAAAGCAGTTACAAGGCCGCATTGTTTTAAGACTGACATTTCAGATGTTAGATGTTTCTAAATTTTATGTTTTCTTCATAATTCAGTCGTGCTGTGCTGTGATTATTTAATAGACGCTGGTTTCAGGTTTGCTTCTCGTTAAAATGTGTCTTAAATTCTGGTTTCTCTAGACCAGTGTTCTTGAGCCACAGGTCGAGACCCATTCGTGGGGGACGAGACGGGTCTAGGGCAGGGTCGGCAGACTTCCAGCCCACGGGCCATTTTGGTCAGTAAGGCCTCTGGGGACATGCCTGCCTGTCGTGTGTGTGTTGTCTGGTGGCCTCCACGTTTCACACGGCTCAGCCCGCAGGGCCTGAAAGCGTTACAGGCCAGCCCTTTATGGAATTTGCCGGCCCTTCTCTGGCAGGGGTGGGGGGAGGGTCACACAGAGCTCGTGGGTGGAGGAAGCGCCGTTCAGGAGGCACGTGGCGGCGCTGGGTTGGGTGGACATGCACTTCGTGCTGGGGCTCGAAGCAGCTGCCGGACCGGCGCCGTCCAGGAAGCCGTGCAGGGCGGGAACCCAGGAGTGCAGTGCCCTCTCTGACTTCGCAGGAAGAGAGGCTGAAGAAGGAGCTGCGGGTCAAGTTGGAGCTGGCCAAGTTTCTGCAGGACACCATCGAGGAGATGGCCCTGAAGAACAAGGCAGCCAAGGGGGACGCCACCAAAGACTTCGCCATGTTTTTCCAGAAGGTGCTGTGATGCGTCGTCCCTTGAGGCCTTGCCCTGTCGGTCCCCAGTGCCGGTTAGCGCCTCGGGGCTGCCCACCTTATCTGGGGAGCGTGCCTTTTCTCCTTTCTTCCCTCCTTTTCACTGTGCACAATGGGGGCGGGGCTCCTGGAGGTCAAGCCTGCTGCCCCGAGAACGTGAACTTACGTTCACAAGCCCTGGCCTGGGTCTCCGGACTTTGCAGCAGCCCTGGGGGAGGTAGAGTTTGGCAGGAACCTAAGACCCCACAGTTGTGACCAGCAGGGGGCTGGGCTGGGAAGGAGGGGCAGACTGCCCCATAGCCACGCCCACGGTGCGGGAGGCCAGCCCAGCATGGAGAGGCCCCAGCCTCCTCCCAGCCAGCCGCCTCGGCTCCGCTGGTGTAGCAGACAAGGGCCAGGGACCGGATGCCATCCCCTGCGCGGACGCCTCGCTCGCAGGAGCCCAGCCAGGCAGCGCTCAAGGCTTTGGGTCGCAGGGGCCACTCCCGGTGGGAGACTTGAGCGGAGCTGAGGGAGGGTGTGGGTGGCCCCTTCTGCTTTGTTTCCTGACTTGAGACGTGTGACCCGAGGCCGTGGGGGTGCGGGGGACACAGCCCACCCGTGGTGACCCTTACCATGGCTCCCGCAGATCCGAGAGACGGGTGAGAGACCCAGCAACGAGGAAATCATGCGGTTTTCCAAACTGTTTGAGGACGAGCTGACCCTGGACAACCTCACGCGCCTACAGCTGGTGGCGCTGTGCAAGCTGCTGGAGCTGCAGTCCATGGGCACCAACAACTTCCTGCGCTTCCAGCTCACCATGAGGCTGCGCTCCATCAAGGCCGACGACAAGGTGAGCCCCCACAGCCCGCTCGGGGCTCGTCTGTGTCTCCTGGGGTGAGTGCTGGGATCACACGGTTTCCAGCCGCAGTGACAGCACACCTTCCCGTGGTGGGACGTAGTCGCTGAAAAGATGGATTTTAAAGGCAGCCTAATGTTTCATTATATGAACGTGTCCTAGTTTATTAACGGTCACTTTAGCTAATCTGCTACCCTAAAGAACCCTCCAATAAATACCTATTAATGTGAATTATGCCCCAGATCTTTGATAGGTCCTATAAAAATAGTGACCTAGAATGGCGGCTCCTGAGTAAAAAGGGCAGGAGGCCAAAAGCAAGTCCTGGCCCGTGACCAGATTGCTCCGGAGCTGTGCCGCCTGCCTGCCCCCGTGCAGTGTGTGTGTCTCAGGAAGTCACGAAGTGCCCCTCGTTCTCCCTAGTGACGCTGCCTGCGTTGAAGTCTGTGGCGCCTGGTCTTCTGATAGCTCCACCAGCTTGCCTCGGGGCTGATCTTCCCTCTTGTCGCTTACAGGCTTCCTGAATCCTCTCTGCCTTGTGTTTGTTCCTGTTTTCATCTGCTCTGGCGACCCTCTGTCTTACAGTTGTAGTATTTAGTCCGTACTCTTTTCCCGTTTGTCCTGTGTGTTTCATGTTCCGCTTTATCTCCTTTCTTGCCTTCTTTTGGATTAATCAGACGTTTACTCTTCCACCCGCTCTCCATTGGCTTGCTCCTATTTATCGTTTTAGCAGTCTCTCTGGAGTTCACAGCGAGCTTCCCGACACACAGGAGCCTAATGGGACCGAGTGCTTTTCCTGCCATGCGCCAGGTCCCAGCTGCACTCGCCGGCCCCGCCTCTGCGTCGCACGCGCTTTTGCTGCTGAGTTGATGTGTGTGCACCACGTATTTACCCTCCTGACCCCCTTCCTTCCTTCCTGCGTTTCCACCCGGACCGTTTCCTCCGCTTGAGGAGTCCCCTCAGTGGCGTTCGTATGGATTTGTCTGTATTAACCTTCCATTCTGCAGGGTATTGCTGGGTGTAGGACTCCAGGCTTGCAGTTCTTTTTTCTACATTTAAAGATGCCACTGAGGGCTTCCCTGGTGGCGCAGTGGTTGGGAGTCCACCTGCGGATGCAGGGGACGTGGGTTCGTGCCCCGGTCCGGGAAGATCCCACGTGCCGCGGAGCGGCTGGGCCCGTGAGCCATGGCCGCTGAGCCTGCGCGTCCGGAGCCTGTGCTCCGCAGCGGGAGAGGCCACAGCAGTGAGAGGCCCGCGTACCGCAAAAAAAAAAAAAAAAAAAAAAAAAAAGATGCCATTGAGTGCATGTCAGCTGGCAGGCCTATTATTGTTCCTTTGAAGGTGTCCATCTTTCTCCGGCAGCATCCGAGATGTTTGGATTTTGTTACATCTTGTTTGGATTTTAGCAGCTATACAGTAACGTCCCTAGGCGTGTCTGTGTCTGTGCTTATCCTATTTCCTGGTTGTGGTGCTTCCATCATTTCATTAAATACCCCCCTACCCCCCCGACATGGGTCATGTTCCCCTTAGACCGCTCACGGTCCCTGCATCACATATGCTCTTCCTGTATTTTACATCCTTTTGTACGTGTGGTTTACTTATCCTCTCTTCTTGGTCTGATCACTCTTAAACCCATCCTCCAAGATTTCCGTCTGCAGGTAAAACTGTCTCTCTTGTTCTCCAGAAGCAGATCATCACTGCATTTTGTAAGGATGAAGAGAAGTTGTCTCTCTGCTCTGCTGGAGAATTTGCCGTGCGGCTGCCCCTCCTCGGGAGAGGCAGCATGAAGGCAGGAGGCCTGGGTTGTGTCCTGGCCACTCACTAGCTTTGTGAAATTGAACAAGTCACCTCACCTCAGTGCTTCAGATTCCTATGAGGTGGGGCGGTGGCCAGACCTCTGCTGTTGAGCAGGTGGAGGGGGCATACTTTCCCGTGGACGTTAAATGGTAAAAAACATACATAAGAAGATTCTGAAAAGTGGGGAGAAGCCCCTGGGACCCCAGGAATGACACAGGAGGTCTTTGTGCCTCATAGATCCAGCCATGGGGCTGAAGAAGCCAGAATCGCCATCCTATGGTCAGAGGAAAGGAACGGGGCCACCTAGCAGGACAGAAGACTTCAGAGAGTGATGGCTCTGCTCCAGCCAGACGCCACAGGAAACAGTGTCTCCCCACCCCGACCCTCCCCGGACCCCCCACACACACACACACACAGTGGCGGTGGGGCTGGGACCGCCACCCTCAGGCTGTAGCAGCTGGGATGGTATCGGGGAAGGCCGCGAGGAGCTGGCTCATTCATCCCCGGCCCCCTGCCCCCTGCCCCCTGTGGTGTCAGTAGAGACCAGCAGGGGGCCTGGCCTCCACCGGCACCCGACAGTCTCAAGGCACTCTCCATACTTCCCTGCTGGAGTGGTGTCAGGAGGGGCCAGTAAGAGGTTCTCCCGCCCCTCCCAGCCAGGGAGGCATGCAGAGCCTAGCGGGGAGGCCAGACTCCACCCACCCCTCCCAGTAGACTCAGAAGTACCTCTCCCCCTGGCCTCAGTGGAGGTCAGATCTCATCCGTTCCGGGATGTAATTTACAATGACTGAGTGATGCCACAGAGAGCTCAGGGCTGTTGGAAGGAAGCTGTGCTCACAGTTCCCCAGAAGAGGGGACCAGGACGTGAGGGGAGGGAGGAGTCGAGACAGCCTTCATCACTGGTCAGCGGGAGTGGTCAGCTGGAGGCGTTTTTCATTGGGTAGGACGTGAAGCAGAGGTCAGAGTTTGTGGTTGGAGGATTTGAAATATGATTGTAGCACGCCCAGGAAAGCCAGGCAGCAGGGGAGACGTAAACAACTTTGTCCGTTGGTTTGGATCAGTAGATGCCAGATTGTCAGTTACACCACCTGCAAATGCTGCGTAGAGCACCCCCATGCCAGAGCACTGTCAAGAGGAAGCCAGTTAGGACAGAAGATGGAAGTGAGCGCCAGGATCGCATAGCGTAATACCCAGAATTATACCCAGAATGTCCGGCTTCAGCTGAAAATCACTCCTCGTGCTGAGAACCAGGAGGACCCCAAAGCGAATGAAAAGAAGACAAGCAGTGGGTGCCAGCGCCATCCTGACCGTGGGCCGCTCCCCAGATTCGGTGAAAGGCATGCATCTACAGATTGAAGACGCTGAGTGAACCTCAGACCGGATAAACACGAAGAAGGCCGCACAAAGACCCATAGTCAAATGAGCAGACGTGAAGGACAAAGAAGTAATTTTGAGGGGCTTCCCTGGTGGCCCAGTGGTTAAGAATCTGCCTGCCAGTGCAGGGGACACAGGTTCGGTCCCTGGTCCGGGAGGATCCCACGTGGCGTGGAGCAGCTAAGCCCGTGCACCACGACTACTGAAGCCCTCGCGCCTCGAGCCCATGTTCTGCAACAAGAGAAGCCACTGCAGTGAGAAGCCCACGCACCGCAACGAAGAGTAGCCCCCGCTCACCGCAACTAGAGAAAGCCTGCGCGCAGCAATGAAGGCCCAACGCAGCCAAAAGTAAAAATAAATTTATTTAAAAAAAAAAGAAGAAATAATTTTGAAAGCAATGAGAGAGAATGGCATCTTACCTGCAGGGAAAACAATTCAAATGACAGTGCATTTCTCATCAGAAACCATGGAGGCCAGAAGGAACTGGAAAGTATTTTTCGTGTGCTGAAAAAAAAGAAGTCGGTCAATTCAATCCTAGATTCAGCAAAGATAAAAACGAGGGAGGAATCAAGACGTTCCCAGGTGAAGGAAAACTACGACAATTTGCCACCAGCAGAGCCTAGAGGAACCTTAGGGAGTCAGGAAGAAAGAACACAAGCACCAGGCTTTGCTTCTGCTCGTGTGTCTTCTAAGTAAAGTGCGATGGTGGAGGCGAAGATGGGGCGCTGTGTCAGTAGGTGACATTAGGATGAGCTCGACAAGTGCGGGAGGATAAAGGGGGGAGGCCACCACGTTCCCTCCATGATGAGGTAGGCGCATCATGTGATACCAGAGCAGCCCCTGAAAATGGACGCAGACATGCGCTCAGAAGCGCAGGAGACAAGTGCAGATGGGATCCACGTGCCCCACGGGAAGACGGGGAAAGGAACCAAACCACCCAGATGTCCTTCACGGGCGAACGGTGAAACCAGGGCGTTTGTACCAGGCAGTGGACTCACGAAGGAAAGGAGTGGGTTATTACTACACACACCGCGTGGATCCTCAAGGAGTCCCCAAAGGCTGTGCGCTGTGCAGTCCCATCCCTGTAATGCTCTTCAAGTGACAGAATCACAGGGACGAAGAGCGGATTGGTGGTTGGTTCCCAGGGGTCAAGACGGGGTGGGAGTGTCTGTGAGGTCCTCGTGGGGACAGAGGTGTCTTCTGCCTGGACTGGCTCGGCATCGCGTCCCGGCGGTGGTTTGATACTGCACGTTGCAAGGTGTTAGCCACGGGGAGGAGCCGTGTGGCTGCTCGTCCACCTACAGTTGTCTCACAGTTGACGCAGGTAGCGGTCGTGTCCTCCTCACAGGGTCACTGGGGGGTTTAAATGGGGGGAGCAGGTGGCACTGTTGCCCTTTGTTCCTCCTGTCCTCTCCCCTCGTCCCTGCACAGTGCAGGACGGGAGAAGCGTGGGGTTCGGGCAGCAGGGCTGCTCCCTGGGCAGAGAGCAGGCCCTGAGTGGGTGTCTTCGCATCTCGGGGTGGATCCTGGCTGTTGACCCTAAGGTCCCACCCTCTGTCAGAAGGTCTGATCACTGCAAACCTGGAATCGGGGCCTTGGTAGTGGGGGTTTATCTTGTGTTTGGCAAAGCATAGTAGGAAGGTGGTTTCTTTCTTTTTTTTATAAATGTATTTATTTATTTATTTTTGGCTGCATTGGGTCTTCATTGCTGCGCACGGGCCCTCTCTAGTTGCAGCGAGCGGGGGGTTGCAGAGCACGGGCTCTAGGCACGCAGGCCTCAGCAGCTGTAGCACGCGGGCTCAGCCGTTGTCGCTCGCAGGCTCCAGAGCGCAGGCCCAGCAGCTGTGGTGCACGGGCCCAGCCGCTCCGCGGCATGTGGGATCTTCCCGGACCGGGGCTCAAAGCCATGTTCCCTTCATTGGCAGGTGGGCTGTCAACCACCGCGCCACCAGGGAAGCCCAGGAAGGTGGTTTCTAATCAGACACTTAGTTCCCAAGCGTGCGAATGCAGACAGCACAGACCCGTAGTGACCCTTCAGGAGGTAACTGCTGGCTTCCTTTGACAGCTGATCGCTGAGGAGGGTGTGGACAGCCTCAACGTCAAGGAGCTACAGGCGGCGTGTCGGGCGCGAGGCATGCGGGCCCTGGGCGTCACGGAAGACCGTCTGCGGGGCCAGCTGAAGCAGGTGCGTACCTGCGGCGTGGTGGGGGGCCCTTCTGTCCCAGCAGGGGGCGGGAGGTGCTCCGGCTCAGCTGCTGCCTGGGCCGGGGCCTGTGTGCGCTCCGCGCGCGGTGGCTGCCCGCCGCTCCCGGGCGCCGCTCCCATCTCCCTCCCCAGCTCTTGGTTGCCTTTGCTGTGCTTGCTCTTCCCTCCGCCCCGTCTTCTGTGGACTCACGAGGACGAGGTCAGCTTCCTTTGAAATTCCAGTACGACTCTCAACTGAGGCCAGGGGTGTTTGGGGAAGTAGGACCCAGGCCAGGCCGACCTCCGAAGCCCCTGCTCTTGGCAGCCTGGGTCTGAGTGACCCTGCTTCTCCGGCCGCTCGGAGGGGGCCCTCGGGCAGAAGCCAGGGGCCGGCTCTGCAGGGCCACAGGCCTGCCCCGCCGGCATGGGTCTGAGTGGATGCGACGATGGGTAGGCAACGTTCACAGCAACGCAGCCTTCGTATCAAAAGGGGCAGGGCGCCAGCTGGGCACCCCCTCGGGTTGTCTTCCCAGTGTAGACAGATCTGTTGACACCCGCTGCCCCCCCGCTGACACAGACGGTGCTTAGTGGGCAGTGCGTTCTCGTCCTTGTCTTCACTGCCCTTGTCTCCGACAGGGTCCCCTCGCAGACCCTCCTCTGTGAGGGGTGCCCTGGGTCCGCCTGGGCTGGAGCATACCTGGGGCACTCGACTGTGGGGCACTGTGCCCGAGGGATGTCAGGACTCGGGGTGTTTCGGTTTCCAAGGGCTCAGGTGTCTTCCTTCTCTCGTCGTTTAACCTGTGCTCGGCATTTTCTCCCCGTTCTGAGAGTTCTTCTCGCCCCATCTTTTGTTCTGTGTCTACCTTGTGTCCAAGCATTGTCGGGGTCTCTTTTGTCAGTTTGAACATTGTCTGTGTCACTAAAATAGCCTCAAACAGTGCCCAGCTTATGGTAGCTGTGCAAACCTCAAACGCCGAATGAATTCACCAGCGCCACCTTTGGAGTTTCTGTGCCATTGTTAAGTGAAGAACTTTGGGAACGGGACCTGGCCGTCTCGCTCTGTGTTTTATAAGCCCTGCAGCCTCGCTGCGGGGTGTCTCCTGCTCCCGTGACTGCGGCGGGCAGTGGGCGTTAGCACAGCGGCCTCGCTGCGGGGTGTCACGTGACGGGTGTCACGTGACTGAGGCGGGCAGTGGGCGTTAGCACAGCGGCCTTGCTGCGGGGTGTCACGTGACTGAGGCGGGCAGTGGGCGTTAGCACAGCGGTAAATAGGCCCTTCGGAGCTTGCGGGGTCTCTCCCGGGAGAACTCGCTCGCGGGACGTACGGGTCCGCCCACTCAGGTGCTGCCGTGGTTGTTGCCACCAGTGTCCTCCTCCTCCTCTCCCCTACGCAAACCAGAACAGAGAGGGAAGTTCCAGGGCCAGAAGCCCTTGCCCGGGTCACAGGAAACGTGGGTGGGATGAGGCCGGCAGGTGAGTCTGGGTCTCCACCTCCCACTTCCAGTGGCTGGAGCTGCACCTGCACCAGGAGATCCCGACGTCGCTGCTCATCCTGTCCCGGGCCATGTACCTTCCTGACACCCTCTCTCCCGCCGACCAGCTCAAGTCCACCCTGCAGACCCTTCCGGAGATTGTGGTGCGTGTTACAAGGCCCCCTTCTGCTGCTCACTCTGCCGGGGGCCCTCTCCCTTCTGGGGGAGCCCCCGGACCCACCACTCGCCCCCTCCTTTCTTGTCTGCCCTCTGCACGCTGAGGGCCCTGCGGTGCGTGCAGAAGGTGACCCTTGGGGTCCTCAGGGCGTTTCCCAGCAGCCGGGGTTCCTGCTCCTCGGAGAGCAAGCCCTGATGGCCAAGACACCCCGAGACCCGGGCCGGGCGCCGTGTGGGCTGCTCTGGTGGGGGTGTGCCTGCCCCGCTTCCAAGTGCGCTCACGGGTGTCCCCTCCCTGAAGGCAAAGGAGGCCCAGGTGAAGGTGGCTGAGGTGGAGGGCGAGCAGGTGGACAACAAGGCGAAGCTGGAGGCCACGCTGCAGGAGGAGGCGGCCATCCAGCAGGAGCATCGCGAGAAAGAGCTGCAGAGGCGGTCCCAGGCGGCGGTGAGCGGGCAGCGGGGCGGTGGAAGGGCTGGGCCCATGGGTGGGGTGGGGGCACGGGGAGGCAGACGCACTCTTGCGGCTCGGGCGCCAGTCAGCGCAAGCGGCCGGCCCTGAGGCCCCGAAGCTGGGGTTCGAGGCTGTGGCGACCTGACCGAGGCCTCCGGCAGCCCATAGGTGCTGGGGCGTGGATGCAGAAGCTGCGTGACTGCGCTCATCACGCGCTGCGCCCACGTGGAGGGTCCTGCGGCGGAACCGGGCGGAGGCAGACCCCACTGCCAGCCGGCCGGGCTCTGTAGACCTTGCCCCGCGCCTGGCGGCCCTCTGGCCAGCGGCACGTCTGCCGGTGTGGATGCCTGGGAAGGCCACGGTCTGATGGGTGGTGCTGAGCCGGCAGCGGCTTTGCGTTTCAGAAGGAAGTGGAGCCTGAAGTGGTGGCAGAAGGTGCCCCTGGGAGGCTGGTGGTCGAGCCGCAGTCGGAAGTGCCTGATGTGACCCTGCCGTCCGAGGCCCTGACGGACAGCGCGCCCGTCCTAGAGGGCTTGAAGGTAACGGCGCCCGCCTGGAGGGAGCGGTGTTGGAGCCGCACCACAGGGCCAGCGAGCCTGCCTGCAGGGTGGGGGCTCCCGAGGAAGTGGGGCCGGAAGGCCGCAGCCTGGCTTCTCAGGGTGACGGTGGATGGTCGAGGGGCGAGGAGAGCGAGGCCGGGGAGGGTGAGGCGGCCCTGCCCTGGCTGCGGCCCCTGTGCTCTGCGTGGCAGGGCCCCCAGCGGGGAAGCCCCCCTTGCTGTCCCCTTCCCAGCTGCCCGGCGCAGGGGGCCCGACGTGCGGTGCGCGCTGGGCGTGCTCGCTTCTGGCAGCCTCGCCGTCGTGGTTGTAGCCCATGTTCCTCATGAGACGCCTTCTGCCGGGGGAACCGCCAGGTGGCCCCTGGCACACGGAGCATGATGGGCAGAGCAGCTTCTGAAGGCGTGTTGGGGGCAGGAGGTGTTTACTAGATGGGCGGCAGCAGCGTCGGGCAGCTGGAATAGGAGACAGAAACCAGGACGGCAGCTTTATGTCTGGGGATTCCCAGCGAGGTCCCGGGGTGGGGCGGGTGGGGGACCACCGCATTCAGAGGGGTCAGAGGGGGGACGAGGCTGTGGTGGGGGGTGCGCGTGAAGTCGAGTGTGTTGATACCTGGGTGGAGGGGTGGGCCTCGTCACGTGTCCTGAGGGCCGGGTGGATGGGGACTGACCCCTGATGGGCCCCGCGGGGTCATTGGAGGTGGAGGGAAGGGCCCCATTGCAGGGCCTCAGGGAGGAGTCTCCTCCAGTCCTGTGCGTATAAGAAGAGAAAGCATAAAGCATCAACACCGGGGGTCTTGGTGAAGGGAGCTGCGGGCTGCAGGACTGGTGTGGTGTGGTGGGAAGGGGCTGGCGTAGCCTGGGACAAGTCCGGTGAGCCTCTGTCCCCCTGGTGATGGCCCAGGAGACAGATGAAGACCCACACGCTCTTGTCACTGAGGAGAGGCTGAGAGGAGGGGGGTCCCGGGAGCCTGGGCTGACCTAGGCTTGAAGGGTGACCCTGGGAAGGGTCAGGAACTGAGGTACCAGGGTCATTTTGAAGGCAGTTTGGGGCTGAGGCCAGGAAGCTGAACAGAGGCGGGGCCTGGTCGCGGGCCCTTGGAGCGTGGTCTGGGATTAGGGGTCACTCGTCAGCAGTAGGGCCAGGATGGTTGGCTGTCTCCATGGAAACAGATGCATTCCATTTCCAGTGGATTCAAGACTTAGACGTGAAAGGACATTTAAACTCTCCGGAGAGCTTATGAACTAAGGATCGCTAAGGATTTCTTAGCAAGGAGCACAAACCTTTAAAAACTTAACACTGGGGCTTCCCCAGTGGCGCGGTGGTTGAGAGTACGCCTGCCGATGCAGGGGTTGCGGGTTCGTGCCCCGGTCCGGGAAGATCCCACATGCCACGGAGCGGCTGGGCCCGTGAGCCATGGCCGCTGAGGCTGCGCGTCCGGAGCCTGCGCGTCCGGAGCCTGCGCTTTGCAACAGGAGAGGCCACAACAGTGAGAGACCCGCGTAGCGCCAAAAAAAAAAAAAAAAAAAAAAGACATAAAAACTTAACACTGAAGAACCTTGGTTTGTTGGAAAGATGCCACAGAGAGTCGGGGCACCGCCGTTTCCTATTTGCAGCACAAGGCTGGGTCTTACCGGTACTGACCAATTTACTCAGACAGAAACCTGAATAGCTCTAGGAAGTTGAGTTGGTAGCTGAAGAACCTCTCCACAGGGAAAGCCCCAGACCCACATGGCTTCAGGGGTGAAGTTGCTGGTGAGTCCAAACATGTAAAGAATAAACCCTTCCCGTGCTACACAAGCTCTTGGCGGAAAGTTGAGAAGAGGATATTCTGAGATGAGCTGCCCCTGATGCCAAAACCAGGTGGATACGAGACAGCTACAGACCAGCACCTGTCCTGAACACAGGTGTGAAATTCTCAACAAGTTTCCAGTAAGTGAAATGCAGCTGTTCTGTAGAAAGGATAATACACTGTGACCTGGTGGGGTTTGTCCAAGGAATACAAAAAAATCAGTCAATGTAACGAGCACATTAACAGCCTCAAGAGAAAAACGATCATTTCAGCAGATGCACAAAAAGCGCTTGGCAGAATTCAGCGTCTCTTCTCAATTGAAAAGGTCTCTCAGCAAACCAGCGGGAGCGAACCTTCTCAACCCCACTTAAAGCAGCCAGAGTGGCCCCTGCGGTCACAGGATCCCTAACGGTAGCACGGGCGTCTGCTGTCACCACCGGTTCAGCATCGGACTGCGGGACTGGCCAGGATGGTTAGAGAAGAACAAGTAAAATCGCACAGAAGCGAAGCTATTCACGGGTGACGTGAGCACCTAAAAGGTCATTGTACTTGTTTGTACTAGTAATGAACAATCAAGCTGAAATTCTAAGAAGCATATCACACAGTAGTATCCAGAAAATGAACTACTTAGGGAAAGTTTGAAAGTAGATATGAAGACCTGTACAGGATGCTGTAAAGTGTTGCTGAGGTAGATTAAAGCAGTAACTAAATGGAGAGCTTCACTGCACTCGTGGATGTGAAGACTCGGTGTTGGTGGGATGTTAATTCTCCGCAGCCGATCTGTGGATTCAACACCATCAAAATCCCAGCAGGCTTTGTTGTTGACATTGACAGACTTACTCTAAAACATATATGGAAATTCAGAGGACCTAGAATAGCCACGACGATGGAGAGAAGCAGGTTTGGCGTATCTGCGGATGGAATCGTGCACAGCGGTCAGAAGGAACACACCGTCATGTGGGTGAATCTCAGGGTGACGGAGCTCGAGCCATGTGATACCGTTTGTCAGAATTCCAGCAAACGAGGCTGTCGTGGCAGAAGGCAGGCCAGTGGGGTGGGGGTGGGGACGTGGGCACAAGGAAACCTTCAGGGTGACGATACTTCTCTGTCGGGTGGTGGTCGCTCCGTGGCTATGCACGTCTGCCGGACACATTTGCACAGGTGCGCTCGGGTGCAGGAGGCCCCTCGGAGAGCGAAGACGGTGACTGCAGGTGCCTGTCGCCTCGCCCAGAGCCCAAGACGGGCACGCGCAGTGTGGACACGGGACACGGATAGAAAAGTGGCCAAGCCTTCGGGGGAAAGCCAGTTACTCCCCTTCATGTAGGGTTTCGGTTTGCTTGTTTATTTTCTTTCCAGGAAGAGGAAATAACTCAGGAGGAAATTGACATACTCAGTGATGCCTGCTCGAAACTGAAGGGTCAGAAGAAATCTCTGACGAAAGAGAAGGAGGAGCTGGAGCTGCTGAAGGAGGACGTCCAGGACTACAGCGAGGTGCGGCGTGGGGGGAGGGGGGGCGGGGCGGGGCTGAGGCTACACACAGAGTAAACCCAGGCTGCATCGCCCCGAGTATTCAGTGATGCCTCCGTCAGATAAGGGAAAAGCTGGCCAAATGGTCTTTGGAGAGAAAACTGAATTTAAGTAAATCTTATTCAGTAGCTTTTCTAGTCATCCCACTCTGTCACTTTCCCCTGGAATGCTGGCCATTGGCCCTTGTCGATGACACGCATATATCTTTTTAGTTTCTAAACACATGAAGGTATCAGATGAACAGTCTGGTCACTTGGTATATGAAATCTTATTTTGTTCATGATTCCCCAAAAGAGACTTCTTTCTTACACACTATTTATTTATTTATTTATTTTAAGATTGGTAAAAATAATCTGTTATTTTCTGAACTTTGTCTTGGCAACCCTCTTGTGTGGGTTCTCCAGTCCCCACCTCACCTCCCGTTCTTCCCTGTAACGCTTGCTCCTAGGGAAAACCACAAGTTGGAATTTAAGAAGGCACTCACCATTCCTGGATTCTTTCACCGTCAGGAAGAAAGTCGGGGGTTCAGGACAGAGTTCATTTCCTTTGCTACAAAAACAGTGCTTGAGTTTGCAGTGAGAACCAATTTGCATGATAGACAGCAGTAAGCCTGCTGCTTCGTGGCCCCAGTTAATGGGACCGCTCCGTGCACAGCCTAGACCTTTCCACCTTGATGATGGAGTCTGGGTTAACCCAGTACTTCTGCAAGGTGAACTTAAGGTTTCTTTTTTAGTTTTAAGGCAGTCTTTTTACAAGCAAACAATTTTATTAGGACTTGCAGGAGATCAAGAAGGAACTTTCAAAGACTGGCAAAGAAATCTACGTGGAAGAGTCTAAAGCCAGCAAGAGGCTGACGAAGCGGGTACAGCAGATGATCGGGCAGATCGACAACCTGCTCACGCAGCTGGAGGCCGATCAGAAGGCTGGCAAGCTGGGCGTGGCCGCCGAGGGCTCGCCTGCAGGGTGAGTGTGCGACGTGGTTGCCGGGGGCCTGGAGCCCGGGGGGGCCCAGGGCCTTTCTGACCGGAGCGCGTTTCTCAGCTTTGGTGACCAGCTGCCCCGCCCTTCTGACCTAGCGGCTGCAGCCAGAACCCAGGTGTCCCCACTTCTCCACGACACTGTCACTGAAGCGGCCCCAAGTTGGGTCTTCCCTGCACGCGTGTGTGCTCACACACACAAGCGCACGCACACACGGTGCAGCGCTGTCAGCCCACGTCTGGAGGACCTGGGCTGCGGCTGCCTGCTCTCCCTGTGTCCACCGCCCCTCCCCCAGCTCTCTCCAGGCTGTTGTCACCGGTCCTTCCACAGTGTCCTTCGGATCACAGCTCCCTTGGGAACCACCAGCCTCTCCCTGTCCCTTCTCCCCTTCCTCCAGCCTCCTCCCTCTTCCTGAACCCCTACACACAGGCAACTCAATAATGACCCCCTGCGTGGGGGCCGGCTCTGCACTGGTGTGTCCCACATGCCTGGGACAGCGGCCAGCGGGGGCCAGTGTCGTGTGAGTGGCTGCCGGGCAAATGAAACCCCCCCAGGTGGTAGCGACTGACACTCGGCGCTCCCGTGGGCCAGACACCGCACCACGAGCGCCCATGTCTCCAGGGGGCAGGCAGGCGGGCTGGCTGCAGGGCCCCCGCTGTCCTCAGGTCAGCGGCCCTTCCCCCTGGGCGAGGCCAGTGTCCCCGCTTGGATTGACCTGCTGTGCTGTGTGGGCCCACTGCCCTCCACCTGGTCGGAGGGCAGTGTGGCCATACTCAGCCCCTCCCACCCTGACCAGGGCACAGGCAGGCCTGAGGGACCCACTGGCCTCGTCCCCACTGGAGAGGCCGGGCTCGCTGGGCGGCTGCGCACACACAGGAGACCCTGGACGGGGCGGTGGTTTCTGTTTCTGTGTCCAAGTTGGCTGGGTGTTCCCAGAGGACGGGGCGAGGGAGCTCTGGAGGGAGGGGCTGTCCAGGGCAGGTCTGACCCACGGGGCCCCAGTGCGGCTGTAGGGGGCGCCAGCTATGCCGCATGCGGGCTGTGTTCCCCAGGGAGACCGTCATCAGCGTTGCTGAGCTCATCAGTGCCATGAAGCAAATCAAGCACATTCCCGAAAACAAGCTCATCAGCTTGGCCTCGGCCCTGGACGAAAATAAGGACGGCAAGGTCAACATCGACGACCTCGTCAAGGTGGGTCGTGGGGGTCTTGCTGGCAGCCTTTTCCACCTGTGCGTCCACCCGAGAGGCCCCTGGGGCTGGTCTTGCCCTCGCCGCAAACAGAGTGGAGTCAGGGCAGTGAGGCCGTCCGTCCAGAGCAGGCCACCGGCTCTTGCTTGGCCTCCCCTGGCCCAGCCCTGGCCGGGTCTGCGGAGCATGGTGTTGGGGGGGCTGGGCCATGGCAGCCCGGAGGGGATGCCTGTGGCCCTCGGGGCTGGGCCTCGGGACCCCTGGGGGTGGCCGGAGGCCTGAGAGGGTGCCGGGAGCTTGGGCAGCCCAGGCGACCTGCACGGGGCTCCGCCTCCACAGGATGGCCGTGGGCTCTGGCGTTCCTGTGGAGAGCACGCCTTTGCCGGCAGCTCTCATGGCTCCAGGGTCTCTCCGGCCCGTCGGGGACTTTCCACTCAAACGTCTGCCTAGAATGTCAGCGGACGTCACTCTGGTCGGGAGCGCGGCCTTCCCTGCTCGGGGGCCGAGCGCCATCACCCCGGCGGCAGCAGTGGCTGGGCGGGGCCCATCGTCTGGGGCCCCTCCTTGGTGCCCACGGCGCTCTGCCCGAGCAGGGCCCGGCCCGGCAGCCTCGCTGTGTCGTCCATCCCACCTTCCTGCAGCCCTGCGACCCGAGGGAGGCACAGTTGGCGCCCTCACCTGGGCCCGCTCCCTGGCGGCTCATAGCCTGGGCTGGGGCTGTGGAGCCTGTTGGCTCCGTGCGGGTGGGGGTCTGGCCCTCAGAAGACCGGGGCAGATGGAGGACCCAGGGCCCCCGGCGGGACAGCGTGGCCTGTGGGTGCCAAAGGCCATCCCAGCCTGGTGGCCGTGTGCCGTGTGCCCTCCGTGTCCTGAGGGGAGATTTCATGCTGTGAAGGGGCAGAGCCACCTCTGAGGCCCTCGTCCCTTCCCGTGTGTGCAGGTGATCGAGCTGGTGGACAAAGAAGACATCCACATCTCCACCAGCCAGGTGGCTGAGATTGTGGCCACGCTGGGGAAGGAGGAGAAGGTGGAGGAGAGGGAGAAGGCCAAGGAGAAGGCCGAGAAGGAGGCCGCAGAGGTGAAGAGTTAGGGCCCGCCGGCTCGCAGGTGCCTTGGTGGCCCTTTGTGCGTCTGCCGCGGCGGTCCTAACGTGACAGTTATTGCTTTGAAGTGATTCTTAGAGACAGATCTAATATTTTGTCTGGAATAAATCAGAGACTTCATAATCGGTAATTTTTAATTTCCATCATTCCACGAAGATTCAGCCAGTCTGGATCCCTGAACCCCTCCAGGGAGTCTGCTCTGGATTCACGCGGTGGCCCAGTGCTGCTGTGGTCCCAGCTGTGGCAGGCAAGCGTGCGGCCTGCCGGCAGCGGGGGTCATGGCCCTGCACAGCCCCCTGGGCTCCTGAGGCGGCTCGGGCCTCCCCGCGTGTCTCCTGGCGGTGTCTGCTGCGGGAGGAGAGAGGACCGGCCGCGTGGACTCCCTGTGCCCATGGAGCCCCAGGCGTGGGATTGGAGTCGTGCAGACACAGCCGCCTCGGCCTGGAGAGGACGCTGCGTGAGTCGTGGGCCTGGATTCGCACAGATCAGTGTGAATAGGAGCCACTCGTGCGCGCTCCCAAGCTCACACCTGCAGCGAGTGAGCAACACGCCCGTCATCTCCATGGCCTCTGGAGGGCCGCGTTCTCTGACGCGGATGTCAGGTCTCCTGGAAGTTCGCTCTGACGTGTGTATCCGAGCTCTTTCTTGAGTTCTCTTTGATTCTCACCTAACCCTAACCACTTAACTGGTACAGAATTTCCTCACATGACAGTCTGCCCACCTGAGTAAGTCCGACGTAATTATGCCAGGAGAGGTGCTAATGAAGCCCTGGACAGTGAAGCATCTCGGGTGCAGTCATTTGTTGTGCTTTTAGGAAGTGTCCTCATTTGGGGTGTTCGGAGCGGGTGTCACCGCGTGTCCGGTGATGGGTCCACAACCGGCAGCTTGGGGAGGCCGGTGCTCCGTGGCGGGGGGGGCGGGGGTGCTGGGCGGCCTGCGGCCCCAGCTCTGTCCGGCTGCCCACGCGAAGGCTGGGTCAGGTACGGCAAGAACGTTCTTTGGGGGAAAACAGACATAGGAATCGGAAGACGTGGGCCTAGAGTGGCCAGATGAGCTGAGGGAGGACGACGACGAGATGATCGCTTCCAAGTTACTTGAAACTTTCTACCCAGCCACTAAAGAAGAAACTCGACAACATAAGCTTCTGTATTCTCGGATGTAAACCTTCGTAAAGGGACAGTGGTTCTAAAGGGTTCTTCGTTCGGTTATTCAAGAGGCACGTTCCCCACGCTTAGTTGATACTTCCGAGTCCTCTCACACGTGTTTCAGTGGCCTGGTTTTCCGCTGCGGAAGCGTGCTTGCTCGTGAACTTCGTGGTAGCCGGCGTGCCGCGGATGGGGTCGTCCTTGCCGCCTCCGTCCTCACCTCGCTGCCTTCGCCAGGCGCCCGGGGCGTCCCCGTCGCTGCCATTGCACACCCACCCCGCATCCCCCCCGCCCTCCCGGATCGTGCGTGTCTGCGCCCCCAGTGCAGCGGGACCCTTCGCTGGTGTTTGTACCGTGGGCCACGGTCTGCTGCAGGCTTCCCCCTTCGCGTTGCTTGTTTTTACTGTCCTGAACTTTATTTATTGCCGCTGACAGGGGTGCCCGGGTGCAGGTGTATGGAACGCGGCTCTGGGAACGAGAGTCTTATGTGACGAGCGAGGCGTCAGGGCCGCCGTCTGTTGACTCAGTGCCCGGTGCCTGTGCCCGGCCTTCCCGAGCTTTCTCAAGAGGGCGCCTGTGTCCTCGGGATCTGTGACGTCCTCGGGATCTGTGACGCGGAATGGGAATTCTTCCTTCGCTCCACCTAAACACCAGTTTCTTCATTAGGGATTCAGGAAGTTGGCACGTGGCTTCCAGAGTCGCTTTGGAATATCCAAATCCAGACTTTGAGAAGGAAGGGCACCTGGTAACTTGCAGAGAAGAACCTCTAGGCAGTGCTCCTCACGGCGGGCCCTGGGCCGCTGGTGGCTCTGTCTGCGTGTCCGCCAGGGGCCCAGGGCCGGCTTGGCCTGAGGGCCGCCTCCTCGGGCTGTGTGTAAACACCTTTTTTAGAAATAGTGTTTTTATTAAAATATCAAATTCGTGTTCCTGTAACAGCTCAAAACCAGATTTGTGAACCGTGTGGCCCACTGGCAGTCAGGGCGGGAAATGGCAGAGCTGTCTGGGCGTCTGGTCCCAGCCTCGCGGCAGGAGAGCGTGACGAGAGGGCCTTCCAGCGCTCTGGTCCTGGCCTCTGGTGTCCCCTTGTGCTGTGACCGCGTGCCCTGCCCGTCCCCTCAGACTGTGCTGGTGACTAGGCACTCGAGTTGATGTAAGGAGAAGGTTGAATAAAGTGCTGTCGTGATGGCCTGTCTTCCCTGTGACGGTCTGTCTGTCAGGTCGGCGAGGCAGCCACTGCCTGACCAGGCTCTCCTCTCCCAGACCCTCAGAGGCCCCGGGGTGGGGGGTGGTCCCTGGTGGGCAGGGCTGGGACCCTGGCCAGCCCTAGGGGGTGGAATTCTGTTCTGAGAGACTGAGGGCCCCTGGGATCAGGGACAGCACTGCCTAAGGGCTGTGCCCTCCACTGTCTGAGGGGGCCCTCGGGAACTGCGGTCTCCCCGACACCAGGGCAGGGCCCAGAGAGCCGACGGGGTGTGCGGACCGGGGGCCAGCCCGCAGCGCCCCCCCGCCCCGCACCCACTGCCTCTCCAGCCCTCATCTCTGGGCTCCAGGGGCAGGGGGGGCCCTACCCTGGGCAGAGAGCTGAGGCCCAGCTGGGAGGGCCGCCAGGCAGAGGGTCCTACCTCCCCATCCTCCCAGCGTGGACAGACCGCCCCCCGTGAGCTGGGACGTCCAGCCTGTCTCAGGCGGCCTCACCCCTGCACCGGCCCCAGGTCCTGTGGGGGCTCCTTCTACCCTTGCTGAGCCCCGACCCCTTGCCCAGGGTCGTCCTCACCTGCACCCCATCTCTCCCTGAGCCTGGCCTTGGCCACAGTCTGCCCCAGGGATTCTGCGGGCTCGCACGTGGGTCGTGACCCGTGTGGAAGGGAGATGTCCCTGGGGGTGCAGGCGCGGGCAGGGGGCTGCTGGGCCTCAGTGGCTTCTGTCCAGGTTCATCTCACCCCCGGCAGGCACCCAGTCCCCTCATGCTGAGGACTGAGTGTGTCCACTGCACTTGGACCCTCCTCAGGCTGGGCCCCGGGAGAAGGTGGCCGGGGTCGGGGCCGTGCGAGTCTTCAGGTACCAGCCGGTGCCCCAGGATTCGAGGCTTCTCACTTCTGTGGTTCAGAAGGTCACATCGAGGGTCACCAAGGGCTCTGGCAAGGCTGACCCAGGGCGGGGGCGGGCAAGGGGGCTATATATAGTCCAGGGACACCACAGCCAACCTAAAGGGACGCTTCGGGCCAAAGCGAGGACAGAGTGAGTAGCAAAAAAAGACAAAATCGATCATAAACAAAAATCCACACACCCAGCTGATCCTCAGGAAAGTCTTTCCCTGCTGATGGAGATTCTTAAACAGCGAGAACAGGTGACAGGAAAGAATTGGGGACTACCCTGTTTTCTCAGGAGGAAATAGCGCCCATCCCAGGAAGCTCTTCAGGGAGAACTCCAGGTGGTGGACAGATGGGAGAAACGCTGGAACCCACCCGGATGGCTACCCTGGGGTCACGGGGGTGGGGAGCCGGGCGTGCGGGGCCACGGGCTGTGTGCCCCAGGCACTGCCCCAGACACCCAGCCGGGGAAGTCTCATGACCCCCCACAGGAGCCGCCAGCATGTCCCGTCCATGGCCATCCCCCTCCAAAAGCCACACGTAGCGGGAGGAGGGACAGCCAGATGGGGTCCTGATTTAAAACCTTTAAAACCTGCATCAACTGCGGTGGGGGGGCGACTGGGGACGTTCTGTTCCCGGTGGCGTCATGTGTTTTTACACGTGGTGATGCGGCCCCCTGAAGACCATGGGGCCGAGAATGTATTCAGCCACCCGCCTGGGGAAGAGGACACCGAGAGGTCGCTGTCCAGCCAGGCGACACTGCAGGGTGGGAACAAGATTCCGGAGGCCAGGGGGCCAGGACACAGGTGCAGACGCACATACCAGGCGAGTCACCCCAGGCCGCGAGGGGAAGGCAGAGGGCAAGGCCGGACCTATAGGTCCGAGAATGGGGGCTCCGGACCCTCTGAGGGCGGGCGGAGTGCTGGCGCCTTGCTCCCTAAGCCCCGCAGCAGCCCGCCCCCGGGCCTGGGCCGGACCCCACCGGCCCTGGGGCTCTGAGAAGACGCCCGCCGGGCCGCGGGTGGAGGCGGGGCCGAGGTGGGGGGCGGGGCCAGGCGGGCGAGGGGGCGGGGCAGTATTGAGGAGGGGCGGGGCTGGGCGGGGAGGTTCCGGGGAGGACTGAGCAGCTCCCCTGTCGGGCCCCCCAACCTGCCCACCTGGGCCCGTTCTTCTCCGGCCAGCGCCCCCCCTCCCCCGGGTCTCCGTCCGGTGTCCCGGAAAGCCGCGCCTCACCCGCAGCCAGTCCACTCGGTGTCCAGAGCGCGCACCCGGAGCCCAGCCGGGTTCAGGCAGGACAGAGGCCGGGGGCAGAGCTGGGGCTCGGCCCGGCCAGCGCTAGAGGGCCCCGCACCACGCCCGCACTGCGCCCGCCTCGCCGCCTCCCCGCCTCCTGGCCTTGGCCTCCCTCCAGACTCTGGCCTTCGCTGGCCTCCTTGCCATCCCCGTCACTATCGCCGCGTGTCTCCCGAGCGTTGGACACAAACACGGGGTCTCTGGCAGGCTGGAGGGGCTTGGGGGCCGGGAGCGCTTTCCCGAGTTGGGTCAGGTATTGGGCGGCATCGTTATCCAGAACCAAGCTCCTAGCAACCTCCCCGGCTCTCCAGAAAGAGGCCCCAGAAACCCCCTCAGTTGGAAGGTGAGTTGGACACAGCAATAAGGGGAGCGAGTTTCTTAGAAGCCACAGTAAAAGTTCACACCGTCCAAGACCGTGAGGCACGAGGGACAAAGGGAGGGGCACCAGGTGGCAAAGCAGGGGCTGGGGGGGGAGGGACAGCCAGCCCTGGGCAGCGCTGGGTCCCAGGGAGGGCGTGAGTCTGCATAGCCACCTGTCCCTCAATCCACCCGAGTCCCCCAGTTGGCCTGGGCACTGCTGCCTCCTCCACGAAGCCTTCCCAGACTTACTCCCACCACTGCTGGGTGGGTGCCCTGCTCGGTCCTCCCTCTCCCTCAGGCTGTGAACTGTGCAGTAGACGGGCCCAGATGCTGTCACTGGGTCCTCAGCACCCCAACGAGCTGAGCATCAGCGTGCAGCACCTGCCCAAAGTTGAAGGAGTGGCGGTGGCGGAGCGCAGGGGACAATGGTGGGGCCCAAGGCGGGTGCCAGGCCCGGGAGGGGGTGGGAAGCCAGCCAGGAGCAGGAGTGTGGCCAGGAGTGCAGACGGCTGACTCAGGGCGCCAGGTGAGGGCTTGGTTTACGTGGGGCTCCATGGGGGGGGACCCACCTAGAAACGTCGCCCTCCCCCAGCTGACAGGGTAGGCAGACACCAGGGGCAGGGTGAGGAGAGGGAGGCCTTGGAACCAGCAACAGTTACCTGGATGTGACCCTCAGGGCCCCTGAACTCCACGAGCTGGGGGCAGATAGGGGATGGGCAGGCCCAGAGGATTTCCCCATTGCCTTCTCCCACAAACACATCACTTGCATTCCCTGCCCTTGGAGACCCCCGACCAAGGCAGTGAAGACCACTGGTGACCCTGAGGTTCCGCCCTGCCAGCGTCGGGCCCCTGTGCACACCGGATCACCCTCACCCTAGCTCTGCCCAGGACACATCGTCTCTGAGCCAAAGACCTGGGCTGGAACGCCTTGGAGAGTGCAAGACCCAGGCAGCCAGCCAGTCTAGTCTGGGGCCCCCACCCCCGCAGCTGTTGCTCCAGCAGCAACTAGTGACCCCTCCCTCCTCGGGGGACAGATGACAGGACTTGCCCCAGGTGGGCAGTGAGTACCCGGGAGCTGCCCGGGACTCCAGGACAGGAGACAAGAAAGCATGGATCTGAACCAGTTGTCTGTTTATTTTTTGGAAAGCACGTCTGCTGGTTTGGGCCAACACCTTTGGCCCCCACAAGGCTGGGGGCCCTGAGAACCGAGACCACCCTGAGCCCGCTGACAAGCAGAGAACAGCCGCCCAAACTCAGGGCCATTAACAGTACAAAAAGTAACAAAACTGAATTTGTGGCTTTCTCTCCCAAGCTTTGAAAGGTAGTCCGGGCTACAAAAGTCTAGAAGCGTTGCGTAAGAAGTGTTAAATCTACCGCAAATACGTCTTGTAAAAACTCAATAAATTATATATATAGATATATATAAACTTGTAACATCTAACATCTGAACCTGCATGCAGGGCTGCCCCCCCGCCCCGAAACTGCCTCCCTGCCTGCAACACGTGGCAATTAGAAGAACCTGTATGAAAATACCAGCTTGCTTTGAAGTCTAAAAAAATAAATCTCCTAAAGAAAAATCCTATAGAAATTACTTCTCCTGCAAAAGAAGGCCAAAGGAAATAAAATATCCCCTCGGAATCATCTCAAACTATTAACGACCCTTTAGGGTGCCAGGGGGCTGGCTCCGGCCTTGGGGTGTGGGCTGGGCACACCCTCAGCAATGCCCCTAAACAAAGCATAAACCATCTCACTGTTAATAAGTTAAAACTGAAGCCTCTGCCGTGCAGCTGGCCGAACGCCGGGGGCCTGGGGAGTGACGGGGACACAGGCTCTGGGGGTCGATAAATAGCTTTACAAACATACAGGTCCAGGAACAACTGTTAAAACAAAACTGCGGTGCCAGAAAAGCCCCTCCAACCTCTGCTGGCTTTGGCGCCTCAACGGCGAGCCCCCAGGGCGCCTCGCTCGACTAGGGCACCCCGGCCCCTGCACCCTCAGGGCCCCGTGCCTCAGTTGTACCAGCCTGCCTCCATATAGATATTTATATATATATGTATGTGTATATCATATACACAGCATCTATTTATATAAATGTACACTCATTTCTGGAATAAACCTTTCGGATAGAAGTTAAAGGCTCCCGCCTTCAGGTACCCGTAATTTCAGTCTCTGAGAGTCAAGGTGGGAAGTGGGGAGGCCTGGAGGTGGGGAGCCGCTAACACTCACCCCAGGCGCAAGGTGCCACTTGGGTGGGAGGTGTGCCACACGGGGGCTTCCCTGTAGGCTCAGCTTGGGCACTTGGAGGGGGGGCCTCAGCCCACTCTGGACACTGGAGCCCGGCCCACCCCGATGCTCCCTGTGGGGTGGCAGCGGGGGTCAGGGGAGCCTGGGGAGGGGCCCGGCTCCCTGCCCTGAGGAGCCCCACGGGAGAAGCCCCTTACATTCTACGTCCGGTCCACCGGTGCTGCCGGCCCAGGTGGCCAGGAGGTCACCATACAGCAGGGCGGGCAAGCCGGGGACCCCGAGCACACACGAGTGCACACATGCACACATGTGGAAGTTGTCTGTCCATCTGTCCACCTGTTCCAGGTCTTGAGCCCAGGCCGGTGAGACCCGTTGGTCACGGCACACCAGTGGCAGCACGGCAGGCTGGGGTCCGCTCTCACGTTGATGGGGGCTTGGCCCGCAGGCCGCGGCCCTTCACGTCCGCGAGCCCCCGCTGCCTGGCGGGGCCGGGGGCAGCAGGTCATGGGCGAACACGGAGTCGTCCCCTGAGGAGCCGGAGCTGGGGGTGTCCTGGCCGCCCGGCGAGTACTGCTCGAAGGGCACCGACAGGTCGAGGTACTCCTGCAGGCGGGCCGGGGTGGGGTTGCGGTCAGTGCTACGCCACCTCCAACGCCCGAGCTGTCCAGGCCCGGGGCGGGGGGTGGGCGGGGGGCGGCAGTGGGGCCCGAACTCACGTCGGTGGACGTAACGGTGAGCACGCGGTCCAGGTCTTCCACCAGCTGCTTGAAGGTGGGCCTCTGGGAGGGCACGGCATGCCAGCACTCACGCATGATCATGTACCTGCGGGCGGCGCTCAGGTGGGCCCTGCCCTGCGCCCGCGCACCGCGCCAGTCCCCCTCCCTTGGGAACAGCCTCGAGGCCGGCCCTCCCCCTGCCCGGGGGCGGGGCTCAGTGGGGGCCCAGCGGGGTCCCGAGGTGACAGGCGGGTGCGTGCGCTCACAGATCGTGCGTGCAGTTGGCCGGCTTGTCCATGCGGTGGCCTTCCTTCAGCAGCTTGAAGAGCTCCTCCACGGGGATGCCGGGGTACGGCGAGCCCCCCAGCGTGAAGATCTCCCAGAGCAGGACACCGAAGGACCAGCTGTGGGCGGCGGGGGCGCGGCACCGTCAGCCCACCCTGCCGCCCGCGGTCCCCCGTGCATGCGGAAGCCCCAGGACAGACCCCAGTGGGGTGCAGGGGGCTACCGATGGTGGCCGGCTCTGCCCCACAGCTCCCCGGCCCCTGCCCTGGTGTGGCCTGTGCCCCGCCCGGCTCCCCACCCCACCCCCGCCCGGGTCTGGGGGCCACATACACGTCACTCTGGTGGGTGTAGACGCGGTCAAACAAGGCCTCGGGCGCCATCCACTTCACGGGCAGGCGGCCCTGGGAGGAGGAACGGGGCTTGTTGACCGCCGGGCGCCCTCCCGGCTTGAGTCCCCCACCCTCCCCAGGCCGGGCTCACATTGGTGGTCTTCTTGTAGTAGTCGAGGTTGTGCACGTCGCGGGCCAGGCCAAAGTCCGCGATCTTCATCACGTTGTCCTCGGTCACCAGCACGTTGCGGGCGGCCAGGTCCCTGTGGATGCACTGGGGACAGGACCGGGGTTGAGGCGGTCGCCACCGGCTGCTCCCTCCGCCCCCCGGCCGGCCCGGCCCCGCCGGTGCTCACCTTCTGCGAGGCGAGGTACTCCATGCCCCGCGCCACCTGGTAGGCGCAGGAAACCAGGTCCTTGAAGGTGAGCTGCTCCTCGGGCAGCCGGCAAGTGTCGAAGGAGTAGTCCGTGCCCGGGGGCCGCCGCGCCCGCAGGTACTCCCGCAGGTTGCCCTTGGCCGCGTACTCCACCAGCACGTACAGGGGCCCTGCGAGCACCGGGGTCTCAGAGGGGGCTGCACCTGGGGGCCGCCCGTCGCCCACCACGGGCCCAGCACCCACCGCCCTGCGTGCAGGCGCCCAGCAGGTTGATGATGTTCTTGTGTTTCCCGATCATCTTCATCATCTCCATCTCGGACACCAGGTCCGACAGGTCCTTATCTGTGGCGTCATCTGTGCAGGGAGGAGGTTTTGTCAGGCTGGGCCGCCCCAGCCTCGTCCAGGCTCCCCTCGCCACGTCCCTCCCTCACCTTTCAGCATCTTCACCGCCACCGTGACGGGCTTGGCAGCCCGGTCCTTGTCGATGCCGATAGCCTCCGCCATGACCACCTGGCCGAAGCAGCCCTCCCCGAGAGGCTTGCCCAGAGTCAGCCTGGCGGCAAAAGCAGAGAAGCGATGAGCACGCCCGCCCGCTCGAGGCACTGTCCCAGGCAGCCTGAGGTGCAGTGCCACCGCCTCCAGGAAGCCCACCACCCTCGCCCCGGCGACCGTGCTCGTGCTGGTGGGGGACCTTGCCCCCACCCCCCCCCACCCCGGCCTCTGGGCCGGTGAGAGCACTTCCTGGGGCGGGTCCTCCCCGCCACGCCCCAGCCCCATCTCCGGCAGTGGACTACCTGATTCCCATCTGAATGCAGCCGGGTCCGAGTGGGGCCCCTCCCCACCACCGGCCCCCACCGTGTGTGCGCCCCCCGCCCCCCCGGGCCAGGGCCCCAGGCCTTCGCACACCACTGACCGGGCCCGGGACAGCTCCCACTTGGGGTCGGCGGGCAGCTCGAGCTCAGAGACGTTGGCCAGCGCGGGGCCCTCCCCCGAGGACAGCCGGGCGATCCGCACCAGCGGCGTGTTGGAGCTCATGGACGAGCTGGACTCCAAGGACACCTGCTTGGGTCAGCAGGGGCAGGTTGGTGCTGCGGGGCCGCACGGCCGGGGCGCGGGGGCGAGGGTGCGGCCCCCTCAGACCGTAGGCCGAGGCCAGGCCTGGGATGGCTGCCTGACTCCTGCACAGCACTGAGCGAAGACTTCTAAAATGCTCTGTGCCCAGAGTGACCCGGCTCTGTGCGGTGACCACAGAGACCACTGAGGGCTCGGCGCCCCCCACAGCAGAAGGGCTGTCCCCGGGCAGGCCCCAGGCCCCAGGCCTTGACACTAGGAAGGGGACTGAGCGTGGGAGCCCGGGAGGCCGGGGCAGGGGCACGGGCGGCTCGGAACCTGGTATCTACTTTCTGTTACCTGTCGCTTGAGCGGGAAGCGGGAGACCTTGTGCACGGCGGGCGAGCCCAGGCCCTTCTTGGGGGGGCTGCGCAGGCGGCAGAGGGTCACAGCGGCCACCACCAGGATGAAGAGGAGGAAGCCCACCCCGTAGCTGAGGACACCTGCGTACACACTGCCAGCCTCACCAGCCTCCACCAGCTCCTCCTCAGCTGCAAAGACACGGGCGTTGGGGGCCTGGCCCAGCCTCCCAGGAGCCCCCGCGGGCCGCCCTGGGCCGGGCCGGGGGCTCAGCTCCCCTGGTGCGAGCGCTGAGGCCTGAAGGGCCTACTCGTTGAAGGTCCAGCAGCCAGAAATGCCTGGGCCAGGAGGGGCAGACCCAGGACAGAAAGAGCCCAGCGGAGCCAGCGGCACCCTCACCCGCCACCCGGGAGACACCAAAGCCACCGTATCGGCTGCGGGGGACCCCGTTGGGATGGGGCGCTCGAGGGAGGCCCTCTGGGCCAAGACAGGGCCGTGTGGGCTCTGTCCCCATACCGGGCACAGGGCCTGGCTCGAGGGCTCTGCGGTCCCCTGCCTGTCCCCGATGGCGTTGGCGTGTCCCGAGCTGCAGCCCCGAGAGGACAGGCGCAGAGCGAGCGCAGCAGGAGCTGGTACCTGGCAGCACCACCAGCCACGCAGAGTGATGGGAAAACCCGATAGAATTGCCCGCCAGACACGTGTACTCCCCCGCGTCCTCAAAGGTGACATTGCGCAAGGACAGAACCTCTAGCTCCTTGTCGGTGGTGTTAGCGCCCGCCGTCTACAAAGAAAGAACAGAGCGCGATAGGAGAGCGCCAGCACCTCCCGCGGGCACCACAGCCAGAGTCCACGCGGCGACGATCCAGCCAGGCTGCAAGGAAAACGCCGCCACCACCACCACGGCCACGGCCACGGCCACGGCGGCCGAGGGCCCCCTGCCTCGTGCGTCCACACCGAGCCTGAAGCCAGTCCCTCCACCGGCAAGTCCTCTGTCCCAGGTGAGCCAGGCGTGCGACCGGCAGCACAGCAGGAGGGGTTAGCGCGCACCAGGAGGGGAGGCGGGCGGGCAGGCGACAGAGACGGGCAGGAAGTGAGCAGCAGCGGGAGCAGGGGCCAGAGAGAGGGATGGAGGGAGAGCGCGAGAGCCAGAGCAGCGGAAGACGGGCTCCGGCCCGGCCTCGGGGCTGAGGTCCTCCGGGCAGGGGGGTGGGGGGAGGAGTGCGCACGGGGGTGCAGGCGGGTCGGCACAGGCCACGGGGGCTCAAAGCAGGCGGTCACGGCGGAGGCCAGAGAGGCGGCGGCGCAGATGTGGCCACGCCAGGAGCAGAGTGTGAGCCGGGGACGGGGCACGAGCGGCGGGGCGTGCGGGTGGGCGCAGGGCCAGGGCGTCGGAGCTGGAGCTCGGCGTGCCAGGCAGGCGTGGGACAGAGTTGTTACCTGCTTGGGGCCCGTGAACACGCAGCCAAAAGGCCTTCTCAGCCACGCCTATGAAATTGGAGGCTCGACAGAGGTACTCGCCCCCGTCGCGCTCGGACACATTGGCCAGGCGGAGGCGCGCGTCGGCCTCCACACTCTCACTGATCCACGACTGCAGGGACAAGAGACCCGGCTCAGGCGCGGAAGCCCCGCCGGGCATGGAAGTGGCCGCGCAGGAGCGGGCCTGTCTAGACCCCAGGCTCTGAGGCTCTGAGACCCCCAAGGAGCGGATGGGCGGACTAGGCTGTGCCAGCTAGGAAGGCTGCCTGGAGGCGGCTGTCGTCTCCGCGGATGCGCCTTCCCCTCATCCACCCCAACAGCCCGGAGCGCAGCCCTGGCTGGTGGCGCTCAGAGACGCCCTCCCAGGGCACTGGAGCTGCCCACCGCGGGGGCCCCGGCTGCCACACGGCCGGGCCGAGAGCACCCGGCACCGCCCCGCGGCTAGTCTGGACCCCTGCTCCCGCCCCGCAGGCCCATCTCATCTCTAAACAGATGTTTCTCTTTGGGCTGCAAGTGTCGCAATCACCCCAACTCGGGGCGCCCCCACCCCCGGGGCCGTGGGAACAAAGCTCAGGCGGTCCTGCCCTGAGGGCCCAGTGAGGTGGGCGGGTGGCCGTCTGAAGGCAGACAAGGGCGCAAGGACACAGGGCTCACTGTAGGTCCTGGCGTGCTGGGCCGGGCCCCACCTCCCGAGCCGACCCCCCCGCTGCTTCTCCCCGCAGGTCCAAAGCCTGTGCCCCGACCCCCGTCCCTTTAAACACGACAGGCCTCCTGCCTGGGATGCCCTCCCTGTCCCCGGCGAAAGGGGCCCCCGCGGGGCCGGGCCCGATGGCTCACCTGCAAGGAGTCCCCCGCCCCCAGCCCGCCTGCCCCACCCAGCCAGCGGCGCGGCGGGGCCCACCTTGAGCACCGTGACATAGGGTGTGCCGTCGGGCCCCACTTTGCTGCCGTTCACCTCCACGTGCTTGAGCCACTGGATGTGGGGCTGTGCGTCGCTGTACACCTTGCAGTGGAATTCCACGTCGCTGCCCAGCACCGCCGTCTGGTTGGCGGGCAGCCCCGCCTGCAGGATGGGCCGGTGCGGGGAGCGCTCTGCGGGACAGGGGGCGCTCAGAGGCTGCCTGAGCCGCGCCCGCTTGCCGCCCGCACCCGCCAGCCCGGGCCTCACCCAGCACGTCCAGAGTGTACGTCTGCCGGATGCTGCCGAACTTGTTCTCCACGACGCACGTGTAGTTGCCGCGGTCCGAAGGCACCACGCTCTCCATGACCAGGCTCCACTGCTGGTGCCGCAGCTGCAGGTGGACACGGGTGAGCGGACGGCGGGCTGTGCCCTGCTGGCCGGCACCGAGGCCCCAGCGCCCCCCGCCGGGCCCACCTTGATGCCCCCGATGCGGTGCTCGCCTCGGAACTCCTTGCCGTTCTTCAGCCAGGAGATGGACGGGGTGGGGTTGCCGGCGGCTGGGCAGCGGAAGCGAACCGTGTTGGCCGCCGGCACCGCCAGCAGCTTCTTGTCCATCCGCTCGGGCCGTGTCCAGTAAGGGGCCCCTGCTGGCAGAAGGGCGCGGGAAGGCTGTGACCAGGGTGGGAGTAGAGGCCTGCCTGCCCCGCGCCAGCCTCAGTCTCCCCTCCTGTGTAGGAAAGGTCGGCCTTTTGAAGACCCCTGCCTGGGCTGGACGAGCCTTCGGTGGCCTCAGGTGGCCACCTCCCGGCATTCAAAAGCCAGGTCCCCTCCCTTCCCGTCCACTTCCCTCAAGCACCTCCTCCAGCCGAGAGGACCCCGGGCGCCACACCACGGCCCAGGAGCCTTCACGACGCAAAGGTGTCCTCCCAGGGGAGCACCCACCCACCCAGGCAGGCCCACCAGAGGGGAGACGCAGCCCGCAGAGGGACCAGGTCACAGCGGGCTAGGAAGCCCGGCTGCATGCACGGGCAGGGCCAGGCCTCGGGAGCTCACCAGGAGGCAAGACCCAGCCACCCGCAGAACCCGGAGCCTTGAGACCAGCCAGGAGCCACTCTCCACACCATGGGCGCCAGGTGGGGACGCGGTGAAAGGGTGTCTGGGAGGCCCTGCTCCCCCATCCTGTTTTCCAGGACCGTCCCACCCCCACCCTCACAGCCCAACTGGCTTTTCTCCCTTGGGGCTGGGGTGAGGCTGCATTCCCACCACGGGGAGGCTGGGTGGGTGTCCCCAGGAGGGAGGGAGCCTTTCCCCGCGACCCTGCTGCCATCCGTGCAGCCACCTCCGAGAGGGTGCCGAAGCCCGGGTGGGGAGCAGTGTGGGCAGGCGCCGGGGGTGGCGCCTCCAGAGCTCTGGGGGCCGGTGTCAGACACCCCAGGGTGGCCCGGGGAGCCCGGCAGGGAGGGGCCGTTCCCTGGGACTGGAGACCGCGATGCCTTCAGGAAGGCAGCTCTGCCAGCAGCCCTGCTGCGTGGCCCTGAGCCCACTCAGGAAGAAGAACGCCAACCCCCTGCCTGGGACCGCCAGGGCGAGCGGGACACACAGGGGACAGGCGGGAGGCGGCGGGGCGCCCGCCGGGCCCTCACCCCCGTCCCGCATCTCGGGGCATCTCAAACTCAGCTCCTCCAAAACCAGACGCCACCTCCCTGAGCCGGCCCCCGCCCGCTGGGCAAAGCCCTTGCTGCTCACTGTTCCAGGCGCTGTCACCTCAGCCTGTCACCGGAAAGCACCGCGCAGCCCCTTCACAGTGATATGCCGGGACCTGCTGTCCCTGCTGCTCAGCGCCACCCCCCCCCACCCGCACTGTCTCAGTCGCCCCCCACCGGCCCTAACCCCTCTGTCCGCTGCCGCCTGCCCTGTCTCAGGCACACGTGGGACGGGCCACCTCGCCCACAGGCCTCACTGCCCCGGCCCCGGCCACACCGGCCCCCCCGGCTGCTCCTGGAGACCCGGGCCCCAGTCCCCTCCCCACAGCACGGTGCCCCATCCCACCCGTCACCTGCCACCCGGAGCCCAGAGCTGGGCACGCATCGCCGCCACCCCACACTAAGGGGCCCCTACGGAGGTGGCCCCCAGACCTCGGTCTCTCCCCTGCCTGGTGAGCAGGGCCCCAGTGGGAGGTCGGTCCCCAGCCCTGGGCAGCCCCGCGCGCCTGGAACCCGGCCTCACCTGTGTCTTCAGCTTCGTCTTCCCCATCTTCATCGTCTCCTGAGGACGGAGCATCTGTAGCGCAGGCGAGAGGGAAATGTGGGAGGTGGCCCTGCGACCAGGCAGGGGCCCCTCACTCCGACGGCGCCTCCGGGGGCCTCCCCTCCCCCAAGGCCACCAGGACCCTCGGGAGCGTCGTGGGCCCCAGCAGGCCCTACCTGTCACGCGCACGGTGAAGTGGCACAGGACACTCTGCGTGAGGCGCTGGCGGCAGCTGTAGGCCCCGGCGTCCTCATGGGAGGCGTTGAGCACCTGCAGCCGCTGCGGCCCCACCAGGATGCGGTCTGAGGGCGCCAGCCCCACGCCGTCCTTCACCCAGACCGTGGGCCCTGAGGGAGCCCCCGCGGGCCAGTGGCAGCTCAGCTCCACGGTGTCCCCGCTGCCAAAGACCAGCTCCTGCTGGCCAGGCTCAGGGCCCGGGACCTCTGCGGGCAAGATGGGGGCCCATGAGGCAGGCGCGCCCCAAACCAGGGGCGCCGGGGGGCTCCGCACCCCACACTGTGGCACCGCACGCGCCGGGGGGAGGCTGGGGCCTGTGGGGGCTGAGGTGGGCCCAGGAGACGGAAGAGCCTGTGGTCCTGCCGACTGTCCCACAGGGCCGGGCGCGGGCACTGTTCGTAGTGCCACCAGGTCTCCGTCCCGAGGACGACCCTGCTGTGGTAGCGCTTATGCAGAGGACACGCGAGGAAGCGGGAGGGGCCGCTCCAGTCCAGCGCTGTCTGTAGACACGGAACACTCCAGTTCCAGAGCGTCCAATTTTCCTTTGATTCTTTTCAGTGATTTAGAAATGCAGCATCCGCTCCGACCTCACGGGCAGCAGCGAAGCAGGAGGTGGGCGTGCTGTGTTTGGCCGACCTCAGCTAAAACAGAGGCTCGGAGGTGGGGACGAGCGGGGTAGTGACAAGACAATTCATCCCAGGAGGGGGTGCCCACCTGGTGCCCCCCACCCCTCATCTTGGCTTCAAAACCAGTTCGGGACCTGCCCAGCCCCAGAAGGGAGCGCCGCAGTCAGACAACACCCCCAAGCCTTCCAGAAGAGCCCCAAGCTGATGCCGGCAAGGCCAGCCCAGAGTGGAGGCTCTCAGGGGCATGGACAGCCTGAACCCCGACTCAGACGACACCTCCGCAGTAAATCAGAGAGAACACATACCCAGAAGGAGGCTAGAAATACACAGACGTGGTACCAGTTGTGGCCAGTGGGGTGAGGGGACCTAGGACCCCTCATCTTACAGATGGACACCGGCGAGGGGGGGAAGACTGCAGACTCGGCTGGCGGCGAGGCCAGAGCAGGCACCGCCAGGCCAGGCTGAGGAGGCCCGGCCCACCTCTCCCCGCAGGTGCCGAGAAGTCGGGGTGGAGAGTCCTTGCCGAGGGCGGATGTCCACTGTGGCCCCTGCGCCCCTCCCCTGACCAGTGGCTGTCCAGATCCCAAGGGGCCAACAAGGCCTGGGACCCAGGGGCTGACCAGCCCCCCCAGGCCTCCCTGCCAGAGCTGGGCAATGCACCGCGCAGGCAGGCAGCCTGGGCTTTGGGCCCGGGACAGGGGTGGGTGGTCCCACCACGCAGACCCAGCTGGGTCGGTCACACCGTTACTTGTCATTCTGCCGACGCACGGCCTAGATTCGAGGGCCCAGCTGCCCGTTCTGGCCATGCCAGTCCCTGGCTCCTCTGATGGGCCCCATTCTGCCCCCCACCTCAGGAGGTTCCACAAGCTCGGCGCCCACCAGAAGGGTCCCTGAGGTGCCCATGGGGTCTGCATTCCCAGGGTCCCCACAGTCAGGGGGCTCCTGGCTTGACTTTCAGACCCCCAGTCCCGGCCACGGTGTTATGTGGGGACCACCCAGTGCCGGGAGCCGGCTGAGGCCCCCCAGAAGGCCGAGAACAGGCTGGCTGCGGCTGCCTCAGCCCCAGGCCCTGGCCCAAGGGCAACAGTGGTTGGTTCCGGTTTGGTCTGGGTGGCAAAGGCAGGTCAAGCCATCCGCACAAGTATTCGCTTCAACCTGGTCCAGCAGGGGGCTGGGAGGACCCAGCACTCCGCCGAGGGCCAGCCCCGGACCTGCCCAGGACCCTGCTCCACTAGGTGGCCGTAGAGGCCGGGGACCTCCGGACCAGGGCAGGGACGGCAGTAGCACCTCCACTTCCTGCAGATCCAATCCACTCCGCGCCACAGAGGACCCGGGGGAGACCAGGCAACGCCAAGGCGGGGGCGGCGGTGGTGTCAGGCGGGGGGACACAGAGTGACGGGCAGGGCCCGAGGGGGCACTCTGCCTAGGGGCGGTGGGCTACTCAGCTCCCACCACAATGGCCTCAGGAAGGAGGCTTTCTTGATCAACAAAAGGGGGCCCGTCCACACCCACACAGGCACTGGCGCCACACACGTGGGAAGACAAATGTCCTCTGTGCCATGGTGGGTGCCCACGTGCCATGCGGGGGTGGGCAGAGGTGGAATGTCCACCCCCGTGGGTCTCACAGCACCTGTTCCAGCCTGCACCCCCGCCAAAGGCCTGAGCTCGGTGAGGGGGCCGCCAAGGGGTACTGTGTCCTGGAGGGGCCAAGCCGGGCCTTTGGGCACGTCTCCCAGGCCCAGAATCCTCCTGAATCTGCCACTCACGGGCCCCGTGACTCAGTTTCCCCCACTGGCAGGCCAGGGGGGCCACCACAAGCAGTTAAAGCACTGGAGCCGGTGAAAATAGGGGGCGCGAGACCCCCCTGCCCCAGGGCTACACCCCAGGATTGATGTCCACCAGGCCGCAGCCGGAGTGGTGCCAGCCTGCTCCGGAGGGCCGCGAGCCCTGCTGGCGGAACTCGCTCCCGGTCTGGGGCCACTGCAGTTGAGACCCGCCCAATGCATGTGGGGTGTGCAGGGGTCGGGCCACCCTCCGTGAGAGGGGCCTGGAGGAGACCCCAGGGAACAAGCATCAAATCCAGACCCGATTCAGAGGAGGCGCCTGGAGCTGACGACGGAGGAAGAGCAAAGCCCTCTGGCTCTGGATGTGGGTGAAGGTCTCTGATGCCAGGTACATGCTTTAAATAGCCGGGAGGCGTGCCCCAAAGGGACCGTGAAGTCATGGCCTTCCTGCCTCCCCAGTCCCCTCCCCACCCGGAAACAATATGAAAAGTTTCGTAACAAAGTGAGGAAAAGAAAGGGGTGGGATCCGGAGGCCTGGCGGGCTAATGAGGGCTTACAGGATTATCCAGCCTAATCCTCCAGCAACCCTTCCGTTATCCCGCACAGGCGAGGAAACTGAGGCTACAGGAAAGCAACCAGAACCAGGGTGGGCAGCCAGCAGCCTCGGGCCCAGCAGGGCCTGGGGTCAGGGAGCCCCCCCGGTCCCCCAGCCTGAAGAGGCTCCTCACCTTTCATTCACTTGTAAATCACTCAGGCCGGCCTGGCCACCCGCTCCCCCAAACCGGTACCTGGGCAGACGCCCCGCCTACCTCCTCAAGGAGACCCCTAGCTCCCCTCTAGGTTCAACTGTAAAATGGGGCGCACCAGGCCCCAGATAGGGCCCCAGGTGGGACTTGAGGGCCTGGGGGGGCGGGGGCACCTTTGGCTCAGTGCAGGGGCTCAGAGGCCAGAGGTCCAGCCTCAGGCTCAGCGCAGGTTAATGAACCACCCAGAGGCCCGCGGGGCTCAAAGTCCAGCCCTGAGGAGGAGCAGGTGGGGGAGGGTGCCGCCAGCGCCTTCCTGGGAAGTACCCTCACCCCCCGAGGCCCCTCCTGGCGGGGGGGGGGGGCACCCATCAACCTTCCTGCCTGGCGGGGGCCCCCGCCAGTGGCTTCGTGCGGAGATGGAGGCCGCCCTGGCGGGGCCTGGGGTGGCCAGGGCAGTCCAGCGGCGGACACCTTCCCCAGTGTCCGTGACCCCTGCCAGCTCCGGCTCCGTAATTTATGTTCCTCGGGAAGTGCCAGGCTGGGACCTTTGTAAATTTCACGAGGCCTTTGTATTTTTACTGCCTGGCCCGTGGCCCAGCTCCTTCAGGAACCGGATTAGGTTTATTGACCTATCAACTCACTACCTGTTTCACCAACTTTACTGCGGGGACAGGGGCCCCGGTGCGCGGGCACCCCAGCCCCTGGGGGGGTCCTCAGGACGCTCTACCCCAGGCCCGCATCTGGTGGGGGCGCTGCCAGTTTCCCGAGGCGGGGAAGGAGGGGGCCACTGCCCCACCTCCGCGCCGCAGGGGGTCCGGGAGGTCTGGAGCTCCGCCCGCCGCCCCCTCCCCCGGGGCTATTTGACATTCCCCGGCCGTAGGGAGTAATATCTTTATCTGAATGCGAATGCTAATTCGGGGCTCCCCCCGCGGCCGCCTATTCTGCGCCCCTGGAAGCGGGGGCCGCCCTAGCAAGCGCTAAAAGCGCGCCCTGACCTCCCGACGGCCTCTGTCACGCCGCTGAATGACACGCACATTCAAGCGCCGAGCCCACTTTCATTCATAAAAAAATGACATTGTTCCGGGAGGCCGCAGCCGCCGCCGGAGGAAGGGGCGCGGGGGACGCAGGGAGGGGCGGGCCGCCATCTGCCTCCGTCCAGCCCGCGGCCGCCGCCTCCCTGGCACTGCGCGCCCGCAGCCGCTCGACTCACACCTCCCCGCGAGGCCCGGCCGCCATCAATGCGCGGTCTGTGGCCGCGCCGAGGTACAAAGGAGCGGCTGTTCGGGTCTCGCCCGGGTGGGGCGTGAGCTCACCGGGCGAAGGCCTCCCTCCGCGCCGCCGCCGGGCTGGGGACAGCGGTGCGCGCAGCCCCCTCGCCCGCGCCGGTCCTCGCCAGCGCCCCGGAGTTGTTGGTCTCCAGGGGGCGGGCTCCCTACGGCCTCCCCTCTCTGCCGGGGCCTGGCAGCGCGTGTGCGGGGCGTGGGCACCCGGAGCGCTCGGCCGGGCGCAGCGTGGGTCAGCGCGCGCTGCACCTCGAGGGCCTTGTGCGTGTGCGGGTCAGGGCCCGGTGCCAAGACGCGCTCCCGCCCCGCCCCTGCCCAGGCTCTACGGGCCCTCCTCGCAGACCCTCGACGTCCCGCTGGACCTTGACCGCCAGCGGGGTTCCGCGACTCCACATCGCTCGGACATCCGCCCTCTCACCTCCCGGCCCCCGCCTGGCGTTCGCTGCACACCCCTGGGGGCAGTCATCTTAACTCACAGGGCATGAGAGCTGGGTGGGGGGAAACGGAGGCACTAGGTGTCACCTGGTCATGCAGGCCACTGAGGGGCTGGGGCCCGGCCCCGGGCTGACGCACTCTCATACCCTCCCTCCAAAGTCCAACCTCTCGCTTTGGCTGACGCTGGCCACGAACTGGGGCCCGAAGGGGGCTGGGGGGAGAGGCACCAACAGCAGAAACTGTCCGTCAGTGCAGAACCCGCGGAACAATGGGAATCGTGGAAACGCAGTCCCCAAGCCCTCCCGACAGCGCCCGGGAGCAGGCTGCGCCCCACTGGGGAACCGCTGGGGGCGGGGGTTGCGGACGCCACCGCGGTGCCCGGCTCGCCGCCGCAGCCTCGCACTTGGGTGGCAGCCCTGCGGCTCCAGGCGCCCCACAAACTGCCGCGCCAGCTCTGGCCCCGATCCCCGGGGAGGGAGGGCGGCAGAAACCCGGACGCTGGCCCCGCTATGCCAGCCCAGAGCAAGCCCTGGGGCCCACTCTGATCTCCGGCGCCCCACACCCACCCAGGCGCCCGTTCCCCGGCCCCGACGCTTCTGCCTGCCGGGGCCCAGTGCCCCTCCCCAGTACCCGTCGGGTCCTTCCGTACCTGCTGCTCTCCGCACGACGCGCTGCTCCATGCCCGGGGACCCGGAGACGGCGCCGGTCATCACGACTGCCACGGCCACAAAGAACGCGAGGGCGCAAGCCGGGGCGCCCATAGCTGGGGCGGGTGTTACGACGTCCTCAGGCGGCGCGCGCCAGCATGCTGCCCCCCATGGCCCGGTTCTGGCACCGGCGGGAGGGCGCCACTCGGGAGTCTGTTGGAGGAGGCAGGCAACTCGTTACTCGGGCGCGCAGGGGCGAAGGCGGCGGTGGCAGGGCTCCTGCGCCCCGGCCCCTCCGATCCCCGTCCGCCCCGCCCGCCGCCGCCGCCCAGGGCTCCCGGGCCGCCTGGCGCCGGCCGCCGCCTCCCCGCCGCGGTCCCTCCCTCCCCCTTCCCTCCCTGGCTGCTGCAGAGCCCTCCCAGGGCGGCGGCGGCGGCGGCTGCAAACTTTCCAGAGCTGGAAGCCCGCGCCCCGGCCGGGCCCCGCCGCAGAGACCGCTCGGGATCCGAGCCCGCCGCGCGCTCTGGACCTGCCGCGCGCCCGCCTGGTCCCCTCGCGCCCGCCGGGTCCCCACGCACCAACCTGGCAGCAGCGGGCGCCCGACTCACTGAGCGCGGCTCTGGCTCGCGCTCGCTGCCCGCCGGCCCAGCGCCTGCGCCCCGTCCCACCGGCCGTCGGCTCGGCGGTGCGTCCGTGCGCCCGGCCGAGCTGGACCGCGCGGCGCCAGCTGCCCGCGCCGCCGCCGCCGCCGCCGCCGCCGCCGCCGCCGCCACCGCGCACTGAGCCCGGGCTGCCCGGCGCGCGGCAGCCAGTGGGGGCCGGCCTGCGCCCGCCCCGCCCCGCCCCGGCCACGCCCGCTCTGGCCCGCTCGGGCGCGGGGACACGCCCCTCCCCTGGGGCGGTCCGGAGGCGGGGCCGCGGCTTGCCTCGCCTCTGCCCGCGGAGGGGATTAGAGGGGGCGGGGCGGGGCGGGGCGGGGCGGGGGCGCCCGGCGGTCTCGGAGGGCGTGGGAGCCCGGCTCCGCGGCGAGGCCCCCAGTCGCACCGCTGGGCCCTGCGCTGAGGGCGGCCCCGCGCGGGGCGGGCGCACAGAGAGCCCGAGCGCAGGCTTCTATTTGCACAGCGCGCAGTCCCGGTTAGCACCCGGCCGCCCACCAGGGGCTCAGGCCCCGGAAGGCTGGGAGGGAGGGGGCGGTGTAGAGAGGGTGGTCTCTGGGGGTGAAACGTGTCAGGGAGGCTTCACAGAGAAGGAGCTGCACAGGCTGAGCCCGGAGGCGTGAGCAGCACAGAAAGCCTGGGGGCGAAGGACACTTCTGCCTGCCCGCCTGGGGTTGAAACGCTAGGGGACTCCGGAAGCTGCGGGCTCGCCCCTGCGTTTATTAAGCGACTGTTGCACACGCTTTATTAAGCGACTGGAGCTCAGCTGCGTGAGTGCCTCGCCAGAGAGGCTCACCTACCCCCACTACCCCAGGAGGAAGAAGTTTGGAGATGGGGTACTCGCCAGACATCAGAATGGAGAGCAGCGCTGGGGGGCCCTGGGTGGGGGATGCCAACCCTAGGGCTCGGAGGAAGGCCGAGGGGGGAGCTGGTGGCAGAGCCTGAGCTGCCAGGGATGTGCGGGGTCCTGGGGCGCTGCAGGGCAGGAGGACCCAGTGTGGCTGTGGCTTCTGTGTCCCCCTTCGCAAGGAAGAGAGCTCTTCTCTCACTTTCAGGCAAGCCCAGGGGGGCGGGGACCTGCAGCAGCCAGACAGGGGAGAGGGTGACCTGGCTTGGGTCTGCGCTGCCCCAGCCAACTGCCTCTGGCCCACCTGGCTCGTGGCTTCTTGGACTCAGTTTGCTCATCAGGGAAATGGACAATGAAAGCCCCTGTGTGAACTGCTGCTCCTGCCATCCCACAGCTCCGGGTGCAGCCTCTGAGGCTAGACCTCAGGACCCTGGAAGGTCCCACTCCTCTGTGCCCACCCGACAGATGAGCGCCTCTGCTGTATGCTGCCCTCGTTGCCTGCTCTGGTCAAACCCATGTCCCCCAGACTGGCCAGGGGCATCATCAGCTTCTGTGTGGGTCTGGCCAATGGGCAGCACGAGAGGGAGATGGGCACTTCCGCTGTTCCTGAAGGGTGGGTGTGAGCCCCCCTGTTCCTCCAGTGACAGGCCTCGGTTGACCCCTGGGTACTAGACACCCTGGATTCCTTTCCTAGGGCTGCTGTCGCAAATTTCCACAAACCAGTTGCCTGAAATTTAGTCTTTCCCCGTTCTGAGGCCAGCAGTCTGAAATCAGGGTGGGGCCATTCCTCCCACCTGCTCCCCACCCCCCGGCCCCGCCCCAGGCTCTAGGGGAGGATCCTTCCCGCCTCTTCCCGCCTCTTCCCGCCTCTTGTGGTTCCTGGATCCCTTGGCTTGTGGCTGCGTCGCCCCGATCTCTGCCCCCATAGTCACATGGCTTCTCATCTGTTTTATAATGACACTTGTCGTCGGATGTAGGGCCACCCAGGTAATCCAAGCTGATCTCCTGATCTCAAGAGCTTAACATAATGACCGCAAAGGATTCTTTTTCCAAATGAGGTCACATTCCCAGGTTCTGGGGGTCAGGACATGGATCTCCCTTTTGGAGGCCCCCATCCTGCCTTTCATACACCCCACAGTGGCTGGTTTCTTTGGTGCGGGCCACAGTTTGAAGTGGTCCCTTCGCTACGGCCTGTTTCCAGTGGCACTGTCTGGTGGCATTTAGGTCAAAGTTCAGGAGCATTTGCACGGCTCTAGGCTGCTGACTCTGCCCGATTGCTTCCAGAGGGTCTGAGCACTGCCTCTTGCGAACCCCGGAGGAGTCGCTGCCCGTTTTGTCCCACCCTCGCCACCAGGGGAGGGAATTGCTTGAAGGCAGTTTTGTTATTCTTGACAAAATAATTTTATTGTTCACAATTATTGTTTCCAAGCCTGCCCGTTCAGCTGGAGCCAGTTGTTCCGCGGGGCCTTCCCCAGACGCGGGGCGAGCCGTCGTTCAGTGCGCCTGCGCCCGGTTCCCCAGAGCTGGGCGAAGCCGCCTCTAGAGGAGCCGTTAGTAGCCACTATTTCATCATGGCCCTCTTGACAGAGCACTTCCCCCAAGACCCTTCTGGAACGGCCTGGCTCAGTCCTCCTGGCACCCCGGTGCGGTAGGCACTCCTCGGGCCCACTGGAGCCCGAGGTGTGGTGTTGACACGCCCCCCACTCCCCCGCGAAGTCCCCACCCCATCTCCCAAGGACCGCAGCGCGGGGAGCGGAGGTGAGGCTGAGGGCGAGGCAAGAGTGGGGGTCTGACGGGCAGCCCAGCCCAGCCCAGCCTGGTCGGTGAGTCAGAGCTGGGCGGCCCGGCTTGTTGGGGCTTGTGGTGGTGAGCGGGCTGCTGTGTGCCCTGGGCGCTGGGATCACAGCAGGCTGTCAGCAGCCAGCCCTGCATCTGCCCCTCCTTACCTCCCCTTCCAGGCCTGGGCTGACGCTGGGATCACGGCGGTGGTGCGCTCAGCAATGGGGATGTTCCTGGTGTGGACTGGAGTCTCCACCCCGCCTGCCATTCTCAGCACTCCTGGCAGGCCGCTGCTGCCACGGTGCCCAATAGGTGCCCATCGAGACCGGAGCCAGGCCCGGGAACCGGGGCAGGGGGAGCCCTGGCCAGAGCTTCCTGCTGAGCCCCCCTCAGGGACTCAGGATGGAGTGCCTGGCCCAGGGAGGGGCTGCTGGTGGGAGCTTCTCTCGGCCCTGCCACAAGGCTCCGTGCAGGGATGGGGGAGACGCAGGCCCCAAGGGGGCTTCAGGTCTCCTGTGCCCAGTCCACTTCTCCAGGAGGCTCTTGGGACCCCCAGTGGGGGGCTGCTTGGTCTTCCTGGAGCTCCCCACTACTGTCAGGGTCCCAGGGTTGGGCCCCAGGGACCAGGACAGGTCACCAAGGGATGGAGGAAGAGGACCCCCGGCTGAACTGGGCTGAGCTGGCGGCCCCCACCCCCCAAAGAAGAATGAGCAGATTTGAGAGACACCATGGCTGTTGTGGATTGTGGGTAATTTCTGCTTTTTAGATTCATTCTCAGAAAATCTGAGGAGGATTAAAAGAAAAAGCACAATTGATCTGCTCATTATAACAGAAAATTTAAAGAACATGGAGAAAAGAAAATATTCCAAGGTCCGTTGGCCAACACTAACTGCTGTACAAGATCCTTAATTTTAGCTCTGAGCTTCCCGGCAGGCTGAGCAAAAAGGGCAAGACCATGAATCATGTGCTGTCGGGAGCCTGTCTTCTCAGATGTGCTCTGACAGCCCCAGTCCAAACATTCTGGCCTTTTTGCCCCTTGGTTCACTCAGATTGCTAGACCTCAAATCCTGACTTTAGGTTTGGAAAATGTGGTTGCTCCCAGATGAGCAAAAAAAGGAGACCAGTGCTGTCTGTAGACACAGGAGAGTGGTGGTGTGGGGGAGATGGGGATGAAAGGTCAGGCTTCTCCTGGGCACCACCCCAGGCTGGGAGCAGGGGGCCCACCTCCCGGCCTGGAGCCTGGCACAGAGGGCTGCTCCCCAGTGCAGAAGGGCAGGAGGTGCTGGTGGGGGGAGAGTCTGGGTGGGGAGGGCCAGCCAGGGTGTGGGGGAGGCCCCCAAGGGGGTGGGCCTGGGAATGAGGGCAGTGGAGAGGCGGCCACCGCTGGCCAGGGAGGGGTTAAGGCCTCTACACTCCCGGGGCTGGCGGGGGCCAGGCCGGTAGCCGCTGAGCAGCTCAGAAATCTATTTTCCTAAGCACTTGGCATTTGCCTGAAACCTCAAGTGTATTTTCCCTAAGTTTTATTTTTTCTTTGACCCCAAACTCTGGTAAATTTAAGGGAAATTTAATTATGGTGTTTTGGGTCCATTTACACTTAAACCTTCTCAGCACTTTTTCCAGGACCCTTTTGGAGTTCAGCACATCTTGGGAGCTTTCTAAATGAGCGTTTTTATGATTATTATTTTTTGAAAAGGCTTTACCCGCCCCCCCCATCCCCGCCCCTCCGCACCAACCTTCCTGCCAAGAATAAACAAGGCTGACTCCACAGGCTCCGGCTGAATCAGGAATCCAGGCCTAGGCCACCAGGCCAACCCCGCGTCACGCCCTCCTCCCTGCCCCTGAGCAGCCTTTTGCCCTTCTTGGGATGCCGCTTCCTCTGGGTCCTGCTGACCCTTCCAGGCGGGCGTCACCTGCTCCAGGAACCCCAGCGAGCTCTGCCCTGAGCCTCAGATGCCCGCCCCGGGGCCTCGAGCCCCTGCGCTTTGCCCCTGCTAGCCCCTGCACCGGTCACCCCTGGACAAACCTCCGCCGTGCTTCCAGCCAGCGCCTGCGAGGTCAGAGTGGCCAGCTGGGCCCAGTGGATGGTGGGGGCCTCAGCGCCGACTGGCTGGGGGCTGGAGACACCATCCAGCCCAGGCGGGGGCCAGGGCACCCCCCCAAGGCTCAGGTTGGGGCGACCCACACCCTGTGGATCTGGGAACAGAAAGACTGAATTTTCAGGTGATGGCGGCTCCCGACAAAGAACCCGCAGGGGCCGGATCCTCACGCCAGCCCCGTCATCAGCCCTGTTCGACAGGTGGGGACACAGGCACACGGCCCGCCCAGGGACACTGTGCCCAGGTGGGTGCCGCTGCCCCGTCCCGGGGAGCTTCCTGCTGAGCTTGGGGAAGGTGGGTGTTCTCTGCAGCGTGTAGGGCACCCGGAGAGTGGGCTAGACCCTCCAGCCTCAGGCGGGTGCCCCGCAGTCGTAGGGAGGCCGGCCCACAGGCTGCGCAGAGCTGCGTGGACGAGGGGCTGTTTGCAGAGCGAACTCGCTGACACTGGGCAGGGACCACCGGCTCGCCGGGCAGCCACCGTCAGGGGTCCCACTCTCCGTGTGCACCCCTCAGCCAGGCCCACCGCGAGCCACGATCCCTCCACCGCCACTGGCCGGGCCCTCTGCTCAGGAGAACGCGGCCTGGTGGACACTCTAGGCTGCCCCGAGGCCCAGCAGACACCACTGACGCTGGGCAGTCGGGCTGGAGGCTGTAGCAGCTCTTGGCCTGGGGGTGGGCTGGGGGTGAAAGGTCAAAGCCTGGTGTCTGGGGCAGAGTCCTGGATCAGGCCCAGCAGCCCCGCAGCCCAGCTCTACGGTGTTGGGCAAGTGGCTGCTCACCCAGGGCCTGGGTCTCCCATCTGCCCAGGGGCACTAATAATGCCCGCTCCGAGGGTGGCAGGGAGGAGGGAGGGGTGCTGGGAAGGTGCTCCGAGGGGGCACGGGCGTGGGGGGATACGGGCCCGGGGGGTTCCTGGGCATCCCAGAGTGGGGGCTTGGCTCTGGGGGAGGGGAGGGCTCTGCCAATCCTGATCCCAGACCCCCATGGTACCCCATCTCCCACCTGCACCCCCTGCAAGGAGAGATGGGGGTGGCTGCTCCCTGGGGACCTCTCCCCGAGCCCAGGGCTCTCCCCCGCGGGGGCTTTAAGGAGAGACACTGTAGTTCGCGTGGGGTCTCGGGTAGCATGGGCATCGTGATGGCCCGAGACCGCACTCCTGCAGGAAGGCTGCTCCCGTCCTGACCTCCCGGGAAATTGGCGCTTCTCTGGGACCCCAGGCCCTGAGCTTCCCCAAACCCTGACGCCTGGAACCCCTGTGCACGTGGGCACTGGGGCGGCATGTGGATTTAAGCCGTCAGCATTGCCCTGTCCTGCAGATGGGGACGAGGTACAGCGTCCTGGAGCACCTCACGAGGGGTCTGTCCCAGCACCGGCTGCCGGGGGTGTGCTCGGGGCCTGGGGCAGAGTGGTGCCGAGGGAGGTCCCCTCAGAGGGAGGCCTTCCAGGGCAGGGAGAGCAGGTGCCCGGACCCCTCGTCACCACCCAGGCCCCCGCCTCCGTGTGCTCCTCTGCCTGGTGGGCCCGCCCTCCTAGGGGCCGACAGGGGGCCCTGGTGCCCAGTGAGCCCCGTGTCCGCCCTGGGCCTGAGGGCCACCTCTGCCCACGCTGGTCCACTCCCCCAGGCTCTCGGAGGCCCCGGGCGGGGCAGGGTCTGCGGCCCCCCAGTAGAGACGTCTTTGAGGGGCCTCCCAAAACCCCCCTCCCCTGCGTGCCGGCCCCAGCGCCCAAGGCCGCTGACAGCTTTGGTGTCCGTCTGGCCTGCCCTGCAGGAACTGAGGCCGCGGTCGCCGGGTCCATACCTGTGCCCACCCTGGTCTGTAACCCAGGTCACACAGGGCCACCCAGCAGGCTCAGGGTGAAAGTGGGAGGGAGCTGAGCGAGAGGCGGGGCCAGAGAGGGCTGGATCCCGGGAGGTCAGGGTGGGGGTGGCCTCGTGGGCAGGTGAGCAGCCCAGGCGCCCCTCCCGCTGCCAGGCCCACCCCACGGGGGGTCCCTGCGGCCTCTTGGCTCAGGCCAACCCCGCCCCAGCCTCCAGGGTCCCTGCTCTGAGGACCAGTCACCTTCTGGGCCAGGGTCAGCCCAGGGCTAGAGTGGGTGGGGGTGGGGAGCCCTCCAGAAGCTGGAGCCCCAGGGTCCCCAGGCCAAGGTTATCTCAGGACAAGGGTCTGTGCTGCCTCAGTGCGGATCAAAGGGGCTTATCGGGCCAGGGCTCCCTTCCCAGCCACCGTTCCCCACCCTCCCCTCCCCCCCCCAGTCCTCTGCGCTCCCGCAGTGGTCCTGCCGCCTCCCTGCCCGCCCCGCCCCCCTCCCCCCCCCCTCCTCCGGGACATCTTTGGAGGCCTTCCAAGGCCCTGGGGCTCTCTGGCTTAGCCCCAAATCCACGACCCTGTAGGGTCCCGGTCTCCAGGAGCGGGTGGCGAGGAAGTACCCTGCAACCTCAGTAGTAGAGGGCCACGGGGCTTGATCTTTGGACCACGGTTCGGTTCATCCCCAGGTAGAAGACCGGGTGGGCAGCACAGTGGGTGACCACAGCCGGAGGTCGAGACGCAAGGGTAGGACACAGGTGGGCCTGGAGGCGGCCTGAGTGAGGCAGAAGCATCCCCTACCACACAGGTCCTCCCCCTGTGGCCTGGAGCCTTCAGGGCTCTTCACACATGCACACGGACGCTCGCACACATCTGCATGCGAGCGTGTGTGTGTGTGTGTGTGTGTGTGTGTGTGTGTGTGTGTGTGTGTGTGTGTGCGTGCACACGCGCGCGCACTGTTTCCCCGGGAGCAGCCTGGGTCTGAGCCCTCAACCCGTCGAGCCAGTGGGTACCCCCGTCAAGCTGCCGTGGGCCCCGGGCCTCTATGTTGCCGACCAGCCCAGCTAGCTCCTCTGCCGGTGCCGCCCGCCTGCCTGCCCAGGCACCGGGGGCCAGGCCAAGCCTGGGAAACTGGATCAGAGCAAGGCTGGGCAGGCTCCCCACACCTGCCCGAGCACGCACCAGCGAGGGCAGGGGCTTCAGATCCCAGCACAGCCTGGACCCGGGCCGAGCCTGGCGCACGTGTGTCTACACGTATGTGTGCACTCACGCGTGTGTGTGCCCTGGGGGCATGGACTGGGTCTTCCGCTTTAGCTGACAGCCGCTGCTCAGGGCTCTGGGCGTCCCCATGCCCACAGGCCCCTGACCTGGCCAAGGGCAGCCTTTGGCCACTGCAGACTCCAGGCTAGCTCAGTTCGGCCATAGGTGCGATCCACAGGTGACTGGACACGCAGGGGAGGGGCTGGCCTCAGACCCTTCCTGCACCCCCTGCAGTTCAGCCCTGGAGAGATCGCTCCCATGGGCTAGACTCCAGACTAGCCCGCAAAGGGTGGCCAACCCGGCCAGTTCAGGCAAGACCTCCCCCCCACCCCCCGGCCCCTTGGATCTCTGGGGCTAAGGAGATGAATGATCTCAGGTAGCGGGAATCTCCTAGGTTCAGAGAGGGCAGCGACCCACCCTGGGGCACACAGCAGATCCAGAAGGGCCGCTCCTCTGCGCGCCTGTGGCCATGACTTCCTGCTTCTCCCAGACTCCCTGCCCTGCCCTGTGCTGGCCAAGTCCCCTCTGATAATGCTTGCCCTCGGCGAAGTCCCCAGGGGTTTGGCCTTGGGGCTCGCCTTGCTGCTCAAGGGTTCTCCCCCGGGGGCCAGGGCTGCAGGTGTAGCATCACAGGCTCGTCAGGGCCGAGGTCCAGGCGCCCGCCCCTGAGGCCAGCCCCACCTGGGTGAGGAGTCCTGGGCCCCAGCTTGCAGGAGAGGAGCTGCAGCCGCTGCCCTGCCGGGTGCCGCCCCTGCTCCCTGACTTGGGGCCCCACACTTTCTGTCCTCACAGCCACATGGGGCTGGGGGACAGACTTCACCACGGCCGGCCAGGGGAGGGGGCTGTCTGCAAACCCCGCTGGGGTGGCTGCAGCCCCGCGTGCTTGGCCCGGCCTCCCGTTCCATGCACCCTCGCCTCCCCCGTCCCGCTGAGGGTAGGGAAAGAAGCAGATCTTCAAAACCGAGAGTTGGTGTGGCCTCAACTATCCCTGCCCCGCTGCCCCCATCGCTGCCCTCACCCGGTCCAGCCCGCAAGCTAAGGCAGCCCCGCCAGGGACCCCAGGCGGGAGGCAGGGCCACCGTCCAGCTCGGCTCGCAGGCTGACCTGCCCAGGCTCCCTGCGACTGCAGCGCCCTCACCACTCCCGGGAGGCCCCTGGCCGCCCGGCGCTGCAGGACCTGGGGGCTCAGAGCGGCGCTCCTTCCCCTAAGATGTGTTCCCCCCCCCACACACACACAGACACGTGCGCTCACACACACGCACAGGGCCCAGGCACCGTTCTCCTCGTAAATTGCTTAAAGGATTCCAGGCTACTTTGAGCTCACAGAACTGGTAGTGCCAGAAATCTGGCTGGTTGGGCAGGTGGAGACTCGACGGGGTCAGCCCCCTCCCTGGGGCCTCTCCGCTCAGTCCTCCGCAGCCCCGAGATGGCCCTCAGGAGCAGGGAGCCAGGCCTGTGACCACCTGCCGCTCTCCCGCGTCGCGCCTCTGGTCACCCACAGCCCCACCCTTCCCATCCCGGAGGTGCTCTGCCGCAACTTGGTGAGCGGCCTCAAGCGTGTTTATGAAACGGGGACAGTAAAGGGGCGACGCATAGGTCGAGGTGACCGGACACGCAGGGGAGGGGCTGGCCTCAGACCCTTCCTGCACCCCCTGCAGTTCAGCCCTGGAGAGGTCGCTCCCATGGGGTCAGACCCTGCACGCCGTCCTCTGCCGGAGTCCCCTGGAGGCCCCTCAGCCCAGAGCTGGCTCCCCCAGAATGAGGTGGACTGACTCAGAGACCCCGGCCAGGGAGAATCTGGGCAGGGGCCCTTGGGACAGAGACTTTGAGGTCTCAGGGGCGTGTATTTGTGACCCTAGAGGGTTAGATCTGGGGGGGCAGTTATGTGGCATGCGTGCCACCCCTATGTGGCAGCCTGTTCCCTGGCAGACATTACCAGTCACGCTGCCATAGCTGCGGTCTTGGCCCCTGGCCTTCTCCACATGGCTGACCCCACCCATGGACTGGAAACCTGTGGCCAAGTGTGGGTTCAGCTACCAAGACCAGCCCTGGAAGAGGGTCTGTTCTGCTCCGGGGATCTCAGCCAGTCCCTCCTTCACCCACCCCACCCTGCCCCCACCCCCAGGTCTTTAGTGCTGCCCCCCAGGGCTCTATCCTCAGTCCCAGACCACTGGGACCCCCTTATCCAAGGTGGGGAGCCCGAGGTGCTGGGGGGCCGGGGGTTGGCCAAGTCTCCCGAGCCCCTGCCCAACCCAGCATTTGTGGAGGTGCTCTGGGGCCGCTGGAGGGGATTTCAAGCTGGGACAGGAGAGCTCTGGCCCCAGAGAGTCAGGAGCTGCAGACCCAGGAAAGGGCAAGGGCTGCTCAGGCCAGGAGCAGCTGTGAGGCTATAGTCAGCCACCGCCTGCCCTCCTGCCATGGCTGGGAGCGTGGCCTTGAGGACAGCTGGCCGGGTGCAGGGGTGGCAGAGTGCAGGGCTCACTCTCTGCTTGGGCGGGGCTCCCAGAGCCCCCAGGATGCGCACCAGGCCCTGGCCGTGTGCGGCTGCCAGCTGGAGCTGGAGTGGGCCGGCAAGGGCACATCTGTCCTGCCAGGTGGGCAGGATTAGTGGAGCACAACGGCCCATTGACGGTGGCCTGAGCATGGCCATCTTCCCTGGGACGCCTGTCAGGCCCCGGGCCCACCAAGCCCCCTCAAACCCAGGGCCCTGCCCTCCGGGAGCGCCCAGGCAGGGCAGACCTCAGCTAGTCCTGTGGGATGCCAGGCGTCAGGGCCACCGCCCTCAGGGCCACACTTCACCGAGCCCAGCACTCGTCATTGCGGCTCTGCTGATGTCTCAGATGCTGGTGGCCTCGACTCGAAGCCTTCAGGAACAGGGAGCTCACCGCTGCACGGAACGCCACTTCCTAGGGGGCAGCTCAGGGCTCAGGTAAGTCCCTAGATCCTTACCTGTGTAGGCAGGTGGCCTGTGTACTTGTGTGGGGACGGGACAGGATCTGGGGCTTGGGGGCTGGCTGGGCTTGAAGAACACGGGCTGGCTCAGAGCCGCCCTGCCCCCAGCCCAGCTCGGATGAGGGCCCGGACCGCGCGGTGGCCCTGCTGGGCTGGGGGAGCTTGGGTCCTTATCTGGACCTTGGGGCTGAGCCAGAAGGAAAGTGCCTCTGGGGGAGTAGGCGCCAGGCACGTCTGCTGTGCAGGTTTGAGCTTTAAGCTGCTGAGAGGGACCTCCCTGGTGGTCCAGTGGGTTAAGACTCCGCGCTTCCAATGCAGGGGGTGCAGGTTCGATCCCTGGTCGGGGAATTAAGATCCTACATGCCATGCAGTGCGGCCAGGAAAAAAAAAAAAAAAGCTGCTGAGAAAACACACCTTTTGCACACTGGATTTTTTTTTTTTTTTGGCTGCTCTGGGTCTTTGCTGTTGCACGCGGGCTTTCTCTAGGTGCGGCGAGCGGGGGCTACTCTTTGTTGCGGTGCTCGGATTCTCATTGCAGTGGCTTCTCTTGTTTCGGAGCACAGCCTCGAGGTGTGTGGGCTTCAGTAATTGTGGCACGTGGGCTCAGTAGTTGCGGCACTCAGGCCCCAGAGTGCACGGGCTTCAGTAGTTGTGGTGCACGGGCTTAGTTGCCCTGAGGCATGTGGGATCTTCCCGGACCAGGGATCAAACCTGTGTCCCCTGCATTGGCAGGCGGATTCTTAACCATTGGACCACCAGGGAAGTCCCCACACTGGATTTATTTAGGCCAAAAAAAGAGAAATACTCCTGAACCTATGGAGGGAGAGTTTTTGCACTTGAGCCATTGCCTTTATCCTGAGCTCCCCAGCAGCCAGGACAAAGAGAGAAAGAAGATGCTGCTGTGGGTTTCCATGCCCAAGAAAGCAGTATGGGAGAGTCCGGCTGGCAAGATGAAGGGTCCCTAGGCATCCGTGGCCACGTTTCCCCTCCCAGGACTGAGACCAGGGCCCCACCCTGCAGGTGTGCCCTGGAGGGGACCGGGGAGACACCTCAGTGACCCGAGAACAGAGGGGCAGAGCCACTGTGAGGTCGCGACCAGCTGGGGCCTGGACCCCACCCCAGGCAAGGGGGAGCTGAGGGTCGCTGAGCAGGGCTGTCTGGGGCTCAGGGAGCTGGCCCAGGCCTGGGCGTGAGGGGGTGGGTGGGGCGGGGCCCCCTGGATGCGTCCAGCCCTGCTGGCTACCGTGTCTTCTCATCACCACCTGTCACGGACATCTGTGCCTCTTCGCCCCACCTTGGGCCCTGCCCACTCTGTCCCTCCACCTCCCCAGCGCCCACCTCACCCGCTCAGGGCTCTTCCAGGGCCACCTGTTCAACGAAAGAGGCCACTGCTGTCCCATCTCAGCCCGGGGCAAGCGCCCCTGAGGACAGCTCATCTCCAGGGAGTCCCCTAACCCCGCCCCCCGAGCCCGGACACAGGGCTTGAGGTGGGGGAGGTGTGGAGTGGGCCCGAGGGCTGGAAGGGACGAGGGGTGAGAGGCCGGCAGTAAGGAGCCTGGCTCAACCCTGAGGCGCCGAGCAGCGATGGGCCTCGGGCCGCGTGGGCTCCCAGGACAAGGCCCAGCAGGCCGGGGCCCCTCAGGGCGGGCAGCGCCAGAGGAGCGCCTGCAGCCCATCCTCGAGGCCCGGCTGCCACCCCTGCGGCCGCCCGCCCGATGAGGTGTGCGAGACGGAGGCCTGCCGGGGCCCCTGGGCAGCGGCTCCTGGGGGCTCACACCCCACTCTGCTGGCCCAGCTGGTCCAGGGCTTCCCAGCAAAAACAAAGCTGGTGGGGCTTCCCTGGCGGCGCGGTGGTTAAGAGTCCACCTGCTCAAACCTAACAACTAAAATGAACCGTTGGAGAACCTACTGTTCAGCTCAGGGAGCTCTACTCAGTGCTCTGTGGTGACCTAAATGGGAAGGAAATCCAGAAAAGGGGGGATGTATGGATACGTAGAGCTGATTCACTTTGCTGTACAGCAGAAACTAACACAACATCGTAAAGCAACTACACTCCAATAAAAATTAAAAACAAAATGATAAAATGAAAAAAAAAAAAAAGAATCTGCCTGCCAGTGCAGCGGACACGGGTTCGAGCCCTGGTCCGGGAGGATCCCACGTGCCGCGGAGCAACTAAGCCCGTGCGCCACAACTACTGAGCCCAAGTGCCACAGCTGCTGAAGCCCGCGCACCTGGAGCCCGTGCTCCACAGCAAGAGAAGCCACTGCAGTGAGAAGCCCGCGCACCGCAATGAAGAGTAGCCCCCGCTCGCCGCACCTAGAGAAAAGCTCGCGTGCAGCAACGAAGACCCAACGCAGACAACGATAAATAAATATTTTAAAAATTAATAAATAAATTTATTTAAAAACAACAGCAACCACAGAGCTGGTGAGGGGTCCCTGCGCCTGTGAGGCCCGTGAGGACAGCCGGGCTGCCTGTGCAGGGTGAGGGCAGAGGTGACTGCTGCAGGCCTCGGTGTCCCCCGGACAAGGGGGCAGCGATGGGTCAGGCCTGGACTCACAGGCGGCACTGAGAGCTGCCCGCTCTGTTCCACTCCCTGACACTTCCTGCCTCGGCCTCAGCTCCAAACTTGGGAATTAGGAGTCGTTCATTCATTCTGTAACTACCCCCTGAGCACCTGCTGTGTGCCCAGCACTGCTTACGGCCCCGGGGGCTCACACAAGCGACGTAGACCGAGGCCCGCCCTGCAGGGCTGGACAGTCACGTGGGTGGCAGATTGCAGGATGAGCCCTGAGGTGCTGAGGGCAGCGTGGGGCTCTGGCCGCAGCCCGAAAAGAAGGGCGACACACGGTGCTGACTGCTGATGCCCACAGATGAGGGAGCAGAGCTCCAGGCCGGGGACCGACGCAGGGCCGGGGGCCTGGGGCCAAGGGGTGTGGCGGGGCAGGGGAGGGGCAGGGCGGTGGCGGGCCCAGGAAGCCGGGGAGTTGGCTTCTTTCCAGCGGGATGGCAGCCGTGGGGGCGGCCAGAGCTGAGGAGGGGCTGACGGGTGGTCTCAGGGCAAGGGCGGAGGCTGGAGGCTGGAAGGGCTTTTTGGGGGTGTGGGCTGCATTGTGCAGGCGGCCAGTGGTGGCCCAGGCAGCGGTCCTCAGCAGCAGGGTTCCTTATCCTGTCTTCGGCCCTTCGGCCCTGGGTCAGGCCTGGAGGGTGAGGATGACGTGGTCAGGCCACTCTGGGGAGCCCCAGGGGTGGTGGTCCGTGTGGTCAGTGTGGCCAGGGCCTGAGGGGATGCCTGCCTGGAAACCTCCCCTCTGTATCTCCCCGGAGGCACCCACGAAGCCCAGACCCTGCCCCCTGAACCATCACACCTTACTTGCCTGGGGTTCCCTGACACCTGTCTGGGGGAGGGGTTCCCTGTGCCCACGTGGGATACACGCCAGACCTGGCAGGCCGCCCATCCTGGCCAAGGGTACCTCCACTCTCTCTGGACCCCCGGCAGCTCCCCCACACCAAGGAGACAGGCGGGTGAGCTCATCTTCCCAAGCAGGGCGGAAGGAGGCGTCCGCACCGTGCTGCCCGTGGGCACCGCGCCAGCCTCTCTCCGGCTCCCAAGTCCTCTCCGGGCGGGGGCCCGGCAGCCAGCGCTTTGTGTCTCCTGGTCACCCACGCCCCCTGGGACCACCCCTCCCGGGCTCAGGTTCCCTGGCAGCCTGCCTGACATCCTCCCGCCGTGGCCCGAGACAAGGCCCCTGGCACGGCCAGGAGGGAGGCAAGGCCGTGGCCGGCCGCCGAGCACCGTGAGGACCAGGGCCCCGTCTGGTGACCCTGTCTGGCTGGAGGCGGACGCTGATGGGCACCGCTCGGCCAGCACCTGGCCTCTGAGCCTCCGCGGGCGGACGGCACATCCAAGGAGGGGATGGCGGCCTTGGGCTGCCTGACGGGATGGGCCTCAGCCCTCAGCGCCCAAGGGGGGCCAGGACGGGGCCGCCGGCGTGCTCTCTTCGCCCTCCCCTCCGCAGGGCTGCACGAGGGCACTGTGCCCCGTCTGGGGTCCTGGGAACGTGGCCGGCAGCCCGTTTGCACTGAAAACTGGATTCCTCAGATACGTGTGGACACCCCGCGTGCCGGGCTGGGGACAGGTGCTGGGCGCAGAGCACCTGTGGGGCTGGCAGTGTGGGGTGGCAGACATGAAACGAGCCGGTACACACAGGGGAGATGGCAGGGCAGGACGAGAGCAGGTGACAGGCCGGGCGGGCAGGGGAGGCCTACTGGGTGCTTCCAGGCAGCGAAGGGGCGGAGGCTGGGGGCGGGCGGGCAGCTGGCCTGTGGATGCAGGAGGGGTGGGCCTTTGCTCCCTGGGGCACAGGGCAGCCCTGAGGCTCTAGGAAGGGGCGTGACATGATCCGATTAAGATGCAGGCTCTCTGACTGTGGCGGGGAGGGGGTGAGAGGACCAAGGCCTGTGGTCAGTGGGTCCCAGCCCACTCCCGCTCTGGGCCCAGGAGGGCGTGAGCAGGGTCCATCCCAGCAGCTGACGTTGGTAGCGCTGGGAGGGGGCTGGGACAGAGGAGGGGGGTCCCGAGTGGAGGGGTGCTGACGGCTCAATCCCGCCCGTCACCGCTCAATGGCCCCTTGTCCCTGGCCATTGAGTGCTGCGGTCCGGCCCCCTGGCGACGCCCGGCCACGGCCATCTCCGGGGAGGCAGGAATGCGGCGGGCGGGGCTCAGACGGGGGGTAGGGGCTCCCGTTCTCACGCCCGCGGCCACTCAGGCCGACTCGATTGGAATTTAAATGCCGGCCATTGTTGTCCCCAGAATGGCCAGGAGTCAGCGCTGCCCTGGGGCCTGGACCCGGCCTGGACTGGAGCAGCAGCCCACTGAGCCAGCCAGCCCCTTCTCTCCTGTAGCCCTTTTCCTTGCCCTCTCCTCCAGGCAGCCCTCTTGGACCCCTCTAGCCCTCTCTGCCTGCCTCCCAGCTCCAATTCTGTCTGTCCTGGGGTGCGGGGCAGCAGGACCCCCTACAGCGTCCCTGCCAGTGCTGGGACCTGACTGTGGCATCTATTGGCCTCGGGGGGCCTCACGCACAGGCTGCTTTCTCCCAGACTGGCTGAGCCAGGCCCCTCTGTGAAACACAGTGCTCGCCCTTCCTGGGCCCCGCTGCAAGGGCTTCAGGGGTCCGGGCAGGAGGGCAGAGGGCTCAGGGCCACGCTCTCAGTTGCAGCTTTCTGTGCACAAGTCGCCTTCTGGCCAGCATCCTGGTGCACAGTCACATGTCCCCTGAGCTCCAGATTTACGGTGGGGGTGGGGGGAGGAGGGCAGTCCCAGGATTAGGGATGCCTCTCTGGTCTCCCACCCTGGAAAGGCAGCATGTGAGGGCCCCCGAATCACGAAGCTCAGATCAGCCAGCCGAGTCTCTCCTCTGCACTAAGGGTTGTCTCCGGGTCCAAGCTGGGACCCCAGGAAGGTACACAGTCAAGGGTAGCACCCGGCTTGCGGGGATGCACAGGGGACCACATGCGAGCCTGCCACTCTCATCACCCGGGCCGGGGGCCTCCAATCCTGTCCTCCCCACAGGACACCCCAATCTCCAGACCAAGCCAGCCCCTAGCCTTTGTGGAGCCCTCTGTGCGAGACACCCCCGATTCCTCGCTCTTGTACCCCCAGCCCTCCCAAACGCAGCCCAAGGCCCCCGGCTGGGCGGGCATGTCCCCCGGCACTGCTGACCATCTTCTCTGTCCCCAGCCTGGGCTCCCTCCAAGGGCGGGGCCGGCTGACGGAGGATGCTGGCTTGCCCCCCAGCCCCTTCTCACCACCTCTTCCTCCGCTGAGACTTCATTCATTTATTTATTTGCTGAACCTCTGACGTCCCTGAAAGGGGCCTTTGTCCGCGCAGACAATCAATGGCACAAATGGAAATGAAGTTGTGTTTGAGGAAAGTCTAGTGTGTGTTTGTGGGGGAGTGGTCCAGGCCGGGGGCCAGGGGGCGGGGCACGCGGCCAGAGCAGAGCCTGCGGGGGCGGGGGGGACCCCGAGCGTTCGAGCCCCAGGCCTGGCCGCCAGCCCTCTGAGAGGGGCGGACACCCGCTAGCGGGGGACACAGACCCAGGGGAGAATAATGAAGACCAAATCCTAGTGCCCATGGCTGCTGCGCCCACTGGGCCGGCCAGCCGCGCAGACTTCACCTTCCCAGCTGAGGGCGGGAGAGCAGACACTGAGCAAAGGACCCTCGGCCGGGTCCCTGACCGCTAGTCGCCTGACCCCGGTGTGCAAGGAAACGGCGAGGGCCCCGAGGCTGGGGCCCGGCCGGCACAGGGAGGGAGGCGGCGGCCCGGGGGTTACTGTAATGACTTTTACTGGGGTAAGACAGGAGCCCTGGGGCTCTGTGGGGAGGAGAGGGCTCTGGGGCCAGTGAGTGCATGGTCCCAGAGGGAGGGGAAGGCGTCTTGGGTCAGGAGGCGCTCGAGAGTGAGAGGTGTTTGTTAGATCCTGGAACGTCTTGAAGGCAGAGCCCAGAGTGCTGCTGGCTTAGCTGTGGGTGTCGGCGAGAGACGGGAGCACGTTTGGGAGCAGGGGAGGGAGGGGCTCCGGCTGGCTGAGCCCTCGTTGCCGGCCTCTCCGGCTGCCCAGTGGAATGGAGTCTCTCGGTCAGGACCCCGCCACACACCGTGCCTGCTCAGATTCAGGGCTGACGTCGGACGAGGGCCTTGGAGGCCGCCGGACAAAGCTGGGACACTGAGGCCATCTTCGTCCTGGAGAGCTTCCTGGTGGAAGCGTCTGTGGCTGGATGGGGAAACACGGCTGACAGGCTGGGGTGGGCGGCGTGTTGCCTCCCGGGCTGGGCCTGGGCCCGTGGCCCAGTGGGGGTGGGGAAGGGGTGGGAGGGGCCCCCTGCCTGCCCCGGGGCAGCCAGTGATGCTGACCCAGCACTGGCCACCTCGTCCCAGGCACTGCTCCCACCGGTGCCTGTCCCAGACACAAACACGACCCATTCACAGGCAGAGGAGGCCAGGAGTCAGGCGGCATCAGCGTCACCCGGCTGGCCTGGCGGAGGGTGAGGGCAGCGGTGTGGGCCTGGGACCTCTGTCCAGGGTCCACTTGTCTATCTTGTCCATGGGGGGTTGTCTGGGCCCGGCTGGCGCAGGGTGGCTGGACTCCAGCCTCGACCTCAGCCTCTGTGACCGTGTCCTCCGGGTGGGCAGGCTGCATGGAGGCGGCAGGAGGAGGACAGGGAAAGAGGCCCTAGGTCCCTGGCTGGACCTGCTCCTGTAGAGGCGGTCATCTTGCAGGGAGTGCTGACCGCCCTCAGCATGGGCACAGCTTGGGACTCAGGCCCCGCTGGGCTGCCCTGCTGGAGGCCAGAGCCCCCAGTCAAGTCCCAGAGGCCAGCTCCCTCTGGAGCACCCCCGCGGACGCTGAGGCTGATGGGCCCGTCCGAGGACCTCAGGGGGTGAGCCCCTCGCGCACCAGCGTCCCCTAGACCTGCATGCTCACGGTCGCTCTCTCTCCGAGGGTATCCGCTCTCGTGTGGTGTGCTGACGTGCACAGCTGTTCCCTCCAGCAATGGTCAGCCCTGCGTCCACCCCAGGGCCTGGCTGCTGGCTACGGCGTAGCCAAGAAACCCGTCTCAGACCCCAGGGGCCATGGGGGAAGTGTGGGCACCGTCCCTTGGGTGACCTCCTTAGGGTCCCAGGTGGCCCTGTCCTGCCATGACCTCTACCCTCCGGAGCCCCTGGAGCCCCAGCCTGCCCCCTTCAGCCACAGCCTCGGCCCATCCCCTGACTTGGCCCGGGAGACGCCTTCATAGAACCAAAGCCGGGTGGTTTTGATGTGCTCAGACTGGCATCCGGGCCCAGAGCCCAAGGGGGCCGGGGCTCTCGGGGGTGTGGGAGCTGAACTGTGGGCCGTAGGCGGGTGTCCCCTGGGCCTAGAAATGGCTGACAGCCAGTGGGACCCACCGCATGGGGCTGCCCTTGGTCCTGGAGGCAGGTCTGGGAGAGCCAGCTGAGCCCAGGGGAGACCTTTGGTCAACCTGGGGGGCAGTGTCCCTAAAGCCCCCACTGGGCGCGTGGCCGAAGTTGGGGGAGACGTTTGGGGACGAAGGGGAGGCATGGGAGTGGCTCCCCGAGCAGAAGATGCAGCTGGGGCTGCAAGACCCCACGGAGGGCTGTCCCCTCGTCAGCTGCGGGTGTGGAGAAGCAGGGAAGACTCTGACGTGCCATCCAGGTGGCCGGGGAGGTGGCTGGACCCAGGGGCCGGCAGCAGGGCTGTGGACGCCGGGCGAGTTGCGAGCATTCTAGCCTGGCCCAGGGATGGAGACGCCCAGGCAGGTTGGGAGGCTCCAGGAAGACAAGCCCCATGGGCCGGGGCCCCTCGCCAGGCACACCTCACTCTATCCCCGGGCCCACCACCCCACGGCCCTCACTCAGCCACGGGGGATCAGAACCCACTCCCCATGCACGGGACCCCGAGGTGGAGCTGCCTTCCCCGGGAGCCCCCATGACGGGCAGTGAGGGCCGGGAGGTTGGGCCGGAGAGGCAGAGCCTGGCGTCAGGGGTTCAGAGCAGGCCACAGCTGGGCCGGGGTCTCAGAAGTGAGGATGCGTAGGGTCAGCGAAGGGGCAGTGCCTGGGTGGGCAGCAGGGGTGATACAAGACAGAGGAGGGCCCCAGGCGGAGGCCACAGCTGGCCACAGGCCTGGCAGGCAGAGTGCGAGCTGGCCCGTCGTGGTCACCCCTGGGGACAGTCTGGGCCTGGGGTGCCCGGGGGAGACAGGTGTGAGAGCAGTAAGCCCACACCTCTGTGCCCCACTGTTCCCGGCCCCCATCCTGACCCAGATCTTGCTGCCATCTGAGCAGGAAGGGAGCTGGGATCTGAGACTGCACCCCCCCAACTCGGGTACTGAGAGTGGGGGCCTCTCCATGCAAATGGGGGACCGAGACCTGAGAGCCCCCTCCCCTCCCACTGCCTCTCCCCAGCCCACACCCAACCCTGGAATTGACTCTAGGCCCCCTGGGCCCAGCCCCCGCCTGGATCTGGGACAGATCGACCCGGGAGGGGCCGGGACAAGGGTCCTGCTAGTCTAGTCTCCAGGGACCGCCGGCCAGGTCTGCAGCAGGCGGGGGCGGGCGGGGTTGGATTTCCAGTTGGCCCCCTCCCAGGCGCCGACACCTGCCCTGGGCGCGACGGGCCCATTCTGCCGTTGTCACAGATAGCACCTCCAGCGCTCACCGGCTGTCCAGGGAACAAGGGCTGGCACCAGGATGCAGCTGGGCAGGGAGGTGGACACAGTGGGCCAGGGCCCCAGGGAGGGGCAGTGGGAAATGGGAAGCCTGCCGCCTTCCCATCACCTCCACTCAGGGGTTCAACCCGCTTCTGGTTCACGAGTGGCGAGCCCCGAATCCTAGTGCCCCAAGGGGACTGCAGGGAGGGGCCCTCCTGGAGGCGCATGGGGCAGGGGGTCCAAGGGCGTCCCCTCGTCTACAGAACACGCACCACCCCTGCACCTGACTGGCCCCAAACCCAGATTAAGTGAAGTGGCCGGAGAGAGAAGGCAGGGGAGGCTCGGGGTGCCCAGCCCAGGAACAGCATGGCCCCCGTGGGCACCGCCCGGGCTCTCGTGACGCCAGTTCGGCCCTGCGAGCAGGGGCTCTTTGAGTGGCTGCAGCACCCCCACAGCCTCAGTTTCCCGCCCTGTGAGACGGGCTGGCCTCTCCCTGCGGGTCCCCCATCGTTGCCTTTGGCACACGCACCTGGGTGCGCACGCTCGGCATGGCCTAGAACTGGCTCTGATAACGCCCCGGTGCCCGGGCCCATCCTGGGCTCTCTGCCCGGCTCTGGCTCCCCCAGCAAACGGGGGCATCGCATGGCCTCCAGAGCCTTCTGCACAGGCTCTCGGCCTCCTCCACGGCTGCCCGCAACTCTCCACTGAGCCCCGACTCTGCCCCGGGCCTCTGCTTGCCCGGGGCCGCACGCGCACACGCGCACACCCCCGCATGCCTGCACGCCTGCGAGCACAGGGGAGCAGCGGCAGCCGGCGGCAGGACTTGCTGATCAGGCTCTGGGGCCCCGGGGCCACCCCAAGTGGCCGGGTCAGCAGGGTCGTGCTGCTGGCCAGCCGGGAAGCCGAGGCCTGTGCTCCTAACCAACCCGCGCGCTGCCTGTCACTCCTCTCTGGGCCTCTGTGGGCTGAGATGAGGCCTCTGCCTGCCAAGGCCCCGTTCAGCCCCCTGCAAAGTCTGGGCCCTGTGGCCGTGGTCCGCGGCTGGCTGGGGCGGGAGTGGGAGTGCGGGCCGCACGGCGAGCCAGACCGCGAGGCCCCAGCACTGAAAGCCCCCTATCTGGCAGGCTGGGGGCAGGGAGGAGAGCTCCCGGCCTGCAGCCCCAGACCTCAGGGTTCCTACACACCCAGCCTGGCCTCCAGAGAGAGGCCGCCCCTCTGAGGTCACACAGCACGCCGGGGTGGGGGGCAAACGGGGTGGCGACTCCCCAGCCGTCTCTCACAGCCCACCGGCACTCAGTCTGGCCAGGGACCATCCCATCCCCCCAGCCGCGTGCCGTACCAGGACCCCCACCACCAAGGGGAGGGCCTCAGCTCCGAGCCAGGGCCGTGCTTGGGCCACCGCTCCCTAGTGACCTGAAGCCCTGGGTGGGAGGAGGTTTGCAAGACCCACAGAGCCCCCAGGGACCTCCCAGGGCCACCCTACCCAGTCTGAACCGTGCACCCCAGATGGGCCTTGGAAGTTTCTGGCAAATTCCTTTGGTCCTGCCGCTGCCCCTCTAGTTCCCCTGGGCTGCAGAGCGTGGAGTGCCAGGGCCTTGGACCCTTTGGCCCCTTGCCCCCAGGCCCCAGTCTAAGCCGCACAAGGTGTCAGACACCAGCCAGTTGCCTGGGTGGGCACCTCTGTCACCTCTGCCCCAGGTTGCTGTCCAGGTGAAGGGTAGAGCAGTCAGGGCAGTATGACCTGGTCAGGCCACCAACCCCACCACTAATCCCTGTGGACCCCAGCCCCTGCCTGGCTCCTGCCCCGCACTTGGGCATCCTGACTTCTGAGGGCATTTCCCACGGGCTGTGGGCTGTGGGCGGCGGGGGGGCGGGGGGGCCGGGGGCAGCGAGTCGGGGGCTTGGGGACTTGCACCAGGAGGGCGCCTTCCCGCAGTCAGGTGTTTCTCCTTCGTGGGGGTGGTCATGGAGCTCCACTTGGCAGGTGGGCACAGATAGGGAGTCCCCGGCCTCTCCTCAGGAATGGTCCCAAGTCACCCCACCCAAGCCAGCTCCGCCCCACCCCCCCCCGCCCCTGCGCCCCCCTGGCGCGAAGCCCAGCGGCCGCGGAGCTCATTAGCACAGCGGCAGCCCCGCCAAGCTCGCTTTAATTGGGGCCGGCAGGACGTGAGAACCCGGGGACCCCGTGCCCGGGCCGCGGGGGGAGGGGGCGCCCGCCCGAGCCGCCCGCAGCGGCGGCCCGGATTAGCGCGGCTCAATGGGCGCAGCCAGCGGTAATTAAAGCTGCCCGCCCGCCCGCCTGCCCGCCCGCCGGCAGAGTGTAGTGTGCGCCCCGTGCCCAGGGCCCAGGGCTGGGGAATGGCCGCACGTCGGGGCCTGCCTCGGTGTCTCCTTCTGGAAGGTGGGCTGACATGGTCTCTCACAGGGTGGCGGGGAGAGCAGGTTCACGAGTAGATCTGGATTCTGAGCCGCGAGTGAGCTGCCAGCCGCTCCAGCACCCTCTGGGGACCCGCCCCGGCCTCCCAGCAGCTGCCCGAAGGCCCGGCTAGGCGGCTGCAGGACACCATGACCTTGGTTTCCCTGGACCTCGCCTGGGTTTCCTTCTGTCCCAGGCCCTTACCTCGGAGCCTTGGGGCCTGGAGGCAGCTCAGGCTGGGACAGAGGGGCCCCGCCGGCCCAAGGAGGGGTGCAGGTGACAATGCAGTGGCACGGCTTCCCCTCTGCCGGACAACCCCCCCGGGGTGGACTCCGGAAGAGGTGTTCCAGAAGTTCCGGAAGGTTCCTGGGGGACCCTGCTATGGGCTGGCCTAGGCGGGCAGGTGGTCAGGCCGAGAGGCTGGAGGGCACAAGGAGGGCAAAGGCGGGGGGCGGGGGGCCTGGTGCATGAGGCCTTGGGGCCTGGCTTCTGGCGTCTGCTGTCCGTGGGAAGAGGAGGACCAGGGGGTCCTCTGCTGCTGCTGACAGGCCCACGGTGCGGTGGCTCCCTCAGCCGGTCACCCCCGCGCCAACCCTGTCATTACTTGATCGGGTTTCTCGCTGCAAACCCCAGGCTCCGTGTGGTTTCTCCAGAGTCATAGGATCTGGCCAGGCCCGTCCTTGTCCTGGCCTGGCGGGTGGGGGCCTGCCTCTCTCCTGCCTTTCCAGGGGCCAAGGGCTCAGGGTCGGTCAGAAACCCCCGCAGCCAGCAAAAGCCGGCCTCCGGGACTCAGCGTCATCCCAGTAGGGCCTGGGACCCGGGGAGCTTCTGTCTCGGGCCTCCGCAGCTCAGGGGGCCCCATGAAGCCTCACAGGCCCCACGCCTGCCCGAAGCTGGTTCTGCGCCATCTGGGGCCAGGGGCCCCGTGGGGGGGGTGCCCAGGGAGACACGGCAGCGGAGCCCCAGGCCCACGATGCTGGTGGCCGGGGCTTCTCTCAGGCAGGATCCCAGGAGCAGACGGGGTGGCCCTGGGGGCCCTATAGGCCCCCAGAGTCAGCCCTCGAGGAGTGGGGTCAGGGAGGGACTCACAGCGGCCCACGTGCAGGGCACGCTCGGACCCCAGCACCTGCCGTGCCCGCCTCCCCAGCGCCACGGCCTGCCCCACAGCCGCCATGTGGGTGCCTGGCCCGTCGCAGGGCGGGGGCGGAGGGCGTCAGCGTTTACCGCCAGACTTGAGGGGCCATCCCGACTCGGGGTTGGTGGCAAGAGCGGGGCCTAGAGGCCGCCTGGGTCTGGTTTGGCCACATTTTTTCTCTTGGGAGACAGGCCTGTTGCTTCCTCTGCGAAAATGTTTACTCTTCCCAGGGCGGGGGTGCTTGCTGCGCCGCATGTGCCTGCGTGTACCTGGGTGTGCATGTGTGTGCGTGCGTACCTCTGCGGGTCCCGGTGCTCAGGTCCCAGGAAGCGGGTAGGGTTTGAGCTGGCCCCCAGCAATGGGCAGGAACGGAGGCTCAGAGAGGGGAGGCCCAGTCCAGGCCACACACCGGGGCGGCAGGACCCCCACCCCAGGCCCCCGTCATGCTGGGCAGATGTTTAGGCCCCTGGGCCAAGAGCTGCCCCAGACAGGCAGGTGGCTGGGTAGAACGAGGAGGAGACCCTGGGTGAGGGGGCTGAGGGGCAAGTGCCCACTCCTCAGTGTGGCCTGGGGCTGCTTCCCCACCCTGCACCTCAGTGTCCTCATCTGTAAAATGGGGATAACAGTAACACCTCCTTGTAATTTAACCTGAGTCAGGTGTCCAGCATAAGGTTTAGCAGGTAGACGGCACTAAGCCACCATGTCCTCCCCGAGTTCCATCTGGGGACAGTGTCCTCTCTACTCTGAAGCCTCCTCTCTGGCCCCCTCAGGAGTCACTGACCCCAGGGCCCAAGAATTCTTTTCAGAGAAAAGGCTGAGAGCCCAGCTGGGTGCCCGGGGAGGGATGCTAACCCAGCCATGTGATCGCGGAGGCAGGAACTCCAGTAGGGGAAGGTTTCAGGGACCCAGGGGCGGGGAGCTCAGTCCTGGAAAATCCAGGCAGGCGGCTGGGAGAGGCAATTCTTGGGGTGGTGGGAGTACGCTGGAAGCAAGAGCCTGGAGGTGGGCGTGGGAACGGCCCTGCGGTAGTTCTACCGAGCTCCGTGGGGACTGAGGGACCCTCCGCCAGCCAGAGGCTTTGCTTGGGACTGGAAGATGGCTGGGGCTCTCCCCCCGTCGACCCCTGGTAGCCACGAAGGATAAGGGGGGACCCTCCCCGTCGGCGACACCTGCCCCAGCGCTGAGCAGGAATGGCGGCTCCGCGGGGTGGGCACCCAGGTCCACCTCCTGCCCCGGCAGCCCCTCGGCTCCAAACCAGGCCGGAGCCCTGACCGAGGCCGGACGCCGGGAGGGGGAGCGCGGGCGAGCTGGCGGCCCTTAGGCTCCGGCGGGGGCGTCTCCGCTCCCGCCCCGCCCGTCTCCCTCCCCGCCCCTCCCCCATCTCTCCCCCGCTTCCGCCCCTCCCCCATCTCGCCGCGTCCCTCCCCCAATTCTTCCCCGCCCCCCGCCCCTTCTCCGGCCCGCGGTCCGGCTTGCGCGGGGGCGGGGCCGGCGGAAGGGGCGCCCCGGGCGCCTCTCAAAGGGCCGCTAATGTTCGCTAATCCCGGCCTTTCAGGCGGCCGCGGATCCGGCTGTTGGCCCAACAACAGGAGTCTGAAAGGGGGGCGCGGGGGCCGCTGCCCCGGCCGCCCCGCCCCCGACCCCGGCGGCCCCGGGACCCCGAGCCCGCAAGACGGGGCGCAGGTGCGTCCGCGCCCCCGGAGCCCTCGCGCCCCGGGGGAGAAGGGCCGTCCCGGGCCGCCCCGTACCAGCTGGGGAGACCGAGGCGGGGGCGGGCGGGGGAGAGGGGGCTGGCCGGGCGCGGGGAGGGCTGGCCGGTCCGCCCCCTCCGGCGGGGCGGCGGTTCCCAGGCCCGGGAGGGGCGCGGGGGCCTCACGTCGCAGACGGGCCGGGCCCCTCCGGAGCGTGACCCCGGCTTTCAGCGCCGCCCCTGGCCCGGCCCCAGCGCCTCGTTAGGGATTTAATTAAGGAGCCGGCGGGGATTTGCATAATCTCCGAGCCGGGCTGGGAAGCCCCGGGCGGGGGGAGGAGACGGTTGAGCAACTCTCTGGGCTGGGGTCTCCCAGTCCACGGGACGGAAGGGGCCTGGAGGTGGCGAGGAGACAGGCCGAAGGCAGGAGGACCCTTTTGTATCGGAGCCGGCCTGGAATTCCCCATCCGAGCCACAGGGTCCCTCCTCCTCCCCAGCTGACCCGAGCTGTAGATTCAGCTGGGCCTGGGCCCCCGGGCGAGGCGAGGGGAGGGGTGCCCCAGGACGGGCCGCGGGCACCCCCGTCAGGCAAACAGTGAATGCAAACATTCCAGCCCCGGCCCAGCCCGGGGGAGCAACAGGCCCCGCCCCTTCCCACAGGTCCGTGGCGTCTGCCCCCATCCCTGGTAGCAGCCCGGGTCAGGCCATCAGGGGGTCAGAGCAGAGTGACGGTGGAGGCTGCCCACGCTCCCGGGGCAGGGCATCCCCTCCCGGGTCACAGTGCTGTCTCAGAGAGGGCAGGGAACAGGCTTAGCACACCAGTTCTGGCTGGAGTCTCTGATGACCACTTAGTGGTGTGGTGGTGGGGGCTCTACGACACGTCCTTGGACCCTGGACCTGAGAGTGAGGTTAGGGAGTGGCCTCCCGGGCCCCGGGGGTCAGTGAGGCCGACCCTGCAGGGCTGTGTGGCGAGCAGCCTTGCCCCGCCTCCCTGCCCCTCGTGCTGCCGGAACCTCTGTCTCTCCTGGCATTCCAGATGGGGAGACTGAGGCACTGATCGTAGGGCTTGCTCTTGGCGGCTGGGTCAAGGAGGGTGGTACATCCTGAGCCCCATTGCCTGCTGGCGTCTCAGGCAGGACAAGGGCATGATAGTGTGGCCTCGGGAGGGTGGCGGGGCTCAGCCAGGAGGCCTTTTGGGTCACAGCCACAGCACCAGCAGCCCCCTCCCGGTGCCTGGCACCTGACTGCCCTGGGGGCATTCCCACAGCCTTCAAAGGACGCTGTGGGGCCTGCACGGGCAAAGGCCTTTTGTCTCCTGGATGGCAGGCTGGGGGCTGGATGGTCCCCGGGGGTGCGGCCACCTCCCAGGCCCTTCCCCTGGCACCCTGATAGGACTTGGCACCCCTGCCCAGCCTCGGTTCTGTCCTCTGCATCGCAGTGGCTCCTGGGGCCTCTGAGTCAAAGCCAAGTCCCTGTAGTGCCCACGAGGCCAGGGTCCCTGGAGCCCTGTGCCCCAAAGCTCCCACGGCACCTCTGGCCCCTCAGGCCTGGTTCCTCCTTACCATTCAGGGCTCAACCCGAAAGTCCCTCGCCAGGGTGCCCTTCCTGACCCCTCATTGCCCTCACATCACTACCTGAAGCTGTACTCACACGCCGTGGTCTGTCTCCACTGGGAGCCGGCCCCACGTCTCATTCCTGGGACCCCCACCCAGAGGAGGAGGGCAGATGTCAGTTGTTGGTGCCCCATAGGGCCGGCACCTGCAAAGGGCTGTGTGACCCCTGGGGAGCCCATCTCTTCAGCTGGGGAGCCCACCCCCCCATTTCCAAATCCCCACAGAGAATAAGCGAGGCCCGAGTGAGGCAGGCACACGAGTGCTCATCCGGGTACCGGGCTGCCCCATGCCGGCCTAGGTCGGCACAGAGTGGGGCTGCAGCGTGGGGACCACACCCAGGCCTACCATGGGGTTTGCCGGCAAGGTACCTCCGCTCCGCCATCCCCCCGAAGGCAGGGTACGGGGACAAGGCCCGGGGGGGGGCTGTGGTCAGTATGAGCCTCGGCGCCCCATTCTGGCCTGGTCAATTCAGGGGGGCTTCCTCTGGGCTGGGTGTGAGGGTGAGAGGAGGGGGCAGTGTGAACCAAGCCTGGCAGGTGGGCTCGGGGACCCTGGGTTGTCCCTGGAGCTTTGCCCGGCCCTCTCCGGGGCTCCTGGAGACGAGAAGCTGCCCGGCACATGTTTTGGTCCTGGCAGCCCCTCCTTCTGCAGGGCCCCGTCTTCATCCAGCTCTCTGTGCCCCTGAGAACGTGCGCTCACCTGAGAGCCCGGGCTGTGGGTCAGGAGGCCGCAGGCTGCAAGGACGAGAGGGGTCAGGGAAGCCAGAGGTGGTCCTAGGCCAGACCTGCGGTGCAGGGCGCAGGCGTCTGGCTGAAGCAGGAGGACGTCCCTGCAGCCTGATGGGGACTCTGGAGAGAGGTGGGCTTCAGCTCACGTGGAAGCCCACCAGGCCCTGTTTTCAGCCGAGGTATCTGGAAAGCCCAGAGGGCACGGACCAAAACCAGCGGCACCTTCACCAGAGACGCTGCCACCCCTCACCCTGGACAAGCCAGGCGCTGTCCTGCGTGGGGACTCAGGGACAGGAGAGGCAGATCAGCCCTGTCATCCGGCAGCGGTGCAGAGAGGCGGGGCGCGGGGGGGAGGCTGGGCCTCAAGCTGCAGTCCCCACTGTGGCTCGTGGGGCTACAGGTGCTCTGGGGGGCTCCGGAGGAGCCTGGGAGCACAGTAGGTGGTGGGCAGAGGACGCCACTCGGGGGAGCCCCTGCAGGGGCAAGCACCTGGGGTGGCAGGGCCATAGGCCACCAAGGGCCCCCTTCGAGGGGTGACCTGTGATAGCAGAAGCCCCCGCTCACAACCCCCGGGTCTCCGATTGCCCACCATGCCAGGGTCTGCGGGACCCCGTGCCTCCTGGCCGTGCAGGGAATGGAGATAAGCCCCAAGTTCCCATTCATTTCCACTTAAATTGCCTAAATATTATTCCAGGCAGCTCCCACAGCCTCCTGGCTGCCCCCGCCCCAGAGCTGGAGGAGCCAGGAGAGGACGGAGGCCTCGCGGGGGTTGGGGACACCCGAGGGCCTGTGGTCGTGGTCCCCGCGGGTGCTGCCGCGCCTCTGAGTGGGGCCTGACCCCGCCAGGGGCCGAGCACAGGGCCAGTGTCTCCCCTCCCGCCCTCGCCCGGTCCGGACCCCGAGAGGTGGCTTGCCCAGGACCCCTGCTTTGGGCGCAGACCCCTCTGGCTGGGCGCAGGCCGGCTCAGGGAACCACAGGGGCCCCGGGCCGTGTCTCAGGGCTTGGGGGGCGAGGGCGGGCAAGGCTGCCCGGGGAGCCGCCGCGTGGACCCCCGGCTGGAGCCGGTTCCTCCTGAAGGGGCCTTTCTCTGAGGCTTGGGGTGCGGCAGAGCCCCCCGCCCGCCCAGTGCCCAGCCTGGCTGTCGGCGCCTCCTGGCCGGGCGGCCACAACGCTGATGTTGCTTTAATAAAACAAAGTTTTTCTTTCGTGCGCGGCCTCCAGTGGTGAAAGGGCCGATTTACGGAGCGCCGCACCCCCCCTGCCCGCCCGCTGCGGTGGCGCTGGCCCGGCTGGGTAATTTATAGCTTCGACTTTGCGCACTAGCGCTGGGCCGCTGCTGCATGACTGGGGCCATTTATCCCGGCCCCCCCGCCGGCCGGCCGCCCAGCCGCCTTCCCCATTGAGATGTGTGGAAACCCCGCGGAACCCTGGGGTGAAAACAAGCCAGGCTGTTTGTGTCTCTGGGCGCCCGCGGCCACCGCCCGGACGGCGAGACCCCTTGGCCTGCCCCGTCCACGGGTGAGCAGACCCAGGCGGCCACTGTGAGGGCAGCATCACTCCTCTGTTCTGCCGGACTTCAGTTTCCTCCCAGGAATATGGACTGCCCAGAGGAGAGGGACTTGATCATGTCCCGGTAACGTCGTCCTGTTTGGAAGCTTCCAGGTCCAGGGCCTGCTTGCCCGCAGCCGGGACACGGCTTCACTCATGGTGTGTTCACTGAATGGCTGGTTTGTGCAGGGCCCCCCGCCCATCCCAGGACCCCCAGCCCAAGGAGGAAGGGGTGAGGGTGCCCATACGGGACCAGGCCCCCCCTGAGAGGGTTGGGGGGCCCTAGAGACAGGCTGAAGCCCAGGACCCTGGCGACAGGGCGTGCTATAGTGGGCAGAACTCAGGGGCTCCCATGGAGGACCTGAGCTGTGACCGGTCCTTCTAAAGGGGGCTGCTGCCCCTGACCCACGGGCACATACTTCTGCCACGCAGACCTGCCGTGGTGGTGTCTGGGGGCCCAGGCCCAGCTCCGGGTCGGCACACACAGGCCCACGGGCGTGCACACACGGTACGTGCACAGAAGGACACACAGACAGGCACGTGGACATAGACGATGTGCCCCTACTCATGTCTGCACTTGGGCCTGCAGTGGACAGCTTGACTGGGCAACCTGACAGTGTCACAGCCAGCTCCTGACCCCAAGCCCTGCCCAGCTCAGGTCCTGGCTCCCGTCCCAGCTCTCAGGCCTGACCCCGAGTCCTCTTTGAGTCTGGTCACCCTCTAACCACCAGGGCACCCGGCTGGCCCCCTCCACACTCTCCCGGGCCATCGCAGGCCCTCCTCGCCGGTTGCCCTGTGTCCACCTGGCCCCCATGGTCTGTTCAGTGGCGGAGCCCCGGGGAGACATGGGCAGGCCACACTCTGCTGAGTGCCTCTCTCTGCTGGGTAGGACAACAACAGGGTTGTCAGGGTGTCCCCAGGACCCCTGCCGCCTAGGACCCCAGCCCGTCACTCACCAAGGAGTGTCGGAGACAGCCACCCACACCCAGCCTCCTCCCTGCTCATGTGCCCATCTTAGAGGTGGGGAAACCGAGGCGGCGGTGGCGAAGAGGCCCCTGAATGGTGTGGAATGAGCTGGTAGCTGGCATCTCGACTGTGTCACGCCGCGGCTCTGGTCCACGAAGGGCTCCACTTCCCTCCACCTGTGTGCGCTGGGGGGGTGTCACGTGGGAGGAGGGCAGTTCCCACGCTGCAGGTGATGCCCAGCTGGGGTTCGGCCCCTCATCCGAGGTCAGGCAGCAGGAAAGCTGAAAGTGCAGGACGGAGGGGTGTTGCTGGCTACTGTCTGGTGCGGTCCGGGGCCTCCGTCTCACCCAGAGCCTCTGGCAGGGGGCTGGGCACGGGTTGCCTGGGCATGCGGCGTCTGTGACCCGGGTCTCTTTGGAGAAGAGATTTTTTTACTTCACTCCCAGTCTCATGGGGTCAGTGATGGGGGCCTGGCCAGTGTGGGCGGCCCCGGGCCAGGGCCCGGCAGGGTTAAGGAGCTGTCTCCACTCCCACCGTTATAGTTGGGTCATTAAACCCCCATCTCCTGCCTGGGTTCCAGCCCTCCCAGGGCCTCCCGGGCCTTTGTCTCACTTTCTAAGGCTCTGACAGGACCGGTCGGGTGGGGGCCCAGGAAGGGGTGGGGGGTACAGCATACAAAGCCCCCGGCCCTGGAGCCTCCTCTGCCAGGGTGCCAGCCGGAGCCACCCCCAGGATGCCCTCCTAGGGGGCTGGCATGGGCCAGGCTGGGCAGGCGTCCCCCAAGGCCGGCCTGGGACAGATCCACCCGGGCCGCACCCCTGGCCACCCCTGGGCTGTTCCCAGGCCCGTGGCGGAGAGCCCCTGGCCCCCTCACATTTGCCCACGCTCCACTGAAGGTTGCTAGGAGCTGGGCGGGGGTGGGGGCGTGCGGCTGGCGGAGGACCCGGGCAGGGGGGCGGACGCGGACGCCCATGGACAAAGCCAGCCTGTGATTAAGTCATCTGCCCGTCGGCGCCACGCACGTCCCCTGGCCAGCTGAGGGCTGCTCCGGCCACACCCTGCGGCCACCGCAGCCCAACCAGCCCCCTGACCCCGGCCAGGCTCGGGGTCCCCCACCATGGTCAGGGGTGCCTGCCCCAGCCCATCCCACCCTGCCGTGGGGCCTCTACTGCCCAGGTGTCGTGGCACCGTCCCAGCTCTGCTGCTGACCCGTGGGGACCACAGCCGAGGCCCCTTTGCTTCAGTGTCCCCGTCTGTTCCACAGCCCAGTGCCGGGGCTGCACTGTCCCCATATAACCCCCGACCCTCTTCCAGCCCCACACCCTGAGCCTTGGTCTGAGCTGGGGGTGCTGCCCTAGGAGCTGGCCGGGATGGGTGGGTGGGCCGCCTCACTCGAAGGAAGTGGGGAGGTCCACGTGCCCCCCAGCTGCCATTCTTGCTGTCCCCAATGCTGGTCCCGATGTCCCCCCACCGCCATCCCCTGGGGGCCTCCCCCTCCTCCTGGGGGCCTCCCTGGTGGGCTGGTCTCTGCCCGTCGCGCCTACCCGAGAGGAGGGGGCTCCCCAGTCTCTATCTACAGGGCCACGCGGGACCTCCCTGCACAGCCCCCCACCACCTCAAGGTATGAGTCCAGCCTGGTGGGGACCTTGGGGTGCGGGGCCGCAGGCTGAGACGGGGCGTGTCTCAAGAAACCAGGAGTCGGCTTCCTCACCAAGCCCTCACCACGGGAGCCCGGTAGCTCCCTGGGCATTCGCGGGGCCCTGGCCCAGCCACAGCAGGATCTGGGACCCCTCTTTGGTCTCCAAAGAACAGGTGGCCCCAGGGCCACTTTCGCTTGTTTCAGAGCGAACTTGGGGTGGGGAAGGCCCATGGAGGAAGGGTCGGCCCCCGGACCCTGCGGTCTCCTCGTCCCTAAAGTGGGCATGACACCCTCTGGGTGGGGAAGGCTGGGGCCTCGGGGGAGGGCGGCTGGGCGTACCAGTGGAGGTGGCCTCTGGGGCCAGGCCTGCCCCGGATGGGTGGGATCACCGCCCCGCGAGCCAGGCTGCAGATGGGGTTTCAGGATGGGGCGGGGACTTCCTGGGATTTGCCGTTAATCAGGGCCCTGGGCGGGGAAGTTCATCTGTGCCTCAGTCACACGGTGTGTCTCCGCCTGGGGAGAGGGGCACAGCGGTGTCCTGGCTGGGGTGGGGCCCTGGGGCCAGGCACAGGGGGCCTGGACGGGCCCTTCTTTCTCAGGCCTCAACCCTCCCCAGGGGTGAGAAGCCTGGTGGGCTCCAAAGGCCCTAGCAGCCCCCTGCAGAGCCCCTGCAGGGCCAGCCGGCCAGGAGGGTCCCAGGGCCCCCTCCTCCCCAGGGAGCTGCTCTGTGGCCTGGGGGGGACCACATGTGAGGGGGGGCTTCCCTCTCCCCTCCCCCGTGCTCACGAGGGGCAGAGAATGGGCCTGGTTTGGGCTGGGTCCTGGGGTCTCGCCAGGACCCCACTTCCCATCTCAGGGCCTTGCGGGTTCCTCTGCTCCCCTGGGGACTTTGGTCCAGTCCCGGCTCAGGCAGTGGGTGTTCCTGAGTTGTCCTTGGTTTAACCCTCTTTTCCCCGCTCCGTCTCATGCGGGCCTGGGAGCAGAGGAAGGCCGAGAAGGGCCTCCTCACCCCACCTCTGCCTTGAACTCCACCGCGTGTCCACGTAGCAGCCACGCGTGTGCCCTGTGGTCACGCGAGCTGGCAGCTCCAGCCCGGGTGCCCCACGGGGAGGGCCCCCGGCGTCCACTGCCTCCCCCCGGGCCGCTCAGCTCTCCCAAGGGGAGGAAGCTTTCCTCAGCCAGCACCCTCGAAATCCAGTTTTCGGGGGACCCCTTCAAACTGAATCTCTCCTTCTGTGCCCGGCCTGAAAGGTGGCTCTGGGAATGGGCTCCAGCTCGGGGCCGGGGGACCAGGTTCCAGGCAGGGAGCGATGGCAGAGCTGGAGGAGGGCCTGAGGCCTGCGGCTCAGGGCAGGGGGAGGGTGGGGGGTGGATGACGATGTCAGTCCTCATGTTCGCGGGGCGGGGGGCGGGGGGGGGCGGGCGGAGCGGGATGGGAGGGGGTGAGCCTGCCGCCTGCGCCTGCCTTCCTGGCGCCTGCTCAGGCCTGTCCCGCCCGGGCCTTCCCAGAACCCGAGGCTGCGGTGCTGGGTCGGGGGTCTGTGCCGCTTGCCCTCATTCCAGCTGGGGCCTTCCGTGTGGTCCCCCACCCCACGCTGGGGCCGGAGGCAGACACAGGCAGGAGGGGTCCTCTCAGGCCTGCCCAGGGCCCCTCAGCAGACAGGGACACTGTCCCCTTCCCTCACCCCAGGCCCAGCCGTTCCAAGGCGAGCCCTCACTCAGCACCTTCCTCAGGGTCCCAGACTCTCCCAGTACACGGCAGGCACTCACCACGTCCGTCCCAGGACTGGCTCTCGCCACTCCCTCCTCAGGTCTCCCACCCTGCTCTCGGCCCACAAGTCTCACCTGACTCCTGCCGTCTGCGCTGCCTGCCCACGGAAGCCCCTGCCGGACTCCCCACCAGGGTGGAAACTCTGGTCCCCAACTGTGCCTGGGACCGCGGGCACGGTCAGCCAGCGTGTGTCAAGTAGACAGATGGAACCGGGAAATCCTCGATGGGTGACGGGTCCAGTGGCGGGGTGGGAGGATGCAGAGTGACGGAGTGGAGGCCAGAGGAGCGGGACGCGGGCGCTGGTGAGTCTGTAGGTCTGTGCAGCCGCGTGGGGCGCAGGTGGTTGAGCGCACACTGCAGGCGAGGAGACGGGAGCGGCCGGTGGGCACCTGGGGGGGCCGGTTGTGGACGGAAGGTGGAAGGTTGAGTCTCTGCAGGATGAGCACGTATGGCGTTCTGAGCTGTCAGGAAGGTGCGAGAGTCCCAGGGGAAGACAAGCTTGGCCTGATCCATCCTGCGTGTGGAGAGCATGGCCGCGGCCCCTGCCTGGGCCGGGCGGGCCTTGCGCTGGGAGGCGGCCGCCGGCGTGAGTGCGGGGGTCCCGGGGAAGGAAGGGCCAGGAGGCCAGAGTCCCCGCCAGAGTCCACGGCCGGGAGCAGAGTTGGGGCAGGGAGGTGGTGAGTCGTCAGCCCGGGGTAGCCCAGCGCGGAGGAGCGCCCACGCCTGCCCAGTGGGCCCCGAGGATGTCCCCGCCGCTGCCGCTCCCAGCGGGTGCGAGGCCAAAGGATAACGTCACGTCTGCTGAGGGGGCGCCCCGGGGTCTGGCAGCAGGCGCAGTCCAGGGTCCCCGCCTCGACCCTGCCAGCCTCTGCTCCCTCAGGTTGCCCCAAGGTCACTGAGCAGGCAGGGCACCGTTTCCTTGGGCAGTCTCACCTGGTTTTCCCGAGTCCCTGGCCCCAGGCCAAGCCTGTCTCCCACTCTGGGCCTCTGGGGGGGCTTGTGGGGCTTGTGGGGCCAGGCTGGGTCACCTCTAGGGGCACGGGCTGTGGCAGAAGGTGGGGGGTCAGAGCAGGACCAGAGGAGGCAGAGGCGGGTGCCCAGAATGCCAGGGTCCCACAGCAAGCCCTCTGCACCTTCCTGGACACTCTGGGAGGGACCCTCTGCCCGGTGCCCATTTTACAGGCCGGGCACTGGTAGAGCCAGGGACTGACTACCCATGGCTCCGGCTCCAGAGCCCCTGGTTTGATGGGCTGGTTGCCTCCCAGCGTGGGCCAGCCTGGTCATCACCAACACCCTGGAGGGTGAGGGCTGTCTGCCTCCCGCCCTCCTCACTGCCATCACTAGCCCAGAGCCACTGGTCTCCACCAGCCGAGTGCAGGTGAGGCTGGGGGTGCACAGGCGGACACAGAAGCAGAAATGAACTCTCAGCCCCTCGAGGCCCCTCGCCACCCTGCCCATCCCTTGGTCACCGCATAAGGAGCCAGGGCCGTGGCTGCCCTGCCCACTGAGGCAGGGCTGAGCTGGGGTGGGAGATGCAGCCAGACGGGAGAAAGTGGGGCGTTCCAGGCAGACACTGGCCGCCGTCTCCACAGGAAGAGCCAGGCAGGCCGAGCGGGCAAATCTTATTAGCTGGTAGACTTCCGAAGCCCCATCGCCGAGTGCCCAGCGACCTGCTCGTTCACGGCCCACCGTGTGCGCGCGCTGCCCTTGGGGGCTGGGCCTCCCGCTGCCCCTCAGTGCCCTCGGCCAGGTCCTGGCCAGCCTGCGCCTCGCCCGGGCCCCGGTTCTCGCTCCCCGCCGAGAAGGCTGCTGGAGATGTGTGGGAGGCCCGTGCCGCTCTGGAGCCAGGAGATGGCCTCTCCTGGGCAGCGTGGTCCAGGCCCCTCCTGACCCCAGGCCTTGGTGAACGGCCCACGGCCCTGCACGCTGGGGTCCTGCTGGCGCCCCCGCTCCAGGCTCTGGGTCAGCCCACCCCTGCAGCTCCCAGCTTGGAAGGCCCCCCAGGTCAGGGTACCGACCCCTCAGTGTCAGGCTTTGCGCCCAGCAGGTCCAAGCCCCCATTTCCCCATCTATAGAATGGAAATCATGACCGATGATGGCTACTCCCATCCATCCGGGCAGTGAATGGGCAGTGAGCCCTGTGCCACCGGGACCACCGTCACCCCAGAGGGGCCTGGCCCGCCCTCCCTCCTCCCCCCACCCCGGGCCCAGCGCAGAGCGGCTGCCAACGGGGTCCCCATCTGGAAACGATTGTGCTCGTGGCCCCCAAAGATATAATTAAAATACATTGGGTTTTTATGCTGCTTCCTTGTCTGGGGAGGAATCCAGGCTGGGTATGAAACGGGATCGCTCTGACGTTGGGCCCGGAGCATCAGATTGTGTAGTGCCTGAATCAGAGCCCACAGGGGGGTTCTCGGAGGCCCGCCAGGCCAGGGCTTCACTGTGACCCTGCCCCTTGTCCCGAGGGGTCCTGTCCACGTGAGGGCATCCTCTGTACCGGCTGCTCCCAGGCCCCAGGCAAGGAGCCTGCCCTCGCCGACAGGGTGCCCTGCCGAGCGGTGGACGGTGAGACCCCAGCTCCATCCTGTCCCCCCCAGGAGCACCCTTCCCTCCCGCTTCTTCATCCTCCAGGCTTCACCCCCCACCCCGGAAGCGACCCATCTGGGAGATTCGAGGGTCATCTTGTTCCCAAGGCTGGTGTGGCCCAGGGCGGATTTGGGGTGAGAGGAGGCCTCAGAGCTGTGCCCGCCTGGCCGAGGCCCGCTGCTCCCCCAGCCCAGGGGTCCAGGGGCTGAGAAGCGCCCAACGAACCCTCGGGTAGTGGTGGCCCCTGCTGGTGGAGCCCGAGGGGCAGGTGTGGGCTGGGCCCTGGGGGGCTCCTCCCCCTCCCTCAGGCTGGCTCCCCTCAGGGGCGCAAGGTAGCCACAGGCCCAGTCTCCGCCTGCCTCCCCCCTGGCCTGGGGATGGGGTGGAGGTGGCCCGGAGGATGCTGGAGAGCCTCGCCCAAAGCCTCTGCCATCACAGCCCCTCGGGGCGGGGGAGGGGCAAGGGCCGGAGAGGCTGCCCAGCTCCGGGCCCCCCAGAAACCTGGCCCCGGGACCGCCAGTGCGGGCGCCCAGGCTGGGTAACTGCCTGCTCAGCCACGGAATGGGCGACCGGCTGTGGCCTGGCTGTGGCCCCTGCCCTCCTGCCCCGAGGCTCTTCCTGTCGGGAAGAAGCCCCGGGGGCAGGTAGCACACTGGACCTCGTCCAAGCAGCGCAGGCTGGACGTGGCCGGGACGGGCCGTCCGCTCCAGGTTTGGGGTGGGGCAGCGCACGGCCTCTGCGGCCGTGCCACCCGGCCCCTGACCCGGGGTTGTGCGGGCTCAGAGACCCTCAGTCACCGGCACCCATCTTGCTCCCAGCCCGCGTCCCCCAGTCCTGCGCCGGAGCCCGCGGCCTTGCGCCGGGGTCCCCACTGCCCTCCCAGCATCTCCATGGGCTGGGCCTGGAGGGCACTGTCTTGGCCGCCCAGCCCACACCGGGCCTCCCTGGCAAGTGGGGACGGAGTTTCTCGGGCTGCCGGGGGCTCCTGAGCAGGAAGTGCTTGAGCATTTCTGGGGGGGCTCCTCTGAGAGCCCCCGGCAGGTGAGGGCTCGGCGAGGGGGTGCGGGCACAGGGTCTGCGTGCAGGGACTGGAGGCAGGAGCAGGAGGCACAGCTGGCCTGCCCAGTGCTTGTCCCTGTCACCACCGCTGGCCTGGAGGGACCACACGAGCCCTCCCGCAGGTGGAGGTCAGGAGCCTGGGGACTTCAGTGTGAGGGTCCAGAGCCTGGCATGGAGGAGGGGACAGCTGGAGGGAGAAGCCCCGGCCTGGGCCCCAGAGCCACGTCGCCCGGTTCCCGGCGCCCTCCGCCTCCCACTTCGCCCAAGCTCAGCCCCCACCGAGTCCTCGCCCCCAGCCTCCCCCTGGCATCTGGCAAGTCCCAGGGCGCCTCCTCCAGGAAGTTGCCCTCGCTCAGCTGTCCCTGGCCAGGAGAGAGGCGTGTCAGCGGGGCCTGGTGGGGCGCCTGGGGCCAGACAAGCCCGGGCTCCGGGCGAGGGCGCATTCCTGCTTTCCTAGCCTGTGGAGAGGGGGTTCCCAGAAGCGCCGCCGAGGAGGCCTGGCCGGCAGCCCGCAGGGAGAGCCCCTGGCGCTTCCTGCTCGGCAGGACGCAGGGCAACAGCAACCATAAGGCCCGCCCTCCTGGCCCTCCCTCCGCCCAAGCGCTCGGGTGGCCTCCCCTCCGGGGTCCAGACCAGGCAAGGCAGCACCCCGAGGCCTCTGCCCCCGGCACCGCGGGGCGCTGCGTCCTCGGGTGCCACGGAGCCTGTGCCCCCGCCCACCGTGCCCGCCAGCCGCCCCACCGCTCTCGGCTCCTTGGTCAGGGCCCTGCTTGGGTTGTCACTGCCCCCGCGTGAGGACGCGTGGGCTCGGGACCCCTCAGGAAGTGGAGGAAGGCGGGTGATGAGGCAGGGTGGGGACATGGCCACGCGACCTCGGGCAAGTCTCGTCCCCTGTGGGGGCGATGAGATCACTCTCCCGGCGGGCGAGCCAGCACCTGGCGCGGTGGGCACGTCGGGGCGGGCGCACACCTGGCCGCACCCGCCTGGCCCGGCGGCTCTCGGGCTGGGCGCGGCCTCCCCAGGGGACACGGCCACCCTCTTGGCGGTGGGCAGGCGGGGCTTCAGACACCGCCTTTAGGAGACAGGTCCCTGCCTGGCACGCCCGCCCCTCGGGGAAGCCCCCGGACACTGGGCCGGCCCACAGCGGGGCGCCCACCGGGAGAAGGGCTGAGTGGCCGGCCTGGGCCTCTTGGGCAGCGCGGGGTGGCCGGGCCTGGACGCCGAGCCTGCCGCCCTGGAGGGAGCCTTCGCACTCCTTGCCTTCTGCTCATGGGAAGTGAAGGGAACCCCTAAGCCCGCCTCCCGGGCCTTTGTGCTGCGGGGTCGTCGGTGGCTGCAGTGGGTGGGCTGGACCCTGGTGTGAGGCCGCCTTCCAGGCCCAAGGAGCCTGCAGGTCGTTGGCCCGTGACCTCCGTGCAGCGTGGAGAGGGTGGGGGGCAGGGCCGTGCTAGTCCAACCGCTCTCCAGGGCACAGGAGCCGCTGGGCCAGCTGGGGTGGGGGTGGCCTGCGCCCTGTGGTCGAGCCTGGCCAGCCGCCCTGCCCCGGGTGGAGGTAAGCCCACCCTGGCCCCTCTCCTGTGCTGCCTGCTGCTCTGGCCTTGGACACACCAGTGACCCTCTGCCCGCTGGCCTGCGTGGAGAGCAAGCACCCCAGGCCGGGAAGCCTGACAGAGGTGTGCAGGGACGGGGCGGGGGCCGCTGTGAAGAAGCGGCTGGACCTCACTGGCTGCAGGGGTGCCTGGAACCCCCTGCCGCCATGATGCAGCTACTCCCCTTCCCCCTACTCTGTCCCCCCGCCGTGGCACCGTCACCCCCTCCCCTGACACATTCCCTACCTGCTTGTCTATTCCTTCACTCTGCTCCCCCCACCCCGGCCCAGCCAGAAGGTCGGCTCCACCAGGACAGGGACTGGACCAGTCTGTCCCCCGCTGACCCCCAGGGCCTGGAAGAGTGCTTGGAACAGAGAAGGTGCTCAGCACATGTTTGTCATGTGAATAAAGGAACGAGTGGCCAAGAGTGGGAAGCAGCCTTGGAGTCTCAGGGTCCCACCCCTCACGGACTGTTGGCGACGACGGGCTTGGTGGCTGGTAGGGGTCTGGACGGGGGTCTACCCGGAGCTGACGGCCCCTGCCCCACCTCTCCCCCTGGGCCCTGGGAGGGGGCGGGCACGGCCTCGGCCTCGCTCTGGGCAGGTCACGAGGCGCCCTGGTGGGAGCCCCGGGGCCCCTTTGCTGCTGTATCACAGCCGGGAGGCCAAGACACTGCAGCCCAGCCAGGGGCACTGTCCTCGCTGGCCTTCACCCCGCCAGGCCCGGCACGCCAGGAGAGGGCGCCCTCTTGTGGGACGCCTCGGGCTCCCTGTGACCCCGGCGCTCTGCAGGACCCTCACCCTCCCTGCCTCAGACCCCTCCCTGGACTCTGCCCACGCAGTGGCTCCTGCCGGAACGCGCCCTCAGGCAGGCCCGGTCCAGACGGAGAGCGGGGTGTGTGGGGGGCGGAGAGCAGGCCAGGTGCTGTCCAGCCGCCCACCCGCAGACACCCAAGGCAGCCCCCTGCCCCACACAGGGGCGCTTCCTGCCAGGTCCAGCCTGGGCTCTGGGTCTCATGCTCGCGCCCCCGTCAGAATACCTGAGGGTGCCCCTCCACACAGTCCCCCGGCCCCCATCTCCACCCTGAGCCAGGTGGGCCTGGTCAGCGCCCCTAACCCCCACTCAGGAGTGGACACCAGGGGTGGACAGAGGGGAGCCAGGGCACGAAAGGGGGACAGGGGAGGGACAGTCCTCCAGCGCGACGGGGCACTCAGAGGACAGCACCTGTGGGGACCTGGCTGCCCCCACACCAGGCACAGCCTCCCGGCCGGCTTGCTCATTCATTCACCCCTTCACCCCTCCACTCCTCAGGCACACGTCACGTCATCCCGTCCGCTGCGGGCAGGAGCCCTGGAGCCGGGGAAGCTGAGGGAGGCTCTGGGTGCCCGTCCAGCCGCCCGTCCTCTCTACGAGCACCCGAGTGCTGTGTAGCTGGTGCCCACCGCCAGGTCTGGGGCGGGGGCAGTTTCTCCGTGGAGTCTGGCCCACTCCTGGAGTGTTAGGCAAGTGAGGGCCACGAGTCTAGCACTCCATGTGCCTGGATGGTGGGTGCGGCATCCACCCCACCGTGGGGTAGCCCAGAAAACCACCGGACAGGGACTGGGCTGGGGAGGAGGCAGCGGGGGCAGGTCCTGCCGTAGACGTTTTCACAGCCCCACCCGGGCTTGCCCAGACCCCCAGAGGTGATGCTGCCTGGGGTGGCCAGCCCCCCACCTGCCCTGGGCCGGGGCCCTGCCCGCTGGCCCCTCTGTAGTGGCTGGGCCTGCCCTCCACAAACTTGGGTACTGGGCCAGGCACACGGGTCTGAAGGACAGAGGAGGGGGGGGAGGGGAGGACAGTCACCCCCAAAAGCTGGGCAGGGCAATAAGGAGGCGGCCCCTCGACTCCCCACGGTGAGGGTCCGGGAGACCCGGGCTCAGGAGGCCAGGCTGGACGGAGCTGACGACGTGGTCAATGCTAGTCCGGAGTCTCAGGCCGGCCCCACAGCGCCCCCTGCAGGCCGCCTGCGCTCAACGGCTCCCAGGCGGCCACGACAGCCTGGGTCGGGGCTTGGGGGCGTCGTGGAACCTGGGGGTCAGGAGAGCCGGGCCAGGGGAGCACAGGGGGCCTGGGATCTGGGGCCGGGAGCCAGGGCCGGGAAGTGAATACCTGTCCCCACACGCCCAGCCCCGCAGGTGTGCCATCCACCTCGCGGACACGGCCCAGCACAGCCCCGGAGAGCCTCAGCCGGGTCAGGGTGCCCCTGCCCTGACCTCGTGCAGCCCCTGCGGCCCGGCTGCTCCCCAGCATTCTCTGCCTCCCGGGCGGCCCCGGCTCTGCTGGGCCATCCCCGCTGGGACCTCCCATAGGATGAGCCCGGCACACCCAGGGCGGCCCAAGGGGCCAGTGGGCGGGGCTCCGGGTTTGCATGCCCGGGTCACACGGGCACACACGGGCGCAGATGCCACCCGTGGGTCCTTCCCAGAGGGCGGGGTGGCTGGCCTGAGAAAGACCTTCTGCACCCTTGCCTGGCCGTGCCGCAGCCCTATTTGCTAGGACTAGGAAGGGCCGAGGGGAGTTTGGGGTTCAACCTTGGCTGGGGGTCACTGAGTGGAAGCGTCACCTGACTTTGGGGGAGGCTGTGGCTGGAGGGAGTCCGGGGGACCGGCAGGCGGGGGCACGGAGGGTGGGGCTCGGGGGGCAGCCCGGTGGTCCGTCTGCTCTGGCCAGTCCCCCGCGCTCCCATCCCCCCCGGGGACTCAGCCACGTGGCTGGCAGCCCCTGGCCACAGAGGGCCCCAGGCGAAGCCCACTGAAAGGACCGAGACCAACCAGGGTGGCCCCAGGTGGACCCTCTCGGGGGTGGGGGTGGGCGGTGGTGCCCCGCAGACCTGGGCTTCTTCATGAGGTGGGGCGCCAGCTCGCGGTGAGGACGGGCGGGCAGTGGGGGGCCTCGGGCTAGGCGGCCCCAGTGGTGGCGGGGGTCTTAGTCTGCTGTGCCGCCACAACAAAATACCACACGCTGGGGGCCTGAAACAGCAGACGTTTATTTCCTCATAGTCCTGGAGGCTGGAGGTTCAAGATCAGGGTGGCAGCCGGTTTGCTTCAGGGCGAGGCCCTGCTTCCTGGCCTGCAGACGGCCGCCTTCTCGCTGTGCCCTCACAGTGAGGGCGGAGAGGTCTGGTCTCTTCCTCTTCACGTAAGGACACTGGCCCCATCACGGGGACCAGCCCTAATCTTCCCCCACCTCCTGATTCCATCGCCTTGGGGTTAGGGCCTCCACACGTGAATTTTGGGGGGACACAAACATCTGTTCCTTAACAGTGGGGTTCCAGGTCCCCACCACACCGCGGGGCGGGGCTCGCTGACCCTGTGTCTGATAATTCTTCCCTCCCGCTCAGCAAGGAGGCCTGGGCCGCGGCCCCAGGACAGCTCCGTTTCCGCCGTCCCCGCCCTGGCAGGAGGCCCCTTGGCCCGCGGCAGCGATGTGCAGGGGCGCAGGGGTGCGGAAGCCCAGGCCGCGGCTGCGTGCCCGGCTCGGGTCATGTTTACCCTCGGGAGCCCAGTGCCAGGGCCCCCACCCGGCCTCGCAGCCCTAAGTTGACTCGGCCTCCAGGATAAACACCCATTCAGCCACACAAGGCCCCTTTGTCCAGGACGAGGCTCCTGGCCCAGGACGCTGCCCGGCGGCCCGTGTCCTCAGCGTGGCCAGCCGCCCCTTGTGGCCTTCTCTGGGCAGATGCCTGGCCTGGCTCAGAGGCCCCAGCTGGGGACGGGGCCCTGGGCGGCCCTTGGAGTGGCCAGAGAGGCCAGGCAGGCTGAGCTGGGTCCGGAGATTGCCCCTCCAGGCCCTGTCAGAGCAGCCCTGACCCCCCAAACAGCAGTGCGTCCCTGCAGCCGTGTGGCCACCATGCCCTCTCGGCCAGGCACACCTGAGGGACGTAAGGACGCCAGGGAGCTGCAGCGGGGTGGTGGGTGGGCCCGGGAGCTGCAGGCCCCATCCTGCCCCTTGCCCACCCAGGCCCCTGTGGCTCCTCCCAGGCAGAAGAGGGGCTGCCCACACCCGCATCCCGCTGCTGGCCACTGGTCCCTGTGAGCTCAGCGTCTTTATCTGTGAAACGTCCCCCGCAGGCTTTGGTAGCTTCTCAGCTTCTAAACTCCCCCCCGGGTGGGAGTGTGTCCCACTTCTGTCTGGGGTGGAAGTGAGATGGGGGGTGCCTATCCGGGAGCAGGATGGGGGCTGTGCTGAGGCAGGGGGTGAAATGGAGTTTCCTATGCAGAGAGGCGTGGCATGGGGTGGGAGTGGGGAAGGGGCTCCAGGGTTTGGGGGCGGCACACGGAGAGCAGGAGCCTGAGTCACTCTGGGGAGGGGGCCCAGCGTGGTGAGGAATCATAGACCCCTGAGCAGAGAAGCCGGTCATCACGGGCAGCGGGCCTGCCTGCAGGAGGCTGAGGGGAGGCCTCTGCGTAAGAAGAGCACGCATACTTAGGCCTCGAGGGCCTCCAGCTTCCTTTCCGGAGGGCCCAGTCCTGGGGCTGGCCTGGGCGGGGCTGGTGGGGGGCCCCCGGAGCCAGTGCCCCAGCCACGCCTGGCTGGGTCGGGGGTGTCGAGGATGCTCCTCCAAGTAGTGGCTTTTACGCAGAGAGGTGACAGCCCTGCGGCAAGGTCCTGCTGGCCCACCCGGGGGCTTGGCCCTGACGCCGGGAGCCACACGAGGACCGCGTGGGACTCTGGTTAGAAAATGACCCTCTGGCAGTTGTACTGAGAATGGGGGCAGTTGGGGGACCCAGAGGGGTCCCAGGAGGCCGGACAGGAGGTGCCACAGGGACAGGGGAGATGGTGGGGCTGGAGCACAGGGGGCCGTGGGGGGCCTGGAGCCTGGGCTCCTGCCTGGCCTTTTGTCACTCTGACGTGCTGAGGACAAATGCGCTGGGTGCCCCTGGGGCCCACGGAGGGGGCGCTCCTCAGTGGGACTGTCATCAGGTTCCTGTCCCCGTGCTGCAGCCCGTGGCCGGCAGCGACCCCTGGTGGTGGCCAGCATGTCGCTGCAGCCCACCGCGGGTCCGTCCCTCACTGGCGCTGGGATGCTGGGGGCGGGATGTGCGGGGGCCGGGATGCTGGGGGGCCGACGCGGGGGGCCGACGCGAGGGGGGGCGGATGCAGGGGCCCGGATGCTGGGATACGGGGTCGGTATGCGGGGGGCCCGGATGCGGGGTTAGGGATGCTGGGGGGCGGATGCGGGGGGTGGGGCGGATGAGGGGGGCGGGTCTCTGGTATGGGGCTGGGGTGGAGGCAGTGGTTGGTGTGGGGGCTCCCTGAGGGGAAAGCGCCCTTGTGTCGGAGGTTCCCCTCGGGACTGGTGCCCTCTGCCTGCTCCAGCAGCCCCCAGGAATAGGGTGGACATGCAGACTTGAGGAATGGCTCCAGGGCTCAGAGTTTCAGAGACCAGTCTGGCCAGCTCTCTGCCCACCTGTGTCCAGGGTCCCCTGATGCCCTGCAGGCGGGGACCTGCCCAGTTCAGAGGGTCTCCCAGGGGCTGTCTGGCCCCCACTGCACCCGTGCCAGGGCCTCACCTCCACCCTCCAAGCGTCCCCCCTGCCCTCAGTGAGCAAGGGACCACGATAAGGACAGTGCTGCAGCCAGTGTCCAAGGGTCCAGAGCATGTACTGCGGGCCCCTCCTCTGGAGCAGGCCCTGAGGGGCTGAGACGCAGCCCGCTGGGGCTGGGGGTGCACAGACCCCCCACTTTGAGACGTTCTTACCTCTGAGCCTTTGGAGGCAGAGCTTCTGTTAGGAGCTTCGAATGTCTGTCCATGGAGGGTTCTCCAGAGAGACAGCCAGAGGAGACCCATCTGCCCTCGAACATTTCACCCACTCTGTCTTCTCGGGTCTGTCTCAGGAGACTGTGGGGTCCTACTGGGGGGCAGGCTGGAAACCCAGGCGGGAGCTGCTGGTCCCGAGACGGACCCCTCCTCCCTTGTGGGCTGGAGGAGGCCTCCACACCGCCGAGGACAGGTCGGTGCTACCACGGCAGGCGTGAACCTGGCATGGCTACAAACACCCTGAACATCTCGGTGAGTGTTCGACTACCAGGGGCTGCGGCCTCGCCAGGTGACACAAAGCCAACTGCCGCGCGGCTGCCTTGGTTGGCTTTCTTCCTCGAAGACTTGAGTGTGTCTGGATTCTGATCTGTGGCCGAGGCAGAGACACAGCCCCCACCCCTGACCACAGAGCCGACCAGGCAGATGGGGTGGGGCCGGAGCCCACTCGGCTGACCCCTGGGAGGGGCTGCCTGCCCGCCCAGCCACCCGCCTACCCCTCGGGCAGCTGTGAGGTGCAGGGCAGGGAAGGGCCAAAGGCACAGAGGGGACAGCAGCTGTGGTCGGTTCAGCCAGAGACTGTCCCTTTAACGAACACCAGGAGAGCTCTATTGCTTAGACTTAAGGGAAACTTTATTTATTCTTCCTAAAGCAACCTAGTTTAAAAACGAGTTGAGGTTAACAGAGAAGAAAAACCCAGACAGGCAGACACACAGACAGACACACAGACAGACGGGGGGACGGCACAGGTCGGGGCTGCCACATCAGATTCTCTCCATCTTGGAAATGAGGTCGTCACAGATTCTGGTCAGTTCATCGTTTTCTTTAGTCTGAAGGAGGAGAATCAAATCCCTAGATCTCTCCCAGTGCTCGGAGCTGGGAGCAGGCCCAGAGCTTCTAGAACCAGGAGGGCTGCTCTTCCCCCACTCCGCCTGGACCCGTGGGTCCCCTGTGCCCACCTTCTGCTCAACGACCTTCTCCAGCGAGTGGACGCGCATCTGCTCCTTCCTCAGGACTGCCTGCAGCGCCAGGGCCTCCGCTTGGGCCTTGCTCCGGACCTGGGTGATCTCCTCGTTCGCCCTGGAGCAGCAGAGGGGCTGGGCTGAGCCCACGGGGGACCAGACCCCTCCCGAGGGAGCCTCCTGCACCCTCGACACTCACAGCTGGAGCTTCTCCTCCGCGTGGGCCTTCAGCGCCTGGTACCTCTGGCCCTCCTTCTCGATCCTGCCTATGTAATCCTCAACACACTTCTTCAGCGACTCTTCATTCTGGGAGGAAGAGCAGACGCTGAGCCCTGAGCTCAGGGCCCAGGCTCTCTGGGTCATTCGTGGAGCAGCAGTGGGCCAGGCTACAGGGGAAGAGCTCTTCCCGTTTCCTTCCGGAGACGCCAGCACTCACACAGCCCCAGGCCTCCTCTCATCCCGCGGCTCAGGAGGCCTCCGGATGCAGGGCCTGACCCCCTGTCCCCGAGGGGACCCTGCCCGGCACACAAGAGCCCTATGTCCAGGCACCTCGGGGGAAAGCAGGCCGGGCCCCAGGTCCACGGAACAGCCCCTGCCCTCCTGCCCCCCAGCCCTGTGCTTTGGGGGCCGGGTCTCCTGCTGCCCCAGGAGGGACACAGCAGTCTCTGCGCAGGCCACACAGGGACAGCCTCGTGGGCACGCATGTCCGGCAGTAGGCGACAAAGCCGAGAGCTGAGAGTGCAGGTAGGAGGAGGGCTGGAGCCTGGGGCCCACACCCCCGGGGGGGCCTCTCCTTTCTTCCCAGACTCAACACCAAGGCTCAGCTCACCCCCTCTTCCTGCAAGGCCCCCAGCCTCTCCCCGTCCCTGCTTGTCACGCTGCCCCACTGGCAACAATGCCGACCCCGCCGTCCCCGGGGCCTCTTGCCGGCCGGGCACCCACCGTGCGGTAGCCTTCGATCACTTCCTTCTGTTTCTCAAACCGCTTGAAGAGGTCGGAGAACGACTTCTCCGTGGAGTGCAGGTCTGCAGTCAGCTGGTCTCTGTCCCTCAGAACCTTCTGGATCTCGGCTTTGGCAAGCTCCTTCTGTTTCTGAGCCTCCTCTTAAAGGAAGGCCAGCACCCGGGATCAGCGGGCGGCCAGCAGGTGGCGCCACAGACGACCAGCGCTAGGAGGGCCCCCTGGGGCGCTGACCAGCCCCGCTCTCGGGACCTTCCAGGGCAGGACCTGGGGGCCCCAAGTGCCCCGAAAACAGCTGTTTCCTCAACACCAGCTCCACCCGGAAGCCGAGGGAGCGGACAACGAACCCAGGGCCTGACTGAAGAGCCCAGGCCACACCTACCCCACACTCAGGGCCTCCAGCCCCAGCCCGGACACACCCGGTGCCCAGCACCCACGGAGACTGCAGCTGGACGCACGGCCCCGAGGGCAGGGGTCAGACCGCGGGTGCAGCGCCCAATGGAGGGACCCAATCTGTTCGCCGCCACAGCCCCGGATGCCAACTCGGGGCCCGGCCAACCTGAGGGCTGATGAGCACCCGGGGCCCAGCACCCCCCGGCCTCCCTGACTGCCAGCTGCCCCAGCCCAGGGACTCACCCATCGCCTGGTACACGGTCCCCTCAAACGCGTCCATGATTTTCCTGTGGAGGAGAGCAGATGCCATGAGCCCCGAGAGTGCGTCGTGGGGTCCTGGGCAGCCAGCACGCAGACTCACCCCATCTCCAGGATCTTTTCCTGCAGCGCCGTGCACCTGACCCTAAGCGCCTCGTTCTCCTTCTGTGTCGCCCCAACCTGTGCAGACCACACACCTGAGTTGGCGCCAGTGTCCTCCCGTGCTGGGGTCTCCCGCCCCACACAGCAGACATTGCAGTGCTGGGGGGTCGGCGTGCGGTGGGTGCACGGGTGGGACACCTCCCGACATAGGCAGGGCGGTAGAGCAGCGTGCGGGGGAGAGCCCCGCGGCAGAGAGGACACCACCTGAAGACGGCTGGCAGGGGCCAGGAGCTCCTGGGCCCAGCGTGGCCCGGCGCACAGGCCTCCCTGAGAGGGGACCAGCGGACGCCACCCAGGGCATCACCAAGGCAGCAAGGGGACTTGGGGGCCGCTACCCCCTGGGCAGCTCAGAGCGGACACCCAGACCCTCGCTTGTGAACAGGTTCTGCAAGAGACACTGGGTGGAAACGCAGGACACTCAGCTGCCTGGGCGCCTGGCTCGGGGGTCGGTGAGTGGCCGCCTGCGACCCTGCCTGCACGGTGTGAGCAAAAGGCCAGCGCGCAGAGCTGCCACCCCGCTCCCCGAGGCTCTTCAGAGCAGCCTGCAGGTGCCACGCCCAGGGCTGCAGCCAGCAGGTGGGGGCCGCTCGCTGGGCACCTCCCCTCACCCCCCTTGCCCTCACCGCAGTGTCCAGGTCCTTCTGGCTGTACTGCAGCACGTCCACAATGGGCCCCACGGGCAGCAGCGGAGCCCTGGGTCCGAGGTCACAAGGAGCTGGGCCGAGCGTCTGCAGGCGACAGAGACCAGCTGGGCCGCAAGCTCCCCTGGCACTCCTCTCTGCCCCATCGGCTCCCCAGATGGCACAGTGCAGCCCCCCTCAGCCCAACAGACCCCTTAAGCCTTCAGATCCACAGCACATGAAAGTCGGGCCATTAGAACAAGTGTCTCTTTACACCACAGAGGGGACGAACCACTTACGGGAACGTCCGGGGCTCCTGCAAAGTCCAGGTCCAGCAGCTGCGCCTCCGGGGGGCTTCCCGAGGAATGCGCGTCTGTGCCCCGTGCACTGAGACCAGAAGAGAACACGCATGCTGTCTGCGTGCGTAGGGGTCGGCCCAGACTCTCCCCCAGGGCCACGGGGTCAATATTCGGGACACATGGGCCATGCGGCCTATCAGGCTGCCCACCTCTGCTGTCGGAGGGGCTGCACGGGCACAGAAGAGCACAGACCCGCTTACAAACTTGTTTACGAGCTCGGCCAGGGCAGCTGGGGCCCGGCCACTGTCTCTGCCCCCCTCCCTGCGGCAGGGCACTCCCATCGTCACACGGCCTGCGTGGATCGGATTCCCGCCCGCCCCAGCGCACCTGCTGGGCTCCGGGGCCACAGGCGCCGGCCCCCGGGGGCTGTCCTGCAGCAGTGGGTCAAACTTAAGGTACAAGGACTGCTTCCTCAGGGCCGACTCCTTAAACTGCAGGGAAGGAAGCAGGGTCACCGGGGCCCCCGACACGACAGCCTCCACGCCCCGCCCCACGTCGCGCCCGGGAGCCGCCCTGACCCGAGTGGCCTGCGGGGCAGAGCGGCGGAAGCAGCCGGGCCGTCCGCCACGTCCGGTCAGAGGTGGATACCGCTCGCGGTTGAGGAATCGCGGCCCGGGGCTGTTCTAGAAAGAGCCCCTTTTGAGACTGGCACTTGAGGAAAGGCCGCCGCGAAGGCGCCGGGAACTTACCGAGGACGCCCCGAACTGCTCCAGGTAATCCACCTCGGCCCCCGTGCCTAGAACTGAAAGGGAGGCGCCAGCTGCCAGCCGCATCCCACCGCCAGCACCCGGCTGTGCGCTCGGAGCGGCACCCTCCCCGCCCACCCTGACCGACAGCCCTTTGCTACAGAGCGGGGCTGCTGTCCGCAGGCTCAGGACGCTTGGGGCTGTACGGCTCCGTGGGGCCGTGCCGTGTCCCGCAGGGTGTTGACAGCACTCCTGGGGGCGTGACAACCAGAAGCGTCCCCTGGGGTCCAAATCGCCCCGGTTGAGAACCACTGTGTAAAACCACTCTAAAAGAGTCCTTTAATTTCTGATAATATGACCTTTGCTTAAAAAACCTAAGGGTCACTCACACCATAGACAAAAATTAACTCAAAACGGATCAAAGACCTAAATATATGAGCTAAAACCATAAAATTCTTGGAAGGAAACACAAGGGCAAATCTCCATGACACTGGATTCGGCAGTGATTTTTTAGAATTGACCCCAAAAGCACAAGCAGCAGCAGAACAGATTGGGCTGCAAAGTGAACGTTTGTGCTTCCAAGGACACCATCGAGAAAGTGGAGAGAGGGACTTCCCTGGTGGTCCAGTGGTTAAGAATCTGCCTGCAGGGGACGTGGGTTTGATCCCTGGTTGGGGAACTAGGATCCCACATGCCGCGGAGCAACTAAGCCCGCGCGCCACAACTACAGAGCCCGGGTGCCCTCATGAAGATCCCGAGTGCCGCAACTAAGACCCGATGAGCCAAATGAAGAAATAAAGAGAATTTTTGTGAGTCATGTATCCAAAGAAGAATTCTTACCTAGGTTATACGGGAAATCTTTACAACTCAATTAAGAAACAGGCAAAGGAGCAGAGCAGATGCTCCTCCAGAGGAGACACGAAAGGTCAATGTCAGTCAGCAGGGAAACGCCGACACTGCACTGCACACCCACCGGGACAGTGGGGTGCAGACCCGGACCCTCAAACCATGCGGGGGCGGAGTAGAGGGTGCGGACCCCGCGGGGAACAAACAGTTACACAGTGTTACCACGTCCCCTTCAGGGTACGTCTGCCCCAAAGAGATGGGAAACGTACGCTCACACAAAACGTGTACGTAAGTGTTCCCAGCAGCCTCGTTCATACGAGCCAAAGAGTGGAAATCAACTGGTAAAGAAAGAAACAAGATGCGGTCTATCCACACGGGGGATATTACTCAGCCATAAAAGGAAGTCCTCACACAATGTGACACGAGGGACTTGGAAACATCACAGGACACAAACCCCGAGTCACGTGTCTAGGGTCCCTGGCCGGGGAGCAGGCTGCCCCAGTGGAGCTGATCCACGGTTCCTGGTCCCGCCCGCACAGGGAGAACCCCACAATGGCCCTGCCACACAGAAACCCTACACTCGTCTCCTGCCTTCTCTAGGCCTGGGGGTTTTAAGTAACCAAAACTGAGATCCTGGCGTGCTGCCTCCTGTCCTGTAAAGCACCTCAGTTGGAAGTCCTCACTGAAGGCAGCTCAGACCTGCGACTCTTCCACCCCCTCATCCAGGGTGCGTGGATGGGCAGGGCTTCTCCTTTTATCTCTATGGGGTCTCGTCTTAAACAGCACTTTGATTCAGCGAGTTCCCGCTGCCTCCTGTGTCTGTATCTGTACCGCCTGGGTCAGTCAGGCCTGCTGCCTGTTTTTCTAAGTTGGCCTAAAATATATATATTTTTAATATTACAGATCTTATTCCTGTTCTCCTGAAAACGCCCATAGTTGATAAACCAGAAGTTTCCATGGGAATCACTCAAGTCAGGGGACGGGGCTGCCCGCACGATGACCGCCTGCGGGCGCCATGGAACACGGTTCTAGCACCCCGGCCTCGAGGACGGGTGAATGACGTACCCTCGGCGGGGTCCCAGAAGTGCTCCCCACTCAGGTCCGGGCCGGGCTCCGGCCCCCGGGGGGTTGCGGGTGTGGGGTCAGTGGGCACGGTTGGTGGCTCGCTGCCCGGGCTGCTGGTTGGAGCCGATGCCCCCGAAGCGTCTGTGGTCCCTTCCTGGAAGGGAGGTTGGGGTCACCGCAGGGGCTCATCAAGATGAGTGGGCGTGGGGGGAGCCAGGGAAGCAGCGTGTCCCACCCCGCAGCCCCGGGCACCACCGGCCTGCCTCTGCCCCATGACGACCCGCAGACGTGGCAACGGCATGAGGACGCCCGCCCACACCCGTACCTCGCCCGCCGCTTCTGCGGTCCCTGCCGAGGTCTGCAACGCCGGTGTGTCATCCGCCGAGGCCAAGGGCACCTGCCTAAAGAGACGGGGTCAGCAGGGCCCGCGCCCCACACCTCCCCCCGTCCTGCACCCCGCCCAGGAGCCAGGCTTGAGGCCCAGCCGGGTGGCCACGCAAAGCCATCCCCCGACCTCACCTGCAAGAGCATCGCTCCTCAGAAGCAGACAAGGCACTCTGAGGTCACCTCAACTCAAGAGAAAGCAAACCACAAGGATCCGCTTATCCTTTTTACCAGGAAACTGCAACAGCAGCCGATGCTGGACAGCTGGGCGCACCCTCGGCCCCTGAGCGGCGTCCCCGGGGAGGCGGGGCTCACGCCGGGAGACGGCTCCCCCGAGCTGCGCTGCGGGAATCCTGGGGCTCTCGGCTAGGTATCTTGCTAGACCTTCCGGATGCATCACAGGGAACGCATCTCAGACAGCGTGGGCACCCCCTCCCCGCTATTCCCCAAGAGCTGTGGCAGCTGCCCTGGGGCCCCTGCTCAGGGCTGCACGTGGCATCTCTGGTCTCGTGCCCACCACTGCCACCCCGTGCTCACCGGCTTGGAGACGAGGCCTCTGTGGCCGGCCCGCTCTTGGGGTGCTCTGGGGGCCGGGCCTCTCCGTCACCTCCGGTGGGGTTACAGTCTGGGTCGTCCAGCTTGTCCCGGTCCAGGCTGTTGGACCCGCAGGGAGGGGGATCGGGACCCTCGCCCGCCTCCACGAGGGCCTTTTCCTCCTTTTCCTGCCTCGCCTCTGGTCTCCTCGAGGGAGGTCTGAGAGCCGGGGTCTTCCCTCGTTTCCTCAGTGGGGGCGGCCCTTTGATGGTGCCGTCAGAAAAGTCAAATTCCAGCCTTACGGGCTCACTCCTCAAAGAGTCGGCCGTTTGCCCTTCGGCCTCCTCCTTCTGAGGACTGGGGAACGTGGCACCTCCAGCCTCCACGGGGCCAGCTGGGGCCTCGCTAGGCAGGTCCACGAGGGGCTCTGCTCCGCGGGCTCCGCCGGGGTGGGTACCAGGAGCTGAAGCGGCCCCGGCAGAGGGCGCAGGGAGCCCGCTCGAGTTTTCTCCTGTGGCTCTCAGTGGGTCCTCTGTTCTGTCCTGGGATGCCATCCCGGGAGGGTCTTCTAGAATTGTGGAGGTAGAGGTAGCACTTTCCCCTAAGGAATGAGGATGGACGTGTTCTTCCTGGGTGGGCTCAGGGCTGCCTGACGTTTGTCCCGGAGATGCCTCTGGGGTTTCAACACTTTCGGGCATCTGGGAAGAGCTTGCAGGATCCAGGCAGGCCTGGGGAGCCGAGGAGGGCCCGCTGCGATGCCTGTCGTCAGAGGCTGGTCTCATGTCCTCTGAAGCGGGGTTGGCATCGGCCACTGCTGGTTTCTGGAGAATTCCATTGGTCGTTCTAGTGTCTGTTTCCTTGGTGAACTGTTGGCTTTTTAGAAAGACGGAGTTAGCACTAAAGAACCAGTTAGGTTTTTAGTTAGAGTTTAGTCCACGTGAAAACATTAGCTAAACACAGGAAATAAAAAAGAGCATTTGGCCAACCCTCTCCTCAAGATTAACCTTCACAAGTACGTTCCCACAACTCAGTGCTGGCGGGCCACCTAGAGACACAGGTGACTGAGAGAGAGGAGGAACCTGACTGACAACACCCAAGGCTGAGGTCCTCCACGCCGGCCTATTTTCCCCTTTTGGTTGGGGACCACCAGCTACGCGGCCAGGGACAGTCAGGGCACACCAGGGTCAGGCTTCCCGCTGGAGAGAGAAAGGCCAGGTCAAGGACGCTGACTTCACAAGGAGCAGGGCCCAGCTCCCGGGTCCTCCTGGCCCCTCCATGGCCCTGCTCTGTGGCTGGAGCAGCTCAGACCCAGGGGCCAGGAGGCAGCATCTGAACGGCTGGGTTTCCCTTCCCTCCTGGGCATTGTTACAAAAGAACAGTATTTGAGTCACTCTAATCTCACTCAGCTGAATCTCAAAATGAAAACTAAAAAACTGAAGTTGAAAAGTAGCAAGGAAACCTGGGGAGAGGGGGAGATTCCGGTTTGAGGAGTTTCTAGCCATGGGGAGATACTCGGCACAAGGACATTTCACTGGAGCGAGGTGAAGGGCATGTTAGTGACCTTTTGCTTTTATACCTTTCTCTGCACATCTGAAATCCATTTACAAGAAAAAGCAAGATGTGAACAGTTTAAGTCAGCAGAAGTCAGAACGAAATGTGCCAGTGAGGCCCCCTCCCACTCTGGATGTAGAGGGTCCCTGCGGGCGCCAGCCGGGTTAATTCAGCCTCATCTGGGGGTGAAGGGCCACCGCCAGGGTCGTCTCCAGACGGACGCAGGAAAAGCCTTGGCATTCACACTGTCGACCACCTCACGCAAGCCAACCACCTAATGCCAGGCGAGGCTGCAAAGAAGCTTCTGCTGGTTAAAGTCAAGTGTTTCAAATCTGACTCGTCAGGCCACACGTGTTCTGGTCAGATTACACAACACACGGGTTCCTCTGCCTTTAGCGGTAAGAGCTATCTGTAAGCTTTCTCCAGGGCTTGCCGCTGAGGACAGGAGACGGACCTGCGAGCAGGAGACCCCAGTGGAATGCTAAAAAAGAAGCAAAACCACAGAGCGTCCCTCCTTGGAGATTCGGCCAGGACATTTCATGAAGTTAGAGAAACAAAACCAAGGCCAATTTGTTGGCAAGAGCACAACAGAGGAGCAGAATGTGAAGTTTAAACTTCCTGTTTTATTATTCACTTTTCCAACAACAAACGACTTCGGCGGTGCTGTGGGCCGCACACTACACAGACCCAGAGCGGAGACCAGGAGGAGCCCAACCGGGTGTGGCGGGTGAAACAGCCTTCTCCTGCCAAGTCCATCGGAGAGGTTACAAATTGCAGTACATCAAACAGTGCCAATACTTACTTCTCTTTCTGGGTCCAGACTTGATGACAGTTTTCTAATCCAACGGTGTCGCCCAGAGCAAAGCAAGCTTCAAGCTTGCTGCCCGTGCTGGGACTTAAAATCCTGTGTGTCTGCGGATCCCGCAGAGGTGTCTGAAAAGTAACCTGTTGGGGAGGGAGGAGGGCACCTGTTCAATAATTCAAGTCTTCAAGCACCACGCTGGCAGCACCATGCCCTGCCCTGCCAGCTCAGTAAGTCACCAGGAAAGCAGGTGACCTCATGTGTGACGCACGGTAGATAGTACGCAGAGGCAAGACGTGCTTACCTTCATAGCTTTGGCTGTGCTCTTAGGTGGTACGTTTTCTTTCTGTGACAGACGGAGAACAGATGATCTTCCGGTAAGTTCCAGTGGTGAAAACAGGAAGTCGCAGTTTTCTGTACTTTTGTCACCAGTGACATTTTCGTCACTGAAGACGTGCAGACTCATTCTGAAAAGCAGATAGTTTTGTGTCAGGAGCAGGGCAGTGACACCGCGTTGTCTGGACGCACATATGTGAAAGTGACAGCTGACCCCACAGTGCTGCAAGGAGGACGTCCGCCTTCCTGCACAGGTGGGTCACACCTCAGGCAGTGTGTCCTCTGCCAGGCCGTCCCCATCCTGCTCTGGGGGAGCTGCCACCTCCCAGGAGCAAGAGCTAGAGGGGCTTTCAGCCCACAGGGCAAGAAGGAAGACCCAAGTGCTCGAAATAACTCGAACTTTGTGGGTAAAAGTTGGGAGACAGATAGGAGCTGATCTGTGGCAAAACTGCAAGGGGCAGAGGAAGCCTGGGCCTCCCCACAGGCCTCAGCGTCAGAGGTGGAGCAGCTGCCAAGTTAGTGGACAACAAAGCAGGAGGGGGGACCTCCCTGGTGGTCCAGTGGGTAAGGCTCTGCGCTCCCAATGCAGGGGGCCTGGGTTCGATACCTGGTCAGGGAACTAGAGCCCGCATGCAAGCTGCAACTAAGAGTTTGCATGCTGCAGCTAAGACCTGACACAGCCAAGGTAAATAAATGAAAAAGTAATGCAATAAAATGCTATTTCAAAAAAATAAAAAAAGAGAGAGAAGGAGGAAGAAAAAAGAAAATTAAAAAAAAAGTGAAGCACAAGGGCACAGCAGCTTGCTGTCCACCCATGGGGCTGGGAAACAAGGACTGGACTAGGGCGTCAGGAGGGCCGAGGCTCAGAGGAGGAGCTAGAGGAAGGAACAAGCAGCAGGTGCAGAGTCACTTGGGGGGAGTCGAGGAGCTTCTGCACCAGGGGCCTCCAGTGGGGCCCAGGAGGTTCTAGAACAATCCCATTCCTCCTTCCGAAGCCCTCATAATGGTCAACACCGTGGCGTTCCCAACTTCGGAGACACCAGAGCACTGGGCATTGACCTGCCCGGGGCACTACAGGTCCTTGCTGGCAGTGGGGGCCCTGGGGACTGTGCCTGGAAGAGACCAGGTGGCTGGGGCAGGGAGAGAAAGGGTGTCCTGAAAAGAGGTGAGCTCAGCGTGGGAGGTCAGGGTGGCGAGCCACCTGGAAGGGCGCTGCGTGTGAACAGGGAGGGCTCACAGGGAAGGGGCGGCCAGAGCTCTGGCACCGCGCCAGGGTGGAGTGGTCTGCCCTGGCTCGAGAGCAGCCCGCACCTGCCGCGTGGAAGCGGGCAAGATACGCCCAAGCCAAGGGTCACTGTTAGGTTTGGCCTGAGCAACGGGGCAAAACGGGGAAGGGGGCTGGATGGCCGGAGGACACAGAAGGGAGACATCAAGTCGGAAGACCCCCGTCGCCTGGGGAAGGTGGGAGAGCAATGACAGCAGCCTTTAGGGCTTTGGCTTCTATAATGATGGGGCCACGGAGGGGGCTCCTGAGCAGAGGGACCCGGGCCAGGCGGGGAGGAGGGCTGGTGGCCGGGGGCGAGCGGGTTCTCCGGAATCAGCGGGGCGGGGAGCGTGGAGCCCAGGTTTCCAAAGCAGGTGCGTCAGGAGTCAGGTGCTGCAGGAGTCGGTGAAGGCTCTCAGGTGGGGCTGCGCCCAGAGGAGGGGCCGGAACTAGGAGGCCTGCCTTTGGCGCAGAGCTGCAAGCCCGCGGGTATTCAGAGGCGGAGACGTGTCTCTGCAGGTCACAGCCACGGGCGGTTTGCGGCTGGACGAGGTCACCGGGATAGGGAGAGGAGAGGCCGGCGCAGCGGGCCGGAGGGGCCTCCTGGAGGGCGACATAGGAGCCACCAGGCGTCTCTAGAGGCAGGGGCGGGAGCCTATCGGCTCCGCTTCCGTTTGCGCCCGGGCGGGCGGGACGAAGGCAGTCGAGAGAGGACCCTGAGGAGGGGCCCAGACGGCGGGCAGGGCGGAGCCGCGGGACGAGCCGGAGGGGCGTAGGCCCACGTCCAGGGTGGCCGCCAGCACGGCAGGCAGAGACCCGAGGCCAGGCCAGAGGCGGGACCGGAGCCCCGAGCCCGGACCCCACCACCGCCTTACCTGTCGGCCGCCGCACAGAACCAAGGGAGCGGGAGACGAGGAGTCCGGGAGCCCCTCTGCCCGCCGCCGATTCAAATACCGACGGTTGGCGCGCGCGGCCAATCAGCGCGTGGATGGGGCGGGACGAACGGGCGCCGCCAGCCAATGGGAGGTCGAGTCACAGGTCACGCCCACGAGGAGGTTCCGCTTCCGGGGTGACGGCACGCTGGGCGCGGCGGTCGCCGGATTTCTCGGTAACCGCAGCTCGCTAGGCGGGCGTAGAGGAAAGGCCGTACGCGGGCGGGCCGTGACTGCGGGGCCCGCCGTCGCCCGGGAATCTCGGGCTCTGCTGCGGACGCGCCTGGGCTGCGCGGGAAGGTCAGGGCCTGAGAGCCGCTCGCCCGAGTCTCAGTTTCCCCAGCTGTGCAGTGGGGCCAAGTGCAGCACCGCCACCAAGGCGAGTCCTGAGGAGCATCCAAACCCTCGCGAGGACTGTCGCGGCAGTTCACAACTTCTGGCCGAGCGAGGGGACCGGGAACTTCATTTCCCAGAGTGCCCCGCAGGACGCCGTCTCCCAGAGCGCCCCGCGAGTGGCCTGAGGGTGGGGACTCCATTTCCCAGAGCGCCCCGCGTCTTCCGGACCCGGACGCCGCGGCCTGTTGTAGCTGGGGCAGTGGGTCTCGCCGGGACGGCGTTCCGGAGGCGACGGCGGCGCAATGGACAGCCCCGAGGTCACTTTCACGCTGGCCTACGTGGTGTTCGCCGTGTGCTTCGTGTTCACCCCCACCGAGTTCCACTCGGCCGGGCTCACGGTGCAGAACCTGCTGTCGGGCTGGCTGGGCAGCGAGGACGCCGCCTTCGTGCCCTACCACCTGCGCCGCACGGCCGCCACGCTGCTGTGCCACTCGCTGTTGCCGCTAGGTGAGCTCGGCGGGCGTGGGCGGCGCTCGAGACCGAGCTCCGGGACCCCGGAGTGGGGAGGGACGGCGGAGGGCGCCCGTGCGGGAGAGCCCGGGCTGCGGGCCAAGCGCCCGTGTGCTCCCAGGAGTGGGGAGAACGGTGCTGGCGGCAGCTGCCTCTTGCAGGTACCTGGTGGAAAGGCGGGCTCAACCCTGGGGGAAGGGATGCTTTGCTCACTGGGGCGGGTGGTGAGCTGTCACATGGGGGGTAGCTCCCAGGAGAGGGGCATGAGTTAACTGATGCAAATAGGGGTGACCCTTCCCAGTCGTTGGACGGTGGGTGCGGGAAAGGCAGGTAGAGGGTGACGCCAGTTGGGAGTGTCACAGGTGCAGAGGCCAGGGAAGGCGTGTGTGTGGGGATGCTCAGACGTTGTCAGGGGCTGTGCTGGGTGGTGATCCAGGTGATAGCTGGCTTCTGGGAGGCTGGCTGGTTGGATGGGGTACTGGGTGGGGTTCTCTTGAGGACTTGGGGTCAGAAGTAGGGCGGTGGCGGTGGCCAGCAGCATGTGCAGCTCGGTGGACATAGGGAAGGGTTTCCACCTGGCAGCAGGGCATGGAAAGTGGCCAGGAGCGGGCTGGGCTGAGGCTGGCCTGTGCGTGGGTGCTGCCTGCTTTGTGTGGAAGGCGGCAGAGGAGAGGCCACGCCAGCATAGAGGCAGGGCCGATGTGGTGAGCTGCGAGCTCTGCTGAGCCCCCAGGGAGGCAGGGATGCCTGTCAGCCGGCTTCCCATACGAGGAGTTTGGGTTCTCCTGAGGGTCGTGTGTTGGGTTTCCGCCCTGGGAACTAAGGATCTCTGCAGCTTTATGGAGCTTCTAACTGCATCTTCCCACCAGGCTGTGGGGGGCTGGGCCACCACCATCCCGTGATGGACAGGGAAACTGGAAGGTGAGCCGAGTGACTTAGGGGGGCCGCTCGAGGAGGAAATGGGGTGGAGCCTGGCCTTGTGGCCAAACAAGGAGTCTGTTTTTTTTAATTTGTTTTGAAATACCTTTGAATCTTTAGAGATGTGTTATTTATTTCCACACGATGAGTTACCTAAAGCATATCAACTCGATCAACAACATTTATTATTATTTTCGCAATCTCAAATCTGTGCTGCAGGTCATTGTCTACTTCATTAATTTCGACATGCAAATTGGCCCCCATCTGGCCAGCAGGAGCCCTGGAGCTGGCTCCTGTGTCCTTGTGACATGCTCCTGTCATTCTTTGCTTACCGTCTGGTGCAGGACATCCCAGTTCTGGGATGGGCCATGCTCTGATCCGCCTCCTCAGAGCAGGTGGGGTCCAGAGGCCAAGATCCGGCCCCAGGAGGGCCAGTGGGCAGCTCTGCATTGGGTGACGCCAGATCCTTGTATTTACTTTTGCTTTTCTAGGTTTTTCTCGTTTTATTTCTGGTAGTTGTATGTCATTTGTACATAAAGTAGTAAGATAAAAATGTTTCCTGCTGACAGGGCAAGGACTGAGGTGAGTCAGCTGTAGAGGCGGGCGAGGCCCACCTGCCTTGGGGCACTGTGGTCTTGCTCTGGGGGCCGACTAGGGCAGAGAGCCGTGCCCAGGCCTGGGGGCTAAAGGAAGTGTGCCCCCCCATGCCCCCGGAGGGTCAGGAACAGCACTGTGGACCTTGGTGGGTACTATCTGAGGAGGATGAGTGTGGCAGTCCCAGCCTCTGCTGAGGTTTGCCCTGTCTCTTTTAGGCTACTACGTGGGCATGTGCTTCGCAGCCTCAGAAAAGCGGCTCTACTCCCCCAGCCAGGCCCCGGAGACCTGGCGGGGCTTCCTCCTGCTGGCATTGACACTGCCCACCATCGCCTGCACCCTGATCTACTACTGGTCCCGGGACCGGTGGGCCCACCACCCACTGGCCCGCACCCTGGCCCACTATGCCCTCCCGCAGTCAGGCTGGCGGGCCGTCGCTTCCTCCGTGGACACCGAGTTCCGGCGGATCGACAAGTTTGCCACGGGGGCGCCGGGTGCCCGTGTGATTGTGACAGACACGTGGGTGATGAAGGTGACCACGTACCGTGTGCGCGTGGCCCAGCAGCAGGACGTGCACCTGACCGTGACGGAGTCCCAGCAGCACGACCTCTCCCCAGACTCGAACCTGCCCGTGCAGCTGCTTACCATCCGCGTGGCCAGTGCCAACCCTGCCGTGCCGGCCTTCGACATCCGGTAGGCGGGCCTGTGGCTGGGTGGGGGTGAGGCTGGGGTTGCTGGGGTGGGTGTGGCCAGCCAGCGCCCAAGTTCTGGTCTTTGAGTTGCTCCAGGAGGTGATGATGGTGGGAGCTGGTCCTATCAGCCGCCCCTCCAGTGTGCCCCTCCCTCAGCGCCCCCATCCCCCCGGCCCCCCTCAGGTACTCTCCGCTTCCCCTTTCTGCACACCCTGCTCTGAGCCGTCTTCCACAGCATGTTGGGGGGAGCACGCGGGGGATGTTTGGGGGCCGCCGTGTAGCACAGAGGCTTGGTAGCTCCCTCGGCTCTGGGGCCTGGGCCTGAGCCCAGGTGTTCCCGACTAGTTCAGGCTGCGGCGGGCCTGCGCTGCCCCTCCTGGGACATGCCCTGGGCCTGACCCTGCCGAGGGCTAGGCGCTCTGTTTCTCAGCTACAGTCCTCCCGCCCTCCTGCCCTCCCACGTCGTGGGGGGCCAGTGGGCAGCTTTGGGTCTGTGGGCTCCGGCCCCAGGGCCCTCTCTGCTGGCTGCTGGGCTGCGCCTGAGCTGCCACGTCTGTGTGGTCGTGGGCGCCCTGGGCACTGGGGCGCAGCCTTGGCCTCTCTGCCCGCCCCGGGGTCCTTGCCAGCCTGCTGGGAACCACGGCCCTGCCCCGTAGGCGCACCCGGTGGTCCCCACCCAGCAGCAAACACCTCGTGCAGGCTGAATTCCACGGAGTATGGTGAGCTGTGTGAGAAGCTCCGGGCGCCCATCCGCAGCGCAGCCAACGTGGTCATCCACCAGAGCTTGGGCGACCTGTTCCTGGAGACCTTCGCCTCCCTGGTGGAGGTCAACCCGGCCTACTCGGTCCCCAGCAGCCAGGTGGGGGGCTGGGCAGGGGTGGCGGGTTCCCCAGCTGGGCCCCCATGGACCACGTCTCCTGCGGTGGGGGCCCCCCAGGGCGGCCTGGTGGGGCTCCCTCTGACCGCCTGGGCCGCCTGCAGGACCTGGAGGCGTGCATCGGCTGCATGCAGACCCGGGCCAGCGTGAGGCTGGTGAAGACCTGCCAGGAGGCGGACGAGGGCGAGTGTCAGCAGTGCTGTTGCCGCCCCATGTGGTGTCTCACCTGCATGGGCAAGTGGTTCGCCAGCCGCCAGGACCCGCAGCGCCCCGACACCTGGCTGGCCAGCCGTGTGCCCTGCCCCACCTGCCGCGCGCGCTTCTGCATCCTGGATGTATGTGCTGTGCGCTGAGCCCGCCAGAGGGACCCCGCCACTGCCTTGGGGAGTAGTTGGGCCTCTGGGCCCTGGTTTGGGCTGTCATGGGTGGCTCATCCCTGTGTGGCGACTCACCGGTGCAGAAGGGCTGAGGCTGCAGTAGGGCTGGGGTTTTGGTTTTAAAAAGAAGTTTTCTGTTGAAGTTCTGTCTGCGGCAGTGGGATGGGTTCTCAGCGCCTCTGCCTCCCCGACTCTTCGTGCTTCCAATTAGGGGGTAGATGCTGGGCACGCAGAACGTGGTGTTGGGTCCATCTCCAGAGCATTCTGGGGCCCCCTGAGCTGTGTTCTGGGAGACCCTGTCGTCTGCCCCAGATGGCCCTAACTTAAGCCATTTGTCTTAAACGTATGGGGCACATGAACCTTAACTGCTCGTCAGTTATACGACAGACTCGGATTTGCCCGAGACTGCAGTCTATCCTGCTCCTGTCCCCAAGCCGGCTGCTGGCCCTGTGGCATTGGCACCCTCCACTCCCCCGACGGAGGCTGCTCTGAGGACCTGGCGCAGAGCTAATTGGTGGAGGGTGAGAGCGCTGCCCAGGGTCTGCTGGTGATTGTGGGCAGCCAAGAGCCCACTCCTGGGGAGGTGGGTGGTCCCTGCCTGCTCCCTGCCCAGGGATACCCTGGGCTTCCCATCAGGGGCTGGCTGCTTTCAGCTGCCGTTCTCTTAGCCGCGTGCTTGTGGGGGCCGCCCACCCCTTGGAGGGGCCTGTAACCACGTGCCTTCTGCTGCTCCTGCGAGTCCAGGGAAAGGGCCAAGTTTCAGACTCCTGCTAGCGAGGGCACCGAGTTGAAGACCATGCTCCACAGCAGCGTCCTACATCCGGATGACAGGCTTGTTGGGACTCAGCACGGGGCTGGCCATACCCCGCAGGGTCCACCCACTTAGGAAGGGAAGTGCCCAGCAGTCAGGACAATGGCAGCTGTCTTCCCAATTCCTGTTGGTGCAGGAGGGGAGCAGGGAGGCAAGTGCCAGGTCCCTGGGTACAGCTCTGACAAACGGGACTGTTGGAGGGGCCCTAAGCCCCCTAAACCTGGTCATTCTAAGCAGGGGAGATGGACTCAGCTGGCCCATCTCACCCAAGGCTGCACCAAAGCCAGGGATTTGGAAGCGAGAAGCCCAGCTTTGTGGTCCTCAGGGGTGCCCACAGATGAAGGCCATCAGAGGGGCAGGCGGGAGCCATGCCCAGCCTCAGCCTGGAGTTGCAAACCTTGGCAAGGGAGAGCCAGGCCTGGGGCTATCTTTTCTACAAAAGAAACTTACTTAGTTTTATAAAGATAAGTCTACTGTAGTGAGGTAATACATTATTTAATAAAATGTTACTATGAGTTTATATATTTTCTTGATTGGAATATTTTGTTTTTCCTGATACTCAAACCTTGGTAACAATTGGGGAGATGCCATCTTAGAAGTGGCAGCTTTTAATATGCACGTTTTGCTCAGAATAAGAGAAGGGAGGCAGACTATGCGGGAATCTTCCTCTGGTTTCCCAGCTGGGGTCAGAAAGCCCATTTCCAGGGCACCCTCGTTGAAGGGTCCTGGGGGTTGTAGGGGGGTCAGCATGCAGGTGCTCCAGGTACAGGGGACACTGGTGGCCCAAGGTGGTGGGCCCTGCTCGTCGAGGCCTCCAACCTTGAGCTCTCCGCTATGTCCCATGGGATGCCTGGGTGTCCCATGGGATGCCTGGGTGGCCCAGGAGAGCAGCTCAGGTCGGGGAGCTACGGCACGTGCTTCCTGCTCTCTTATATTGGTGCTGGCCCCCAAACGTTTTTAAAAAGTGGTACATGCAACCCATTTAAAAAACACAGGTAGGGCTTCCCTGGTGGCGCAGTGGTAGAGAGTCCGCCTGCCGATGCAGGGGACACGGGTTCGTGCCCCGGTCCGGGAAGATCCCACGTGCCGCGGAGCGGCTGGGCCCGTGAGCCATGGCCGCTGAGCCTGCGCTCCGCAACGGGAGAGGCCACAACAATGAGAGGCCCGCGTACCAAACAAAACACAGTCTCGAATTTTCTACATCCCGGAGATCTTTGACGTTCTTTCGACTTCAGTCCTTCTCTTTACTTCTTTTGCACACAGCATCACCACTTAACGCGTGGAGACTGGCCCAGGGCCCCAACGGGTGGGGTACCCGGTGGGGGTCACGGAGGGCCCGTGGGCCGTGTGCGGGGTGGGGGAGCGGTTAGCGCAGGAGGCGGCTCTGAAAGAGGCAGAAGTGAGCTCAGCGGCGGGAACTTCACATAGGCTCGCGGCGCCGGGCATCAGTCGCGGGCAGCGAGTCACCGCAGGCTTCTACGTGCCTGAAGACTGCAGCCCGAAGTTGCTCTGCTGCCTCCCTTTCCGGGTTCCGGGTTCCCGCCAGCGCGGACACAGTTCCCGCCGAACCGACCAATCGGAGAGCGCCCGAAACCGGGGCCGGGCCAATCGGAGACGCGTCCCTTGTTCCCTTGGCGCGCCCGCGTCGCCAGCGTCCGAATCTCCCGCCAATACCCCTATCCCCGCCCGCGAAGACGCGGCCAATCAGCGTCCGAGGGTCGCGGCGGCCAGGCCGCCTCCAAGGCGGAGGGGGCAACCTTTTTTGAGGGTCTCGCCTCAGTCAACCCGGCGGCGCCCCTTCGCCTCCTGGATGGCAGCACGCGGGGCAGCTGTTTCGCGGCTCCCGGCCCGGCCTGGACGGCCTGCGGGGCGCGCGCCTCCGAGAGGCTCCCCCCGGAGCGGGCCCGATGGTCTCGACCGGCCCGGCGCGCGCGGGAGCCCGGGGGGCGGGGCGGCGGCCCATAAAGGCTGTTGGGGGCGGGGCGCGCTCAGTCAGCGTCGCGAGAAGGGGAAGTCGCCGTAGTCGCCGCCGCCGCCGCCACCGCCGGACCCCAGTCCCCCACAATCCCGCCCGCCGCGTCGCCATGGCCTGCCGGCCGCGAAGTCCCCACGGGTGCGGGAGCCGACGCGACGGCGACGCCAGGTGAGGCCGGGCCGCGCGCGGGGGGCTCCCGGGCTGGGGAGCGGCGGGCGGGGTTCGGGCGGGGGTCCCGGGCCTCCCCGCCCTGACGTGGTGTCTCGTCGCCAGCCCGCCGCCCGCCTCAAGATGGAGCCTCGGACGCAAACGCACGGCTGACGGGAGGCGCCGGAAGCCGGAGGACGCCGAGGGCCCCTCGAGGCCGCCGGGCGACCGCAGACCCGACAGGTGGGCCCGGCGCGGCCGTCGGGGTCCGGAGCGGGGGGTCCCCGCACCTGACTGACTAGGGGGTGCCGTGGGTCACCAACAACTCTCGACTAGTCGGGGCGCCCTTGGGTCACCATCCCGGTTAGTCAGGGTGCCTTTGTCTCGCTACCCGTGACTAGTGGGGATGCCTCTGGGTCACCACCCTTGACTAGTCGGGGTGCCCTTGCCCCACTACCCCGATTAGTCGGGGTGCCTCTGCCTCACCAGCCCTGACTCGTCGGGACGCCCTTGGTCACCACCCCTGACTAGTCCCGGCGCCTGTGCCTCACAGTACGGCCGAGAGGCGTCTCAGTGATGGGCGTCAACAGGAAGTGGGCTCAGCCTCAGTCAGCGAGCCCTCCTGTGTTCCAGGGACGGCATGGGGGCCACCACGAACTTGAAACTTTCTAGAGTCAGCTCAGAAAAGTTGGGTGTCAACAGCAGAGCCACAGAAGGTGGGCGCCAGGATGCAAACCAGGACTTCGGCTCCCCGCCCCTTTCCGCCCTGACGCTCCCTAGGCGCTTCCCTTCTGGCGAGCCTGGTCGCAGCACTTACGGGTTTACACGCTCACTTGAGTGTCTTTTAGGTTGAGCAGTGTGTTGGGGAGGCCAGGATGCCGTGTCAACCTAGATCTCCTTTCCGTTCTGCCTGCACCCTGACACGGGAGGGACGGCAGAGACGGGAGCGGCTGAAGGGCACGCGCAGGGGCGCCGGTGGAGGGCAGCTGGTCAGGGGAGGCCTCTGTCGGGGTGAGATGGGAGGGGGTCCCTAGGAGAGCCTCCCGCCAGGGCCTGTGCGAGCACGAGGAGAGGAGGGCGAGGGGTGCCGGGACAGCTGCCAAGTTCAGGTGCTTACTGATGGCTTAGGGGTGGGTGCTGGGAGGAGCTCGGGGGTGACTAGCTTTTTGGCCTGGAGACCTTCCTCGTTTGTGGCATCTTTTGCCACCGTGAAGAGGATGGGGGTGGAGCAGACCTGCTCTGGGGAAGGAGTTGGTGATTAGGCTTAAGAAGCTTTTCAGATGAGTAAAGAGAAGATGTTGAGGAAATAGCGGGCGGGATCTCACAGTCTGGTCGGGGAGGCGCCGATGTTAAATTAGCATATACGTGGCTTTTAAAGATTTGGGGTTTGAGATTACCTGGGAAAAGGTGGGAATGGAGCAGAGGCCCTCAGCCCTAGGGCTAGATATGAAGAACAGGTGATCCAATGGTATCTCTGAGCCCTGCGGTGGTCTCTGTCTTAGCTGCAGACAAGGTGTTAAGTCCTTACATTGCTTTGCATTCCTTTGTGTCCTTCTCTGGCTCACAGCAACCCCATAGGCCTCCTTCTTCTGACAGGAATGCCCCTGTCCTAGGCACGTTGCCCCTGCTCTTCGTTCTGTGCATGTGCTTTTATTCCCACAACCCCCTGTGGTGGCAACGGGGAGTACACGGGGCGCATGGTGAGTGGAGCCACTTATATCGTCACGGGTGCAAGAACTGGTTCCTTTGGAGGGACGTTAGCTCATTGTGTAAAATAGGCTTTGTTTTCTACTTGAGCACTTTTCCAGAAGTACTCTTGTCCTAAGATAGGGTGAGTTGGTGAATATAATTTGCCTAATCTAAGAAATGAATTTTAGTTCCACGCAAGGTGGTTTTTATCAAGCTACCAAAACATGAGATGGAGTGAAAGGTCGTTTGTAAGCACCTTTTAGAAATTCAGGAATCTGTCACGGCCGGGAAACCCAGACCTGGACCTCTTGATACACTAGTGAGGATGTTGACGTCTAACTCTAGACAGGCCTCCATTTGGTTCTCTTCTGTATCTGCCATACAGTCATTGAGTCATTTTAATTTGTCCATTAACTTGATTTCAGACCCTGCCAACCATATTTAGACTGCAAATTTATTTTTGCGGATCCAATTTGAGTTTCTATGGGTGGAGTAATTATAAGGAGAGAAATGATAATTACATAAAGGGATTACTTTTTTGTTATTGCTGTTGCATTTTCAAAGCATGTCATTGGGTTTCCAGCTAGAATGTATAAAGTCGCTTACTGATGCAGTTGAAGTTAGTTTCCACTTTTGATATACCAGTGATGGCCAGTAGAAAGTTGAGGAAAAGTAAAAATGTACTAATGTAGTAAAAATGTACTAATCTAATCTAATCTCTAACTAACAGATGTAGCAACAATTCTAACTGCCAGAGTTCTTGGCATCAAGTTCAAATTGCCTGAACTTGACTAAAGATTTCCTTGAGCTCTAGATAGAACTGAGCTTCTAGATTAAATTTAACCCAACTCTAGGGGGCACCTTTACCTGTAGACTAAGTCCCAATGCAGTAAGAACTCTGAAGTACATTTTTGTCCCCCCCATTTTAATTATGATGTGATAGATCTGAGCCTTTAATTGTGCGCATCTAGAAGTAAGTAGTAGCCACAGTTATTAGGTACTGGTCACTCTGCTTAGTTCTAAAAATGTATTAGCTGAAATCTTTTTTAAAATTCTAAAATAAAAGCCCTCTTTTTGTGAATAAAAGAAGTTGCGCTAGGTGGGCACACCTCTTGGCGCCGATGACAACCGTTGGCTCTGCCCGCCTTTCCCCTGCACTGGCATACAGTAGTCGTTTAACGAACAGCCCAGGAGGCTTCAGACGAATTGCCGGAACTCGGTGAGCTAGTAAGTCATGGAGCAGAGATTTCTCTGGAGCCCGTTTTCTTGGCACTCTCCAAACAACCTCAGAACATTTCCTGATGCACGGTTTGAAAGGAAACTGAAAGTTGTGTCATGGTTCAAATGTGCGTTTTCATTTTATTGCAGCTTTACCACTCCCGAAGGCCCTAAGCCCCGTTCTAGATGTTCAGACTGGGCAAGTGCAGTCGAAGAAGATGAAATGAGGACTAGAGTTAACAAAGAAATTGCAAGGTATGCATTTCAGGCCAGTTTGAAATGTTATCTCTGGTGTTTTAAATTATATATTAAATTTGAGGCATATCTTAGAGTGGTGGTTTTTAAAAGTCTGGTGGGCCCCAGACCAGCCACGTCAGCAGCTCCCGGGAACTTGTTGGAAATGCAGGTTTTCAGGCCCCACCCCAGGCCTGCTGGATGGGAAACTGGGTGGGTGGGGCCCAGCCCTGGCTTAAGCCCTTCAGATGAGTCTGCTCACTGAAATTTGAGAACCGGTGTCTTGGGGCTGTCCTTCCAGGGTGGCAGTAAGTGGGAGGTGGCGCTGCTAACAGCTCAGAAATGCCAGAGTGCGTGCGGGGACGGGTCCCTGACTTGGGGTCTGTGAACCCCTTGCAGTCGTACCCAGAGCTGTGTATTCAAGTTCAACTCCAAGCCACTTCCTCTTCCTCAGCTCATTACAGTTCAGATGATGCATCCTTCACCACTGCTCACCCCCCTGGATTACGTTCTCCCTGGTGTTTTGGGGCCTTTCTTCCCTTTGATAGATGCCATCCAACCCAGGGAATGAACGTTGAGTTAAAATGTTGTGGCTCGAAATTAATTGAAGTATATTGAACCAAGAGTCTCTTCTTAATTCTGATGAGAAAATATGTCCTCATTGTTAGCAGGGAAGCAGGGCCAGACTGCTTCCTCCCCCTTTGCAGTGGTCGATGGTATTTAGAGCTGCCTTCTTTGTTTTTTTGTTTTTTTTTTTTGCGGTACATGGGCCTCTCACTGTTGTGGCCTCTCCCGTTGCGGAGCACAGGCTCCGCACGCGCAGGCTCAGCGGCCATGGCTCACTGGCCCAGCTGCTCCGCGGCATGTGGGATCTTCCCGGACCGGGGTACGAACCCGTGTGCCCCGCATCGGCAGGCGGACTCTCAACCACTGCGCCACCAGGGAAGCCCAGAGCTGCCTTCTTTGGAAAGGCTCGGACACACGTGGGGGTTGGCTGTGACCACTTAATTCCTTTCAGACATTAGAATGCATGTGTGTGGGTGAGTAGGATGCCTGGGTAGAAGGGTGAACTGCAGCTGACAGCCGTGGGCTTCAGTGTTGTGAATGAATTCTCGTGTTTATATAGATCTTGATTTTTCCCAGCTGTAACAGTAGGCTGTTTGACTGGGTCTATGCAGTTTTTGTGTTCTGCTCAAGGGTTATAACAGTTCTCATCATGTCCTTGTGTATCTGGACCCCCAGTGTCACCTTTTGCTGGGGACTGTCTGCAGCTCTTATGTGCTGCAGGGAGACCCCTGTTTGTCTTGACCTTCCTGTTGGTGGACCCCTCTTTGTTCCTTTCTGAAAATTGTCCTACCTTGCAAAGCAGGCCTCATCTTGTCCAGAGTACTGTTTGGGGCCACTCTGTGGATCACACCCTTTCTGATGGAAAGCTGCTGCTTTTGATAAGACCCCAGTGATGTGAGCTTTTGATGATGGTGGTCTGTCTTACTTCCCACCAGGAAGGGGGGAGGTAAGAATTCAGCTCCCTGTATGCCAAGGAGGCTAGCACACACTACACACCAGCGGTCTGAAAATTTGAAAATGGGTTTTAGTCATATCTGAAGCCAGTCTTTTCAACTGGGGTTCCAGAAAGAATGAAATCCGACAGAAAATGATTTCAGGGACTAGTTTCGCAGTTCTCAGGGGGTGGTTCATTATCTCCTGGTATCCAGGCTTCACTGGGGTGCCCCGGCAAACTTGGGGAAGGTTGAGAATTTTAGATTTGGAAGGAGGCACCATGATACGTGACATCCTTTAGACACTTGCGTGAGCTTCTAGCTAGAGATGGTTTCCACGTTAGATTGCACTATGCTTTTTTGGTGACGTACTTTTGCAAAGTTGGGTGTTGGTCATTGCTGTGATAGAAGGCAAATGCCCGGTGAAATCCACAAGGGATGGGGGGAGGGGGGAAGGTGTGCAGTCTTTCTAAGAAGGTGAGTAGTCCCAACAGGCACACGTCTCATTAATAAGTAATCGTGGTATTAGAAATAAAAGCTTTGTATCTCAACTCATGTTTATTTTTTTCTAAAGCCTTCCGGGTTAGAGGGATGTAAATTTCTGTGTCATTTGGGTCTCACTACTTAACTGGCGGCAGTAGTTTTTTTTTTTAGAACCTGGTGGTTTTAAGCACCTTGTATGATCTTGGCACGTAACCTTTATCTTTGCCTCAAAGGTGATTGAGGGAGGTTGAAAATAAAAGAAGCCACCTACTGTTACTTAATCCACTTACCAGACCGCAGTCTCAGGGAGGCTTTGTTCCCTGTGGCTCTCTTAGCTCTGAAAGCTTTGTGTTCATTTCTATACCTTTTTAAAAACAGCAACATTTACTTTGTTCTCAGATATAAAAGGAAACTCCTCATAAATGACTTTGGAAGAGAGAGAAAATCATCATCAGGAAGGTAAATGCTGTGTAATTATTTCTTTTCTAATTTAATAGATCTGTAGTTTATTAATGAAAAAAAAACTGAACATGAGATGCTAAGTGTCTCAGTAGCATTTACTGTTTTTCTGTCCTTCACTGATTAGAAATGTGTATCTGTCGTGTACTAAATTCCCATATATTCAAAGATCCTGGACTGTCGTGGGGTTAGTATGGTTTGGAATCCAGAGCGCAGATACTCCTGTATCGTGTTCAGACGTTTTCCTACGTCGTGATCTTGTAAGTGAGGCTTGTGCCGTGCATTTCATTTTCTTCAGTTCGGATTCGAAGGAGTCTATGTCAGCATTGCCAGCCGACTTAGAGACCGATGAAAGTGTCCTGATGAGGAGACAGAAGCAGATCAACTATGGGAAGAACACCATTGCCTACGATCGCTATATTAAAGAAGTCCCAAGGTAGTCTTGTTTCGCCAGCATGTCCTGGTCAAGTCATGTGGCATTGCCGTCTAAAGAGTTGCTTTGGTGGTAAATCTGATTCTGGGCCTAGTTCTGCTAAGAAGTGTATTATTAATTATTAATAACTTTCAGGCACTTACATAAATAAAGAAGATGGGTTGGTGACTGAGAAACCAAGGACGTGAAGATAAATAACATTTTCATAATTTAGAATGTTAGATGACATTTCATTTCTCAGGACACATAGCTGTCTTGTAAATGTGAGATTATTAAAATACATGATGGGAAAATGTAAAGTTCAACTTACAGATTGTAAAGATTTCATTAGAGAAAGATGTGAGTCTTGCCCTGTTTTGTGTAAGCAGCATCCCCCCTCCCCCCACGCACACAAGGATACAAAGGGAGCTTTAGAGAGTATACCAGCTGCTTGGCAGGATTGAAGTACAGATGTCCTGTTCTGGGGCATGGATTGCGAAGGAAAGCAGAGGCAGAGAGGTAGCGCTTTTAAGCTCACCTGCAAATGTGGATGGTGTGTGCCAGGATAACCCCTCCGTCCCGGCAGGCACCTTCGACAGCCTGGCGTTCATCCCAAAACCCCCAACAAATTCAAGAAGTACAGTCGACGATCGTGGGACCAGCAGATCAAACTCTGGAAGGTGGCTCTGCATTTTTGGGATCCTCCAGCGGAAGAAGGATGTGATTTGCAAGAAATGTATGTCTTTATTGCATTCTCGTCCTCCGTGTCTGCAGTTCGGGCGGTGATCGCAGTGGCTCTGTCACTGTGTGGCAGGTTATCGTGCATAACGTCCGCCTGTGGTCACAGCTTCGTGTGTGTTTTTTCTCTGCACGAGTATAAAGCCAGCTAGGCGGGCTCCAGGAGAGGCTGGAGGGAGGGGTGTGCTTCCTGGGCTGGCTTTACTGTCTGTAACTCGGACAGACTCATCTTAGGAAACCTAGAGATATGTGGGGTTTGTTTGTTTTTAAGATAACATTTTAAAAAGCATGTGAGTAATTTATGTTGAGCTATAAACGTGAAAGGTCTTTTTTTTAATCTAAGGAAGGCTTTTATCTTTTTAAACTGTGTCTAGTTGGAAAGGTCTCAGGCCTGAGTTTCTGCCACGTGGTCGGGATGCCGGTTGAGTGCGGAGGTGGAGAGACTTGTCTGTGCGGCCTCTCTTCTCAGCTCCTTCGACCTGAGACTCTCCTCCCCTCAGAGACACATTTATTCATTCAAGTGTTGGAGTTTCTGCTTTGTGCTGGGGAAATTTATTAGAAAGAAGTTTGGCCTCACAGACACACACTGATTTTTTTCCCGGTGTCACTGTTGTCCCATTCTGTCTGTGGGTAGGAAATTGGACAGATGAGTGATGATGTGTAGTATGGCTTGTCACAGTGTCTGTCTCCCCCCACAACTGGGCTCTGTTATTGACACTCCTACTTAGAAGGATGCCTGTGGGTGTGTACAGATAGTGGGCCATGGGCAAGAGCGGGCAGGTCGTTGTGCGCTCCGAGCCGGGTGGACCTGTTTGCCTGCAGGGCCTGCTTTACCTCTGCCAGGTGATCGGGCAGAGGGTCCGTCTGGCACACGGGGAGTCGCTGAAAGCTGGTGGGTCCCTCAGGGAGCAGAGGAGATGCGTGTCAGCGCTCACGGGCAGCGAGGCCGTGGTGGCGTTTGCCTTCTCCTGGCTCTGTTCCGTGGTGACTGACGTGCTTGTTCTGACCGCACAGACGTCCTGTAGACCTCGGGGAGATGGAGACGGAATCTGCGGAGAGCAGCTCTGAGTCCCGGACGAGCTCTCAGGATAACTTTGTAAGTACCTTTCCTTTGTTTTATCTCTGCGCGTGAGTGTTACAGGTTACTTGTTGACAACATATGCCCCTCTGAAAACTGAAGTTTAAGCTGAAATTTGATTCTGATACTTATGAAAAAGGGGCTCCTTACCCCTTTCTCTGACTTTATTGAAGTGTCAGATTTGATGGAGTTCGTAGGTAGTGGCCTTATTTTAGATTTTGGGTTCAATCCAACTAATCAGTACCACCATTTTCATTTAAAAGTAAAAGGCCTTTTCTTCTCTGGTTCGCAGGCTTTGTCACTATTTTTAGGCTGTCTAGTTTGTTCTGGTGAATTGCTAGTATAGGAATCATCTGCTAGTTGTTATAAGTGGAGGAATGCTTTGGGCCTAGGGGTTTCCCCACATTTGCCAATTTTAAAAAATTACGTGTTTTCGGAAGAAAAAACCTCCAAAGATGAAAAGTGATGTACAGAATTGCCTCGTCTCTAATTCTCTAGTTACTGGTTGGGTGCACGTTCTTCCAGACTTCTCTGCACGTACAAGCCAAATACACAGCAGCAGTTTACAGTGAAAGGATCCCTTTGTTATTTTAAAAGAGATGGCCCCAATACTTACATGTGGAAATATTCTGCACATTAAGTAAAAACATAGGTTAAAAACTAGAACTCATAAATATTTGTTTGAAAAACTCATGCTTTATAGAAGATCAACCTGTACTGTATCTGAACAGGTCAGGAACATATAAAATGAAAGTGCGTAGTTGCCTTTTCCTGCCTGCCTTCCATCTGTGTCACCCTGATAAGCCTGGGACGTGCCCTTCCAGTCTTCGGGACCATCTGCATCCCGCATACTCTTTGTGACTATTTGAGGTGTTAGAAGTAACACAGGGACTCCCCTGGAGGTCCAGTGGTCAGGACTCAGCGCTTCCACTGCAGCGGGCTCGGGTTCAATCCCTCATCGGGGAACTAAGATCCTGCAAGCCACGTGGCCAAAAGAAAAAAAAAAGTAACACTAATGTCCAAGAGAGAGGAATGACAAAATTACATTCATAAGAAATACAGCTACTACAGGTTGTTTTTGAAGACTGATAACGTGGAAAATCGCCAAGATAAATAAAAACAGGATACTTAACCATAGGACGATCCCAGTTTTGTGGATATTTATACACGGGCAGGACTAAGACCCATGACGATCTCAGCAGGTGGTATCCTTGGTGTGGATTAAGAGTGACCGTTGTCCCAGCTCAAGAAGCCGATTCTGAATGTGCCGCTCGTGGTCACAGAAGTTAGGGGGTGGCGACTGCACGGGCGGGTCGGGGGCCAGGCCCTGAAGATCAGAGGCAGCGGTCCTGGCGGGGGGTCCTGGGGCGCCGAGGAGAGGCGGGAGCCGGCGGGACGTTCGGGGGACAGGAGAGAAGGCTGGGTGGCGAAGCAGAGCGCCCCGGCTCGGGCCTGCACTGCTCGAGCCCGAGGCACCGGGGAGCAGCGCGTTCGCCGCTGAGCACCGGCCACTACCACAGCATCACTGCTGTGCTCACGAAACGCAGCCGTGGTAAAACACGGCTACCTCGTAACCAGGCCGCGCTCAGGTTTCCCGGTTGTCCCAATAGTGTCCTTGTCGCAGGTCTTTTTTCTCTTTTTTGGCCCAGAATTTAATCAAGGATTACACGTTTAATTGCCATGTCTCTTAAATTTCCTTTAGTTTAGAATAGTCTTCCTGCTTTTCCCCCGGGACGTTGACCTCTTTGGAAGGGTTCAGGCCCGTTTTTATGAAGCAGGATGTTCCTCAGTTGGGAGTTGTCGTACTGTCTCCTTGAGGATTAGATTCAGGTTGAACCCTTTGGCCCCCATTTTGGGGGTGAGGTGGGGCGGTCCTCAGCCCAGCGCCAGCGCCAAGTGCTCGGCGGTGTGACGTGATTGCTTCACGAGCCACGGTGGCACGTCCTGTCCACACAGTGGCTCCTGTTAGGTGTGAGCGGCTGTGGCTCAGGGGCCTTAAAGGTCACTTGGTCACTCATGGGGCGGGGGCGGGGGGTGGGAGTTTGACAGATGCTTGAAGGGAAGCTTGGCAGTCAGTATCTGCTGGATGCTCTCCCGGGCATGTCCTGCGTTCCTGGGAGGCGCTCAGCCCCCTGCTCAGCACCTCCAGCAGCAAGTCCAGTGTGCCCGAGGGACCGGCTGTGACCGTGCTTCTGTTTTCTAGGACACGTACTGTGGCACCCCTACGAAAGTTAGGCACGTGGACTGCCATGCGGGGGATGAGTTTGACTTGGAAGCCTGTTTGACTGAACCCTTGAAAGACTTCTCAGCCATGAGCTAACCGGCGCCACCTGGAGGCCCCTGGGAGCAGCGCTGCCTCCCCGGGCGGGGTGGCCCACCAAGCATGCGTCCTGCCTTTGTAACTGGGGGTTTCTGTCACAGTGTACAGTCTCTTGGTGAATTGATGTTCTTGCCTTATTTTCTTAAGAAACGTTGATTTTGTGTATAGGGAATGCATTTTGCATGTTTTAAATTGTAAATGGAACTAAATCCGAGGAAAATTGAACTCGAGGCAATCTTGCAACAATCTTAATTGCTTAATCTCCGCATCCTTGAAGTTAACCTGAGAAGTGTACCGTAACTGGTTTTCCACAAGTTTTTTAGGCGTTAATTGCTGCTTGTCAGAGGGCTGGTTTGGGTTTAAGCATATGTTCACGGGGCTTTCTTTACTGGTATCTGGCCGAGTGTTCTCATAATCAGATACCTTTAATATCTATGGAAAGGGTTAGGGTTTGGGCCGTTTGTCATTATGTCAAGATGGGTTTTTTTCCTCGTACAGAGCACTGAATAGTCAGATATTAAATTGAGCTGGTAGGTTAATGGGGTTTATGTAAGTTATACGGTCTTAATTAGGTACTTGTAAATAGCACTCAGTAGCCCTTCTACCTATACTACTCCAAGAGTTAAGACAGCAGAAGGATTTAGAAAGAACATTTTTTTATAGTCAGTTAATTTACTGTGTACAATTGCTGTAAATGATAATGTGTACAGATTTTCTGTTCAAATATTCAATTGTAAACTTCTTGTTAAGACTATTATGTTTCTGTTGCTTTTGTATGGAATGACATTGCAAAAATAAAAAGGACCTTCTTTAACTGACTTACTACCTTGCCAGATAGGCTGCCTGCTGTGGTGATTCCTGCCCTTGGCTTGTGCCCAGGGAGGGTGGCACGCAGTGGTGGGAGCGTTGTGCCCGGGCTTGTGGCCCCGCCCTGCCCGGCGAGGAGCCCTACATTGTGATAGGTTTGCAGCTCTGGCCTGGGGTCTTGGTTGGGCTGGAGCCGGGTCCAGACCTGTGACCGCGGTGGGCCCGGTATGTGCCTTCCTGGTTAAAGGGAGTGTGTGCCCACAGACTTATAGGAAGCCAGGGGCCTCAGCTTGCTGCTTGGTTGGCAGCTGGGGTGACAGGGCCTTTCCCTGTGTCCTGAGACAGACCAGGGCCGATGGCCCGCCTGAGGGGCTGCCCCACCCACAGCGGCGCGCATAGCCCCTGGCAGCTCGTGCCCTGTGGACACCCCCTTGAAGTGATGCTGAGCTCCCTTTAAGCAAGGGGTGGGCATCGGTCACTTTGTTCAAGGTGCTTTGAAAGGCCAGAAGCCCTTCCTGTTGGCTTCACACATGTGTTGAGCTCGTAGTATGTCAGGCAGCCTCGTGGATGTTGGGACACAGGAGACAGGGTGCCCCGAAGTCTGCACTCATGCTCTTGGGGACAGAAGATAGCAAATATGGTGTCAGGTTACAGGGTAGGAGGGCAGCGAAGCAGGGCAGGGGGCGGCTGGGAGATGCCCTATTAGGTGGTGTGTGAGCAGAGATGTGCTGCCGGGGTGGGGCAGGGGCATTCACCCCAGAGGGCAGCAAGTGCAAAGGCCCTGGGGTAGGAATATGGTGTATGGAACCCCAGCAGTGCTCAGACATGGGAGAGGCTTGGCAGCTGGTGTGGGCTGGAGCCTGTTTGAGAAAGACAAGAGCTGTGAGGGGGGGGCAGGGGACGCCTCGGGGCCTGGAGGAGGCTGCCCAGGACGGGTGAGAACACTGGGAACCGAAGCAAAGTGGACCCCTGCTGCGTAGTGACCGCTGGCAGCCCTGTTGCGCACAGGGTGGTGGAAAACACTGACCTATGGCCTGGATGGGCCGGTAGGGTTTCTAGGCAGACCCTCGGAGCTGCCTCTGACTTCCCACGGCTCATTCCGAGAGGCGAGAACACAGAGGGAAGGGCTGTTTAATTGCGGGGATGGGGGGAGCCCTTTGTGGTCTCAGTTATGTCCACCTTCCTGGGTGGCAAACAAGGTGAACATGAAGAAACGGCTTCAGAGCAAAGATCAAACCCAGAGGATGCCGGGGGAGATGGGTCTGCAGTGAAGCTGAGGCCGTGGCTGTCAAATGCTTGGTTAGGACCTCGGAAGTTCGAGAGCCTTTGTATCAGACAACAGGACGTCTAAGAAGCTTATGTCCCCCAGTAGCCCAAGGCAGAGAAGGGCTTATTTTGAGGAGACCTGTGCGTGTGGCTCTTGTCTAATGAATCGAACCGCAGTAAGAGTCACAGGAGACTCAAGCTTTTGAAAGAATCGTATTGGCAGAAACACTGCCAGCTGGGACTGAAATGGACGGGCAGTATAGAATGAAAAGAGGCCTTTGGAGCCTCAAGATTCTAGTGTCAGGAAGCAGGTTGAAGAAACTACACAGCTGCGAACACAGGCTGCGTTTCATGGAAAAGGGAGCGTGATTCACAGGTGGATCCCAGAGGCGTGGAGAGTCACTGATGCAGCAGGACTGAGACCTGACCAGCCCTCCCCCCTGTACCCCCCGCCCCTACAGGAGCGGCCGAAGCAGTTACCCCAGGCTTGGCCCATCGTATGTTGGTGTGTGTGTGGCGGGTCCTGGGGACAGAGTGCACGTAAGTCGTCTCTCTCCAGACTGAGAGGACCTTCACCCCAGGAGCTGTGTTTGGGGGACTCCTCCATCAGAGCCTATTCCTGTGACGGGATCGGGACGTCGGGCTGGTGCTGATGCAGAATGAGACTTGGGGGCCTTGGGAAGGCCGTAGATCATGTGTGGCCAGAGCGTGGCCTGCGGTGGCCCTAAGCAGTGGGCGAGGAGGCTCTGCTGGCTGGAGCAGGGAGTGACGGGTGCAGTCTGGGGTGGGCAGCCAGGGGCTCTTGAGCAGGGGCCATGATATCTGACTCAGGTTCTAGAAGAATCACCCCGGCTACTGGCTTTTGCTTCACACCTACATTCTTGCAATGCTCTTAAGCACCAAGGAAATCGGTCTTCAGACTTGAGTTCCTGCTCTTTAGTGCTGTTAGTGTAAGCTGGTTCTTCCGTGTGAGTGTAACAAGGAGCCCATCGGCTGGGACTGAGGGGTCTTTATTCTTGACTCTCGTACATTGAACCCAGAGGTGTCAGAACTCCATTACGTTTGTCCAGCATGATTAATTCTGCACGGTGCCAGGCTGGTCGCGATCTCGTTCCCAGTGGAGGTTCATTTTCCTGTCTCCTGAGTGCAGACGTGGGCAGCTTATCAGGGCTGTCATCCTCCATCCCCAGCTCGCTTCCTTGCTGTGCCGTGATGTCGTCCTCTCCTGCTGGCCCGCCGGGATCCTGACATCAGGTTGCTGGTCCCTCGGCCTCTGAGAGGAAGATGGTGACAGATCCTCCCAGGTGAGTCAGCAGCCCACCTGAACCAAAAGGCTGCTCTTCCACCCGTGTGGGTGGCTCTTCTAGTTAACGGAGGGGTTACAGGAGCGTGGTTGCCGTGTAGGCAAACTCGAAAAGCCGCTCAGGTAGAGTCATGTGACGCTACTTGACAAACCGGAAGTACCTTGCAGTTAATGTGTCTTCTTGGAACCTGGGTCGGGGGGAGGGGGGACGTGTGCCTTTTCGATCGTCAGTCTGTATATTTTACGTTTAAGCATCTTGAGGGGGGCACTTCCCTGGCGGTCCAGTGGTTAAGACTCAGTGCTTCCACTGCAGGGGGCTCGGGTTCGATCCCTGATTGGAGAACGAAGATCCTGCACGCCACGCAGCGCGACCAAAAAACAAAACAAAACAAAAGAGTCTTGAGGGTTTTTTATTTTGGAGTTTTGTTGCTCTGTTGTCATCGTTTGCTTTGTAACGTGCAGGCTTTAATGGGATTAAAGCCACTTGGTAAAACTCACATTTCGAAGATGCACATGAAGTTTTCCGGAAAAATGCTCCCTCAGCGTAGGGTGGAAGAAACAAAGCCTCTCGCTGGCCCTGAGGCTCCGTGACTGACCTTCCAAAAGGCACCGACTCTACAGTGTCGCCAGAGCCTGTCGCCTGGCACATCGCGGGCGCCTTCAACGTGTGGCATGAGGGGCGCGGGCCTGCCCTGCGGTCCCAGCTCTGCCTCTTCCGGCTGTGTGATGGGGCCTTCGTGTCCCCGTGGATGAGACCTGGGTGGTGGCAGCTACCTCCTAGGCTGGCTCTGAGGATTAGAGGAGAGAATGAATGCCGCGAGCTAATGATGCTGGGCGACGGCAGCAGTCGAGGTTGCCGAAGGCCCCATTTAAGGTGCCGACAAAACCCACATGTCCATTAACTCCTTCACTGACGGGAGCGCAGGGATGGGCCTTAGGCACTTAGGAAGTGGGCGCCCACTGCACACGGGCATCGAAGCTGCTTCCCAGAGGCCTAGAGATGGTCAGTCTGCCCAGGGAGGGGCCCTGGGGCCAGTCCAGTGCTTGCCGCTCCCCTGCGTGAATGCCAAGCCTTGCGAGGGGCATGTGGCGTGTGCGATCTTGAGGGGCTTTCCAGGTGTGGTGGCCATTGGTGCACTTGCTGTGCTCCTTAGGAAGAAGGCAGAGGAAGCCCCTTCCCTTCCCTGGGCGGGAGTGCCAAGTGGGGCCTTGCCACCGATGCGGGCAGGTGGCGCGAGCCGTGTTGGTTACCTGCTGCTGTGGAACAGGTCACCCCAAACTTGTGGCTTACAAGACGGTACTTATCCCCCAGCTTCTGTGGCTCGGTCGGGTCCTTGCATTCAAGGGGCTGCAGTCAAGGCGTCGGCTGGGGGGGACGTCCCTGGTGGTCCAGTGGTTAAGTCTCCATGCTCCCAGTGCAGGGGGCCCGGCTTCGATCCCTGGTCAGGGGACTAGATGCCCCCTGCCACAACTAAAGATCCCACGTGCCATATAGAAGATCCGGCGCAGCCAAATAAATAAAATATTAAGAAAAAGAGGGCTTCGGCTGGGGCTGGGGTGTCATCTGAAGGCTCGACCAGGGAGGAGCCATGTCCACTGCTGTGGTCGGTGTGTGCCCCATGGGCCAGAGGTCGCCCTCACTCCTTGCCAGGTGGGCTTGCTTCACCAGAGCAGATGAGAGTACCAGCAGACACAGCATGGCGGGGGTCCCGTCTTGGGCTATGGTGTCAGCCCACCCTCAAGCACAGGGGCCATTGGAGCCACCTGGGGACATGCCGTGAGAGGCCCTGCTGGGCAGCTGGATGTCTGCCGGCACCTCAGCCTCCTGTTACATGAAAGTTAACTTAAAACGGACCGCAGACTTAAGTGTAAAGTGCGAAAGTATAAAACTTGTAGAAAACTGGACTCTAGGGCGAGGCAGTGCTTAGACTGGACACCAAAAGCATGCGCCGCAAAAGGGAAAATGGTTAAACAAGACCTCATCACAATCAAAGACTTGCTCTGGGCAAGGCCCTGCTGAGAGGGCGGAAGGACAGGCGGTGGGCTCGGGGGACGTATCTGACAGGGGTTTGCCTGGGATAAAGGAGAACTCTCCAAAGTCACAGTGAAAAGCAGTCCAGCTAGAGGAGGAGCAGGGGGCGTGAGGAGGGAGGCAAGTCACGGAGAGGACACAGGCAGAGGATGTGTGAGAAGGTGTCCAGCGAGACTGCTCGTTAGGGAAACGTGGCTGAGAACCAGCCACCAGTGCTGACGTCAGCGCGGGGACACAGCGAGGGCTGGTGAACACCGGGCGGGGAGGTGGCGCAGCCCCTCTGGAAGGTACTCGGACAGTTACCACCCGAGCCGGTAACTGCTCCTGGGCATTTATCCCAGAACTGAAAACGATGTTCACTAGAAACCTGGGTGTGAATGTTCCTAACGGTCGAGTGTGTAACAGCCCCAGACGAGAACCATCCACATGTCCTTCTACAGGCAGTGGCCAAGCAAACCCCGGGCCACCCCCAGTGTGGACGGGCGCTCACTGGTTCTGACAGTGCACTGGAGTTTTGCAAGACTTTATCCTGGGAGAGATGATCGTTCGTGACAATTTTCCTGGAATACAAAAGAGGCAAAATTACATGTTGAAAGGGCACACCATGTTCCTGGATATATTGGCTCAGAATGACCAACACAGACACATTCTAGAAAAGTTACTGGACTTTAAAGAGAAAAGAAAAAAAAATCCTTTGGGCATCTTGAAAAAAGCACATTACTTACATAGGAAAGAATATTAGACTATCATACTTTTTTATTTGTTCATATTATTTGTTTTTACTTTTTAAAAAAAATTCTATTTTTTGATTTTAGACTATCATACTTTTTGACAACAATACTTTATTCCAGAACACAATGGAGTAACATGTTTCAGATATTTGAAGAAAGAAAGTGTACACCAAGGATTTTATATCCAAAAAACTCACTTGCAAGTACAAAGGGCACAGAAAAGTTGTCATCCATGTGGGAGAACTCAGAATTCAGAGATCTTGTTCCTGTGAGCCCTTCCCGAGAATCTACGGGAAAATGATCTTCTGCAGCTGATGTGATCAGACGCGTCAGCGTGGGCACCGAGGACGGTGTCACACGTACAGCTGCTTCGGGGCCCGGGCCAGCAAGGCTGCGATGGGAGCGTGGGGCCTGCAGCAGCCTGGAGGAGGGTAGGGAGAGAGGGCAGAGGTGCAAAAACACTTCATGTTTTTAGCGATCATACTGTTGGGAAAACTGAATGAGTAATTGTGGGATGGATCTTCCAGACGGCGTGTCTCCTGTGTGGTCCTCTGGGCTGAAGAAGAATGCACACGTCGAAAGTAGAGAAGATCTTCCGGAACAGCTCTGGGTCTTGGGCCGCACGGGGAGCCCCGAGGGCACCATCGCACCTGTAACAGCCACGCCCGTAAGGACCCGGCGTTCTTTGTCGGGTGAGGGTAAACCCTCGGTGGCCCCAGCACCCAATACTCCACATCACAAAGGCACGGACTGTTAGGACAAGCAGCCCCGAGCACGTCTCCAGAGGGTCAGGCTGAGCGGAAACAGTTAACCTAAAAGGCTGTGTTCCAGGTGCTTCCTCCTGTGTAACGTTGGGGGAGAGACAGTTACAGAAATGGAGCAGATCAGTGGTTGCCAGAGATCCTATGTATGTATTGTGTATCTATACGTCACCTATATTAACCGATATCTATATCATCCTTATCTCCCTCTAGCTCTGTGCTGAAGGTCTAGAAACAGTGAGCAACCTGGCAGTGCCCTCCCTTGCCCCCATGTCGTGGTCTTTTTTTTTTTTTTTTTTTGGTGGTACGCGGCCCTCTCACTGTTGTGGCCACTCCCGTTGCGGAGCACAGGCTCCGGACACGCAGGCTCAGCGGCCATGGCTCACGGGCCCAGCCGCTCTGTGGCATGTGGGATCCTCCCGGACCGGGGCACGAACCCGTGTCCCCTGCATCGGCAGGCGGACTCTCAACCACTGCGCCACCAGGGAAGCCCCACGTCGTCGTCTTGAAATAGCATTTCTCATGATGAGGGCCTCTTGGAGAAGCGGCCTGTCCGAGGCATGGGGCAGGAGTGTCCACCGTGAGCCTGGGCACGGCATCAGGCCGGGGGCCCTGCGTTGAGGTCCAGTAGCGTCATGTCCAAAGCAGCTGCCAGTGGCCTGGAGAGACCCCCTCACTGGCCAAGACTGCGACAACCTGATCTTCAATGGGGATAAGAAACGCCATGGATTAAAACCCATCAAAATGTTTAAGTTCACGAGTTCAGAATGATACCTTGGAAAAAGAGAAACGGGCCACTCCTGGAGGCTGGTGGGAGCCACCTCACTCGTGAGAGCCGGTGGCGGGAGGGGATGATCCCAGCGTCTCTCCGGCGGCCACCGGACCAAGCTGCACCCTGCAGGGCCCACACTGGACGGTGTCTGCACGAGGACTCCGAAGATCAGTGACAAAGAAGGCAGTGGAGTGTCTCCCCTGGGACGGCCACTCAGACTTCCAAGTGACACAGCCAGGCATTTGAGCCGCCCCAGCCTTGCCCAGCACCACCTGTAGTTTGGTCAAAGTTACCGAAGCTGAGTCTGACTGAGGCCCTGGGACTGACTGCCGGTCGGCAGGAAACCCAGAGGAAGGAGCCGGCACTGGGCTTTGCCCACAGGCCGCAGCAACCACGTGCAGACCGTGGACCACTCCAGGGATGGCAGAGTGGTCCCGGCTCTGCAACTGGGTGGAAAGGAAGAGAACGGGATGGAGGATCTGGGATCAGAGATGCCAAAGGGACTCCAAGTAGGGAAACGGGCAGGACTGAGCTCCCGTGGGGTCTCGGCACTGCCCCCAGGGTCCGTCAGCTGCTTCTAAAGTCCAGGAAAGGAGCGTTTCTGGTCCGGCTGGGGGAGGGTGTGCCTCTGGCCCTGACGAGCCCCCTGGGGAGGCTGCCTACGTCCCGATTTCTCTCTTTTTTAAGCAGCATTGTTGAGAACGGTTCACATACTGTGCAATTCACAAAGTGCACAATTCAGTGGCTTTTAGGGCCACTGAGTTGCGTGTTCCTCACCACAGTCAACGTTTCACATCCACAAAGAACCCTGCACGCCTCCGCTGTTCCCCGGCCCCCAGCCCTAGACAGCCAGTAACCCCCTTTCTGGTCTCTGTACGTCTGTCTCACCTCGTGATGTTCCTCGAAGCCCACCCCTGACTTGGGGCTGGGCGGTCCCACCGCCGCCCCCAGCGCCCAGCCCTGGCCCGTGGTCTCTGCTTGGACCTCCTCAGAGCCCCCGTGCTGGCCTCCTGCCGCCCTGGCCCGATGACCGGCTGCACCCCTGCCCTCGGCCCTGCTCGTGAGGCCCCGCTCTGACCATCAGCTGCTCCCCTGGGGCTTCCCGACAGCCCACAGGGACACTCAGCCACCCCATGCGGCCTCCTCGCAGTGGCTGCTGGCTTGCCCTTCTCCCGACGCGAAGCCCAGAGCACCTCGGGGCCTGGGCACCGGCAGACCCCTCTGGAAGGAGGGAGGCCCCGGGGCCGCCAGGCGGCTCAGGTGCATGAGTGGCACCCCGGAGTTGGGCTGCCTGACTTGCTGAGCCCCTCGGTCCAGACTACCCTGGTGGCTGTCAAGGCTGGTGCTGGGCCGGAGGAGGACCCGGACCCCAGCTCTGAGTGGCCGGTTTCCAGACCCATCTCTGGCACAAATGTCACAACCTCCCTGGGTCTTGGTTTTCTTATCTGAGAAGTGGGAGCTGAGCCTGAAGGGAAGGACTGGACCCAGGACTCTCTGGAAACAGGATGGTCGCACCCAGAGGCGGACACTGGTGGACGGCAGGCCAGGGCAGCGCAGGGTAGGCTCTCGCTACTGGAGGTTAGCCCCTGGGTCAGAAGAGGGGTTCCACTCCTGCCCTCCCATCAGAAAGCCATCCAGGCCCCTGGGGACCCAGAGAGGCTTGTCTGAAAGGCTCTCTCCTCAGCCCAGTCTGAGTGCCGGGCGTCAGCGAAGGGCACCCTGGGCCAGGGAGGCCAGGGAGGGACGGGGCGGGGCCCTGGGTGGAGGGTGGAAATGTCCCCTCAGGCTTTGGGGCCGAGAGGGGCCTCCTGGAGACTCTCCTTCCAGGGCTCACCTCCTGACTTTTGCCTGCTCCTCCTCTCACTTCCACTGGGCTTTAAACCCCCAAGGGACGTCCCCTCCTCCGGGCCCTTCCTAGCCCAGATTAGGAGCTCTCCCACCAGCCCACCCGGCCTTGTATTCCTTAGCTCGCTCCACAGTGCATCGCGGCTGGGCGCCGGTTACTACCTTTTGTGCGTGGGTGTCTCCGGCCGTTGGCAGGTTCCGGGCCTCATGGCCCCTACGTAGGGCACAGCGTAGAGTGAGCATCTGCCCTCGTCCGCCCGTGTGCCCAGTGCCCAGCCCTGTGGCTCCTGGTGAAAGCATGAAAGCGCTGCTGGCTTTAAGGCAGCTCCGGCTCCGCCTCCTGGAGGGTGCCCCCGCACCTCCCACCCCCAGCAGAGGTCAAGAGCCACCGTGCACGCGGTGTGCCCCTTCTGCTGTTCCTGGCCGCTCTGGGCGGGGTCACGGGCTGGGGGGGCTCGTCCTCACTCCTAACAAGGCTCCGGCAGAGGGAGGATGAGCACCGGGGTGGGACGAGTCCCTTTGCTCTGCGCCTCAGCCTCCCGAATCGGTTCTAGCACCTTCCCTCCCTCGGGCTAATCCATGCAGGGCCTGACAAAGGGCGCTAGTGTGGGCCAAGCCCTCCTGATGGGACAGCCACAGCGGCAGGAGCCAGCAAGAGCTGGCAAGGACCTCTGGTCTGTAACTCCATCCCCACAACTTTGTCCCCGGTTGCAGGAGGGTTCTGAGATGCTTTTCAGTTTTATGTGAAATCATTAAATCCAATGAGAGACATTAATGGGGCACAGACTACCTCTCTTGATCCACTGGAAACCTTCAGTAAATATGCAAATAAGGGCTGAGCGGCAGGGGGATACAATGTAATCAGCCCGGAGGCTTCTGACAAACACAAAGGTGACCTTGGTGACTTGAGGTGGTCATCACGGGTCCAGATGGGCTACAGCAGAAGACCCAGCTCCCCTCCCCCACACAGGTGCCCCCCAGGTGTCTGTGTCCTGCTCCGTCCTGGATCACAGAGCCACTTGTCCTTGGGGAACCTGGCCAGCACCGCTTGACTCTTGGAGGGGATTAAAGGATGGCGGTGTGGATGCCCGTGGAAGCGGCCTGGGCGCCCACATCGCCGTGCCCCCCGCCCCCGTCTATCGCTGGCCCTGCTCCCTGCACCAGCTATGCGGGGACTCCAGTTCTTCCAGGTGGCTGCAGGGGGACTCTTCCCCGCCAGTCCTGGTGACAGGTGGCTTGGCTCGGCTCTAAAACCTGTATAGGACAGGCCTCACCAGGCCCAGAAACTGCATGGAGGCCCTGGCCTGGCGCTCAGGGGCCACATCCCTGATGTCTCCCCCAACACCCAACCCCAGGAATGCCCAGGAGGCTTACATTCTCACCTCCTTCGGGTTTCTTCCCAATGCCACTCCCTTTTCCACCTAAAAGAGCCACCACCCCATCCCTGTCATGCATTTGTCTGGCCTCAGGGCCCACTGCAGGGCCTGGTCAGCGTGGAGCCCCCTCGTCAATGCCCCTGCCCCCAGGCCAAGAGTGAGCACACAGGTGGCAGGTGGCTCTTTCCCATCTGACCCCTTCTCACCACCTGCACAAAGCTCAGCGCCTGGAGACTCAAGTGGGGGAACTGTGGACCACAGGGTCCCTAAGGTCTCTCCCAGCCCCAGTGACCCCTCCCACGGGTGAGGAGCGTTTGCCTGCCCGTACCCGTTTAATGAACCATCTCGTCTGAAACAAGCCCACGCAGACGCCCGGCCTCAGAGCTGCCCCCTGGGCTGGGCCGGCAGGGCGGGTCTGATGCGGGGGCCAGTGGGCCTGGGTCAGGACCCCAGCCGGCCACCAGGATGGAAGGCTGGAGGGCGAGGCAGGGCCCCTTCCAAGGGCCAGTCCCCTGACCGCCAGCCTCACCTCCGGGAGACACCCCAGAGGTCCGGTCTCAGCCGCCACTGTGCTCGGACGAAGGCCCACCCTTCTCTCCTGCCAGGAGCGCTAACCACGGTCTCTGAGCCCCTGCCGCCCTGCCGGTCGCACAGGGCGGAGTCGCCGGGAGACCGGAGAAGGCAAGAGACTTGCTCGAGGTCACACAGCGGGTCATAGGCAGGGCGCGGTGGGCGGCGAGGCCGAACCAGGGCTCCGGGCCGTACGGTGTGGGGAGTGGGGACCCCGAACGGCCGGGCCGCCGGCGGGGCCGAGCCCTTCGCGCCGGGCAGGCCACTCGCCCCTGCGCCGAGCGTGCCCTCCCGCTGCCTTAGGTCGCCGTCGCCGCCCGCCTTCGCCTTCCTAGACACTGGCTCACGCCCACCCCCCGCAGGCGCGCAGGTACGTGTGTGGGTGTGGCCCCGACCCCGGGGCCAGCACGGCGCACGCGCCGTTCGCCCGCCCGCCGCGGAAACAAGCCCCGGCATGCGCAGGCCCTGCCCCCTCGGCTGAAACCCCGCCCCACCAGGCACGCCCCTTCCGCCGTAAGTCCCCGCCCGCCTGCCGACCGAGGTACCGCCCCCACGACATAGGCCCCGCCTCTCATGCGCTCGGAGCGGCGCGGCTGTGGGAAGGCGAGTGCCGGCCAGCTGATGGGCGGGGCGGCGGCGCGGGGCGGTGCCTGTGTCGTGGGGGCGGGGCGCCGGCCGCGGTCCTGTTGCCTCTGAGGCGCGACGTCCTTTGAGGGAGGAGCGCGGCCTGAGGGCCGGCGCCTCCCTCGTTCAGCCCGCCCGGCCGAGCTCAGGTGCAGGGCCCGGCGTGGCCCGCGAGAACCCGGGGCGTGCGTGCGCGCACCCGGGGCCGTGCGTGCGCCCGCCCGCGCGGGGCCGCGCGTGAACTTGGGCCAGAGGGTGCCCGCTCCTGTCAGCGCGCTCAGCCCGGCCCGCGCGGCCCGATGCTTTTCCACTCGCGTCGGTGCCGAGCGTTTTCGCCGCTGCACACGGAGAGCGCGGCGGGCGGGTCGCTGAGGGCGCGGGGACCCGGGGGCTCGCGACCTGGGGTTGGGACTCCTGCCGCGCGCACCACCCCCGGACCGGCCCGGGCCCCGGGCCCCCCACTCCCCGGTCCCCCTGCACCCCAAGACCCTGCCCACCTCGGGGCCCCCTGCGCGCCCCAAGAGCCCCGGGCCCCGGGCCCCCTGCGCCCCGAGAGCTCCGCGCACCCCGGGACCCCCGCGCGCCCCGAGAATCCCTGGCCTTGGGACTCCTGCGCCCCGGAATCCCTGCTCCCCAAGAGCCCCGCGCCCCGGGACCCCCGCGCGCCCCGAGAGCCTGCGCACCCGGGGCCCCGTACACTCTACGCGCCCTTTGGCTGTAAGGGGCCCTGCCTGGGGCGCGCTGCCACTTGCTGAACCGACTTTGGGTGTCGCCTTTGCGAGCTGTCGTCGTTCCGGTACCGAGACGCGCGGCCTGAGCGGTTCCCGAGACTCATGTGCCTGTCATCTTGCAGCGAGAGAGAAGCAGGAAGTTGGACGTGATAAACTGTGCGTCAAGGGAGCCCAAAGGTGGACCCGCACGACGGGGGAGACCAGACCCTCCCCGGCGAACTGTGGAAGGTGATTGGAAGTGGATTCCGAAGCTGCTTTCTCTGCATAGACGAGGGTTGAGTCTCAGACTTCTCCTGGGAGTGGAGAGAGGTGCGTTAGGTAGATAGAGAGTGTTTTTCTTTATTTCTGCTTTATTTTCCCTTTACTCCAAGTACAGCCGCAGATCTGAAGTGTTATGTCTGTGTTAAATTGACTCCAGTTGTTTGCATTTGGTCACGGGCTACCTGTACTTGACTCTAAGCTTCCACAACTTTACAATTCTTTTTAACTCAAGCACTCACTACTTAATTGAGTATGTGATGACCTCTCTGTATTGAGACCTTTTCTAGATAGGTTAGTTTGACTTCAAGAATGGCTTCAGTTTCACAATATTTAAGAAATTTAACTTGAGCTTATAGGTTCTGCTTCTTCATCTCACTGTCTTATCAAAGCAGGTCCGGACAGGGAAGCGCAGCCTTAGCAGTCTGATGGTAGAAGGCCGGGAAACAGTTTGATTTTGAAGTTCTGGAATATTACCCCCCAGTTGAAATTGAGAGAGCAGTTGGTTAGGAACAGTGGCTTTTCTTTAAACTGGTCTCCTCCCATGGTTCACTGTCCAGAGAACCATTAGACCTTGGTTAAGGATCACGGGTGGGTGGCACGTGTGGTGTAAAGGGTTTGCTCTTTGGGTGGATCCCTACATTTTTTTGACTTACTTTGGATTTGGGGAGAGGAGAGGCGTTCTTGTAGCTGCTGGGAATGTGTAATGGAGAGGCTGCCAACGTTATTGTCTTTTTTTTCCTTTTTAAGTGGGTGCATCAGGACCTTTCCTGGTTATGGAGACATTTGCTCATGCACACCTGCGTGCACAGGGAGCAGGCACATAGGAGGCCTGTTTGTTTGCTGGTAGATAAAAGAACCAGGGCAACAGTCCGGTGTTTTTTGTTTATTTTTGCGGTACGCGGGCCTCTCACTGCTGTGGCCTCTCCCGTTGCGGAGCACAGGCTCCGGACGTGCAGGCTCAGCGGCCACGGCTCATGGGCCCCGCCGCTTCGCGGCATGTGGGATCCTCCCGGACCGGGGCACGAACCCGCGTCCCCTGCATCGGCAGGCGGACTCCCAACCACTGCACCACCAGGGAAGCCCCAGTCTGGTGTTTTTTACAGGTGCATTGCAGACATTCAATAACAACTTTTTTTTTTTTTTAAAGCAAATTAAAATTTTTATATAAACCCTTTTGGCTTTTTCTGCTGTAATATTTTTGAAAGGCAAGTGGACTTTGACAGTCTTTTAAGCGTTTGTTATAAGTGGTCGTAATTTAACACGTGTGCCGGGGACCCAGCACCTTCATGCGCGTTCCTTAATTTGATTCCTTGCAGCCTCATGATCTGGCTGGTCTTTCCCAGAGAGGTGACGTCACGGACCTGGGAGAGCCCAGCTCGAAGCAGGCCAGCCGGGGTCTGACCCTGGGTCCTCTTGCCCACCCTACATCCTTTCTCAGAACGAACTTTCTGGGTGTGGTGTCTGTTCTGCAGCGTGGTGCACTCTGCACGCACTAGCAGGGAGGTAACGGTCATAGTCTCCTTTTTATTGATATCATGTAAGTTTCTTCTCTTTGTTGCCTTGCAAAGGTCACAGTTCAAACATGGTTTCCGGGCAACTTTAAACTAAAACTCCTGTTGTCTAAACCCTCCAGTTGTGTATTTTAATATTAGCAAGATGTTGGTTAGTTAGGACAGGTGATTTCTGTCTTCTTTTCTCGTTTTGTTTTGAAGTCTTTTCGAAAAGACTTTGGTGGCCTTGCGCACAGTTTTCGGTGGCACTGACACAGGGCTGTCTTTGCCTCAGACTTTCCCAGGGGTCATGAGTGTGGCACCGAATGTGCCCTGTTAGGGAAAGCACCGAACCCCTGACGTGGACTCGTACCCCAGACCCCGCCAACTGAAAATCATTGGGCGTTTGCGGCGGCTGCAGTAACTTTTCCCTTGTGGCCTGTATGCAGCGTGGGGACATGGCCACTCCCCTTTCCTTCCCAGCCTCCTTGTGATGCAGGAGTGGGGACCGTGACTGGCTCCAGCAGCTCGAGGGGGACGCTTGGCTCCCTTCGCTTTGCTAAGTGTCACTGCTTTGGTTACTATGACAGCACAACAAATTCACTCCAAAACTGGTGGCTTCCAACAGCAACGCTCATTTATTACTGCTCAGGGTCTCAGGGCCCGGAATTTGGAGGAGCTTGGCTGGCCGGGGGCTGGGGCTGAGCGTCCCTTAGGGGGACATCCTGGCTCCGGGGCTGGGAAGATGTGGGGAGCGGGGTGGCTGGCCTCTCCGTCACTGTGATCGCCCCGTGCGTGGTGCCTTCAGGGTGTGTCCCTAAAGGCACCAGGCCTCTGCAGCGCCCGGAGGTCACCTTGCCTCTGTCCGGTCGAGGGGCACCTCAGCTCCACCTTCTCCTGGGGGGCGCTGAGACCAGCACACAAACAGTGCTAGTTAATAACTCATGTCCAGTCAGGTTCCAAGTTTTGTTCGAGTGTTCTTGGTGAGAAAATGAAAGAAAATCTCTGAGAAGCTGGAGGTGGTGCCGCTGTGCCGGCCTCGAGCTTGCGACTGCACGACGCGCCTGGAGCTGGGGACACGCTGCTGGGTCTGCGGCGCCGGGGGCTCCGTGCTGTCTTTTCTGTGAAAACCCCGGAACCGATGCTTTTGGGTCTAAAGTGGCCTGGCTCTGGCCTCCCCGCGCTCTGGCACCACTGACTGGGCAGGTCCTGGAAACTTTTCTCCCCGTTTCGTGCTTCAGGAGCTGGCGGGGGAGCTGGAGCAGCCTGTCCAGAGCCCAGGCTCGGGCCCGGGGTCTGGGGTGCAGCCAGGGCTGGGTCCGGCTTGAGGGCTGGAGGGAGGCTGCATTTCCAGTGGCCCTGTCCCCCCGCCCCCAGCCCGGGCTGCTGCCGTCTGCAGCCTGCTGTCCACGCAGATCCACCTGTTCCTCCCCGAGTACCGGGTGGCCCTCGATGGAGATGCCGTGCAGGCCCCTCCCAGCGTGAAAGGGGAGCAGGGTGATGGGCACAGGGGACACCTCCGGCCTGAAGCTGAGTCCAGCTGAGCAGAGTTGGCTGAGGGAACCGAGACACTATAGCAGGGACAGGACGAAGAAACTGTTAGGAGGAGAGCCCTGTGCTGGGTCAGAGCCTCATAGATGAGCACACACGGAGGCTCACGGCGCTCAGAGGCGCGCCGGGGCCCTCGGGTTAAACAGGGGAGCAGAAATAAACATGTCACTGGAAGGCGTGGAAGATGAGGTGTTGGCCATTGTGGAAACAGATCGACAGCAACAAAAACGAGACAGAGACGGACGATCAGGGAGGGCCAGCCCAGGAGCGCAGCGCAGAGCACCGGCTGTCCCTGAAACAGACCAGGGGCAGGGGGGACGGGAGGGGCTCGGCAGTGACGCTGTCGAACCTCCGAGGCCCCAGTGGCTTGGGTTCCTGGTTAAGAAGACCCTGCTCAAGGCCCTGTGTATGTTTCCCGGCCCTGGGAGACAGAAGAGTCAGAAAGTCCGGCAGGCATCCAGGGAGGAGAGAAGGGGCGCGGGCATCACACGCCTGCCAGGCACCCTGCTCAGGAAGCCACAAGGTGAGGGTGAGGCCCAGGGCCCAGCTGGCCAGCGCCACTCCGGCCTGAGCAGAGGCCGGGGGTCCAGGAGCACACGGCCTAACGGTTGTCCTGACATCTTTGACCAAATGAAGCTTGCTTGCCGAGTTGATAATTCTTTGGGGGAGTTTGAGGGAAGAGTTTGTATTGGGCAGAAACTTTGTGTAGGAGAAAAAGGAGGCAATTATTAACCTGAGGAAACGGGCTCCCTGTGTGGCTCAGCTGGGGATGCTGTTTACAATGACAGAGTGATGTCGGCGATGACTTACGGAAGTGTTGGTGGGCCGCGCTGGGAGGCTGGGAGGCGGGGGGGGGGCAGGGAGTTGGTGTGGGGACGTGCTGGCAAGACCTCAGCCCTGATGCTCCCCAAGTCAGAGACAACCAAGGACAGCTGTGCGCATGCACCGTCCAGCATGGACTCGGGGTACGAGTGCAGAGCTGCGGGGAAGTGCCCTGGCAGAGGCACTGCTGGTTACAGAAATGCAGCAGTGTTGGCTTTTAAACCTATGCGTTGCCGTGATACGATAGACGTGGCTTGTTGTAGGCTGAATTGTGTTGAAATCCTAAACCCCAGTGCCTTGGGAATAGGATTGTTGCATGTAATTAGTTAAGGTGAACTCATGCTGGAGGAGGGTGGCCCCTAGTCCAAAACGACTGGTGTCCTTATAATAAGGGGGGTTTCGGACACAGACACAGTGAGAGTGAGGCTGCCACAGGCCAAGGAGCTACCAGGAGCCGGGGCAGAGCCCGGAACAGACTCTTCCCCGGCACCTTCAGGGGAAGCACAGCCTCCAGAGTCGGGAGACAGTAAGTGTCTGTTGCTTAAGCCCCCAGCGTGTGGCCGCCCTCAGACACTCATATATGGCTTTACAAATGCTGTCTGACTTTATGTCAATAAACTGAAATGAAAAGAACAGAAAAGCAGAGCCACTTTGGCGCCCTTGTGGAGGGTGGAGTCCAGAGGATGAGATGGGCCAGAGCGGCCGGCCGAGAGGCCCTCAGAGTCTGGGTTGGGCCACGCGCGGGGCTGCCCGTTGGGCACTTACTGTGTGCGTGACACCCCTGGGCCTGGAGAGTGCCTGTGTGGGGACGTGAGGGGCCAGGAGGCCCAGAGTGAGGATTTTGGCCTCTGTCCCGCAGCCACGCAGGGTGTTTCTGGTGGTTGGAGCCCTGTGGCTACTTCTTGTTGCCAGCTGAGGGCTGCTGAGTGGACGGGAAGGGACAGCTTTGCTGCTGCGGCTGCCCAGGCTCACAGGGGTGGGCAGGGAGAGGCGCCCTGGGAGGTGGGCAGCCGGGTCACTGGTTTGCTTGTGAAGAAGGACCAGCGCCTTTGGAGGGAGGACAGCGGCTTTGAATTTCTCACGGTAGGAAAAGTGGCGAGGCGTCCACAATTGGGCCTCCTCTGCGGCGGGTCCGCCTGACACGGGAGGAGACTGTCCCCTGGTCAGGGGATGCTCCAGTGTGTGTGCATGGGGTCTTGGAGCTTCTGAACTGGGGCTGTGGGTGGAGTCAAAGGTCACCTGTGCTTCCAGGGGTACCGAGGAGCCCTGGCCACACGTCTGCCTCAGTCGTCCTAGGGCTTGTGGGACGGAGCCTCTGTTCCCCGGCCCTCAGCGCCCGGCCGGCAGGGCCGGTTAGTTCTCTCACGTCTGGCGTCTGCGTCCACCTGGGCCCCCAGGGTCCTGGGTTTGTCCCTCTGTCCTGGTACCTCCTGCTCAGATTTCAGTGTTGGCTCCATCGTCCTCCCAACAGGCCGCCCTGCCATGGATGGGGTCCTGCTCACTTCCTTCTAGCACCTGCCACCAGCTGGCATTGTTCCCAAGGCGAGCTTGCCTCCCTCAGGGCCAGGACGCTGTCCTGAGCTGCTCCAGCCCCGGCTCATCATGCTGACCGTTGAGCAGGGACGTGCAGGGCATTATGCATTGTGCCCGTGAGGTTCTATCCTGATCGTTTGATTTCTTATAAGGGGAACTGGCGTGGCCTTGAGGGTTGACACAGTGTGTCCTTCCAAAAGGTCTGCTCAAGTCCTGACCCCACGACCTTTACATTAAGATGTAAATTAAGATATAGTCATACTGGGGACTTCCCTGGTGGCGCAGTGGTTAAGAATCCGCCTGCCAATGCAGGGGACCCAGGCTCGAGCCCTGGTCCAGGAGGATCCCACATGCCGCGGAGCCACTAAGCCCATGTGCCTCAACTACTGAGCCTGCACTCTGGAGGCCGTGAGCCACAACTACTGAAGCCCGGGCACCTAGAGCCCGCGCACCACAACGGAGAGTAGACCCCGCTCACCACAGCTAGAGAAACCCTGAGCGCAGCAAAGAAGACCCGACACGGCCAAAAATAAATAAATATTTTTAAAAAAGGAGAAAAAAAAGATGTAGTCATGCTGGATTAGGGTGGACCTCAATCCAATCACTGGTGTCCTGATAAGAAGAGATACAGAGATACAGGACACACAGGAGAGGCTGCCTGAGGATGGAGGCGGAGGTGGGTGTGATGCTGACACAACCAAGGATGCCAAGGACCGCTGGCCACCACCAGAGGCTGCGAGGGAGACAGGGAGCGGATCCCCCCTTGGAGGCCCCAGGAGGAGCCAACCCTGCCGACACCTCGACTTCTGGCTTTGGGTCTCAGAACCCGGAGGAAGTAGGTTTCTGCTGTCCTAAGCCCCCCGTTTTCGGTTCTTCATGGGGGCAGCTCCGGGGAGCTGGGATTTGAATCTGCATATTAACAACTGTGAGTGGCACGCGTTCCTTCCCCAAGACGACAATGAAAACGTTACCCAGGACGGTCGTTCTCCTCTGCCCGGTGCTCAGCCCCCACCCCCAGCCCCGGGCGGGCAGCTGGGCGTCCCCATTGGGCGTCTCTTGCTTTGTCCGCAGCTGCTGCGCCCTGCGCGCACCGGCCCGTAGCAGCCGGGAGCCGTGTTTGCGCTGACACTGTTTTGTTGTCTTTCTTGCACGTCTGCAGTGGTGGCGGAGGACCATTCCACGTGGAAGCTGGCCGTGCCCCCTGGGGGCCGCGTGGCTCCTGGCGTCCGTGTCGGACGTGGCGCAGCGCGAGGGTCGGATCGGGACCCGAGGTGCTGGCTCTGACCGCTGTGCTGATGCAGATGTCAGGCGTTGTCCCCTGGAGCCCTTTTTCTGACCCAGGACCTCGTGTCCTCCCAGGGTCGTCAGCAGGGCAGGACTCCCTCGTGTGCGTCTCTCCCGGCCCTGACACTGCTGATCGCTGCCCGTCACTTCGCACAGTTCACCTCATTTGGGTTTGTCTGACTTTTCCTCACAGCTAAATCCAGCTTCTGTGTTTCTGGCAGGAATCCCGTGTCCCATGCTGTCACTATGCCCTGGAACAGGCTGTGCTCACCTTGGCCTCTGGCTTTCGCGGTGGCCTCCAGGCTCCTGTGCTGTGAGGTCCACGACGGAGAGCCTTGCAGGGAGACCCTTGGGGGCCCCATGAGGCCTCCAGGCGCCTGTGCTGTGCGGTCCACGATGGAGCGCCTTGCAGGGAGACCCTTGGGGCCCCGTGATACCCTGCCTCTCCTCGTGCTTCCACCCACTGGCTTTAGCTTCAGCGATGATTCTTGCCTGGAACTTTATGCGGTGCTTTTCAGGTGGTGATTTAAAAGACATTCCGTCCTTCCATCTCCATGTCTTAGTTGGCATTCTACCAAAAGGAAGAGCTTCCCCCTCCCCAATTTCCTTACCTTTTCAATTATTATTTATTTATTTATTTTGCGGTACGCGGGCCTCTCACTGCTGTGGCCTCTCCCGTTGCGGAGCACAGGCTCCGGACGTGCAGGCTCAGCGGCCATGGCTCACGGGCCCAGCCGCTCCGCGGCACGCGGGATCCTCCCGGACCGGGGCGCGAACCCGCGTCCCCTGCACCGGCAGGCGGACTCTCAGCCACTGCGCCCCCGGGGAAGCCCACCTTTTCGATCATTTATTTCAGCGTGGCTTTGTGCATCTTACTTTTTCTGTGGAGTATAGTCCACTTGCGTCGTTCGCTTCGCAGCTGCCCTGGGGGCCCTGTCACCACTCTGCTCCTGTCCTGATGCTCTGGCACCTGGAGATGCCCCAGCCTCCTCTGGTCGTTTCCCTGCCCCAGCCCTGGACATCAGCCATCTCTCCGAGGACCGTGGGGCCTGTTTTTAAAGTACTAGTTGTTTTATTATTTTTTTCAAATTTTGCCGTGGCTGCTGTTACCTTTCTAGGGTTTTGTGTGCCGTGTGCCACGAAGAGGGTTTGACAGGAGGGTCTGAGAGACCCCCGAGCGGTCGGCTCGGGGCAGAGGGCAGAGGAGGACGCTGCCCCCTTGCCGTCTGTCAGAGGGCAGTGCCGTGGGCGTCGGGGGGTTGCAGCAAGGGAGGCTGATCTGTCACGTGTCGGGATGAAGGGGCCCTCGTAAAGCCCCTCTCCTGTGAGGGATTTCTGAGTGGGGCCCAGGTGGCTTTGTGGGGAGCGGCAGGGGGAGCTGTTCTGTGGCTTGGCTGGTCCTGCCCAGGGACTGGGGGCTGGCGGTGGGCGTGTGGTGTGGCCAGCTCTGATCCGGTTCCCAGGTTCGCAACGCATTGAAGCAGAACCACTGCCGGTGCAGAGCTGCCCCCTGGGGAACTGCTGGCCCTGACCCTCCTGTCTGGGCCTTGGGGTCCCCGGCTGTGCTGGAAGAGGTGGCCATCTCTACTTAGGACAGGGGGAACCCAGGGCTGCTGTCAGCGCCAAGCATGCTGGGTGCTGAAGACCCCGTGGACGGGCTTCAGGCTGAGGGGCACAGACGTGGACGCTGTGGATGGAGAGCAGCTCTCCTGGCCTAGAACCAGTCCTGGGTGTGGATGGGGCCTCTGGTCGGGGCGAGCTCACGGCCTCTGGGAGGCAGTTAGGAGCCGGGCTCTGAAGATTATGGAGGTTCCATCACCGCTGTCGTGTTTAATTTCCAACAGCTCTTTTAGTTTTCTCTAAATGTTCCCTTTTAGCGATCTTACTGTGTAGATACGGCGCCTTCTCGCTCGGAAGCTCTCGTCCTCTGGCGTCATCTGTTTTCTCCAGTTGCTGGGGTCTTCCTGTCTGTCCGCCTCTGTCTGTGGCTTCCTGGGCTGGGGGCCCTCAGCAGCTGCTCACGGGGGCAGCGGGCCACTGAGAAGGGGGTGCTTGCGTGGCGGGCGGGTGGCCGGCCCTCTCCCGTCGGCGTCTGCGGGGAGCCGGGTCCTCCGAGCGTCCCCCCCGGGCCACCGCCAGCTGGGTCTGCTGCCAACTCTGCACCCCCGCCCCCCTCCCAGGAGGGAACCCCAGCTTCAGTTGGGGGCGGGGCTCTCACTGGCCAGGTGGGGCGGAGGGGTGTCTAACTGCTGCGGTCAGTGGTCAGCGGTGACTGGTCAGCGGCCAGGTGGGTCCGGCCGTTCACGGCCAGCTCGTTTCCGGGGTCTCGCTGCCGCTGGCTGAGGACTAGGTTTCCAGCAGCTTCTCGAGTCCGAAGCGTGGCGGTCGCGCCTCCTCCCGTCTGGCGCCTGTGTTTGGAGCAGGGGTGGGGAGGCCTCCCTCGCTGGCTCTCATGCGTGTCCACCTGCCATCCTTCACCCAGACCGCTGCTTTCATTACATTTTCCAGGAGAGAGCTCTTGTGGTAGTTTTCACGCGGGAGGGTCTTTGTTAGGCAGCGAGATCAGAATATTCACACACGCAGTCCTGGCGGGTGACAGAGTCATTAGCTCAATGGCTTTGCCTGTAATCCTTATGATGGTTTGTGTCTCTTTGCCAGAAACAGGCACGAGGCTCTGAAGAACCCTCGGGAATGGATCGCTCGTCTTTAAAATGGAAACGTACCCTTGAGGGTTAGCTCAGAGCCAGCAGCGGCCCGGGCCTCCCGAAGCCTGATGTTCCAGAACCCCAGGGCCTGTCGGCGTGGACAGAGGGCACGGGCCCCAGACCATGGTCACCCTCATCACTGAGAAGCTGCAGAACCAGAGCCTGGATGACCTTGCCCGCAAGAGCTACGATGCCGGCCCGGTGAGCTGCCCGGCCCGTGTTGGGGGCGCTGCCTGGGCTGGGCCCCAGCTGGGGGAGAGGATGGGGGGAGGTGAGGAGGGAGGGGGCGGTGTCCCAGGGAGGCTGCGGCGCCTTCGCAGCCCCCAGAGCCCGTCAGCGTCGTGATGGTGGGTCCTCAGCCTCATTAAAAACAAACTTGGAAAGCCTAAGCTACACATAGACGCGTACGGTCCTGGGCGCTGAGTGGGCAAACGTCCACCCTGGTCGGCAGCCGGGCCCGCCAGACGCTGCCCGTGCCTCCGGGCGCCGCCCCTCCTGAGAGCTCCTCTTGAATTGTGTCTCTGTGGGTTAGCTTTGCCCGAGGTGGAGCCGATTTCTAGGGCCGTGTTGCCATGACCTTCAGCTCACACCCTGCCTGGTTAAACTGGAGTCCGGAGGGAGGCGGCTGAGCGTCCGCACCTGCCTGGTGCTGGGGGCCGTGCCTGAGCGTCTCCCCGGGCGGGTGCTCAGCGCCGTCGTGTCGCCCGCACCCAGCCCTTGGCCTGTTGTCGCCTGTGGTGTCCTGCAGGGAAGGGGGCACGCGAGCAGGTTTCGCTGTAGAGAGAGCATGACAAGAAAAGTCCCACTTATAACTCTTCCCGTTGTGACACATCATTTCACCTTGTGTGACTTCCCCACACGTGCTTCTGGACAGGATGCACGTGTGTGGGAAATAGTGCCTTTCTGTACCCGTGGGCATTTCACTGAGCTCCTGGTGAGGCTCGCTGACGCGTCCGTGGGGTTCCTGTGCTGTGGGTGCATAGACGTGGCTTAGAGCACCTGCTCTAACATTCACTTAAAAAAAAAAAGAGGAGGGAATTCCCTGGTGGCCTAGTGGTTGGAATTGGGCGCTTTGACTGCCCCAGGGCCTCGGCTCAGGGAACTGAGATCCTGCTAGCTGCGCAGCCAGAAAAAAAAAGAAAATACGAGGTGTAATTTACATAGCGAAAGACACCATTCAGTGTATCTTTCTGAGCAAGAAAGTCCCCGTCATCTCTATCACTGTTTGATTTTGGGCTCGGGGCGCCCCAGAGAGCAGGGCAGCTGTTCTCGATGCTGGGGTCGAGGCGAAGCAGATGATGTGCTGGGGACAAGTAGAGTGGGGAGGGGCATTGGGAGTTGACACAGGGCTGGAATTCGGTGGAGCAGAGGCTGTGGGCGGTGAGCCAGCTGGAGCCTGGGCCGGACGCGGGAGTGAGAGGGTAGCAGGGCCCACAGGCCCCAGAGCTTGGTGGGGACGCAAGCCCTGTGGGGACAGGAGCCGGTGGGGACACGAGCCTGGTGGGGACAGGTGCTTGGCGTCCGTTCTCAGTGAGGGCCAGGGCTGGAGCAGAGGCCATGACTCGGGTCAGGGGAGCAGGCCCCCTCTGCTGCAGGGCTGTGCTGGGGGCCTGGGAAGGGCGCCAGGTGGAGGAGTGAGGGGGGGTGCAAGGTCAGGGAGGGTCAGCGTGTGCTGGCCCCCATGGACGTACCCTCAGCGTGCCGTGTGTGTCCTCCAGCACGTCCGGCTGTGCAGGTATAGTTGGGTTGGCAGAGAGCTCAGCTTTTAAAGCCTTGAGTTTAAAAAATACTTTTTTATTGAGGTGTACGTTTCATCTAGTGAAATGCGCAGATGGGGTTTGGTGTGGATTGGGTGAGTTTTCCAGTCGTGTACGCGGTAACCTTGTCACCGTCACTGCAAACCTCTCCACCGCCCCGGGAGGTCCCCTGTGGCCCCACGTGGCTTTGCTGTCCCAGAAGTGCCGACACGCAGCGTGTACTCCTGGAGACTGGCTTCTCCACTCAAGGCGAGTGAGCGCCCCTGGGTTCACTGTGTGGACGGTGCATCAGGAGCTGTTCCTTCACTCTGTTGAATGGTCCGCGTCTCCTGTTGCCAGACACTTGGGATGTGTCCACGACTGGCTGTTAAGAATGACACCGCTGACTGCGTTCGCGTGCAGGCCTCTTGTGGAAGTCTGTTCCCACTGTGTTAAGCGAAGGCCTGCCCAGAGGCCCGTCAGCGCCCCAGCCGTGCCGTCTCCCTGGTCGGGAATGGTGGCGTCTGCTCACGACTGTGACCGCGTGTCCCTGATGACCAGTGAGATCAGGGCCACTTCCTGTACTTGCTGGGTGTCTGTATGTCGTTTTTGCTGTCCTTTTGCTCATCTTTCTTTTGGGTTGTGTGCATTTTTCTCACTGGTTTGTAGGAACTCTTTGTATATTCTGGATACGAGTCTTTTCTTGGATGCGTGTTTTGCCAATGTTTTCTCCTACCCCATGGTTTGCCTTGTCACTTTCTTTCTTTTTTTAAAAAACTTTTATTTATTTTTGTCTGCGCTGGGTCTCATTGCTGCACGTGGGCTTTCTCTAGTTGCGGCGAGCAGGGGCTGCTCTTCGTTGTAGTGCGCGGGTTTCTCATTGTGGTGGCTTCTCTTGTTGTGGTGCACAGGCTCTAGGTGCACAGGCTTCAGTAGTTGCAGCATGCAGCCTCAGTAGTTGTGGCACATGGGCCCTAGAGCGCACGAGTTTCAGTAGTTGCGGCGCATGGGCTCTAGTGCATGCGGGCTTCAGTAGTTGTGGCTCACGGGCTTTAGAGCGCAGGCTCAGTAGTTGTGGCACACGGGCTTAGTTGCTGCGTGGCATGTGGGATCTTTCTGGACCAGGGATTGAACCCGTGTCCCCTGCATTGGCAGGCGGATTCTTAACCAATGCGCCACCAGGGAAGTCCGCTTGCAGCCCTCTGTGTCCTTTACTTAACTGAATAACTGTGAGGCTTTAAAAAATCCTGATTAAGAAAAGAAATGTATTCGGGGCCCATGTTTTTCTTTTTAATCACCAAGAAAGACAGTGTTGGGGACAAACAAGTTTATTGCAGGGATAAAACACAGGCCTGTTTCTTGAGTTGGAACTCTTTCTGAATCCGCATGTGTAAACCCACAGCACTGAAACTTCTTTCTCTTCACTTTCAGTATTCTGCCCAGAAACTGAACACCAGTGGCCACTCGTTCCCTTCTGAGACCGACGGTAAGTATTTAAAAGCGCCAGCGGGTCTTTCTGGGCTGCTGTGGGCCAGGACCCCGTGAGCAGGGCCGGACGGGGAGGCTGACACGGAGCGTGGGGCCCCTGCTGCGCCCCCTCCTCTGCTGGCCTCTCCCTCCTCTGGGCAGCGGTGCAGGTTGGAGAGCTTCCTTTCTGGAAGCGGCCTGGCAGTGCAGACCTGAAAGGCCCGCCCGGTGGGGTCTTGTGGCCACCAGGGAAAGGACGGGGGTCCGGCGGTACGCACGGCCTGTGCCGCAGCGCTGGTGTGGCGCACACCCGGCCAGCGGTGGGAGCCGGGGTTGTGCGTGCCTGGAGGGCCTGGGTCTGCCGGACCCCTTCCCTGCACCGCACGCCCCTGCCACGTGTGCCCTGTGGTCTGAATGGGCCTAGGAGGCTTGGCCGCCCGAGCGTAAGTCTGTTTGCGTGAGTGTGAGTGTGGGCGCCGTGGCCCCTGTGACGAACTGTGGCTGGTGTCCGTGGTCGCCGTGAGGTGCTAGCGGTGCGACTTCAGGCCGGACAGTCCAAGTGGCGTCCAGGTCTTCCCCTGCGGCCCTGCTCACCTCCACGGGGACGCTGTGCTTGGCTCCCTCCGGGCTGCTCGGGTGCATCTGTCACCAGGGTCTCGGGTGGTACGGGCCCGCACGTGGCCCTGGGCACCGTCTCCGTCCCACACAGGGCCAGTCCTGGCTCGGAGCCCCTCGGGCTTCCCGTAGGCCACGGAGCCAGCCCTGCCGTCCTTTCTGACTGACTGTGCGTCCTCGTGACCCGGGGTCACCTAGGGCCTTTGCTTGTGCCTCTCCCAGCGGCGGGTCCTGGCCTCCATGCCAAGGCCCCTCGGCTGGGGGTGACCGCAGAGCAGCTGGGCTGGAGGGGCTGCTGGCCGCCCCCGGGCCAGGTCATCAGGGCTCGGGGCTCCCCAGCCCTGGCCCCACTCCCCTGGCTGCCCCCGTGCCCAGGTATGCTGCCTGCGTGAGCCCATCTGTGTCGAGCTGCTGACCCCTGTACGCTCGGCCTCTCGAGTGACCCTTATGCCCCCCGTCTGATGACGAGGAAGCTGGGTCTGTGGTGTCAGGTTCCCGTGCCCCTAGGCGTCCCCACCGTGGTGTGAGCTGCGACTGTGCGGGGCAGGGGCGGGGGGGAGGGGCATCCCACGAGCAGGGCTGGGCCCACACTGAGGCCAGGTAGGGCTGAGGGCGCGGGGGGGTGCGCCCCTCACCCGTCTCTCCTTCGTGTTTCCCCAGAAGACAGGCACCCCTGGAAGGTCGTCGGTGGAGGACAGCCCGTTGGAAGCCAGGGGGCCGCGGGCCCTGCCATCCCCTTCCCTCCTGGCCCCTGCAGCCCGAGCGCCAGCCTGGGTGCGGTCAGTGCCAGGGACCTCAGGGACGGCGCAGGGCCGCCCTCAGCACCCCCCACCAAGCGACACTGCCGCTCCCTGTCGGAGCCCGACGAGCTGGCGCGCTGCCGGTCCCCGTGGCGCCCCGGCGGCTCCAGAGTCTGGGCTCCTGTCTCCAAGCGGCGCTGCCACAGTGGCGGGAGCGCCTGGCCGCCGGGCCGAGCCCTCCCCGCTGCCAGCTCCGCCTCAGCCCCCGCGCCCCGGCCGGCCTCGGCTTTGGCCAGCAGCGGCCTCCCGGCCCTGGGCCCGGCTCGGCAACCCGCCGGACCTCGCTGGCCCTCGCCGCGCCGCCGCCTGTCCCTGTCACAGGAGCACCTGTTGCCAGTGGACGCGGCCCCACCCTCAGCGGGCAGCACGCCCGCGTCCACGCCCGCGTCCACGCCCGCGTCCACGCCCGAGCTGGGCCGCCGCCGGGGCCTGCTCCGCTGCCGCTCTCAGCCGTGTGTGCGCGCGGGCGGGAAGGGCCAGCGGAAGCGCAGGCGTGAGGAGGATGCCCGCTGGCCGCGCCCGGCCCTGGACTTCCTGAAAATGACGCGGGTGAGGCTCCCTCTTGCGTCCAGTGCAGGCGCCCCCTCCATGGGGCGGGGCGCTTATGGGGGGATCCGCCCCCACGCGGGCCTGGGCTGCCCTTTGCAGGGTGGAGACAGGAGCCGTTGGTCAGGGCGTCGAGGCTGAGCGGGCGCCGTCCGCCACCAAGCCTTTCCTTGCCGTCCTTCGCGGAGCCCGCCACCAATGAGGCCTCTTTGGAGAAGGTGTTGTTCAGAGTTTGGGTTGTGAACCAGCTTGAGGATTCTGGTGTCCGGGGTCACCGCCTGCCCCTCCCATGCTGTTTTCTGATCGCGGGCAGTTCAGAGCAGAGTTAAAGGAAAGAGCCGGTTTCCAGAGGTCTGACCTGTGCATCTTTGCAGGGGGATGGCAGGACCTTCTGGGGGTGCTGAGGAGCAAGGATGGGGCTCTGGCGTGAGAAAAGGGAGAGGACGGCCTGCCAGGCCCCCTCGTCACAGAGGCGGCTGTGCCTGGGGTCCTGGCGGGGGCGCAGGAGCCCGCAGGGTGGGACTGAGGTCTCTGTGGTCCACAGAACCCAGGTGGGATCCAGGCTGCACGATGCCATCTACACCCACTCTCGGCCTCACTGTCAGCTTTACCTTTCCTGACTGGTGGGTTTTCTGGAAGGTTCTCCCCAGTGGTGGGGAGGGAGCTCCCAACCCACACTTGCTGGCTGTGAAGCTTCCGCGGAGAGCTGGGGTTTAGGAAGGGGATGTTCCGAGCTTTGCCACGTGCCGTGGAGGAAAGCTGGCCGTGAGCCCGATACGCACCCCCCAGCTCCGAGTACTGCAGCGTCTGCGGGCCCCGAGGGGGCAGGACTGTGGGGACATTCTCACCAGGGACTCCAGAGTAGGCAGAGGGAGCAAAGCAGGGGGAGCCCCCACTGCTGGGTGGGCATGCCAACCCCTCAGACCAGGGAGGGGGCAGGGATAGGGTGAGGAGGAGGGTGTCAGGACCACTGACCACAGATGTGTGTGGACCCAGCCTGGCAACTCTCGGGTTGCTGAGCTCTGGGCCAAGCATGGTCGTGATCGCCTTGCGATGGAGAGGCTGCCGTGCAGGGCGGCTGGTGGGGGAGCAGAGAGGAGACGGGAGCTGGGGTGTGGGCAGGACAGGGACAAGCCTGGGGAGGGCAGAGGCTGGCTGCTTGTCTCCTAGGACGGCTCCTCCTGTTACGGGCACGTGGCTGTGGTCCTAGAGCTAGCTCCCCTGCGCCCCTAGCACGCAATTCCCGGGCCCAGCAGTCTCGTCCTGTGTCCCCTTCCTTCTCCAGCCATCCTGCCCCAGGCTCCTGGCAACCTCTCTCGTACTCATCGGTGTCTGCCTCTGATTCAACCCTCAGTCATCTGTTGCCTCGTAACAAACAACCCACATCTAGCAGCGGAAACAGCACACGTCTGTGCTATGTTCTTGTGGGTTGGGCAGCCAGGAGCGGCTCAGCTGGCCGGTTCTGCTCAGGGACTCCCCGAGGTCACGGCCATGCTGTCGGCCAGGGCTGTGGGCACCTAAGGCTGGACTGGGGCTCGGGGAGCCACCTCCCAGCTCCCTCACGTGGCGGAGGTTTGGTGGGATTGCTGGAAAGCCATCTGGGCCTGGGGTGGATGTGGATTTAAACAGACCCGCACCCACTTTCTCCAGTCAGGATCTAGTAGGGTTTTCTGTTTCTTCAGTTTGTTTTGAGTATTTCTGGGGACTTGTCTGTTACAGTTAAGGTTTCAGTTTTGGGTACAAAGTTGCTCATTGTACTTCTCAGCCTTTTAAAATTTGTAGTCTGTACTTTTTTATCTTTAATGTGAATGATGAAGTGTGTGTGGCTAGGAACATTGCAAACAGATCACAACGGCCACCTGTTGAAAAGCATCTGGTGAAGAACCTTCCCCCCATGCCAGTTCTGATCCCCATTTTGAGGCGTGGGGTCAGTTCCGGGCCGAGTGCAGAGGTCAGTGCCCAAGCGGGCCCCTCGGCCGGTCGGCAGCCCCTCCGTCCCTCACCAGACGACGCGACTGTGACCTGTGTGGACTCACACCGCCTCTGAAACTGAATGCCTGGGTTTTCCCACCACACACCTGCTGTTCTCTGCAGACACCAGCAGAGTGTCCAACAGCTCACTTCACTTCTGAGACGAACTACCTGGGGTTAGTGCAGACCCTGCAGGTCAACGCTCAGCCCCACAAGACGGCCCCACTTCAGGCACCAGCCCCAAGTCCAGGGCCTCCTGTACCTATAAATAGGGGGCTCCCACGACCCCTCCTCAGGGTCCATCATTTGCTATAATGGCTCACAGAACCCGGGAAAGCACCTTATTTACGACACCCGTTTATCATAAAGACTTCAACACAGGAACTGCCAGATGGAAGGGATGCGTAGGGCAAGGCATAGGGAGGGCGCAGAACCTCCACACCCTCTCCAGGTGCACCACGCTCCCAGCACCTTGACGAGCTCACCTAGGAACCCCACCGTTGAGGGGATTTTATGGAGGTTTCGTTGCATCGGTGTGATTGATTAAGCCATTGGCCACTGGTGATTAACTGGGTCCCTGGAGGTGGAGGTGGGCTGAAAGTCCGACCCTGGAATCCCAGGCTTGGTTCCGCTGGTGACCAGCCCCCATCCTGAGGCTGCGGGGTCGAGTCGTGTTGGCGTGAACTCGGGTGTGGTTGGAAGGGGCTCCCCCACCCCCGTCACTCAGGGAACCCCGAGGAGTTTAGAGCTCTGAGCCAGGCACCCGCAAGAAGACCAAGTATGTTCCGTACTCCATCACGATGTTACAACGTACCTAGAAAACGCGATTATTTCAAACGTCAGGGGAGTGAGGTGACAGTGGCCAAGCGGTCATGGGGTCTGAGTGGCGAGGTTCGGGCCTCCCTGCGTTTGGGGTGTGGGGCCTGTAGGGCGGCAGGCCCGCTGCGGCGCGCTGCGCGGGGAGCGAGCTGAGAGTGTCGTGGGTGTTTGCTGCGGGGCTGCAAGCGGGAGGGCCAAGCACCGTCTGCAGGAGTGACTTGAGTCCCTGATCCCGGTCCCTCCCTTGGGCTGGCCGCGGCGGTCACTGGGCTCTGCAGGCGGCTGGGGCATAGAGGACCCGCCGTCACCAGGTGTCCCCTCCGTGCAGGACGTCGCCTCGGGACGTCCATCGCTCAGCCTGGACACCTGGCGAATTCTGTCCGTTTGTACCTGGAGACCCCCAGGTTTCCTGTCCCTTAGTCCGTCTCCCTTCCACGAGGCTTCCTAGGCGTGGGAGGAGCCCCGAGAGGTCAGAGTGCACAGGCCCCTGGACACAGCGCTGGGGCTCCACGCTGTCCAAGGCCGGCCCCCACCCGGGCCTGCCGCCCGCAGCTGCCCGGAGCCGCCAGGCCTGGAAGCTTGTTGGTCAGCTGGTTCCCACTGCTTTCTCACAGAAGCAGCCTCTTGGTTCTTGTCCTTATTTTTGTGTCATGCACACAGTGCCTTAGAGATTGTGGCCGGAATGTGGCTGTGAGCTTTCCCTGGGGAGGGCCCCCCCCCCGAGGCCAGGGCGCTGACATGCCTCCCCAGTGGCCACAAGGGCGGCCGAGCCCTGACTCCCAAGTCTTGTGTGGATGTCACTGGGCCGGTGAGAGGGCGGGGGGCCCGGCACCGAGAGGTCAGGCAGTCGCGGCCTTTTCACGGCCTCCTGGACTGAGGGGGGCAGAGGGTGAGCAGGTGGGGCTGGGGGCCTCGCCCTGGCCGTCCGTCCACCAGCCCAGGGTGGGGGAGGGCACCATGGGAGGGTCCGGCAGAGGCGGGGAAGACCCGGGGCGGTGGTGGTTGACCTGCAGCTTCTGTATTTGTGAGGCTAGTTCCCTGTCCACGTGTTTCAAGTTCGTTTTCTGAGCAGCTCGTGTCTGCCTTTCATTTCGTCCTTTTTATTCGTGCTGTAGTTTCCCCCAAGTTGAATAAACAGACCGTGTCATGGTAGATGTACTCTGTCTAGTCTGCTTTAACCTGTTCGCTTCTCCCGATCGACTGTCGCGTGAGCGTATTGCTTTAGACGGACGTGGAAGGTGATGAATGTAAAAACCGCGCGTGGCGGGTAAACCCATCTCTCTTGCGGAGGGGACGCTGTGACCGCTGTGGGTGGCACTGTGGGTGGAGGTGTGCCCAGCGGCCTCGGGGCCACGCTCTCTCCCCTCTTCTGAGAAGGTCAGTGCCGGGGTCAGGCGAGGTGCCAGACACGCAGGGCCCAGGGCACGAGGCATGAGAGAGGCTGTGTTCGTAATGCCCCCGTGCCCTGTCGCTGAGGTCACCACGGGGCTCTCGCTGGTGAAATGAGGGTCCCCGGGCACTGCAGGCCCCCCAGCAGGAGACACCGCGGTGGTACCATCCTGGCTGTGCGACCTGGTGACGGCCCCCCCGGCCGGTGTCTGGGCCTCCAGAGAGACCCAGAGACAGGTGGCCGTCCACTGCAGAGTGGACTCGCCAACCCCGAGACCCGGGGTCAGCCTTCCTTGTCACCATCTCTTTCACGCACGGCTTCTTGAGGAAGGAGGGGCGTGGCATGGATTCAGAGGCCTTGCACGTCCTCTCCCGTTGCCCAGGACCGGCCCCTTCACACTCCAGACGCTGCCCTCAGCTTCCGGGCCCCGCACCATCCCGTCTGGTCCTGGTTCCCCAGTCTCCTCTCTGTCCTCCAAGCATTTCGTGAGGACAGACCTCGTGTGTCTGTGTGTGTCAGTTGTGCCGGGTCCTTGGGGGTCAGTCGGGTGCAGGGGGCCCCCGCATTGCTGGGGAGATGATTTCGGGGCGTGATATCCTTCAGTCTGCCTTCTGGGGCCCCCGGCCTCAGAGGGTGGGCCTCCTGACTGGTCCCCTTTCCCTTTGCCGGTTCGCAGATGGAGGATCTTATCCCTGGGTGTTGGGGGTCTGGTTCTGGGGACGTTTTCTTTGTCTTGCATCGCCTGTTTCCTCCAAACTGCTTCCTCTTTTGGGTTGTCCTCACTGCTGCCTTACATAGAAGATGCTGTCCCCAGGTGTTTGGTAACGTTGGGACGCCTGCCCGCGTTTAAGACGGGGACCCAAAGGCCGATCGGCGGCCCCATGTGCTGGGTGTGGCCCTTTGGCCGTGAGCTTTTTGTGGGGTGGTGGGACCCCCCCAAGTCTTCACCCCCAGTTCCACAGAGAGGCCTCTTCCAGTGCTGCCTGGGGAGGCTGGGAGTCCAGACGGGGTGCCGACCCTCAGGCGGCCCCCGTTTCCGCATGTGTCCTGCTCGTGGTGGACCCCCCCTTTCCCCCCAGTCCTGTGGGGTCCACCGGGCCGGCCTCCGCCCGTGGCGGGTGAGGAGGGCCTTGGCTCGGCCAGGTCGGCCGCGGTGCGTGTCCAGGTTCCTCTCCTCGGCTGGAGCCCAGGCTGGACCCGCGCCTGGGTGCTGGGCTCCAGGGGCTCCGGGCAGCCGGAGGCTCCCGCCTGGGCTGTGGCCGTGGCCCGTGGGCAGGGCCAGCTCTGGTCTGGAGCATGGACGCTGGGCTGTGCTTCCAGGAAGAGACCTGACGAGCCTGCGGCTGGGCCGGGCCGGGCCGGCCGTTTGCTGGCAGGATGGTGTCTGTTCTCGCAGAAGCTTGCCGCTCAGTCTCATGGGGCCTCTTTGCTCCAGCCGCGGAGGGTTGAGCGCGAGCTCTTGCCCGCGTCAGTTGGGTGGTCTGTGGTGGGCGCATCCCCCAGGCTGTTTTGCACACAAGGTGAAAGACCCTCTAAAACTGAGGGCCCCTGATTCAGAACTCAAAGTTTTGACCTTTGATTGTTTTTGTAAAATAAATTTATTTGTTTATTTATTTATTTATTTATGTTTAGCTGCGTTGGGTCTTTGTTGCTGCGCGCGGCGAGTTGCGGTGAGCGGACCCTACTCTTCGTTGCAGTGCACAGGCTTTTCATTGCGGGGGCTTCTCTTGTTGCGGAGCATGGGCTCTAGGTGTGTGGGCTTCAGTAGTTGTAGCACGTGAGCTCAGTAGTTGTGGCGCACGGGCTTAGTTGCCCCACCGCCTGTGGAATCTTCCTGGACCAGGGATCGAACCTGTGTCCTCTGCATTGGCAGGCGGTTTCCTAACCGCTGTGCCACCAGGGAAGTCCTGACCTTTGATTTTGAAAAGATATTTTCTGTTCATCTGCTTAGATGCAGGTCACCGTCAGACCAGAGCAGGCCCGTCCGGCAGCGAGGGTCACACGTGTCAGGTCAGGCCCTCTGGAGCCTTGTGACGCCCCCTTTGGGCTCTTCAGTGTGGAGAGTCAGTGGCTTCGAGCTGTGCGTGGCCTGAGCCGGGAGTGTCCAGAGCTGCCGCATTCACGCTTGAGCCGCAGTTGTGGTCGTAGGCGGGCCTCCGTCCTGGCCACCGAGAGGACCTGTGGGCCGTGGTCCTCCTGCCAGCTGTCAGGATACTACCGTCTGGGTAGGGCTTCGACTTCCGTGCTGTGAATCAAAAGGAGAATTTTGTAGGTGGAGATGTGAGGAAGGACACGTCGGCTTCTGCTGCTGTGGGTGCAGGGCTGGGCCCGCCGTGCTGTGGGGTCTGCGTACGAAAGTGACCTTGACTGTGGCGTCCACCTTGATTTGAATGAAGAAGAAATTATCTCACGCGTCCTCATTTTGTGACCAGGGCTTGTGGCCAGTTGTCAGATCTTCAGGGACTTGATTCTTCAGTGTTACTTCTTGGCGGCTCACTCTTTACAGTAGGACAACAGCCGAAATAAGGCCGTTGGTCTGGTGGAGCTGAGTGGCACCCCTGAAAGCGCTGGTTCCAGAGGGAGCTGCATGTGTGGTTCTGGGGGGCCTGTTCCAGGGAGACGTGTGTCCAGGAGCCTGACCGCGGGAGGCCTGGGGGCACCCTCGCCCCGTGGCTGCCACCCCCCCACACACGTGGCCATGTCGGATTCTGCCAATGCCCTGAGAAGCCCCGAAACACGTGGTGACGTGTCTGCGGGGCAGGGTGGGCAGCCCAGGGGTGACGCCTGGACGCGCCGTGGACAGCACGTGGCGCTGCACGAAGCTGCGGGACCGGGAGTTCAGGGAGGGACCAGGGGGCAGCGGCAGACCATCGGCAGAGCGGCTCTCAGCTGGGCGCTCTGGGCCGGGCGTCCGGGGGCGCGGGGTGGGGAGACGCCCGCCAGGCTGGAGGGGGTGGAGGCTCAGGGGAGGCCCCCTGCGTAGGGTATGCGTCTCAGGCGTTCTAAGGTGAGGACAGTCGCGGCGTGTCGGTGTTGAAAGCGGAACCATTGGAAGAGGGAGGGCTGAGGGGAGAGGAAGGTGGGCACCGGGGGTGGCTGTGGGGCTCGCCTGGCAGGAGCTGGGGGCCCTGGCGGGGGTCCCCCGAGGCAGGCTGTGGAGGCGGGCGCCGGCTGGGCTGACGAGCGGGGCCGTTGTTGTGCGAGGACCCCGGACCTCCGGCCAGTCCTTCCGCAGGTATTTGATGGGATCGTGGACACACCTCCGGCCTCGAGTCCCCGGGCCCCTGTCCCCCATGCGCCGGGTCTCAGTGGGGCCATGGCCCTGGGCAAGGCAGGGGCGTGGGCAGGCAGGGCTCTGAGAAAGTGGCCCCGAGGGTGGGAGGGCGTGTGGCGGGGCCCAGGGGACCGAGACGCCTTCTGTGACCTCGGGGACCCCTCTTGGTGGGATGCCACCTCCCCTGTGGCCTCCTGGACATGCTTCAAGCCTGTGTCTTTTCTGTTGCAGACGTTAAAAAATTCAAAAAGCCTTTGCTCCCTCGATTATGAAGACGAGGATGAGGAAGACGCCCAAGTGAAGACAGCCGTGTCCTCCCCGTGCGACCCGCACGGCCCCATGAGCACCGCTGCGCCCAGCCCCGGCGACGCCGGCCCCAGCCCGGGGGGCTGGCGGGGGTGGGTGGCTGGTGAGGGCGAGGGCGGGAGTGGCGGGGACCCGAGTGACTGGGACAGCGCTGGGGAGGAGGGCATCTTCCCCCTGGGCCGCGGCGAGCTGGACCTGGAGCAGATCGAGAACAACTGACCGGCAGGCGGGGGAGCCCCGGCTCTTCCCCGCGAACGTGCTGTTTTGAACTCGAGGTGTCGCTTTGATCCAGTCTTTCCTAAAGAAGTGTTCTGCGTTTTTACGGCGTTTACGGTTCCGAGAAAGCGTCTCTATTTTGAAGTGAATTTTCGTGAGGGCATTCTGTTAACAGGGTCTGTGCACAGACCCTGGGGTGGGTTTGGTGAAACGCCTGCTGTGAAGGGCACTGCGCGTGGTTCAGCTGCTCGGAAACACCGGGCGCGTGGCCGGCCCCTCTGTGGACGCGGTCGTCGTGTGCCGGGCTGTTTGGAGCAGGGCCGCGTTGCTGAGGACTTGGGACGGGCCGTGAGGACGTGGTCCTGGCAGCCCTGCTCTGTCACTTCAATAAAAGGCATTCATTTGCTTTGCGGTGTGGCTTCTGCCGCTCGCTTTCCTCCCCAGGTCACGTAGGCCTGGCTGGCCTCGCGTCTCTTTTTGTTCATTCTAACAGTAAAATCATAGGCTTTCTACCAAACATGTTGATCTAAGGAACTTTGGGTAAGAGGAAGGATTTGCGATAGCGAAAGGAGACGTTTATAATCTTCGGAGAAGTATTCTTGCTTTTCTTTCCTGAGAAAATGGTCGTGGGGCCCTGTTGTTAACTGGAAGCGCCTTCTGAACTGGTTTGGGCTTAGCTGGGGGCCGGGCAAGGCTGGGAAGCGTGCTCTTCCCCATGGGCCCCCCATTGGCCCTGCCCTGCGAGGTGGGGGGCAGGGTCTTTGAGTGCTGCGCGGCCGCCTGCCGGGCACCCACCCACCTCGTGCCTCTTGGGAAACTCAGCAGCACCTGTTCTGACACAGTTACTTGCAGAACTGACGTGGCGGTAAAGGCTTCTCTTCCCATCAGTGTCGAAGAGGTCTTTCTTCTCTTAAAACCTCGGCGGCAGCCTGAGGGCCCCGCTGTCCTCAGAGGCACAGTTCGGCTCCTGGTTGCTCTCCTGGGGAAGTAGGGGAATGGATGTCTGTGCCGCAGACAGATGCAGAGGGGCCTCCTGCCTTTTCTGAACAGTCCACGTGTCCAGCCAGAGGCCCCTGCCACTGGCTGGGCCCGTCTGGGGTGTCACCTGGACAGCGGGGATTTGGAAGCTGCCTGGGTTTTTTTTTTTTTTTGTGTGGTATGCGGACCTCTCGCTGTTGTGGCCTCTCCCGCTGTGGAGCACGGGCTCCGGACGCGCAGGCTCAGCGGCCATGGCTCACGGGCCCAGCCGCTCCGCGGCATGTGGGATCTTCCCAGACCAGGGCACGAACCCGCGTCCCCTGCATCGGCAGGCGGACTCTCAACCACTGCGCCACCAGGGGAGCCCTTTTTTGGGCTTTTTTTGGCGACGCTGCGCAGCATGTGGTACCTTAGTTCCTTGACAGGGATTGAACCCTTGTCCCATGCAGTGGAAGCGTGGAGTCTTAACCACTGGACCTCCAGGGAAGCCCTGGAAGCTGCCCAGGTTTAGCTGAAAGAGAAAAGAACAAAATTGAGTTGCCGAGGGGGCCGGGGGTGGGGGGCGAGACGGGAAGGTGGCTGCAGGGGACGTGGTGCTGGTGGTGTCGGGACGGCTGGAGAGCCCCCAGGATGGCTCTTCAGCAGGGGCTGGAGGAGGGGACCCTGGCCTGGCAAAGGCTACTGTAGGGCCCAGGCGGGGAAGCGCGGGAGAGAGTCGGCGACGGCAGGGGCAGCGCTGTGTGCAGGAGTGAGCCCAGCCAGGCCCAGCCCCGGGGGGCCCTGGGCAGGTGGCGGTCGGGAAGGGGAGAGCTCCTCACAGCCCTGTCCAGCTGGGCCGGCCGTGGGCCTCCAGGCCGAGCACATCTGTGTCACTCCAAGCTGCTCGGGGTCAGCCTGCAGGTCTGGGCGGCCGCGGAGGGGCGTCTTAGGAGCCCAGGTGAGCACCGCTGCTCCGCAGCTCCCGGCCTCCTGACCTCTTCCAGGTGAGTGCCTTGTGACCCCCATGCTGGTTGCCCCGGATAGTAAATACCTTGGATTTGGAGGGTCACGTACAGTCTTCTCCCCGCAGAAGTGGAAAATCCATCTGAGCTCTCTCGGGCAGTCACCGTTCAGGGGTCGCTTGCTGGTGCCTGAATTCGGGGAAGTAAAGGATAAAGTCAAAGACAGAAGGAGGAATCGATGGTAAAGTAAGAGCAGAAATGATGGAAGCGGACAGAGCCAGAGCGAGGAGACAGAGCCAGAGCGAGGAGACGGGAGTCTTGCCTCTGATGGACTCAGGTGACGGGCCGAGCAGGACGGAGCCCAGAGGGACAGTCAGGGGCGACAAGAGGACAGAGCCTGAGGGCAGCAGGGCCCCTGCCGATGGTGAGAGGGCGAGGTGGGCGGCGGGGAGGAAAGGGCGAATTCCCAGGAGAATAGTGCAGAAACCAGTGCCGCAAGTCAGAACCCAGGGCCAGTCCTGCAACCACTGAACAAAACGGGCTGAGCATCTTCCTGCAAAGACCACACCCACCCCAGACGACTTCGGGCAAATCCTACAAAATACACAAGATGGAGGAGATTCCAGTTGGAGAAGACACGCCCCCGAGAATCCAGTGTGGCCAGGGAGGCCCTGACATGACGGTGTGGAGGGCCGGTGGGGGTGGGGTGGAGCTTGGCGGTGGTCGGGGTCAAGGGTCAGAGTGGTCAGGGTCGAGGGCAAGCAGGGTCCGTCTCCTGGCCTCCACCCCAGGCCTCCGGACAGCAGGGAGAGGGCCCTGGTCCCCTCACAGTGGCCACCAGCCCGTAGGTGCCAAGCCCCTCCTCCCTTTCCCCGGGCCCCCTGACCTTGACCCCCTCCCCCACCCCACTGCTCAGCCGGGCACCCCTCCCGGGGTGCCCGCAGCCCATCCCAACCGTGGGCCTCTGCCCTGGTGTCGAGTGGGAGGGGAAGTGACTGCCCATCATGCACCTTTTCCTATTTTTCTGCAGCTGTGGATATAGCTTTTAAAAACCTATTTAAATTGATTTTGGTAATTTATATTGTCTTAGAACGGTGTCAGTTTCATCAAGAATATCCCATGTACTAACCTGTCACTTTTAATCCGGGCTCTCTGGTCCCCTCTTCTGGGCCCGCATGGCGTCTGGGTTCTCTCGCTCTGTTGATTAGCCTGGTCAGACGTTTGTTTATTTTATTTATTTATTTTGAGGAACCAGCGCTTGGATTTACTTTTGAGTTCCCCCATTTTCCTCGTTTCCAATTCATTAATCCGCCTTTATCTGTACTCCTCGCTCCTGCCTCCCGCGGATTTACTTTATTGTTCTGTTTTCCCTCCTTGTGTCGAATGTTGAGTTCATTTATTTTCAGTCTCTCTTGCTCAGTAATAAAAACATTTAAGGTTGCGAATTCTCTGACAACCGTTCCTGAAGCTGGCCCCGGGGATGTGCAGTCTCTCTCCCAACACCTGTAAAATCGTCTGTCTCAGCTACTTTCATTTGCTCTCTGACCGAGGAGTTACTTAGGAGAGTAGCTTTGAATTTCCAAATCATCTGGCTTCCTTTTTAGATCCTTTTAGCAATTTTGAGTGTCACTGCATTGGTTTAAACAATGAGGCGTATAAATGTTTCACCGTTTGGAATGTGGTGAGGCATGCTTGCATGTGTGTGCATGTGTGTACCTACGTGCACACCCACGTGCCCACACGAACCTGCGTGCACCCGCATGTGTGCACCTGGGGGCCCACGTGTGTGTACGTGCATGCATGGGTCTGTGTGCCTGCCCATGTGTGGCCGTATACGTGTGGAACGTGTGTGTATATGCACGTGTGGGGCTGTGCCCACGTGCACGTGTGTGCATGCACACATGTGGGGAATGTTATGTGGTTTCTGGCCGGGCGAGGGCTGTCCAGTCAAGGGCGTCCAGGAGGGGACTCGGGCCTCGTCCACCTTCCAGTTTTGTCCACCCGGTCCTGGGTCTCTGGCTGAGGTCTGGGCGCTGGAGCTGGCTTCCCCAGATGCTCACGGCGACATCCCTGATCTCGCGCCCTTTGCTGGGTCTCGATGGCCAGGACTGCTTGTTAACAGGCTGAAAAGACACCTTGGAGGCCCCCGGGCGGGCGGCCTGGGAAGGGCTTGTTGGGGATCCTTGTGCTGGTGGCAGAGGGTGGGGCTTGTCCTGTGGCCCCAGGTCTTCCCTCCAACCCCAAAGACAAGGAGTAGAACGCGGGGAAGACCCGGGAGATTCACAGGAAGTCCAATTTTATTCCTAGTTTGCTAATGATAAAAAATCATGAACGAACGTTGAATTTTCGTTTATTCGTCAGTTGAGATGATCATACGATGTTTCTCCTTTAATCTGTACATGAGTTTTCTAGGGCAGCTGCAGCGAATACTACAGACTGGGGAGGGTGCATTGGGGACCTCAGACAACAGGCATTTGCTCGCCCCAGTCCTGGGGGCTGCAAGTCCCATTTCAGGGTGTGCGCGGGGCTGGGTCCTCCTGAGGCGGCCTCTCCTGGGCGTGCAGACGGCCACCTCCTCCCCGTGTCCTCACAGGGTCGTCCCTCTGTGTGTGTCTGTGTCCTAATCTCCTCCTCCTATAAGGACACCAGTCAGATTGGATCAGGGCCCACCCTTGGGACCTCATTGTACATTATTCACCTCTTTAGAGACCCTGTCTCCAATTTTTTTTTTATTGTGGTAGAATACATATAACATAACATTTACCACGTTAACCATTAAAAAAATTTTTTTATTGGGGTATAGTTGATTTACAACGTTGTGTTAGTTTCAGGTGTACAGCAAAGTGAATCAGTTATACCTATACATATATCCACTCTTTTAGGCCATATAGGCCATTACAGAGTACTGAGTAGAGTTCCCTGTGCGCTACAGTAGGCCCTTATGAGTTACCTATTTTATATATAGTAGTGTGTCTATGCCCATCCCAGTCTCCCAATTGATCCCTCCCCCCCTTACCCGCTGGTAACCATAAATTTGTTTTCTACATCCATGACTCTACTTCTGTTTTTAAGTGCACAGTTCAGTGGCATTAAGTACATTCGCGTTGCTGTGCAGCCGTCACCATCCATCTCCAGAACTTTTCCATCTTCCCAAACTGAGCTCTGCACCCATTAAACACTAACCTTCCGTCCCCCTCCCCCGGCCCCCACCATCTGCTCTCTGTCTCTATGGATCTGACTCCTCTAGGGACTCATATAAGTGGAATCACACAGTACTTTGGTTTTAACTGACTTATGTCACTGAGGATAATGTCCTCAACGTTCATCCATGTTGTAGCAGGTGTCAGAATCTCCTTCCCTTTTAAGGCTGAATAACATTCCACTGTGTGAATGGACACTTGGGTCGTGTCTACCTTTTGCCTGTTGTGAGTAACGCTGCTATGAACATGGGGGTACAAATACCCCACTGAGACCCTGCTGTCAGTTCTTTTGAGCGTGTGACCAGAAATGGAATTGCCGGGTTCAGTGGTGACTGTTTAGTTTTTTGAGGAACCTCCACACTGTTCTCCAGCAGCTGCGCCATTTCACATTCTGCCAGCCGTGCACAGGGCTCCAGTTTCTCCACATCCTGGCTGACACTTGTTTTCTGTTGTTTTTTTTGTTTGTTTTGTTTTTTTTTTAATGTTGAGCCTTCTTTTAATTTATTTATTTTTATTTTTGGCTGTGTTGGGCCTTCGTTTCTGTGCGAGGGCTTTCTCTAGTTGTGTCAAGCGGGGACCACTCTTCATCGCGGTGTGTGGGCCTCTCACTGTCTTGGCCTCTCTTGTTGCGGAGCACAGGCTCCAGACGCTCAGGCTCAGTAGTTGTGGGTCACGGGCCCAGCCGCTCCGCGGCATGTGGGATTTTCCCGGACCGGGGCATGAACCCGCGTCCCCCGCATCGGCAGGCGGACTCTCAACCACTGCGCCACCAGGGAAGCCCTCGCCTTTATTTTTGAAGGATAGTTTTGCCATACATGGAATTCTAGTTTGTCTCGTTCCTTCTTTAAAGAAACAATTCCATTGTCTTCGGGCTTGCATAGTTTTTGGTGAGGGGTCAGAAGTGATTTTATTGTTGAATCCCTGTAAGTGATGTTTTTTTTTTTTTTTTCCTGGAAGCGTTTGAGATTTTCTCTTTAGTTTTGGTTTTCAGCAGTTGGCCACACCTGGGAATGGTTTTTCTTTGTATTCATCTTGCACAGTTGCTGCTGTTTCAGCCAGCTTCTGAACTCAGTGGGTTGTTAGATTTTCTGCTGTAGTCTTCTCTCTTCTGCCCTCTGGGCCTCCAGCTCCATGCCTGTTAGACACTTGGTAGTTTGGACTGTTGACCAAGCCCGCTGACCCCCCACTGCTGCAGGCAGACCCACCGTGCCAGACAGGTGCCCACCCCGGGTGCCCGTGAGGAAAGGCTCGTCTCTCTGTGCAACCAGTTCTTCAAGCTGCCCTGCAGGCGCTCCTTCTCCTGCATCCCTGGCTTTAACGTGATGAGTTTTCTTGTCGGGAGCTGAGGGTTTCAACATCCTCTGCATTCTGACCAGAAGCGGACGTCACTGGGTGTATATTTTTACATCCTTTTGTGTTAAATCTTTCAGTAGCCTTGTATGTTAGGTCTTTGGTGAACAGACCAGAGTGGTTTTCTTAATCCACCTCCAGCTTTACCTGGAGAATTAGGTGTTTTTTCACTTACTGTAAGTCTTCTGTCACTGGGTTCTGTGGCTTCTCCCTCTCCTGGTCGTGATGTTATGAGTTCTGTTTCTGCTCTGTAGTGGGTGCCCCGCCGTGATAATGAGCGTCCTTACCTCGCAAAGTCTGAAGCTCACCCAGGTCTTTGCCTCCCCCCAACACCAGGACCTTGGTCACTTTAATTCCGGCCCTGCCCTTTTGGCTTTCTGTCCTCTTCTTGTGCACGGGCAGCCTCGTTTTGCCCCCAGGCCGTTGGCAGTCCTGTCACGTGCTGTCAGTGGCTGTGGGTGTCCCCACATACGTCCCACCCTGGTGGCTCTTTGTCGCCCTTTGCACCGCACATGTTTCCTCGGAGTCACCCTTGGTCCTGCCGCTGGGGCTTCTCCAAGGAAACTTGCAAGCAGCCGGCTTCCCTCGGTGGGCCAGCTAGCCACAGCACACCCACCATCTGCGGAGCCTGATGGAAGTGTGGGTGCGGCCCACAGTGGCGTGAACCCAGGAGGCGGGGGTCATGGGGTGTCTCAGAGGCCGCCCTCTGCTCAATTAATGCCCTTTCAGCTCAGGGGAACTTTCTCTGGGTCTTGCATGTGCCCCGTGCTGGGACCCCTCCCCAGGGAGCTCCCCTTCAGCTGGGAACTTGCCCCAGGAACAAGAAACCACAGTAACAGATGACAAATGAGACCCCACAGCATTGCACGGACTGCAGCGGAGAGAGCGTGCTGTGGCATCCGGGATGAACACCAGCCTTGCCGCTCCCAGGCCGAGGCCTGGGACGTGTGGGGTGACAGGGGCGCTTGCTGTGGGTGCCGCCATGCAGGAGGGTCATGTCCGCACCTGCGCAGCCAGGAGCTCCCTGGGGCGATGCTGTGGGGAGCCCGGGCGGGCACAGGTGAGGGGCTAGAGGGGGGCTGGGGCCAGGCAGATGCAGCAGCCATGGGGCCAAAGCCTTCCCTCTCCGGTGTTATTACTTTAAAAGTCTTACACAATTAACTGCAAGCATCTTTTTACTGTTAGTGTATGAGATTTATTGATTTAGGTATTCATTTCATATATTACCGTACATCCAAGTTATCGCATTGTCTTTTTTCTTTTAAATATGCAACGCTTCGCGAATTTGCGTGTCATCCTTGCGCAGGGACCATGCTGATCGTCTCTGTATCCTTCCAGTCTAATTGTCTTTTTGAAACTTGCTTTGAGGTGCAATTCACAGGACACAAAATTAACCATCTTAAAGTGGCAGTTACGACATTGACGGGTGTGCAGCCACCACGCCCACCCAGCTCCGAGGCATTTCACGCCGTGGCCCCAAAGAAACGCCCCACCCTTGGCCGTCACCCCACCAACCTGCTCTGCTTCTGTGGATTTACCCATTCTGGACATTTCACGGAAATGGAATCACACATCAGGGCCCTTCGTGCAGGAGAGGAAGAGGCCCCGGGAGGCGGGGGACGGGTCCTGGGCTGAGTGTCCCCACGAGATCAAGGCTCAGCACCTGGCAGCCCTCGGGCCTGGCTGTTTCCGAAGCGAGGCGTGTCGGGCGGCAGAGGTGAGCAGGGACCGCAGAGGCCGTCTGGCCCACAAGGGGGAAACGCTGCCTCTGGTGCTTTATGGAATCTGCGGACCCCGCGGTCGGTGCCCAGTTCTCCCAGTCTCCCAGCCCCGCCACCGACGCCTGGCTGGATGCGTGGCCGCCGCTAGCCTGGTTGTGCTCGCCGTCGACAGAAGGACACAGGGTACTGGACCAGGGTAGGGAGGTCCAGGGCCCGGCCCCCGGGAGCCCCAGTTCTTTGGGCCCCAGCGTAGCATCCGTCCACTGGGGATTGACGCCCATTCTCCTGGCTTCCTGGGAGCACGGCCGCCTCGTGGGTGCAGCTCGGCTCAGGGCGGCTGGCAGGGGTGGCTGATGCCCTTGTATGTGAGGCGTGGGTCCTCTGTCCTGCTGTCCTGGCAGAGACCTCCACCAGCCCTGGCAGGCGGGCGGCAGGACACCCTGTCCGTTAACAGATACCAAGGCCTCCTCCTTCAGGGGTGCTGGGGACACAGGGCGCAGGGGGTCCTCACTCAGGCCCAGGGCCTGGCTTCCCCTCCCAGCATGGTATACCTCCTCTGTCTGAATGGACCCGGGGCGTGAGGGCTAGGCGGACTGAGCGGGACAGGGTGTTGAGCGGCCGCGGTTTTTGCCCCTCTGTCGTGGTTTTGGCCTTTGGGGGGGGCCCTGATCTCAGAGCTGCCTTGGGTGGCCCGGGTGGGTCTGTGTGGTGAGGACAGCCACGGCAGCCCTGGGACTACCAGGGACTCAGGGCTGGCTCCCCCTTCCCGGGGGGCTGGCTTGGGCCTGAGACACTTGCCCTCCATGAAAGCCGGGTGTGGGCAGGGCTGCCCTGGGCGTCGGGCTCCCATCTGCCGAGGGTCCGCTCTGTGCCGGGCCCGGGTGGTTCTCCACGCCGGGCCAAGGCCATGCTGCAGGGGCCGCGGGGGAGACTGCAGGTGGACCTGACAGATGACAGGCCAGTGCACAGAGGGGCCTCTGGGGGGTGGAGCCTGTGGCCTGTGGGGCTTTGTCCCTTCATGGGTCAGGGAGGGAGAGGCTGGGCCTCACCTTGCCAGGCAGTGTCTGCCGCCTAGGGCTCCCCGGCCCATCCCACCCGCCCTCCGCAGCCCTCTGGACCAGGGCAGGGAGGGGCGGGGCTGCCCCGGGGCTCTGCAGCCATACAGGCCCCCCCCAGCCAGGGCTCTGGCGCGGACGGCCTGCCGCAGATGCCCCGGCTGCTCACACTGGGATGCGGGTGCGCCCAGAGCCGCTGGCATCACAGGCCGGGGCCGGCGGGGCGCCTCCCTCCCCATCCTCCTGAGGGTGTGGGCTGGGGCCGAGGGCCCGAGGGGCGCAGCTGCGCGTGGGCTTCGCACCGTGGCTGCGCAAGCTGGGCGGGGCTTGGGTCGAGGCGTTTCTCAGCTGGAAGCCTGAGGGTCCAGACGCTGGGCGCTCTCAGCGTGTGGGGCTAGGGGTCCTGGCCTCACGGGGCGACCGGGACGCTCGTGCAGGAACTGGAGGATGGATGCCCACTTCCCCACAGCGGGCGGGGCCCGGTGGCCCTAGACCGAGGCAGTGGCTGCTCTGCCCAGAACGCAGCCCCACCCCCTTGGTCCCCAGCTGCCCTCTGGCTGGGCCTCTGGGGTGCATGGTCCAGGCCCAAAGAGGGGCTCTACTTCCACTGGCCAGCTCCTGGGGGCCCCTGGTCACTCACCGTGGGGCTGGGTGGTCCTGCGGTGGCCGGAGGTGCCACCTGCACTGCCCCTAGCGGCCGCTGGGTGGCAGCAAAGATTGCCCCGGCGGTGGCTGAGACCTCAGCCTGCCTGGCGTGTGGGCAAGCCTGCGGGGGTGGGTGGGTGGAGGGCGGTCTGGAACCTGGGGTGGGAGTGGAGGTGGCGCAGACCCTGGGGCCCCGGGTGTGGTGGCGATGGTGTCCCCCAGTCAGTCCCCCCACTTCAGTATCCTCAGGGCTTCTGGTGGCTCCTTCTACTTCCCAGAGAGGGCTGAGTCCAGGAAGGGGATCAATGCCGTTCCCCAAAGAGCGCTGGCCACCCTGGGGAGTGTGGACAAGATGAGATGCCCCCTCCCCAGGGAGGCCAGCCATCCAGGAGGCTTGCCAGGAGTGCAGGAGCCCAGGGTCGGAGGGGGCAGGGTGAGCTGTGGGTGTGGCCCCGGTGGCTGTGGGTGTGGCCCCAGGGCTTACTGAACCCAGCGCTGGTCCCTGGACACTGCAATTTACAGATGGGGCTCTGAGCCCAGAGAGGGTGCGGGACTCGCCTAAGGCCACAGAGCTCACACAGCCGAATCCCCCAGGGGCCACTCCACGGTGGGTGGGTTGCCAGGGGGAGCCCGGGGAAATTGAGGTTCGAGCCCCAGGCTCCCACCAACCTGCTGCGTGACCTTGGGAGCAGCCACCCCACTGAGTGGAGGGCCTGGGAGGGACCAGCGCCCAAAGGTGAGGGCCTGGGACCCCCTTCTTCTGGGCTCTCTCCGTCACCCCCTCTCTCCACGTCCCGGCCTCGGCTGGCTGCAGCCCTTGGCTGCTGGGCCCAGCCTAGACCCTGGCTCTCTCTGGCCAGTGAGTTTGGCACAGGTGATGGGTGGGCAAGTAGCCTATGGGACCCAGGCCCGGTGGGGGGGGTGGGAGGGGCGGAGGGCGGGGTGGGCCCCCCAGGGTCCCTCGGTCTGGGGCCCCTGGTACCATCGATCCTGCAGTTATTGGAGGAGTGATGTCGGCACGTACCTCTCCTGGGAAACGTGCGTCTGCAGACATTTCACCTGCACCAGCTGTCGCCAGTGGGGGGAATTAGTCAGCAGCAGTGGCACCTGCTGAGCAGCTGCCGTGGCCTCGGCAGTGCCCTGGGGTCAGAGGTGGGGCTCGTGTCCCCTCCACCTGCTGGGCCAGGTGGGCCCTTCGTCCCCGGTACTTGACCCACGGGGACCTGGGTGGCTGGGCTTCCCGGCCAGGCACTGACCAGGAGGCCTGGGGGCGCGAGAGGTAACAGCTGGGTCGGGGGGACCCTCGGGGGCTCGGGGCCTAACAGTGCACGGGCAGAAGTGGCTGGGGGACATGAGGCCCCCCTCCTGCACCAGGCCTGGGAGAGGCAGCGGGCCCTCCCCTTGAAGGTGGGCTGGGTGGGGGTGACTGTCCGGGTCTCCCCAGAACCCTGGTGGTGCCCCAGTGCTGACCGCAAACACCACCAGAACCCGAAGCCCAGGGATAGCCCCCACGGGTCCCCAATCCCCAGCCCGAGATGCCCACCCAGCCCTCCCCATCACGTCTCACCCTGACTTGCCCACCCCCCCTCCCCGTGAAATCACTTGAACTTGGCACTGACAGCCTCCTGGCTGCCTCCGAGGGTCCTGACCCCTCCTCACTGCCCCCCCCCGCCCCCCGCCAGCCTCCCACCTCCTCTCCAATCCCCACGTCGCCTCGGGCTCCCCCGGCCCTGACCGCACGCGCTGAGACCCTGGATGGCGGGTTCCTCTCAGCCGTGGGCGATGTCCCCGAGCAGTTCCTGCAGAAAAGGTGCTGGGTGAGAGTCCATGGCAAGGAATGTTCCGCCTGGCATCTGGGACCCAGCCCCGGGGCCAGCCTTCCCTTGGAGAGGTCCGCAGACGGCCGGTGCCCTGCAGCAGGGCCGGGGGGCCAGGCCAGCCTGGCTCTGTCGCCTCCCTCCTTTTTGGAGGGCTCTGTTATTGCTTCTGAGGATGTGAAAAGTCCCGTCTGCGGGGCCTGCGGTGGGCATCTCCCTGAGGGTCCTGCCCGGAATCCTGATTCCCCCAGACCCCCCTCTGGCAGCTGAACGGTTTGCCGGTGCCCCTGGGCTGTGGCGTCTGCCTCTCGAGCTCCATTCCCTCACTGAGTGTCGGGTCCCCGTGTGTCCCTGGAGCCCTGCTCCCCTGTCACCTGGGGCCTTGGAAGCTTTTCCCAGTGCCACACGGCTGAGGGGGACACTGTACAGCTCACACTCCAGCTGTCTGGCTGTAGCGGGGCTGCGCTCTGGGGACCTGCCCTCTCTCTCTGTATGTGGAAGACAATTCACTGGCCCTCCCGAGGGGCCTTGGGGCGCCCCGGCCTGCAGCACCCTGGGCGGGGGTTGCCGCCACCCCCTTTCATGGACAAGGAGATGAGGCCTGAGGGGGTGGGCGGACGTCCAGGCATAGACCCGAGCGGACGGTGGCTCACCCGCCCTCGCCCCGCCAGCCGCTCCCCGTCCCGCGGGCAAAGGGGTTTCTCTGCTCCTTGGTGACCGGGGGGACCCGGCAGGAGGTGGCTGGCTATCCCTGCAGACAGGGATCCGGACAGTCGGACAGGCTGCCCGCAGCTGACCGGGAGCTGCCAAGGCAGAGAGGCCGGGCCTCACACCCCTTCCCTGGGTCCTCGGGTGTCCTGGGGTCCCTGGGAGGGGATGCCCCGTCTGCCGGGCCGGGGGCTGTACCAGTCGGGCACCAAGCTTCTCAGCGGCCACCGGAGACGGAGCCCGTCAGCGCTGCCCCCTCGACTTTTTTCTCCTCCCCAATTAATTAATTTAAATTGACCATTAAGTCAGCTGAGTTTTTGATTGATATTTTCATTAGCAGCCCTGTCCGACGCCCCAGGAATGTATGGTAATGTCCAATCTGCAGCGGCCGCGCTTCTCCAGCGGCGCTGAGTTATGGCTGGCATGGCGCGCGTCTCCCAGGGTAATTTGAATTCAGATGAGCTGCCGCAGCGTTCCGGAGCCTGGCGGCCGGCCGCTGACGGATGGCACTCGGGTTACCACAAGGTCACTGGCGCAGCCACCACCCGCTGCGGGAGGGGCCGGCGGGCCTTGGGCGCCGGGGAAGGTGGGCGGCCAAGCGGACTCCGCGAAACTGGCGGACGCGAGCGCCTTCGGGAGAGCGCGGCCGCCGGCCTTCTGCCTGCTGTCCGCGGAGGGCGGGGTGGGGGCAGCTAGACGCCCGCCCTCACTGGCACCAAGGCTGCCCCTCCGCGGGAGGGCAGGGCGGGGCCCTCGTCCCTGGAGAGCTCTGACCAGCAGGTCCCGGAGAGCTCGGCCGGCCCCCTGGAGCTGCTGATAGAGGCTGGGATCTGCCTGCAGCCGTGCAACCCTGTCCTGCAGCCGGGGCTCCCAGGCCTGGTCACCGCCAGTCCCGAGAGCTGGACTTGCCTTACCCCATGCTTCTCAGGGCGGGGAAGGGATGCCGAGCTGGTGGCCACGGCGGGAGGCCGTCCAGCTACGTGGCTGGGGCAGCTCACCTCTCTGCTCTGTGCCTCAGTTTCCTCTTCGGTACCGCGGGATGACATGGGGCCTTCTCGGCTTGGGGCGAGGGGCTCAGGCAAAGCGCGACTCCTCTCCAGGCCTCTCCTCCCGCCTCCTGCTGACCTGCCGGGGAGGGGGTAGGACCTCCTGACCGGCCCCTCTCCTGGGCCCTCCAGGGCTAGGGTGCTGCCTGCTGACCCCAGGCCTAGGCAGGGGCTCCCAGGGGCTCTCGAGGAGCTTGGAAACATGGTGCCCGACACAGAGACCCCGAGGGCTGGCGTCTGGGCTGGGCCAGAGCGAGGCAGGGCATGCGTGGGTGGGATCTGCATGGCCGTCCTGGGGGACCACTGGGTCGGGGAGCAGGCCATGAGCAGGGGCTGAGAAGGAGCCCCACTGAAGGGCCGCTCCAGACAGATCTGCCTCTGGTCCAGGCGTCCAGGCCCAAGCTTGGACCGTCATAAGGGCTGGACAACGCGACCCAAGGCTGAGCTGTGTCCTGAGTCAGTGGACTGCAGAGGGTTGGCTGGACCTCGCCCCAGGCACCGTGACAGAGACGGTGCGAGATCAGAAGTTTGCCCCCATCCGTGGGTCCTGCTGGTCCCTGAAGACCCTGCTGGGGTCTCGGAGCTGTGGAGGCGGGGCCTTGGGACAGCCAGGGAGGGGGCATGAGTCCCGCCCAAGTCCCGCAGGGAGGAGTTAGCACTGGTCTGTGTCCTTGGCCGGAACTCTGTGGGGCTCATCCTGGCCCCTGTCCTCGCTCTCTGCTGGGTTGGGGGGCAGACTTGCCCCACAGGGCTCCCCCATCCCAAGTTTCTGGGCCTTCACCATCCTGGCCGAGCCAGATATCCCCTCTGGACCCCATTTCCTGATATTCCTTGCAGCTGTGTACAGCCAAATAACGAAGGTCTGGCAAAGGAGATGTGAGTAAAAGTGCTGGACAGAGCTTTGGGCGGGCTCCTTGAAAGTAGCTGACTCGCCTGGGAAAAGCACCCCCTGTCCTTCGCGTTGCTTTTTTTCTGCTTCCTGAACAGAGGCGTGATGGCTGGGGCTCTGGCAACAGCTTGAACCATGAGGCGACCTTGAGACAGAAAGCCATGTGCAAGGAGCTGCAGAAGAAGGACAGAGATGCCTGGGTCTCCGATGACTGTGGAGACCCAGACCGCCCTGGTTGGCCACCTGCAACTCTTGTCTCATGAGAGACATGTGAACGCCTGACTTACCGAAGCCACTTTTGTTGTTGCTGGTGGTGTTTCGGTGGTGTGTGCAGCCAGCGCAATTCCTGAGTGAGGCAGGAACCAAGGAGGATCCACCGTGTGTGGAAGCAGCTGCTAGGGAGGCCTCGCTTGTTCCGGGACAGAGCAGAGGCTCGCAGGGCCAGTCCTGTGGGGCGTTCTACAGTGGGAGGGTCTGTTTCACCCAACAGCTGAGGTCAAGGTTACTTGGCTGTGCTCTATTACTGGCAAACACAGTGGCTTTTATGAGGCATTGACTTGTTTTTTAATACAACGTAAGGAAACGTGGGGACAGAGAAAAGGGGGCGGAGACAGGACGGTGGGTGGGAGAGGACAAGTGAGGTGGAGCTTCCCCCGAGCCAGCTGGGGAGGAAGGGCCCCCCTCACCGGGTCCGCTCCGGCCTCCCCACCCAGCCCGCCCGTCTGGGCTCAGCCTGGCTGAGAGCGCCGTGCTCTGCAGTGTCCCCGCCTCATCCCCACTCCCAGGACCACGTGGGTCGCCCGCACGCGTTTGGATGTGGGAGCTCCCGTCTCCAAATCACTTCCTCATGGGTCAGGGAGATGCCGGGGTCACCCCCGAGGTGCCGCATCCCCTCCCGGGGGTGCACTTCCGGGAGGGGTCCTCCTTTGTTCAGGTGCAGAGAGCAAGGCGCTGTCAGCCTCACGGTGCAGGGGAAGCGAGGGGGGGTTGCGCCGGCCGCCTGCCCTAGAAGATGTGCCAAAGGAAATCCTCGCAACAGACCAGAGGAGCCCGGGACCTCCGCAGGAGGAGCGACGGGGACAGCCCAGCAGAGGTGGGCGAACATGAAGGGCCCCGTCCCCCGCGTCCTCTGAATTCTGAGTGATGGTTGGAGCCAAACTGCACGCGGCCCACGTGGCTCCCGGTGAGCGGGAAGGAAACAGTGAAGATGACAGTGTCACAAAGGGGGCAGGAGAGGACAGAAGGGGGCAAGGCTTGCACACGTCTTGGGGGTACCCTGTGTCTGAATAACACCCCAGAAGCTCTGGAAAGGGACCCCCTCAAAATCACGAAGGTGAATCTGTAAACGACCCCCAAAGTCGAGGAGCCGCTCTCCTGCGCTTTTCCTGAACCAGTAGCCTTGGCTTTCGGGTTAGACCCGTGACCTGTGTGGCATTAATTTGGGGTGTGCTACGAGGAAGGAGGGGAGTCCGTCTGTTTCCAAAGACTTTCCTTCCCCCATTAATAAGCATTGGTGTCTTGTCAAAAGTAAACATGCCACGTTTCTACACGTCCACTTCTGGATTCTGTTCTGTCCTGCTGTCTGTTGGTCCGTCTGTCTCACTGCAGCTTTGCAGTAAGTCTTGACATCAGTCTTTCCCTTCCCTTCAAAAATTTCAGGCCAGGTTTCAAACATGTTTTACAAAAGATGCCATTGGCACTTTGATTGGGATTTTGTGCTAAAGCTACACCAGTTTGGGGAGAATTTCCATCCTGATGGGACTGAGTTTTCCAACCCACAGACACAGTCGGTGTCTCCATTTACTTGCCTTTAATTTCTCTCCATTATCCATGTGGAGGTCTTGCACATGCGTGTTTTGTTAAATTTATTCTCATGTATTTTATTTTTGGTGCTAATTTAAATAGATTAAAATTTTTCATTTTCTAATTGTTTACTAGTAGCTTGCAGAAATACAATTGCATTTTGTGTATTGACCTTGTGACCTTGCTAACTCTATTTGTCAGTTCTAGGAGCTGTTTTCGGGATCCCTTCACGTATTAGTTACCTGTTGCTGTGTAACAAATTACCCCTAAAACCTGTTTGCTTTAAGCTTTTTATGATCTCACGGCTTCTGAGGGTCAGTAGTCTGTGTGTGGCTTAACTGGGGGCCTCTGGCTCGAGGGCTCACAAGGTTGTAGCCAAGCTGCTGGCTGGGGCTGTGGTCTCACCTGACTCCCCCCGCCACCAGGCATGGCAGCTGCGCCCCCGGCGTGAGTGGGCCAGTTCGGAGGGGAAGGGGGGCGCCCCACAACGGAGGCCAGTCTTTTACAGCCGAATCTCGGAAGTGGCGTATTTCTGGTCCCCACATCCGGCCCACACCGAAGGTGTGAGCGTCGGGGGCCACCTTGGAGGCTCCCTCCGGGGTAGGGCTGTGCGTAAGGAATTTCATCCTTGAATAAGCTGTCAGGTTTTGAAACAAGATTATGACGTGATCGTTCTAGGCAGAGCTGTTTCCCAAAACGTAAAGATACTGAAACACATTCTGAAATATGAAAGGACCCCGAGAAAAATCCCTCCCCCTACGTCTTCTTCCTTTAAAAACTACTGAAGGATGTTCACCTGAGAAATGAATCAAGTTAGGAATAATCGAGAGATGGAGAAACGGAGGTTTCTCTTTCAGGCTCCGTTGCTCTTTATTTTAACAGCTCTGATGGGATGCGAGGGGCTCGAGGACAGCGCCCTCTTGTGGCGTTTCTCTGGCTGGCACCCGCTGCTTCCGGCCGCCGGCACATCCCGGTGGGGTAACGGCCCGGTCCTGACAGCAGTCCTGCCGGGGCCTCGGCTGCGGGGTGAGCGTCTCGGAGCAGGTCTGCCTGCTGCTCTCACTGTCCCTGGGCCGACAGGCCTCAGCCTTTCCGGGGTGGTGTGGCCGGTGTCCTGGAGACTCTGTAGCCTCCTCCCCATTGCGTTTCTGCCTCAAACATGTACGAGACATCCCTTCCCTGCACTCAGTGACGTCCACACCGACGGGACTCCCGGGGTCCTACACCCCTCGCACAGGGGTCGCGGCCAGTCCACGGGGAGGTGGGAGGCCTCGGGCAGGTAGGTGGTGGGGCTGGGCACGGGCTTGGGGCACACGTCCTCGTGCCCTCCGTCAGCCCGAGTCAGGCTCTCAGCCTCCATCCCCGGCCTCCAATCCAGTTCACGTTTTTAATGCAAATATAACCAACATATAAATTTAAAAACACAGTAAATCAACTATACTCCAATAAAAACTTTTTAAAAGTTAAAAAAATAAAACAAAAACAAACGAAAATGAAAACACAGGATGCCCGTTTATGAGTCACGAATGAGGAAAAAGCAAAGAAGCCGTAACTCCTAAGCCAAACGGCAGAAGCAGAGAGACCAGGAAGCAGCATAAACAGCACCTGCAGAACACTGTGGATGTGAGAGCAAATACACGTCATGACCCACGCGCCCTGTGGAAACGTAACGGCCGTGTCTGTGTCCGACGCCGGGACCGTCTGCCAGTGCAGCTGTTGCAGGGGACAACCCGCGCTGGGCAGCCTGCCCCGACCCGCTCTCGGCCGCCAGGCGCTGCGCTCGCGTCCTCCTTCCCACTGTTCTGTTGGTGCTGGGGCCGCCATCTGCTTCCTGCTGGAATCCCGACGTTACACCTGCAATGAACTTCAGGGAGAGGTTACACATGAAGGAGAGTAAAACCATGCTGGGTAAGCACTGAGCTACAACGGGAGGTCAGGTAAGATAGCGGTACCAAGCCGGATGCGTTATCCTTTTCTGTGTAATAAGTCACCCCAAACCGAGCAGCTGGAGGAACAGCCATTACCTCATGGCTTCCGAGGGGCAGGGGTCAGGGGGCAGCTTGGCTGATGGTTCTGGGCTGGGCTGGAGCGAGGCGGGGCATGCGTGGGTGGGATCTGCGTCGCCCGAAGGCTTGAGCGGGGTGGGGTCTCCCAGGCCCCTCGCTCACCTGCTGCTTCCGCCCACGTGGGCCTCGGCAGGGGCTGGAGGCCGCCCTCTCCTTCGCTCTCCGGTCACCACGTCCGGGCCACCCTCCGGCCTGGGGGGGCGCGGGTAGGTACCCTGTCTGGAGCAGGAGAGTCTGCAGGCCTGTACAAATGTCCATAGGCCAAGTATGATTAAAGGTAGAAAGCATGAGAATGGAGCAAAAGTAAACTTATATTGACCAGAGGTAAACTCCACAATGAAGAGACTGGAGTGATAAACTTCTATGGGGTGAGCAATACAGCATCAAAGTATTTAAAGAACCCTTAAAACAACAGCAAAGAAAACACGATAGGGGGCTTCCCTGGTGGCGCAGTGGCTGAGAGTCTGTCTGCCGATGCAGGGGACACGGGTTCGTGCCCCGGTCCGGGAGGATCCCACATGCTGCGGAGCGGCTGGGCCCGTGAGCCATGGCCGCTGAGCCTGCGCGTCCGGAGCCTGTGCTCCGCAACGGGAGAGGCCGCAGCGGTGAGAGGTCCGCGTACCGTAAAAAAACAAACAAACAAAAAAAACACACGATAGGGACACAATTGTGATGAAAGTCTTTGACCAGATCAGGGCATAAAAATTCACACATGTACATAGGATTCGAATAAAATTATCCAGAGGTAATTTAACAGACACACATATATATGCATCAAACTTCCTGCTCTACATTCAGAAGACCCTCATTTCAAGCGATTAGGGAACATTTACTAAAAGGAGGTATCTAGTGGCCCACGAAGACCATCTCGATAAATTCCTCAAACAGAAGAGACGCCGTTTATAGTCTCTGGCAGTGTGACACTCGGAGTCACTAACAGAAGCTGAAACGACTCAACACGCTCACACCATCGAACAAGCTCATCTCTTTCTTTCTCCCCTAAATATCCATTGACTCAAAGAGGAAACAAAAGCCCATCGTTAAGGGCAGTTTAGAACATGGTGACACTGAGACTGTTACACATCAAAACTCAGGAGCTCGGGTGTTTGACGAGGATCTTTTAAACAGAAAAGGACAGTAATGCACTGCCTTCGAAGCCCTCCTGTGCGCCTCCCCGCCTGGCGCCCCGGCCAGCTCACGCGCTGCAGCGTTTGCGGCGCCCTGCTCAGCCCCGGATGCCCCCGCGCCCCACCCCGTGGCATTTCCAGCCTCAGATGCGGAGCTGAGTGAGTCTCCCGTGCAGTGCAAGGAGCTTCTCCTTCCCGGTCGGTGCAAGGCCTGCCTCTTATATTTTACTTAATTTTATCTCATTTTTCTCTTTGGTCTCACTGTCCCCTGATATCCAGTCTCTCCTTCTTCCCTCGTTGGAGCCCATCTCCCCGCCTTCCTGGGGTCCGGGTGGGGTGCCCCCAGGTCCAGCGCTCCAGGGAGGGTGAACGGCAGAGCCAGGAGCCTGGCCCGATGGCCAGAGGCCCAGCAGCTCGAGCCTTGAGTTGCGGTCAGCTGGTCTCTGTCCTTCAAATGCCGGCCCCCGGCCCCTCCCCGGCCTGGGCACCTGCTGGCCTGTGTCTTCGCTGTGTGGCCAGCTCGGAGGGGCAGGGCGAGGCGCTGGTTCTGGACAGATGGCGGTCTTCGGTGTTCGCGGAGCCTGTCTTTGCGAGTCCGCCTGCTGGCGAAGACCCGCTTGTCCCACCGTCGGCAACGCTCGCGGCGCCTTCGAGGCTGTCCGCGGATAGACGTGCGCGGATGGACGGGCCCTGCCTTCTCGCTTCTGCTCACCCGTGAGCGAGCCCTCTTCCTGCCCCTCCGGGGCCGCGTTTCCGCTCCTGTGCTTTCGGTGGTGATTCTGCGGCTTCCGCGGCCTCCGGCCGAGGGCTCTTCACATCCAGAGTCCTGAGCGCGGGAGGCCGGGACGTGCCCCGCGGAGGAACCCGTGTGCTGGGGAAGCTCCGTCCGGGCCGAGGGACAGCGCTGCCGGCCGGGTCAGTGCTTAACGAGCCAACGACGGTGTCTGTTCACTAAGTGGTCTTTTGTGTTGACTCATCGGGGAAAACGCCATGACGAGAGGCTGGCAGGAAGCATCCCGGTGTTTCCCGGGAGCGGCGGGTGAGTGCTTGCGGGTCCAGAGATTCCGAGCTTCTGGGGACGATAGAGCACGCTGGCCACGAGCAGCGAGGAGGCCACGAGCAGCGAGGAGGCCACGAGCCGCGAGGAGGCCACGAGCCGCGAGGAGGCCACGAGCAGCGAGGAGGCCACGAGCAGCGAGGAGGGGCCGCTTTGGCTCAGATGTGGCCTCTGGCGCGTCCCTCCTTTCCCACGGCCTTTGTGGTGACGATCCACCTGTGGCTGCGTTCCCCCCACCCCCGGTGTTCTGGGACGACTTCCACTGCCCTCATTCCTTCCCCTGGTGGCAGACGTCTGGCTGCTCCGACTCCGCAAACGTCAAGCCCGCCCGTGGCGGGGCTCCCGGGACCCTGGCGGTGCGGGCCCGGGAGTGGGACTGCAGGCCCGGCATCCGCACGGGCTCTGGGACCTGCTGCGCAGCTGCTCCGGTGGCCGGGCTCTGCCAGCGTCGGCTCTGGGCTGACCTCAGAAGCCCACCATTCCGCAGGGCACCGAGTGTGTCCGATTCTGCGTTTATCTGGTTCCTGGCTGGGTCGGCCTCTTGGTGAGCGGCTTAGCCTGCCGGCTCTCCCCTACGTCATTTGTCTGCCCAGTTACTCTGTTGGGTTCTCCAGCTTTTTCGCATCAATTTCCAAAACTTGCTGGCGTGGCCTCAGCCCCTAGATCTTTGCGTCTGGCCTGAGCTGGGAATGCAGCTGTATTCTTCTTTCTCTGTATAATAATCCAATCCCCTTTCATACCTAGTTTTTAAGCGATTTAACAAAACAATAAATAGATGTTGAACTTTACCAAACACACTTCCTGATCCTTTGAGATGCTCGTGTCATTTTTCTCCCTTTGGCCCTCGATGGAGCTGAGTCACTTTGACACACGAAGTACGAGGTGTCATTTAGAACACGCCACTGGGTTCGGTTAGAAGAGCTTCATTTAAAATGAAAATGTACTTGTGGTCCATACATGTATGCCTGTGTGCACACACACATCTGCACACATACACGCGTCTGTATATGCACACACACCTGTATAGGCACACACATCTGTACACACATGTGCCTGCCCTGCACACACAGATCTGTATACATACATGCACCTGTACAAATGTGTACACACGTCTGCACACACACACACACCTGTACGCACGTGCCTGTGCACACACAAATCTGTATATGTACATAGTCTGTACACACGTGTACACACATCCACACGTACACACATCTGAACATACACACAGGTACACACACATGCCTGCACACATCCCCTCCACATCTGATTTTTTTCAGAGCCGTCTGTGTGCCCTTATTTTGGTGTAGGGCCATCACCTCGGTTCGCAAGGTAGGGACTGCCCTCTTCTGTTTCCGGAACGGCCTGTGTCAGGCAGTGAGAGAGGCCTGGGGGGTTCGGGGTCTTCGGTGGGGGGGTGCCAGCCTCTGGATAAGGGTCTGGAGCTCCGGCCCCACCCCTCCCCCCAGCCTTGGTCTCCCAATCTGATGTTCCCGACACTCGTATCACCGGGTGAGGGTGCTTTCTGTGGCCCTTCCTTGGGGATCCGCTGCTGCTCGCGGGCAGCAAAGCCCCCTCCAGCCCAAGTGGTCAGCTGAGGGCCGGGAGCCCTTGGGGCTTGCCAGTGGGCATGGATGGAGGTCGGGCACAGATGCCCCGAGAGAGTTTCTGGAAGGGTTGGTCCATGCGAGACATGCCCGCTGGCCTGGAGCCCAAACCAGGGGCAGAAGACTGTGCTCATCCCCTGGGCTCAGCACTGGTGTCGCCTCCCCCAGGAAGCCTTCCTGGATGCCCAGCTGGCATCTGTAATGACTTAGAGGCTCCTGGTGCCTGGCCTGCCTCTTCCTGGAGGTCATGTAGGTGTGAGGAGGCTAGAGGGCATCTGCGTGTAGGTGCCAGGCACGGGCAGCAGCCGGGAGCTCAGAACCGCGATGGGGAGGCTTCTCTCCGCTCCCAGAACCAGGCCAGGTCAGGTGGAGCCCACAGCGCTGAGAAGATGCTGCGACTCGAAGAGAGAGCCTGGCGTGGCCTGAGCCCTCGGGTCCTGGGGAGAGCCTTGAGGTGAGTGCGTGTGTGCGTGTGCATTCCTGTGTTATCGGATTTGTGCCGTTGGGCACGTGTGTGTGTCTGGCGTGTTTGTTGCAGGACAGCATGCGTACATGTGGGGTGCCGCGTGCTCATGTGTCTGTGTGTACAGGTGGGAGTCTGTGATGGTGTGGGGTGATGTCCACGTGTGCGAATCTACTGTGTGTGCACGTGCCGTGTGCATGTGCTAGTGCGTGCATGCGTGTTCATGCTTGTGCACAGGCGACACACGTACCCACCTGCTCCAACATCTGTGCACGTGGGTCACTCAAACACGCTCAGACGCACAGGCACCTTTGTGCCGTGTACATTTTCACGTGTGTATGCATGCACGTGTGTTCACGTGAGCATGATTGTGTGTGCTGTGTGTGCGTGAGCGTCGAGGGGCCTGGCCGTGGGCACTGGTGGGCGCCCGGGCTGGGCGTCACTTGGCCCCTCGTGGGCTTCTCCGGAGGGACCTTGTGTGGGACCCCACGGCACAGAGACCTTCACCTTCACGGGCAGTGCCGTCTGACGCCCTGCGTGACCTGGTGTAAAGCGATCCCCACTTCAGATAAATACAAGATGCGTCAAAAGATTTAAGGCACCTGCTGTGTATTTAAAAGAATTATATCTTGTTTATGGTTGCGTATAAAACGCACAGCTGATTTATACAGCGGCTGGTCCATCGCGGAGGAAATCTCATTTCAATCATAGACGGCAGGATTTGATTTAAGAATTCATTCTTTAATGGGTCCGCAATGTTCAAATTTAAACCCATTCAATTCATCAGCCAACTATTCAATATGGGCACAGGGAACTCATTTGGGCAACAGAGACTTTTAATATAAATTTTCCGGGAGATTTCTCCATCGATTCCGCAGTTTAGTGCAAAATGATTTGTGCGATACATTCTCGGGGATCAATGCTACTGGTCAATGGCTCCTAGAAAACGCCTCCCCCGCCCAGCGCGGGTCAAGGAGCTCTGGCTCTCGGGGAGCTGTTCCCACGGCAGGCACGGCTGAGTCATCCCACCTCTGTGCATGTGCCCACTGCCAGCCCACTGGGGGGCCGCCTCCCCATGCGCCCACCCGGGGTGGGCAGGGGCCCCCTCTCCGCTCCGCACTGGCCTGCCGTCCCCTGAGCTGAGGAGACCCCCTCGGTGGACCTGCTCTGCTTGGTGTAGCCACTGTCCCCTTGGGCCCTGGTGCCCCTCTGTCTCGGTGCCCAGCAGGGGTGCACACAGCCAGGGAAGCCGGCTGCCCACTCACGGGCCCAGACCACCTGTGCCGGCCAGTGGGTCACCCCCCGGGAGCTGGTGAAAGGCATTTAGGGCCAGGCCAGAGTTGCCCTTCGTAGCCAGTGTCTGGGTCTGGGGGTTGGTCTCTGGGACAGACGGTGGGGTAGGTGGATCGCTGGCAGCAAGGCGTCAGACTAGGGTGGCCTGGACTGGAGCCTGCCAGCAAGAGGGTCTCGGGGGGCACAGGGACTGGACCCCTCAGCCCCCATACCCTGGCCCAGTCTGAGCAAGTAAATAGGGGTGCCCCCTTCTACACGCCTGGCCGGGCCGAGTGCCAAACTGCTCGCCGGACAGCACGGGTCCTTCTCCTGCGCCCCCATGTCCCAGGCGAGGGGCTGGGCCTCAAGGACCTGCCCAAGGTCGCAGGCAGGTTTCAGAGCCGCGCCACAGGCACGAGGGGCTCTGACCTCTGGGCGGCTGAGAGGGCCCTGCTGAACGCTGCTGCCGAGGGGTAGGGGTGCCTCCCGGGGGGCTGGGGCAGAGGTGGGCGGTGTGCAGGCCGGTGTGCTGAGTAGGACAGGGCAGGACAGCCAGCCCAGCACCCAGACGGCTGCAGCGTGGGCAGCTGGGAGGGCACGTCCTGGTGGGGCTCTGCGATGGCTGAGGGGTGGGTGGGACATGACGGTGGCCCCTCGCTGACGGCTGACCGTGAGCACTGAGGGCCGGACGCGGTGAGCCCTGGGGGCAGGTCCTCAGGCCTGGCACCCCTTCCCCTGACCTGCCCCACCCTGCCTGGGGGGTCCTGCTGCCCAGCCCTCTGCTCCCTGTGTCCTCCAGACCCCTCCCCAGCCTAGTGTTGGGGTGTCCCTTGCTGCTCCGGTCCCCCACACTGGGGCTCCCCTGGGTCCTCAGGTCACTCCCTCGTGGACACTGGGCACCCCTCACGTCCTTCCTGAGAGCCCAGTTCATCCCCCCGTCCCTTCACCTGTTCCTTCCCTGGCTGGCTCAGCCCACACTCATCCCTGCTCCCTCTGCCCTGGGATGAGCCAGCAGGCCTCCCCTCAAGCAGCTCTGGGCCTGGGGGGTTGGATCTGCAGGACTAACCCCACCCCTCCCTGACCAGGAGCGGAGAGCTGGCAGGCCGAGCGGGGAGCGGGCTTCGGGGTTGCTGCGCGGGCACGGTTGCCCCTGGGCTCTGTTCACTGGGGGTGGGCAGTGGTCCGGCCCTGGGAGGGTCCTGGGGAAGGACGGGCCCCTGCGTGCTGCAGCGAGGAAGGGCACGGACGGGCTGGCAGGGAGCCCAGCAGCCATGATCTGGGGGTCACGGGTGACCACAGCTCAGGGAGGCCACGGTGAATGCGGCTGGGCCTCAGCGAAAATCCAGGCTTCGAGGGAGGCTGGGTGGGTGCAGATCCGGGCCTCCCGGTGAGAGCGAGGGGTATAGGGAGATGTGGCCCTGCGTCCTGGGGTGGGTGGGCCCCAGGCAGGGGACAGACAGTCCCTGCAAGGAGCCCAGGCGAAGGTCCTGGCCATTCACTAGCTCAGGCGCCGGCCCCGCAGCCCTGTGATCTTCCCGCTACCGCAGAGCTCGAGGGGAGTACCAGTCAGGCCAGCAGATGCGCGGAGGCCACCCCGGCCCCGCCCGTGGCCCTAGGCACGGGGATACTCCAGGAATGAAAAGCACAGCCGTATCGATTTCATTTCCAAATTATTAATCAACTTCACAGCTCAACAGGAATATTGTATTGTTCAGCTTGGGCAGGTCCAAATGGCTCTCCCTCAGGCGCGGCGCAGGGGCCGGTGAAGGACACGGTGATAAACGTCCCGGCCCCCACGGAGGCCGCTGTGCGCCCACCGGGCCAGGTGGGTGCTGGGAGGGGCCTGGGATCGGAGCAGTGCAAGTGGCACTGCCAGACCCTTGGCATGGGACCCCGACCGGGGGCTTCTGTCCCCTTTCGGAAACCTGGGCGGGTGGGTGGAAAGGCCCCGCTAAGTGCCTCGTGCCCCAGAACCCTGCCGACTGCCCTGGTGTGCCGCCCGCCCTCTGTGTCCCGCCGGCCTCCGTGGCCGGGCTTGGGGGCCTCTCTGTCCCCCTGTCTGCCCGTCTGGGTTCTGTCTGACTCTCCTTCTCTCCCGGCCTGTGGTTCTCAGAGGGTCACGTGGCACCTGCTGTGTCGTCACAGACCCCTGCCCCTGGGGTGGACTCAGCACCGGCTCACCGAGCCCCGTTCCCAGGAAGCAGGGCCTCCACCAACCCCGCGGAGCGGAGGGCGTACGGGGCAGGGGCCCCGGACACAGCGGCAGCAACGATTCAGGGTGTGACGGGGCGGGGCCCCGGGCGGAGGCGGGGAGTGGGAGGGGGACAGTGGGGGCTTGGGGTGACTCGATTTCCCCACGGCGTGTGAATCAGGAGACCATCAATTTCGGCCTTATGTGAACACACCAGGTACTGGGAAACACCAGTCTGTCAGGAATTCGCGGTCGTCATTTCTAGCGATTTTGTTTTGTTGAAAGTCGCCTTGGCTTTTAGCAATACAACCGGAAGCACATCCGAATGAAAGGGTTTGTGTGGAGAATTCGCTCTCAGATAACCTGTGGGTGAGGGTAGAGACGAAACCAGATTCCTGAATTGATAGCTGTTGAAGGGCGATGGGTACCTGGGGTCCTTTATACAGACCTTGCTACTTTTATGTGTGTGTTAACATTTCCATAATAATGCAGATAAACGCAAATCAAAACCCCTCTGATATACCACTCATGCCCAGGAGGATGGCCGCTGTCAAAAACAAAAACAAAAACAGGGAATTCCCTGGCAGTCCAGTGGTAAGGACGCAGAGCTCTCGCTACCGTGGCCCTGGGTTCAGTCCCTGGTCGAGGAACTGAGATCCCGCAAGCCGTGTGGTGCAGCCCAAAACACAAACAAACACCCTCCCCAAAAAACCCAAACCGAAAAAGCCCAAAAAACAGAGAACAGCAAGTTCTGACGAGGAAATGGAGAAATTGACACCCTTGGCGCTGTCGGCGGGAATGTAAATGGTGCAGCCGCTGAGGAAAACGGTATGGAGGTTCCTCAAAACATTAAACATAGAATTAACATACGATCCAGCAATCCCACTCTGTGGTTTATACCCCAAAGAATTGGAAGCAGGGTCTTGAAGAGATGTCCGTACACCTGTTTCATGGCAGCTGTTGTTCACAACAGCTAAGACATGGAAGCCACCCAAGTGTCCAGGGAGGGATGGATGCAGTCCGTCCACATGGTGGAATAGGATTCACACTCAAAAGGAAGGGAACTCCGACACCTGCTGTGACACGGATAAACCTGAGGACATTCTGCCCTGGTATCTAGAGGAGTCAAATTCATAGAGACAAGAGTGCACTGTGGGCGCCAGGGGCTGAGGGAGAGGAGGGGGAGTTAGCGTTTGCTAAGTACAGAGGTGTTCATGAGAGGGTGAAACAAGTTCTGTGAGGACTTCCCTGGTGGCGCAGTGGTTAAGAATCCGCCTGCCCATGCAGGGGACACGGGTTCGAGCCCTGGTCCGGGAAGATCCCACATGCCACGGAGCAACTAAGCCCGTGTGCCACAACTACTGAGCCTGCGCTCTAGAGCCCGCGAGCCACAACTACTGAAGCCCGTGTGCCACAACTACTGAAGCCCATGTGCCTAGGGGCCAGGTGGGGCTGGGGGGTGGTGTCTGCACACCAGGAGGAGGGTCTGGCTGAGGAGAGGCGGAGGCGGGAGGAAGCAGAACCTGCCCAGGAGCCCAGAGAGCAGGTGCAGCCCGAGGGGCGTGGGCTCAGCCCAGGGGCGTGTGGTGTGGGGGTGGATGCCAGCCCCCCTCCATGTGGCTTTAGGCGGAGACTCTAGGGCATGCCTTGCACTTCCTGGGGCCTCCCGGGGTCCGGCGGGGATGTGCTGGCCTGGGAGGCTGGGGGTGATTCTTCCTCTGGAGGCCTCGCCTCGACCCCGGGACCAGCCGAGCTCTCTGCCTCCCCGGGCACCCCCTCTTGCCTGCAGTGACTTCCGTGTCCTCCTCCGTGTGAATTCGGGGCTGCGGCACCCCTGGCCCCAGAGGCCCCTTCCAGGAGGGACCCTCCCCTGCTGGAGCCCCACCTGGCCCCGCCCTCCCCTGCCTGCACAGTGGGGTCTTCCAGAGGAGGTGGAAGCCGGGGTGGTGCTGGACCCGGAGCGGTCCAGGGCGTGTGGCCTGGATGACACACCTGCTGGGGCGATACGGGCAGCGGCGGGGGCGCTGGGGTGCCACAGGCCTGGAGGCTTCTGCCCTGGGCGGGGGCCCTTGGTCCAGCATCGGGGGGGCACATGTTGTGACTTCTCTTCTTACTCTTCAGGTTGCTTCAACCCTTTCTTCTGAGGGGCCCTCTGGGTCACATCGCGTGGCGGCAGAGGTGTGCAGAGCGCTGTGCGCAAAGGACGCCCACCCCGCGGGATGGCCTGAGCCTCCCACCGGGACTGCTGCCGGGAGGTGGGTCCCACCCGCCGAAGCAAAGCCAGACTGTCCCAAGCCTGGGGGGGGGGCCCAAGACCACTCTCTCAGGGCTGCCCCGTACTCGGGGGGGCGGAAGTGCCTCTGCCTGGCCGGCCTCACGGTGGGGCTGCCCGGGGGTGCCGGGATCCAGGGGACCAGGGCTGGCAGGAGGTGCAGTGGAGGAAGATGCTGTGCTGTGCGTGGCCACAGGCTCGGCCCTGCCCCCAGGACCCCTGGGTCCTGCCCGTCCGGCCTCCCTGCCACGCAGGTGGCAGAGCCCGAGGCTCTGGCCACCACAGGCCTCGGCGGCGGCTCTCTCTCCCGCCCGCTGTGCCCGCGGCCCTGACCCCGAGGGGCCCCTTGTCCCCTGCAGAGGGGCGCCCCCCCCCCCCGGCTGTGTGGCCGGCCTGGCAGGTGCTCGTGGGTGAGGCGGGGCCGGGTTCAGCCCACTCTGCTTCCCTGGGTGCGACAGATGGGGTTCAAGGGAACACCATCGCCCAGCACTTTCTGCTCAAGCCCCACGCCCACGTCCTTCCCCAGATGCCGGCCTGTCGTCCCCAGCCCTCCCCAGACCCTGTTGGAGAGCTCAGCTTCTGCAGATGGGAGGGACTTCCTCTCGGCCCTGAGAGCCCACCTGTGCGGTTCCAGTGGGTCCTGGAAGGCAGCAGGCTGAGGGGCCGGAGCAGCAGAAGGGCGGCCGCGGCCAGGCCATCCCCGAGGACTTGGGCTGAAAGGCGCCCCCTCCTGCAGCCTCCCTCCTGCCGCCCCAGGGGAGGGGCCGAAACCGTTCCCTCTCCCCCACCCCCGGTGTTGAAGCGAGTCAATTTTTTCAAACCACATTTGCTGTCTTATTGTTTATTTTCGGGCAGCAGCAGCAATTTTCGATACCCACCTCAGATATGGCTCGGGTCACCTGTCATTCCAGAAAGGTCAGCGATTCATTTAAAGTTTCATCACTCTTCCCATAAGCAGGCAAACCCCATTTCACCTGCCACAGCCTTCGTGTGGGCCACAGACCGGCTGGTTGTCTCCTTCCTGTCCCGCAAGTGCACAGCAAGGCCGTCACCCACGCGGGGGGGCCGCACCCACGCCCGCCCCGGGCTCCCCCAAACACGCTTTCACTTAGAGGCAGCTCTGGGGCCGGGCCCCAGCCTGGCCCTTCCCGCGCCGGCTCTTAAGATGGAATCGTCCAACTGTGAGCCCCTCAGCCCGCTGCCCTGAGGCAGGTGCCGGGGTGGAGCCCGCAGACTGCCCGTGAACCAGCCATCCACCCTCGGGCCCAGGATGTGACGGGAGGCTGACGCAGGTGGGACTGGGGTCTGGGGCTCCGAGGGCCATGGAGCCTCCCGAGGTACTCAGTGGAGGCCCAGCGTCATCGTGGCGACTGGGGCGGGGCTGTGCTGACGGCCCCACGGTCAGGTCAAGGATGGGGTTGGGGGGGCGGCTCTCGCGTCCCAGAGGACAGGCAGCCCCAGGCCTGGGTGGCCCTTGTCCGGCTGCCCCCAGGTGTGGCACTGGGTGTTCTCTGGAGGCCTCTGGGCTCTTCCCGCATCTGGGAGCTTCCTGCCCCCTCTCCACCTCCCTGTAGGGTGGGGCCCCCAAGGGCAGGCTATGTCCTGGAGTGCCCAGTGTGCAGAGCCCCGCACAGCCTGAGCCTGACAGATCTCTGTCCATCTGTCTTGTTTACGCCCCACCTGCTGCAGGAGGACAGCACGAGACAGGAAGGTTCGACGTAAGTGGTGGGCGCGCGCTGGGGCAGTGGGGCCGTGGTGAGCACGTGGGCCACGGCGGCCGGAGAGTAAAGGGAACCCAGCAGGCTGCTCTCCGTGCCCCCCCAGGGCCACTCCGGCGGCTGGGCAGCTAGACTTGGCCTGCGCGCCTGCCTGGTGGGGTAGGCTTTGCATCCCAGGGCCGCCCGGTCCTGAGGCGCGGTGGATGGGGGTGCGTGTGAGTGGGGGCCCCCCGGGACGGCAGTGCCTCCCCGCATCCCTCACCGAGGCCCTCCTGGACTGGGGGCCGTGTTGGGGGGGATTGCTCCCCTCCTGGCCCTGCCCGCCGGTACAGGTGGTGTTTCCGGCTCCTTCTGGCTTGGCGGGCTGCCACGCCCACCTGTCCACACAAGGGGCCGCCTCCTTGGTGGGCTCCTGGGAGGGTGGTGAACACACAGCCCCTGCCCGCCCCGCCCAGGCCACAGCCCTTCCCTACAGAGGACCCACCCCCTCTCCCGACTCCAACTCCTTCTGGGGTCCTGTGGCCTCCCCCCACGTCTATGCCCCAGCCCCCCCGCTCCCTGATGCCCCAACTCCCGGGGCACGGCCCCCCCAGCTAGAGCCAGCCCCCCGCCCTCACCTGCTGGATCGTCCCTTCGCCTCCAATGAGGAGCTGATCAATGTGGCCTCGGCCGCCAGGCTGGGCCACTGACATGGGCCACGAATCGTGGTCGCTGGGCCTGGCCTTCTGCCCCTGGGCTGCCTGGGGCTCAGAGGCCAGCTGCCAGTGCCCCGCGGTCTGGGGAGGCAGGCGAGAGCTTTTCCTGTGACCTGTTCTGGGGGGTGGGGGGAGCCCACCCTGAGATACGGGTTCCACCCACCGTTCCTGACTGGCCCGGGGTGGGGCCGCACCCCCCGGCCCTTGGCCTCATCTGGCCTGGTCCCCACAGGCGGCTTTCTGCCCCTCCTCACGGGGCTGCCACTCAGAGGGGCTGGGGTGGGGGGCCGGGCAGAAGGAGCGGCCTTACAGCCCCCGGGCTGGGGTCACGGAGGCCGAGCCGGGCCCCTCCTGGTGCCTCACGGTCCCCAGGAGGCCTCAGCTTGGCTCTCCTCCCTCTGCCCACACCCACCCAGCCACCCCTGGCTCCTTGCTGCTGCAGGGACCCCCATGGAGCTTCTCCTTCTGGGGCAAATGGCAGGAAACCATGGGGTCCAAAAAGTTAGCTGAGGAGCGAAAGACGTCATATCCCCACGGGGGGCAGACACCTGGGGTGGGGGGATTTGGGGGGAGGTGGAGGCCTGGGCATGGCGGGGGCCTCATGTGGAGGTGGCTGAGGCCTGGCTGAGAGCAGGTGGCTGTGCTTGGTGAGAACGGAGCCGGGGCCCTGCAACAAGGGCGGGGGGGAGGTGTGTGAGCTTGGTGTGTGCCTGGTGAGCGCCCGGCGTGAGCCTGGTGAGCGTCTGGTGTGTGCCCGGTGTGAGCCCGGTGTGTGTCTGGTGTGAGCCTGGTGAGCGTCTGGTGTGTGCCCGGTGTGTGTCTGGTGTGAGCCTGGTGTGTGCCCTTGTGAGCCTGGTGTGTGCCTAGTGAGTGCCCGGTGTGTGCCCGGTGAGTGCCCGGTGTGTACGTGCGAGGAGCACGGCTGCTGAGCTGAGTGTGCTGGCGATGCCACTCCTGGTCTCGCGGAGGGACAGTGGGGTGTGAGCCCTGAGTCACCCAGGGCGAGGCTGGAGGATTCCTTTTAAATATCCCGCCATCAGCACAGTTGTTTCCATTCAGAGGTCAGTCTGCTGCCGGCTAAGGCCTTCGCCTCTAAGCGGTCCGCCGGGGTTCTGAGCGCTGCCCCGCCCCCTGCCGCGCCCTGGCCCGCCCCCGCCGCGCCCTGGCCCCGCCCCCTGCCACGCCCTTGCCCGCCCCCTGCCGCACCCTGGCCCCTCTGGGCCTGATTTCCTCATCTGTGAAATGGGCTTGTGTTCCCATCAGCATCCCTCTGCAGCCCAGGGGACAATCCAGGCAGCGGGGCTCCCGGTTTGCGGGCCCATCCCCCCGTAGGGGGGAGCTTCCAGAAGATTCCAAGTACCCCTCTGGGGCCTGGGGGTGTGGTATGCTCCACTGACCACTCCCACCCTCACTGACCACTCCCACCCTCACCTGCCCCACGCTCGTCTCCGCGTGTGGCCCGACCAGCCCCTCCTCTCCACCTGCTCCACTGGCCAGCGAGCCCCTTCCCCACACAGCCGGCCCTGAGCCCCTGAACCCCCTTGGGTGCCCCAGTCTGTCCCTGCCGGGATCCCTGGTCCTGGATCTTACGCATCTGCTTCCCCGGGGGCTGGGGGCAAGACGAGAGCCTGGGTAGTTGGGGGGTGGTCTACGAGTGAAGGCTGCAGAGCCGACTCCCAGCGGGGTGGGGACTGGGGACGGGGAAAACTGAGACCCCGGAGGGGGTGTGAGACCTTGGGGAGAAGGCCCCTGCCCGGGGGGAAGGCGAGCCCCGCCTGGCCTGAATCAAGGCCCCCCAACCCTCCCGCCTCACACAGAGGCTCCCGCCACGTGCTGCTCCAGGTGGCCCTACGTGCTTCGTGGGTCACACACCCTCCTGCCACCCCCCCACCCAAATATCCACCCCCCACCCTTATACCCATCCGTCCATCGGTGTGTCCACTAACATGCACAAGACACTGAGGGGGCCAGGCCATGGCCCGGTCACTGGGGACCCCAGAGAACACAGCAGGCCCCACAAGCCCACCTCCCCTGCACGGACAGGTGACTGAGCGGTGGAGGGCAGCTCGGGGGCAGGGCTGGGGTCCCTCCTGGGGTCCCATCTGAGCTCCAGTTCAGCTCCAGGGTGCCTCCCTGGCATACGCAGCGCCCACCCCCGCCTGGGCCGCCCCCCAGAGCAGAGGAGGGAAGGCCCGCCCGCTCCCCCCAGCTCGCCCGCAGGTCAGCGCCTCGCGGGCGCCCCTGCCCTCTTACTATCTGTCCTTGGGGACGTCCGCGCACAGCGTGCTCCCTGCCCGAGGGACCCTACCCCGTGTGTCCTGCTGGGGGTTTGGGCGGCTGCCTCTGCCCCCTGCCCTCCAGACCCTCTGGTCTCAGTGATGGAGAGCCGGCCAGGCGAGGAGGGGACAGAGGGAAGCGGCAGGGGAGCCCCTCGCCTGCACGCACCCCCGCACACGCAGAGAGGAGAAGGAAGATAAGTGATGGGTAGTATTTTAAAGCATATTAACCCAATTACAAGTATATTTTTACAATCGTGGCTCCAACATTTATCACGCGGCGTTATTAGCCCCCGGAGCTGGGCTGTGTCAGATGGAGGCTGTGAAACAGGAGCGTTTCATTACGTTCTGCCCGCGTCAGGCGCTCCAGCCTGCGACTCTTAAACCGCATGATTTTATCAAAATCTTCGGAAATTGAAGCAATCACTAAAAGGTGTCGGGGAATTAAAATGTTCTGTCTCGGTGAAAGAGATACACTTCTTGTAACATATATCAGGGGTCTTTTTTTAAAAGACACATTACTATGCAGAGAAAAGGCATCAAACGTAGGAGGGGGCGTTCCAGAACGATCCTGCGACGCGATCGTCACGCTTAAAAGTCGTCTCTGAGGGATGCGCTGCCGGAGCCTCTCTCCGGTGCCTCCCTCTCCCTGCCGGCTTTTACGGTTTTGTTTCTCACCCTCACTAGACGTCTGGGGGTCGAGTCAGCCCCCATCAGCCTCAGGCCTGAGGAATGAAATCCAGGCAGCCCGGGCACTCGAGCGGGGGTCCCAGCCCCTGTCTGCACTCCCCTGGGCTGGGGAGGCTGGTGGGAGGGCTGAGGTTTGGAATCTGCCCCCAAATTTCTCAAAGACACTCAAATGCGGCCGCCCTTCTGGGCCAAGGTCAGTGGGCAGAGCAACGGCCTTGGTGCTGACCAGGGCCGTGCTGCTCCCCACATTCCGGGCCTTGAGTGGGGCTGTTTTCCCGTCTCCCTGGGCACAGCGGGGACCGCCCCAGGGCTTGGAGGGCCCCAGAGCCAAGGAGCGGCCCTCGGTCAGCCGCGTGAGATCCTCAGCTTCGCCGGGGGACCCCTGTGACCTGGAGGGCTGTGGGGGTCTCTGCAGAAGCACAGGCCCTGGGCGGTGACGGCTGCTTCCTCCACGCCCGCCCTGCTCACAAGTTCCGAGGAGGGGCTGGGGGCCGATGCCCGCATGGGGCCCTGTGGTCAGCGCCAGCTCAGACCCTGCCACACGCGGGGTCTGCGGGGTCCAGCCGGCCTGCGAGGAGAAGCCCTGAGCTAGCGGAAGACAGGCCAGTGGTGGTGCAGTGTCAGGAGGGGGGCAGGTGGGGGACGCTGGCCGGCCTCAGGGATGTCATTGACCTGGGGTCTGCAGCAGAGGCTGGACCGGGGGTAGTGGTGGGAGACGCCTGTGGAGGGGCGGCGGGAGGACAGAGCAGGGAGCAGGGACGGGGGATCTGGGTAGCCCGGGCCTGGCCTCGGCCCCGCAGAGGTCACGCAGGAGCTGGGCGTTGCCAGGACACGGGGCTGCCTGGGCGCCTCTGGGCCTTGGGGCTCCAGGGTCCAGCCGAGGTTCCTGCCCAGCACCAGGCCCTTGGCTGCTGTCAAAGAGCTGCGTTGCCCTCTCGAGCCTCTTGATGGACGCTGGACCGAGGCTCCCAGCACCAGCTTTCCAAGGCCGCTGACGGGTGTGTCTCTGTCTGTCTCTCCTTTTAGAAGGAGTGCTAGGGCTTCCCTGGTGGCGCAGTGGTTAAGAATCCGCCTGCCAGAGCAGGGGACACGGGTTCGAGCCCTGGTCCGGGAGGATCCCACATGCCACGGAGCAACTAAGCCTGTGCACCACAACTACTGAAGCCCGCGCGCCTAGAGCCCGCAAGCCACATCTACTGCAGCACATTGTATCCATGCGCCACGACTACTGAGCCCGTGTGCCTAGAGTCCGTGCTCCACCACAAGAGAAGCCACCGCAATGAGAAGCCCGCGCACTGCAACGAAGAGTAGCCCCTGCTCGCCGCAACTAGAGAAAGCCAGCGTGCAGCAACGAAGATGCAACACCGCCAAAAATAAATAAATGAAATAAATTAATTTAAGAAAAGAAAAAGAAGTGCTATTTCAGAAGCACCGTGGTTGAAAAGCTGGGAGCGGCTGGATGTCGTCCAGTGGCTAAAGGGCCACACCCACCCTAGTGGGAAGGGGTGATGGGTGCCGGCGGTGCCGGACGGTGGGAGCGCCCAGGGACTCGGGCAGCGCCGGCTGGTCCACCGACAACTGCAGGCTGCGTGCGCATGGGGATGGGGGACACGAGGGACCCGGGGTGGCGGCTGCGTGTTGGTCGATGCTGGTATCCTGGCTGCGATCAGCTGCTCTGGGGGCAAAGGGTACGTGGGATCTCTCTCTACAGTTTCTGACAACTTCATGTGATTCTGTAACTTTCTCAAAATAAAAGTTTAACTAAAAACAAGTAGTTTTACAACAGTTGTAACAAGAAATTCCAGTGTGGAAAGATGCAGAGGGAGAGCATCGGCCCCTCCTCCCACCCGCCCGTGGGCCCGCCTCGGGCGCTCACCCACCCTGCGTGGGCCACGCCTGACCCGCCTGTGCGGCCCGGCGCCTGGCCGGGTCGGCTGCTCGGGTGCTCGTGGTGTGGACAGGCCCGTGGGCTCTGACGGGGCTCAGGCGCTGTCACGGCCGTGACTACCGTGCGGGGACTCTGGGTTTCTCCCACCCCACTCCATCCCTGGCGCCCACCTCCCTCATGTGCACTGGGGCCCTGGACCCCTTTCCCAGAGGCCACGTGGGAAACCCAGAGGGGGTGAGGGCGGTGGTTGAGGCCAGCGCGGCCCGGGGCCAGGGGAGCGCACGGAGTGGAGGGGGCTCAACCCAGCCACCCCGGAGCCCTTCCGTGAGGGGCAGACGCTCGGCCATGCTGCCCAGGCCGCCTGTTGCTGGACAGAAGGCGGTGCTTTCTGGGGGGAGCCTAGAGGGGGGAGCGCGGATGGAGGGGGCTATGGGGAGCATGTGACCCCCCAGCCCTGCCCCTGTGGGCGTGGCCACGGCCCTCACCAAGTGGCCCAAGGGTGTGGCTCCTGGGTTGTGCCCTGGGTGTTTCTGTGGGTGGCCTGGGGGTGGTCCTGAGCTACTGGGTGTCCTCCCTTCTCTTGTCCCTCTGTCCCCAAGTGCACCTTGAGTCTGGCTCAGGAGCAGGGACCCTACGTACCACACCACAGGGGCAGCGCAGGAGAGGCAGCACAGACACCTTCTCCTGTCCCCGGTTAAGCTCAGCCTGGCCTGACCTGACAGTGACCCATGAGACACAGCTAGTCCTGTGGGGGCCAGAGGAGCAGCCTGGTCACTGGGACGGGGCTCTCCTTAGACAAGTCAAGGGAGAGGAGGAGACAAAGGGCCCGAAGGGACCACACAGGCCTCTCAGCTCCTCTTAGCCCGGCTGGGCCCGGAGGGGACCGGGCTGGCTCCGGGGAGCTGCCCACCACCTTCCGGGACGCAGGGCGAACTGCAGGGCCCTGGGCCACCTTGTGGTGTCAGGAAGGGTCTGTGCTCGGGTGGGGTCTGCTCAGGGGCTGTATATTCATCAGCTTCTCGTGCCCCTAATTTACACCAGGGGGCCGTTTCCCAGAGCCCCCCCGGTCCCCGTCCTGCCCCACCCTCCACTTGGGACGACCACTGGTTCCATGTTGCGGCAGTGCCCACGAAGGCCGGGGGAGGGGCAGCTGTACGGGGCATCCTGTGGATGGAGCTCCAGGGGTGACCGGCCGGGGGGACAGACCTGCCGTCCCCACCCCGGCCCAGGATGGGGCCCGTTTCCCCCACACCCCTTCCTCAGCCTTCAGCGGCGTCCCCCTCTCCGCGGCCCTGAGGCTCTCCGCACGCCTGTCCTGCCCTTTGAGCCCCGATGGGTGCGGGGGTTTGTGCCCTCACCTGGGGCAGCGGTGCAGAAGGGAGGGGAATTGCCCGGCCAGTGGGGGCCGCCCCGCCTTGCCGTGGACACTGGGTGGGAGCTGAGAACCTCGGAGACCTCAGGGCCTTTCAGAGTGTGGTGTCGGGCCCACGGCCCGGGAGGTGGGACGAGGAGAGGCGAGAGCGGCCGCAGCAGCAGCTATCACAGTAGCAGCCCGGCTGTCCCAGGGCCCTGGCAGGACGGGCTGCGGTCGGCCTTTTTTCATGACTGGGAACTGGAGCTGAGTTGTTGGCGCTGAGACCAGAGTCCCCCAGGGACCCCCAGGGTTGCCTCCAGCCGGGGGGTCTGCTGGGTCCCTTCCCTTCCTTCCCTCACCCCCACCCCATCTGTCACTCCCTCCAGGCCCGCCAGCCCGCCCGCCTCCACCTCCAGGAAGCCTTCCAGGCAGTGCCGTGAGTTGTAAGTTCTTGTGTTTGTCTGTCCGTCCTGCCTCTGGAGCCTTGTATCGAGAGCCCCTGAAGGCAGGGCCCCCGCCGGGTCCCCAACCTCCCTGCTCCTTAACCAGCACCCTCGGGAACGAGGGGCTCTGCCCTGGAGGGGCTCTGGGGCAGGGGAGGTGCCGCTTACTGTGCTGCTGTCCCGGCTCTGCTGTGCTTCGGGGTCTGGGAGGCCCTCCGAGGCACCCCTCCCTGCGGCCAGGCCCTGCCACTCCCTCCCGGGCCCCGAGGCAACGGCAGTGCCATCGCTCGCCAGGCGCTCTCGGGCCCGTAAATTTCCGGTGGACGGCAGTCCTCCCGAGACTGTATCTCCTGCTTGTTGGTGTCACAGACTTTGCCACGCTGGGGTTAAGAGTTATCCTGCCCGTCTTTTGTGTTCTAAATTTAATTGTTGCACTCCTTTTCTCCCTTAAAAAGATCAGTAAAAACTGTTAATTTGATCAATACTTAATTTTTTCACCCGGAGCGCGTTTCTTCTGCTGGCCCGTGATAAGCAGGCGGCGGGGCAGAGGGACAAGTAAATTGTCAGGAATTTCTCCACTCTCCCGCGGCCGCTCCACCACTTAGAGCCGTGTAATTTATACCCCGGCAGTCGCTCTGCAATTACCCTGTCTATTGCTGTCGACAGTATCGCACTATCTTTTAAATAGATCCGGCCGGGCTGGTCCAGACGAGCCAACAGGACAAATGACACCATCCCTCATCCCGCGAGCCCTGAAGAGATAAGTCCCTAAAGAGGGGCCCATTTATCAGCTGATACAGCTGGGTACTTACAAGCCCACTTCTTTGTTTGGGCTCTTTTCAGATTTCCGAAGCTATTGATCTACCGAGGGGGCCAGGCCGGGGTACGGGGTGAGGTGCGGAGGGGCAGCCCCAGGCCGAGCTTGCACGCACCTCGGACACCTCTGGGAGGGGCCGTGGGGCTCCCGGTTGCAGGTGCCAGCCCTCGGCCATGGGCACAAGCTTCCCTCCCTCGTGCGGGCGAGGAGGCCGTGTAGGTGCGACTCCGACCCTCAGGCTTGCAGGCCGCAGAGCGTCTGGCCGCCCCCTGGCCGCCCCGAGGCCTGCGCTGGGGCTAGGAGGGGCTGGCCCAGGCTGGAGGCCCCCGTCCCGTGCCTGCTCTCCCCTCGCTGCCCCCTGCTCCAGCCTCCGGGGTGTGGCAGCTTGGTGCCCAGATGCGGGCACCCGTGGGGTCTGCACCCCGAGACCGTCAGGACTTCGCATCGGGAAGCAGGGCGACAGGACGGTGCTGGGGGGCCGCTTCAGAGGGTGGGCAACGAACTGCTCTGATTCTCGGGAAGGGCGCCAATGCCAACTGGCGGAGCTGGGGCCCATCAGCTGGTAGAGGGGTGAGAAGGCCAGGACTGGGGGTGCCGCCTGCCCTGGGCCACCCTCGAGGCAAGGGAGGGGCTGATGCGGCTCTGCCCCCCATTAGGCCTGGCACAGGCATCTGGGGAGGGTTCCCTGTGTCCCCACCACTCCGGCCCTTGCTGCCAGGTCCAGGTGGGCCCCCGGCCAGCGGAGCAGGCCCTGTGCGACACAGCAGTGACTTCCACCAGCATCGTGACAGCAGCCTGCGTGCAGCCCGGGGGGGATGGGGCATCCATGCCCCTGGCCCACCCAGTCCTGCCCTCTAAGCTGGGGGGCTCAGGACTCAGTCAGGCCCCTGTGCTCCTCTGGGCTCTTCCAGGACCTGGGGGGTGGGGACAGCGTGTGGATCGTCCTAGGTCCCCTGGGACCAGTGCCAACCCAAAGGTGGCACCCGTGGGATGACGAATGGCCCTGGAAGAGCCTGTCCACACGCTCCCAGCTGCACTGGAAGAATGGACCCCCTAAAGCCTCCCCGATAGCTGCTTCCATGAGGCCAGGGGCAGGCGAGGGCCGGGGAGAGCCAGGAGGAGGGGCCTGACCCTCGGAGCAGCGGGAGGGTGGGCTGGCGGCTTCTTCCAGACCTCAGCCATGCTCCCACCCCCTGCTCCAGCCCCCTTGTCTTTTATGCCTCACTTGCACTGTGGGGCGCGGAGGGGAAGGATGCTGCCGGCCGAGGATAAGGCAGTGATCTCTCCCGGAGGCCCGGGGCAGGGTGGGCAGCGTGCTTTCTGCCGCCTCGTCAGGGACCCTGGGTCTCAACAGCCCTGGGTTCTGGCCTAAGGGGGTGGCTCCTACCCGCAGAGCTGGCCACCGTTAGTAGAGAGAAATCAGGAATGTCCAGCGGGAGGAATGTCCCCTGGACCCCCAGGAGCAGAGACCGACCCAAGGGCCAGCCTCGCACAGGTGCGCCGGCCCTGAGCCTTTATTGTATGTGCCCGCCTCAGGGCGCACCCCACCCAGGCAGGTGGATCCTTTCCAGGAGGCCCTGCTCCCGTGGCCTGTGGGCTGACCGCTGTGGCCAGCGCCCCTGGAGGGCAGCCCTGACCTCAGACACGGGCAAGGGTGGGGGTCCTGTCCCCCGGCCTCGGGCATCGCTCCAGCAGCCGGTCTCTCCCCACTCTGGGCACCCCGACAACTTGTGGCTGGCGTCCACCTGCCCCTCTGACCCCGTGTCTCCCAGACTGAGGGTCCTGCGGCCCAGCCTGGTCTGGGGAGTGGGAGCTGGACCCGGGGGTGTGGGGACTTGGGTACCGGGCATCGGGAGGAACGAGGCCAAGTCCAGAGCAAGGGGCGTAGGCGCTGGGTGTGGGGGGCCGGCACACAGCTGCTTGTTCTCAGTGGCCTCGGGACCCTCCAAGGAACCCTCACCCGACGGAGCGAGAGTCCCGGGAAGGGGCAAATCGTGGCCGGTCGGGACCACGCAGGCCCCACCTTTGGGAAGCCCTTCCCTCCAGTGAACTTGGGATCACCTGTGTGGTCTCTCCTCCATGCTGGACACACCCCAGGTCACGTGGGGGTGACAGGTCGCCAGGCTGCAAGATTGCCTCGTGGAGCTGTCACTGTCTGGGGACGAGCCAACAGATGGGAGTGCGGCGTCGGACGTGGCTGATGCGGGCGATACACCGAGGGTCATCTGTTTGGTCTTAATTTAGAAAACCTTCACAAGATTATTACGTGGCATTTTTTCCCCTGTGGTGCTCGATGGTATCGGGTGGGTTCAGGGCTCAGCTTTCCCGTTTATCTTCCTCAGAGAGTAGCATTAATACGTAGGTACAGCGGCCCAGACTAAACCCCACAGAAACAAATAGAAATGAGCTTTGCCGCGTCTCCTTTTAAAAATAGCGTCCATTTATCATCCAGCGCCTGGCGCTGAGCTCACGCCCGTGGCCCGGACGACTGACGGCCTCGGGCTTAAGCGTCTGCTCTCCTACTTGGCTCTCCTCCTACTCAGCCTTCTCTCCTGCCCTGCACCCCAGAAGGAGGCTCTGAGCACCTGCACTGGCTGCCAGGCGGGGGTGGGCGTGGGGTGAGGGGCTGCCGGCCAGGCATCTGCATCCGTGTGCCCCCTGCTGAGGCCCTAATCCAGGGACTCTGCTTCCTGCCTCTGCTGAGACCCCTCCCTGGCCACCTATGCAGGGGCTCCCGTTCTTCCTTCCAGGGACTCCCAGGCCCCTGGATGGATCCTGAATCCACAGCTGGAAGGAGCCACAGGTCGGCTGGACACAGGGCAGGTCATGTGTCCAAACAAAATGAGGACTTAATTTTTCATTACTTCACTCACAGTAATATAAACTGAGGCCTTCGGTGTGCTAGTGGGCACTGTGCTGCAGGTTCCACGGGAAATGAGTGACTGCCACCCTGTCCTCACTAGCTCACCACGTCCTGGCCGGCACCTGCCACAGGAACGCCATCACAGGACATGAGATCTCTCTCAACTCCATTCCTGGCAAATGCAGGGGTGGCTGGCTTTTCTAGGTGGATCAAAGAGCCTGGAGGGCAGAGGCCACAGTGTGTCCAGAGAGGGACCAACCTGCATGGAGAAGGGGGAGAGGCAGGGTCTTTGCAACCCTGGAGAAGTAGAAAAGGAGAAAAGAAAAAAGTAAGCCAAGTATAGAAATTACAAAACACACAAGATGGCATAAATCAACCCTAATATAAAATGAGTACAATAAATATAAATGAGTTAGACTCAGTGATTGAAAGCAGAGTCTCACAGATTGGATGAGAAACAAGATGCTGCAGTCTGTTGCTTAGAGAAGGAACGTTTTAAAGGAAAAGGTACAGAAAAATTGAAAATCAAAGGATGGAAGAGGCACAAAGGTAGTAAGAGTGCCCCCTGAAAAACAGTCTTTGCAATGTCTAAACAACTTCTCCTTTGGAGGGAGCATCTCGCCCAGTCCTTGCTGCAAACATTGTCTCCCTCAGAGACAAGACATCCGAGAAGAAATACAAGGATACCAAGGACCCCCAGAACAGCAGTGTTTGGACGGGAGATGTAAGTGCTGCTGCTACAAAGTTCTCCACTCCACGGACCAGAGCAGTACCTCTAGGACATGAAGCATGGCTTGCTGGGATGGCAGCCATAGATCGTCCAGCAGCCAAAGAGGCTCTGACTGAAATCTCAGCCTGGCCTCCATGCACATAAAAGCAACCAGTTAAGGGCAGGGGCTTCCAACAGCTGCAGTCCAGGTGTTGCAGTCTGGAGAGGCTTAGGGGGACCCTGTGCTGGAGCAGTTCCCCTTAGCTGACAGCTGCTGCCAGGAGCCAGAGTGTTGTGGATGTGGGACCACAGTCAGCAGGATCTGGAGGTACACAGGTGAGCATCTGAATGCCATGTGCTGACCTGGTTTTTGAGGAAAAAACCTGGTGTCTGTGAACCTCCAGCTTTGAAGTTGTTTGCCATAGCAGGCAGAATTATTTCTCAAAGATTCCAGAGATTTCTGTCGTTGGATGGAGCAAGTCCCCCGAGGGCTGCTACATACAGCTCTGCGAGCTGTTTCCTCACCACACTGGGCAGCGCCAGGCACACAGCTGTGTCTTGGTCTTAAGGGAGAAGAACTGGCTCTTCTTAAACAAGAGAGTTTCCTCCTGGGAAATGCATGTAAGAAAGCGCTAACAATATTGTGCTCTCTGTGTTGTTTCCTCCCATTTTTTTTTATTTGACAAACTGTAAAAACTTAATTATAAAGTAATATATGCTGGTTATAAAATTTCATAAAATACAGAGAGTTATAAAGTAAAGCAGCAAACCACACACACACAAACCAACAACAAAAACAAAACCAAACAAAAACAAAAGAAAAAAGAAAAAAGAAAGAAAGAAGAAAGAAAAGAAAGGAAAAAAGAAAGAAAATCAAGGGATGGAAATAAGCTACCAAAAGGAATTTGGAGTAGCAATTCTAATACCAGACAAAATAGAATTAAGGTCAAAGAAAATCATGAGGCAAAGAATATTAGATATTGATTCAAAGGAATAATAGGTCAAGAAGATATAATAATCATAAATACATATCCTTTAAACCATATAATCTTAAATATAAAACTACAAATGAGAAAATTACCAGGAGAAATATATGACTAAACTATGGTAGTTGGAACTTTTAACAAACTCCTCTTATAAAATGATAGATTAAATATACAAAAAGTCAGTATAGATACAGTATTTAAATCTGAATTGTATAGTAAATTAATTAAATTACATCTATTATTTCCCTATCAATTTACATATCACATGGAGAATATGGGTTCTTTTGTGCATAATTTATTATTCACAAAAGCAGGCTATGTGCTAGGCCACTGTTATGGTTATCTGCAGAGGCAGTCAGGCCTCACCGCAAATTTGGTTCAAATATTGAGACTGAAGAAGCCACACACACACACACACACACACCCCAAGGGGGTCTGAAAAGGTTTGGATTACTTGCATAATTGATGTTTCTGAGGAGAGCAGGGCAGGCCTCCCAAGCAAGTCAGAAATCACTTGAGAGACCAAGGAAAGATGTTTTTATTGTGGTTAGGGGCTGGGGCTGGGGAGAATCTTCCCATGTGTGGTCTGCATCTCCCACAGCATCAGAGGAGGGAGCACCCAGGATTTCTTGTCATTTTGTCCAGATACAAGACACAAAGGGAAGAGGGAGGGGTGAGGCTTAAAAGCTGTCAGCATTCAAACATCAAAAACTGGAGGCAGACTGCTCATTATAGCCACAGAAGAAAATGTGATAAATTTCAAAGAATCAATCTAATAGTGATTGTATTCTCTGACAGTAATGCAAAGAAATAAATAACAAAAGAATAGTGAAAAAAATTCCAGATGTCTAGGAAGAAAAAACCTTAAGTACTAAATAAGCCTTGGGTTAAGAGAAAATCATAAGGTAATTATAAAATATTTAAAGCACTTCAAGTTAAGGTTGTGGGACGTACCTAAAGCAACAACAAAAGAAAAAATTATGATTTTAAATACATTTATCAGAAAAGAAAGAAAGAATGAAAATAAGTGAGCTAAGTATCCAGCTCAAGAGGCTATAAAAAAACTAAAATATATATCTAAAAAATAAGATGGAAATAAATATAAGAGCAGAAATCAATGAACTAGAGAACATTTTTAACATTAAAAAGCCTGAAAAGATTTACAGAGCTAAAACTGGTTCAGTCCTTATCAGTATAACAAACAGTCAGACTTCTGGCCAGATGGAAAAGAGAGAAGAAGCAAATAAACAAAGAAAGAAACATGGAAAATAATTTTAAAAATAATAAAGGCAGATTATGAACGCCTACACATATACTCAGAATACAGACAAAATGGATAAATTTCTAAAAATATATAAAATGCCAAAATTGACACCAGACTAAGTAGAAAACTTAAATAGACCCAAATCCACTAAAGAACCTGAAATGGGAAACAAATAATTCTCCACTTAAAAACTTCAAGAAAGATAAATTAGTTTTATGAAAACTCTTCCAGAGGATACAAAATAAGGAAAAGTCTCTCACCTCATTTTATGGGTTAATAATACACTTATTCCAAAATCAGAACAGAAAAGACAATTATAAGCATTTTCAATAAAAAATCATAAATAAAATATAGCCAAGTCCAAGTGTATATTAAATTTTTTTTATATTTAGAAAAATATCAAATGGGTTTATTCCAGGAATGCAAAGATGGTTCAACTTCAGAAAATCTTTCAATGTGATTGACTTCATGAATGGACCAAAAAGAAGAATTATGTTATAATCTGACTAGATCTCCCCACCCACCCTGCAAAAAGAGGATTTGATCATTATCATGGTTAATTTTACATGTCAACTCGACTGGGCTGTGGGGTGCCCAGACATTTGGTCAAACGTGATTCCAGCGTGTCTGTGAGGATGTTTCTGGATGGAATTAGCATTTGAATTGGTGGACTGAGTGAAGCAGATTTCCCTCGCCAGTGTGAGTGGGCCTCACCCAATCCACTGAAGGCCTGAACGGAACAAAAATATTGAATAAGTGGGAGGTCCTCCTGCCTGACTGTTTAAGCTGGGACATCAGTCTTTTCCTGCCTTCAGACTCAAATGGAAAAATTGGCTTGCCTTCGTTCTTGTGCCTGCCAGCTTTCGGACAGGAAGTTTCACCACTGGCCCTTCTGGTTCTCAGGCCTTCAGACTTGAGCCAGACAGCACATCGCCCCTCCTGGGTCTCCAGCTTGCTGACTGCAGATCTTGGGACTTGTCAGCTTCCATAATTGCATGGCTCAATTCCCTATAATGAATCCCTTATTAAACACGCACACATGATAAGGACATATCCCTTCTATTGCTCCAACTAGTCACCAAGAAGAATGGAGTAAGACAATAAAAAAAAAGGAAGAGTTTACTGGAGTGGTAAGAGAGAAACAAACTTATTTTAAGCAGATGATGTGATTACCTACATAGAAAACACAACAAAGCCAACAGGTAAATCATCAGAACTGATGAGAGAATTTAACAAAACTGACAGATACAAGATCATTGTATTAGTTGTCAATTGCTGCGTAACAACTTAAAATCAGCAGCTTAAAACAGCAAACATTGATTATCTCACAGTTTCTGTGGGTCATGAATTTGGGAGCAGCTTAGCTGAGTGCCTCTGGCTCCATCTCTCATGAAGTGGAGACCAAACATTTGCTGGGGCTGCAAGACTTGACTGGGGCTGGAGGATCCGTTTCCAAGACGGTGGACCCCATAACTGCCGTCAGAGGAATTCAGCTCCCTGCTGGCATAGGTAGGAGGTTTTATTTTGTGACCACGTTGACCTGTCCATGTGGCCACTTGAATGTCCAAACGACATGGCAGCTGGCCTCCCCCCAAACAAGTGATCAGAGAGGGAGAGTGAGGGGGAAGGAGGATGCCACAGTGCCTTGTATAATCTACTTTCAGACGTCACACTGCCAATTCCACCATATGCTGGTCATAAATGAATCACCAAGCACTGCCCACACTCCAAGGGAGGGGAATTAAGCTCCATCTCTTCTTTTTTTTTTTTTGAAATATTTATTTATGTATTTATTTTAGCTGCACTGGGTCTTAGTTGTGGCACTTGGGATCTTCACTGCGGCATGCGGGATCCTTTTAGTTGCAGCATTCAGACTTTTTAGTTGTGGCATGCATGCGGGATCTAGTTCCCCAACCAGTGATCGAACCCTGGCCCCCTGCATTGGGAGCGTGGAGTCTTACCCACTTACCAGGGAAGTCCCTTACCAGGGAAGTCCCTTAGCTCCATCTCCTGAAGGGAAGAGTATCAAAGAATCTGTGGACATATTTGTAAAACTATCACAATTATCTTGCAAAAATCATTAGTGTTCCCCCAAACCAATAGTATCTAGATGGAAAATGTAGAGAACAGGAACCATTACAAGAGCTTTAAAAAAATAAAGTGCCTGGGTTTTAACCTTAAAGAGAGTGCATAAGATCCTTTTGTAGAAAACTGAAAGTCCCAAATCTAGTAAAAAGCATGAATGGAAGGAGAGGTCTGTCATGTGTGTGGACGGCTGACTTCACATCATAAAGTTGCCAGTTAATCTACAAATTAAATATGATTTGATTCAAATCAAAGGTGTTTGAGAAGTGTAACATATTCTCATTTGTTACACTTAAAAGTGAAGATACAAGAACATTGGACATTTTTGAAAAGGAAGAACAAAGAGAATGGGGACAGCCCTAGAGTTATTAAAATATACTACAAAGACATAGGAAGAAAACTGTATGGCAGTGGCACTGGACCAGATAAACTCCCCAAACCCTAAATACAGATTCCCCCAAACAAATCCACGTATTTGTGGCAACTTGATCTGTGACAGAGTTGATATAGTACATCTTTGGAAGAAGAAGATTTTTTTTTTTTAAAAAAGAATAGTGTTTTTAAAAACCAGTTCTGCAAATACATTGACACTCTCCCACCGAGAGTGGGTCTGTGTCTCCTGCCCTGAACCTGGACTGGTCTTAGTGACCTGCTTATGACCGACAGAATGCCAACAAATAACACCACAGAGCGTCTACAGCTGGATCAGAAGACGCCATGCTTCTGCCTGTTCTCTTGGGACACTTGCTCTGGGGGCAGCCAGGCAAAAGCCACGAAGTCTGTCTACCCTGAGACCACCATGCTGGACAGGCCTCAGGTAGGCACTCAGGTAGAAGCCCAGCGGAGATCCCAGGAGACAGCCAGCGCCAATGGTCAGCCATGTGAGGGACCAAGCCAGCTGTGCACCCCACCTGGCATCTGACTGCAACACATGAGGAGTCCTTCCCAAATTCCAGGAGCTCAAACGTGACCAAAACAAGATGCCTGCCTTAAGCCCCGAAGTGTTAGGATAATTTTTTATGAAGCAATAGGAATTGGAACAAACAATATTGGGAAATCTGGCTCACTTTACGGAAAATGGAGCATAGGGTCCCTACCTCATGCCACATACAGAGGGGAACCTGTGTGTAAGAGGCTAGAGACCTAAATGTAAATGATAAAACTGCAGGAGGAAACGCTGGAGAGTGTCTTTGCAACCTCGAGCGGGAAAGGATTTCTTCAATTCTCCAGAACAAAGCATAAGGTGAGAAATGGACGGATTTGATTATATCAGAAGGAAGGATTCCATAGACCAGTTAACAAGTGGGCATCAAGCTAACAGATGGAGAGAAGGTACAGGAAACGACTCTACATTACCTTGAGAAGAACCCTCACAAAGAAAGCCCGGCAGAGGACAAGAGTCTGAGAGGGACCCGGTAGCCGCTGAGCGAGTGAGAAATCGCTCAGCTTCTCCTGGACCAGGACGCACACGGGAAGAGCAACACGTCCACCAGAACAGCAGAACTTGGGTAACTGCGTGTAGCTCTGGGTGTGGACGAGGACACAGGCGGGAGGCCCCGCCTGGCTGCAGCGCATCCTCGACAGCACCTGGTGGAAGACGGGGGAGCCAGCGGAGGATGGCCCAGCATTTCCCGCTCAGCGCCAGGCTCAGGGCTCCGCTGGCCCCTCTGAGGGCGCAGTCACCAGGCCCCAAGGTGTGAGGGTCACTGTGTGGTGTCCGAGGTCGGCTCCGTCCAGGTGGCCGCAGGAGGTGAGAAGGTGGTGGAGTGGCTGTGCGTCCCAGGCTGTGACGTGGGCAGTAATAGTGCCCAGTCATGCATGGGGTGGAGGGGGTGGGAGTTCAGTGAGATCATTTATGCAAGGCGCCTGGTTGGTGCCAGTGGTGCTGTTACCCTCTCGAGACCAGGCACAGAGACGGGAGCCTGAGCCCAGGGCACATGGCCAGTCCTGCAGGGGACACACAGGCTCCCGCCACTGTCCTCAGAGCTGAGCCCAAAGCCCTCTGCCCACTGTCCCTCCCCCCGACAACGGTCAGACCTGGGACCCAGCTTCTCTGGTTTCCCTCCCCTGTCCCCTCCCCTGGCCTGCACGGGATGCCCCTGCCGACCTGCCTGACCTTCCTGTGATGCTGGTCTGCTCCCAGCCGGCTCCTGACAGACAGCCGTGGTGACGGTGTCCGCTGGGCCCTCCCAGGGACCACAGTCCTGGATCTCTGCCCCACGCGGTGTGTCCCTTGCAACACGCCCACCTCCTCGGCCTCTTCACCCCTTCTGCCGCCACCTCCCAGGAAGGCCAGGCGTCCCTACCCATTGAGTCTGGGCTCCCGGGAACCACTTGAGCAGCGAGCTTGCCCCTGCCCTGGTCCTCACTGGGATGTTAAATCCAACAAAGGACCCCCGTCCCCCATTTCTCAAGGTAATGTAGAGTAGTTTCCTGTACATTCTCTCCATTCTCAGCGCATCCTTGCTTGTCCAGTCTGGGCCCTGATCGCAGTCCCGCAAATCCAGTCCCAGGGCCTTCCCCGGATCCGGCCAGTCTGCGCATCTCTGCCCCCGTCCTTCCTCCAGAACCTGCAGCTGGGCTACCCGAGGGGCAGCAAGGCCCTTGTCCTGGCAGCCGAAAGGCAAGATGGGCCCCTCCTCAGGGGGCACCATGTGTCATGGGGGTGCGGCCTCTGTGGGGTCTCCACACGACACAAGTGCCAGGTCTGACAAGGGACACGAGGTTACTTCTCAAGCCCAGAGCGCTCGGGGGTCCACAGAGCCGCCTGCCCAGGGTCCTTGCCCACATTCAGGGTCCCGGGCTCTCCCCACAGGCCCTGACCTCTGCTTACCAGGCTGCTGTCGGCTGTGGCCGCCCTTCCCCTGCAGGGACCCCTCTGCACTCGGCTTCCGGCAATGAGTCCACTGCCGGGGAGGCGGGGAAGCTGTGGCCATGATTCAGTCTGAGTCCTGTGAAGGAGGCGTGAGGGTCTGGATGTGGAGGGTGCCCCTGGGGTCCTTGGCCTGAAGGCGCCGTCGGGGAAGCCCTGCCCCTCCCGGGGGTGGGCGCATGGCCTTGGGGTGACCGTGGCTATGGGTTCCCCTGCCACTGAGGGGCCTTCTCTGATTTGGGGGGGGGGAAGATGGACCCAGACAGCGGAGGCCAAGTGCCGACTTAATGGTCAGAGGCAGGTGGCACGTCGACCGTAGTGGGTGGCCGGACTTTCTGGTGCAGCCTCGGCCCCCAGAGACCTTCCGAGGCCCCCCAAGGAAACATGGGTGGCTTCCTGGAGTCTCATCTGATTTGACAGCAAGAAAAACACTAGGCCTGTTGGCTGGAAGCCTGCTGGGGTCCTCAGTGGAGAATCACAGCCTCTTCCCCGGTTTCTGGACCTGAGTACGGTTACCGGCCCACAGTCCCTGGACCAAGGGGCCCTCTAGAGGGGGACCCGCACCAAGGCTGCAAGTACGCACCCTACGTCCTCCTCCCAGCTTTCCAAGGGGACCTGTGGCCACTCACCAGTGACCAGGCCTTGAAGGAGAGGAAACAGCCCCAAAGAGGGGTGACTAGATGCCGGCTCTGAACCGGTGCTGGGGAAAGGGCCGGGTGGAGCCCTGACTGTGTGGGAGTAGCTGTGGGCAACGGCAGGTCCCCAGAGACCGAGGACCCTGACGTGGGGTGCCCCTGGGCCGGACGGGGGACTGGGACCCTGGGGGCCAATCCTTGTCCATTTGAGCCCCTTAGTCATAGGGGTGGGACACTGGGGGCCATTGGTCCTGTGCCTGAAAGAGGCAGAAGATTTCCTGTGACATGGACCCAGCTCCTGGGACCCTCTCCCAAGGGTCTGGTCATCTTTTTTTTTTCTAAATAAATTTATTTATTTAATTTATTTATTTTTGGCTGTGTTGGGTCTTCGTTGCTGCGTGCGGGCTTTCTCTAGTTGCAGCGAGCGGGGGCTACTCTTCGTTGCGGTGCACGGGCTTCTCATTGCGGTGGCTTCTCTTGTTGTGGAACACGGGCTCTAGGCACACGGGCTTCAGTAGTTGTAGCATGCAGGCTGTAGAGCGCAGGCTCAGTAGTTGTGGCGCACGGGCTTAGCTGCTCTGCGGCATGTGGGATCTTCCCGGACCAGGGCTCAAAACCGTGTCCCCTGCATTGGCAGGTGGGTTCTTAACCACTGTGCTACCAGGGAAGCCCGGCCTGGCTGTCTTGACCCCTGGCCCCAGACAGAGCCCACTGCCTACCTCATACTAGGGATCCTGGCCCCAGAAGTCACAGTGGATGGGTTGGGGTGGGGCTGCACAGCCCTCCTCCTTCTTCAGTGCACACACTGGTCCTGGGGCCTGGACTCGGCTGACCCTCCTCCTACAGGAAGCCCTCTCTGGTCGCATTTCCAGACACACCTGCTCTTGCCCCATAATTTCTGTCTATAGGCAGCCTGTCCCTGAATGGACTGTGGATCTGGTCTCTCTTCCCATGACACTCAGCTCCCTGAGCTCCCTGATCACAGGGTCCGGGACCCAGCGCGCACGGCGGGTGCACAGCCAGAGCTGACCCTGGCCTTTGCACAGGCGCCTCCCTTGGTCAGTCAGGAAGCCCGCTGCCTCTGCCACGGCCAGCTCCTGCCCGCCTCCTCCAGGGAGCCCTCCCAGTGTCTCCCGGGCCCAGGGTATGGACCGCCCCCAGCCTGGCGCTCCGGGGCGGTGAGTCCAGGTCCGGTGCCGCTTAGTCTCTGGGTCGGGTACCCGCCCGCAGTGTGGTCCAAGCACACTGCTGCCTACGCCTGCCAGAGCCCTCCCAGAGGCTGCCGGCCCTGGGGAGGGGCCTGCTTTGGCTCCCTTGTAGGATCCCAGGGCCCAGCTCAGCTCTGGTCCTGGACACGTGTCAGCAAAGTTTTTCAGAAAGGAAGGAGGGAGAGGTGGAGAGAGGGAGGGATTCCTCCCCAAATCACTGGCCACCCTGACGGCGGGGGTGGCTTGTCCATGAGACAGAAATGCTTGGGCATCGAAGCCCCTCTCTCACCCGTTAACTAACCCAGCATCTCAGGCACCTGGGGAACTGAGGAATGATCACAGTGGAACAAACCGTCCTGGGTCTCAGCCTCACAGATCCAGGCGAGCCAGGGTGCTCAGTCAGAGCCTGCAGTGAGCAGCAGACACCCTCCCGCCTGGACTGACCTGCCTCTGGGGCTCCTGCGCTTTTTGGGGTTTTTTTTTTTTTGGCCACGCTGAGCAGCATGTGGGATCTTAGCTCCCCGACCAGGGATCGAACCTGCGCCCCTGCGGTGGAAGTGCGGAGTCTTAGCCGCTGGACCGCCAGGGAAGTCCCGCTCCTGCGTTTCTGAGCAGACGGTGCTTGACGGCTCTCGAGGGCACTGGACAGGTGTGAAACCAGCTCCAGACTTTGGCCCAAGGATGGTTCTGGCTTTTCTGCACAGAGGAGAGGAGGGAAGGTACCCTCAGGGCGGAGACGTCCGGTTGGTTCAAGGTCAACCGCGTGGCCAGTGCTCAGAATCCCGCGGGGTCCCTTCTTTATCCCCACGGTGGTCTCCCAGCACTTCCCAGGAACCTTTGTGATTATCCTTGCTGAAGATTAATTATGGGGTCTGCTATGGACTGGATGTGTCCCCCCAGATTCAAACGTGGAAGCCCTAACTCCCAAGGTGATGGCATTGGGAGGTGGGGCCTCTGGAGGTGACTAGGTTAGAGGAGGCTGGGAGGGTGGGTCCCAGGATGGGATCGGTGCCCTGACAGGAGGGGACCGGCGTGCTCCCTCCCTCTGCTGTGTGTCTGCAGGCCGGGACGTGGCCTCACGGGAAACTGAACTGGCTGCCACCCTGATCTGGGACTTCCAGCCTCCAGGACTGTGAGAAATGAAGTCCTGTTGTCTAAGGTCCCAGCCCGTGGCACTTTGTCGTGGCAGCCAGAGCAGCTGAGACTGGATCTGTGATGGTCAATTTTATGTGTCCACTTGGCCAGGCTACGGTCCCGGTTGTTTAGTCAAACACCAGTCAGGATGTCCCTGTGAGAGCAATGTTTACATCAGCAGCCTTTGAGTAAAGCAGATTGCCCTCCACTCTGGGTGGCCCACATCCAAGCAGCTGAAGCCCTTCAAAGAAATAAAAGAAAACAGAGTAACTTCCCCGGAGGAAGATGGAGTTCTGCCTCCAGACGGTCCTTGGACTCGAGCTGCAATTTCAACTCTTCCCTGGGTCTCCAGCCTGCCAGCCCGCTCTGCAAAATTCAGACTTACCAGCCCTACAATCGCAGGAGCCAGTTCCTTAAAATGACTCTGTGTGTGTGTGTGTGTGTGTGTGTGTGTGTGTGTACACACAATATACATATAAGACCTGTATCTATGTAAACCTCTATACACGTCTCTATCTATACATCCTCTTGGTTCTGTTTCTCTGGAGAGCCCTGACTAGCGCAGGGTCTGCCATGGTCACCCTGCTGTTCCTGGCTTCTTGGTCATTCAGTCACTTTCAACGCCTCCGCAGAGGGCTGAAGGGTTGCCAGCCTCCAGTCACGCCATCACGTGGCTCGCCGAGAGCATCGCCCACCTGGAGGACGCCCCCGATGGCAGGGACGCCATTTCCATCAAATAAAGGCTAAAATATCCAACGAGAATGGTACCTCTTGCTGCTCTGGGGTTCATTTCTGGGATTGCTGGAAAGGCCAAGCTTCCCCCCACATGTGATTTTTCAGGTGGTCGGTTGGCTCCCTCTGTCTATACCTAGAAACACGGACACACACTGAACGCCCAGCTGGGTTTCCACCGACAGTTAAGGATGAGGCAGGACCATAAGGAAAAGAAAATCAGGTAACCAACATAACGACCAAGTTGGGAACATGTTTGGAGAAAATAAAAATTCAGACTGGATTTTGTTTCTTCTCAGCTTTTAACCGCCACTTCCCTCCCCCATCACCATGAGGGAGGGGGCATAATTATTAAATTCTGTTGGGTCTGGGAACCGCCCCCAGCACAATGCAGGCCACAAGGCCTGCCTGGAGGAGGGGGCTGCCCGCTCAGCCCAGGGACATTCTCTCTCCATCCTGTCCCACTGCCCAGCCTGGGGTTCTGGCTCGAGCTGCCCTCTCAGCTCCAGGAGCCCTTTTCTGCCGCCTGGTGGCCCGTAGGGTTCTGGATGTTTCTGCCTGATGCCCTTGGCAGGGTTGCAGTGGGCACGGGGGCCCCGGAGGAGGGAAGGGGGTCACTTCATCACCGCGACAAGAGGCCTGTTGCTCCTGCCGGACCGGCCAGGGCGACAGGGTGACCGTCTGCCCCTGGCCCAGTGCCCGGCCTCCCGAGGATTCAGTTTGGCTCCAGCTGGGCAGCAGCTCCTGGGCTGCCGGCCACGGGAGCGCCACTCACACTCCATCATCGAAGGATGACAGCGGGAACGGTGGGAGTTCATTACAGGGACCATGAATTGTTGGAGGTAATTTAGATTACAATTTAAAGTTTAATTTAAAAATCTATCAACAAATGTGAAAGTACTGGAGGAACATTTTAAAATGCACTTTAATCTCAGCAGCACAAATAGCTTTTCGGGGCTCTAAACATCATCACCTGGAAAAACAGTAAAACTTTACTGCATCTTTAATTAAATTACAAACACAAAGGATAATTAACTTTTTTATTTTTATTTTACTCGTGCCATTGTTTCTCCTCGGAGTCAATATCTTGCGGCTGCAGGAACGGCTGTTAGGAGGAAGTTTACAGCCGAGGCCCTGACGCGTGTCTTGTCTGAGGCATGGACGTCCGGGCAGCTGAGACCTGGGCGCCCGGGTCCGGCCGCGGGCGGGCGCGGGGTCGTCCCCCAGGTCGGCCTCCGCTCTGCCCCCAGGCGCAGCGCCCCCTCCCTGCAGGCCCGGCTGGTGCCCCCAGCCGGGTGGGTGTGGGGCCGCGCGTGGTTCCTCCGTGCCAGGCCTGCTCTGGGCGTTCTGACCGTTAGCTCGCTCAGTCCTCCCAGCGGCCCTTAGGCGGGGAAACTGAGGCACCGGCATGTGGGGACCCTGCCGCGGTGACGCAGCAGATAAGTCGCCGTAAACGGGAGCTTCAGTCCTCTGGTGGCAGCACCCACCCGTGACCCCGGCTTTGGGCACAGGGGTTGGGGGTGCCGAGGCTGGGCGGCTTGGCGCCTAAGGGGGGCCGTGCTGGTCTCCCGGCCGGGGGTGTGTCCTGGGGGCCCTGAGCCGCTGGGGTGGGGAGGGGCTGCGAGGGGCTCCGGCGCGGTGCCCTGGTGCAAGGCCCGGCTGGCCACCTGGGGGCCCCCTGGAGACGCGCTGGGCGGGTTCCTGGTGGAGGGAGGGTTTGCGAGGTCCCGGGATGGGGCGGGGAGAGCTGTAGTGGGCAAGGCGCGCCGGGCCGGCAGGGGGCGCCCGGGGCTCGGGGTCGGAACCCGAACCCCAGGGAACTTCATGGGGGCAGCACCCCCTGGGCTGGGAGGGACTGTGAGGGGTGCCCCTCGAGTGGGTGGGAGGCGGCCTTGTGGGGGGTTCACGGGGGATTCGCTCTCTCTGCGCCTGCGGGTGCGTGGGGGGACAGGAGGGCTGGACCACGCCCCTCCTCCCCTCCCCTCCCCCCACTCCCTCCGTAGCTTCCTTCCTTCCTTCCTGGGGGGGAGGGGCGTGTGGTTTAGGCACCTTCCTTTCCTGTCCTGCCCGCGGGAGTTCGGGTTGGGGGGTGGAGGGGTGATGGGGGTGGGCTGGGGGGTTGGGTGTGGGGAGGTCGGTGGAGGGGGGGAGGGGGGTGGGGGGGTGGAGGGGGGAGGGGGGTGGGGGGGTGGAGGGGGGTGGGTGTGGGGGGGTGGAGGGGGTGGGTGTGGGGGGGTGGGGGGTGTGGGGGTGGGGGGAGCGCTCACCTGGGGTGCAGAGCACACGGGCAGGCTGGTGGCTGTGGTTGTTCTTGAGCCAGTGAAGCTGGGAAATGGCCCCCAGCAGCGCCCCTCTCTCCCCAGGGTCTTCCCAGAGAGCCAGCCCCAGGCCTGGTCGTGCGGTGGGGGCATCACCCTGAGGGTCCCCCCACCTCCTGCCCCCCGACAGGCCCTGCGGGGCTTCCAGGCTACACCCATGCTCACACCCACTCTCACGCACACGTGGACACCCCTCTCACCTGCTGACACTTGGGCACACGCACACCGGTGTCCGCCTACTCCCCGCGGTCCGCTCCTGCCCCCCACGGCCGCACACTCACACCGTCACCACGACCCCCGACTCACGGTCACAGTCTCCGGCTGCGGTGGGAGGGGCACCTGGAGGGGGTGTGGAGGTCGGTCCTGCTGCCCTGTGTCTGGGCGCATCCCCGGCCTCCGCCTGCCCGGCTGGCAGGGCCCAGCCCCTGGTGTGCAGAGGCCCCGGGGGGGGGGGGGCTCCTGCGGACAGCGGTATTCAGCTTAGTGTTGTGGGTGCTTAATTATTGGCTAATCTAGCAATTTACCACGCTTCATTTAATTCTAATTAGGAGAATTAATGGGCAGGCAATGAGGATTCCAACAGAGTGGCACAGAACAAGACCCAGCCGGGACAGTCCAGCTGTGGGGCTGGTCCTAGGGGAGTCCGGGCTAGGAGGGGCGGACCTCTGGAGACAGCCGAAGGTCATGGTGGGGGGCTACAGGGGCTGGGCTGGAATCATTCAGCGGCCTCCAGGCCGCAGGGGCTCCAAGGGCAGAGGGGACCTTGGACAGCCTGGTCGGACCCCGTGGGCTGCGCCCCCGGCCCCCCCCAGGCCCCCGCTGCCTCCCAGGCCTGGCGGCACCCGCCTGTGTGTCGGCTCATCAGGCCGGCTCCCTGACAAGGCCCGACATTGGACAAGACTGTTCCTCTAATTAAGGTGCTAATTGAATTAAATGGCTGCGGTAATGAGCAGATGAGGAGCATAAAAAGTAAAGAGTCCGATAGGCCAATTAACAAGCGCGCAGAGCATAATTATAACGTCGGGAATCGCGTGCCCGCCCCCAGCATTGTTAATTGTTGCTGGGGGATTTATGGTAATTGGCCCTACAACAGGCAGCAGCCCAACCTGCCCAGCGCCGGTAATTAAAAAAATGATATTCTACACACACGCCCGATGGGCTAATTAGGCCTTGATTTACATAAAGGCCCTGCCTGGAGGCCTGCCCACCTCCCTGCTCGGGGCCTCTCGCGGGCAGGGCGGCAGTCCCTGCAGGCCTCGTGGTGGCACAGAGCCGGGCTGGACGCCAGGCCGTCCAGGTCTCCTGCAGGGGGCTGGGGCCTCCGAGGCCACCCCTGAGCCGGAGGGCACTGCACAGAGGGCCTATGCTCTGAACTGAGCCCGTGGGGCCAGCAGCTGTCCTGGTCCCAGGTTGGCCTGCTGACGAGCTCTCCCTGCTCCGCGCCGGCGTCCCCTCCCCACTCCCACTCCTGCCACCACTGCCGGGGGATCACGGCAGCTTCCAGTCCAGCCCTCAGTCACCCCCAGCCTGGGTGTGCCGCCCTCCCGGGGTTCGTGGCCGCGCCGAGGGCCAGCCCTCCCTTCCTCTCTCCCTGCACCTGTGCACGGCTGTCCTTGCTGTGTCACCAGCAAGTGTGCAGCCCACTGCGCTGGGAGGCGGGCTTAGGACACGGGACACATGGCGGGTCACGCTGACCTGGGCCCCAGCCCTTGAGTTGGGTTGCGCCTTCTGCTCCTTGATGCCCCCTCTGAGGGAGCCCCAGCCCCACCCTCTGGGGTAGGATGTGCCCCCCACCCCCCATCAGTCAGAGAGGACCAGCGGGGACAGGAAGACAGACAGGCTGCAGGGAGGCGCCCAGACAGAGGGGCAGGCAGGCACGTGCCCTCTGGGCGGGGCGGGGTGCGCTCGCAAGGCAGAGGGGAAGCCAGGACAGGCTCTGCCAACCAGTCCTGCCCCCCCACAGTGAGGCCACCGGGCACCCCACTTTAGAGGTGGGAAGTGGAGTTCAGAGATGCTGCCCAGGGCCCTTCGTGCTGCCCCAACCTGTCCTCCCTGGAGCTGTACCCGGGGGCCAGCACAGTTCCGGGCATCTCCCCAAACCGGAACCCCACACGCCCCCCTCCCCGCACCCCGCACAGGCAGCATCCCGGCTGCCGCTGCGCCCCCCCCCCGCCCCGCCCCCAACGACTCCTCAGGCAGATTTACCGTGACGTTCACACTCTGAACAGAAAACTCTGCCTCATTTACAAATGTAATTTCAATTGAGGGTAGTTTTCCAATCTCCTTTCATTTGAGTCCCAATTGAGCCCCTTCTCGCGGAGCTGATCGCATGATTAGACAGCGCTCACGCCACAGCAGATTGGTCAAGCGCGGCCCCGTAAATTGGGAAAGATGTTTTATCAGGACACGTCACCGCTGCCGCTGGCAGCTGTGGGGTGCTCCGGGCTGTCCCCTCAAATCACGGTTATGGAATAATTTAGCCCTCGATTCTCTGTGATTACTGCCGCCACCGATCATGCTGTCACATTCCGAGTGAGCACTTCATCCTGCGTTTATTCATGCCAGATCTGTTTTGCTTTCGTAATGAGCACATATTACCCCAGCACAAAGAGGGTGAAGACGTCCGCGGTGATAGATAGGCACAAGATTAAATGGGATCTTTACGACTTCTGCAGCCATCAGTTCTGACTGTGTGATGAGAAGAGTCGACTTGGGTCCTGATTTGCTCTTTATTGGAGCCAATATTAGCAAGCGCTCACCGGTGCACGGGCCGATCAAACCCGTTTAAGGTGGACTCTCAGATGCGGGAGGGGCGGCAACCCAGGGCGATGCTGCTGCTGCCGGCCAGCAGGGAGGCTGAGCCCAGCCTCCAGGGGCTCAACCCACAGAGGGCGACCCCACCCCTTGGGGCAGCTGCAGGTGGGCCGGTCCCTTCAGCCTGGGGTTGCAGGTGGCCAGCTGCACTCCCACCGCCCACAGGGCAGTCTCTCTCTCCCAGCCCACCCTCGGGGCGCAGCTCCCACTAATGCAACCTGGCTGGATGGGAGATTGTTCATGTAGGGCCTAAGGGTGCCAAGCCACTTCCTGGGTGGGGATGGGAGACTGACCCCCGCATCAGACCCACCTCCTATCCACTTGGGGGAGACACTGTCTGGGCCCCCAGGCTCCCCACAAGCTGCTCCCACAGCTGCCCTTGGGACACCCACCCGCTGGACATGGCTTGTCCCATCCCTCCTTGGCTGCCGCAGAGGGTGAGGCCCCCCAGTGACACTGTCACTGGCCCGGACACAGCCCAGGAGCCCATGCGGCACCCATGTCCTGTCTTTATCCCGAGGGGGAGGCCAGCTCAGCCAGGTGACCACTGTATCCTTGCCCCCCGCAGGGCCGGGGGGGCAGTGCCTGCTCCTCCTACGGGGTATACGGGGCCCCTTTACCGTGTGGGGTGACCGTTCTTACTCGTGATTAGAAAAACAGAATCACAGTCTGAGGCCATCGTTTCAGAGCCTCCCACGGACACCTTTGTGGGAGGCCAGCCTGGAATCTGTCCGTATTTGTCCAATCACATGTTTTTAACCTTTCCCGTCACACCTGTTGAGGCTGCGGGAGGAAAGGGAGGATGGCATCTCCTTGTGGCCAAAGGGCCACGTGGCCCAAGCTTGCGGGCATCCACTTCCCGGGCCACGAGCTGGGTCATGTGGTCCCACCCAGCTGCTCTGAGCCTCTGCTGTCCTGACCGCCATCTGTCCACTCGGCCCATCCACGGTCCCCCCAACTTACCGCCCCCCGGCCTCTGCCCGCAGGGCTGTCACGAGACGGAGGCAGCTTTGCACAGGGCCAGCACACTCGCACACGCCCTGAGTAACAATAATGTCCTTGCTGTTGTTGCCCTTGGTGGCCCTGAGCCTGGTGCGGGGGCCAGCGTGCCCGCGACAGTCCTGGCCACTCCGCGAGGGCGGACACCAGCAAGAGAGCAGACGGGCCTGCGGTGGGTGACCGGGGCAGGACCCGGGAGCAGGAGTGGGGTCCGGAGGGGCCGGGCGCGGAGGGCGATGGGTTCAGGGGAGATAGCGCCAAGGTCTCAGGGCCGCGAGGCGTGCGTGGGGCCCTGGTGGGCTCCCTCTGAAATCTACTAGACCCACCCCCGGGCAGGAGGAGCTTAACCCCCATGAATGGGGGCGCGCGCGGTGACCTATCCAGGCTCAGGGCCGGGAGGGCAGAGGGGACGCTGCCCCATGGCGGGACCCAGCAGAGCCTCTGCCCCTGGGAGGAGTGACAAGAGGGCACGTCACCTCCTGGTCTTCTCGGCCAGCCCGGACCAGGCGTCCTGCAGGACACCGGGCCAGTCCTCAAGGTGTCAAGGCCTGAAACACAAGGAGAGACAGGGGCCCGGGAGGCGGCGCGGGGTGCAGGAGCGGGCTCTGGACCAGAAAAGCGACATCCGTAGGGACGTGCGAAATCCGAATCGAGTCTGGGCTTAGTTGAGGGTGACGTGATGATGTTGGGTCCTCAGTTGTGACAAATGTACCCTGTAACGAAGGTGAAAGGTGAGGGGATACCAGGTGAGGCGTATGGGAAATTTCTGTACTATCTGCGACTTTAAATCTAAAATTGTTCCAAAATAAAGCTTAAAAAAATCCCTCTGGCTCCAGTGTGGAGTGGCTGCTGGGGAGGAGGGGAGGGGGAGGGGAGGGGGAGGGGAGGGGGAGGGGAGGGGGAGGGGAGGGGGAGGGGAGGGGGAGGGGAGGGGGAGGGGAGGGGGAGGGGGAGGGGAGGGAGGAGGGGGAGGGGAGGGGGCCTCACGGGGGTGGGGGTGGGTTCGGTGTATGTGTGTGTCAGAGGCGGGCCCTCCAGCTCGTGGGGTTTTGTGTGTGTGTGTGTTTGTGTGTGTGTGTGTGTGTGTGTGTGTGTGTCTGTGCGTGCTTGAGAGAGTCACCAGTGTGCCCTGATCCTGCACCTGTGAGGAGCCCTCTCGGGTCCACCAACTGTCACCTCCCGTCCCGCCACCTGCCCTGCAAGGCCTGGCGAGGCTCTTGCAGGGATGGGGCTTGGGGCTCCCATGAGTGAGTGGGGCTGGGGACCCCCTACCTTGAATCTCACCCTCCTGCACTCTTCAAGCGCCTCAGGTAGGTCTCTCCCCACAGCCAGGCTGAGCTGCAGTCATGGGTGTCTGGGCTGTGGAGGTGGCTGGGGTGGGGGGTCGGGCTCCTGTGGCGCCCTCACGCCTCTCCCTATCTGGGCTCCCTAAGGCCCCTGCCTAGAGCTCTGCAGTCCCCTCCTGCGACTCCCCCACCCATCGCCCTTAATAGAAACCCATAAATATCTCTACCTGCTAATTTAAAAAGGCACCGGGGCTGTTCGTGAGCACCCCAAGAATGACATTTACGAGCCTGAGAGCAAGTGATTATTGACAGCAGACAATGGGGTGGCACGTCTGCACGGGGAGCGGCTGGAGGGCTCCCGGGTGATAGGGAAGAGGTTTTCCTTTTCTCATGCTAATTTAGACACCACTCTCTCCGCGAGAGCAGGGACAGTGTTCACTTTTTCATCTTAAATGTCACTGTGGTGCTGGGCGCTCCCGGAGGGGAGGGGCCAGGACAGGTGCCTGCCCTTCGCTAGAGGGATGGGGTGGGGGGCTCGGGGTGCGGGGGACTCAAGCACGTGGGGAGCCCCTGACCCTACAGCCCAGGGCAGGGGCTGGTGAAAGCGCTGGCCTCCGTGGGCTGGGGGCTCCTGAGAGAATGGAGATGGAGAGCTGGGCTGGACGGACACCTCCTCTGGCCGCTTTATGGAGCCTGTCCTCACATGCCCGACCCCAAGGACAGCTTGGAGTGATGTGGGAGCAGGTCCACTGAGGCAGTGGACGACGGAGCGGCCCCCCTCCTCTGGTCCCAGTTGGCAACAGGCGTGGGAAGGTGCGGCACAAGGGATTCTCTGGGGACAGCCTGGAGGTAGCGGGATCAGGTTCCTGCAGACGAGGTCACAGGAGGGCCCCAGCGAGGCTCACCCTCGGCCTCCCCTCCCCTCCTGCATTCATACAGGCAGGACCACGAGGCCGCTGGGCCGGATTCTGCGAGACCCTCCGTGAGGACCCTCGCCCTCCCCCGACCTGTCCCCGACGTCAGGCTGCGCTCAGGCTGGGGGCACCGGCGGCGTTCGAGCAGCCCTCCTGCCCCCAAACCCCGCTCCGCTTCTGGTCCCAGCGGCCTCTCCGAGGGGCCGCCCCCTTCCCTCGGCCGCGCCCACCCCGCCCCCCAGCCTCTGCGCAGGCTGCCCCTCCCCCGTCTGGAGCGCCCTCCCCGCTCGGAGCGTCTGCCCCCGGCCCGTGGCCGCGCGGCCCCATCTCAAGATCTCACGCTGCGGGATCTCACGCCCGGTCAGCTTGCGCGGTTAGCTCTGCCCGCCCTCCAAGCCCTCCCCGCGAGGGAGGGGTCGGCGTTGCTCCCGTCTGGGCCCAGGGACCCGCGGGCAGGACGGCTGACTGCAGGGGAGGGGAGCCCTGCTGCCCGCGCGGGGGTGGGGGGCGCGGCCCCCGCCGGCACTCAGCCCACTCGGCCGTCACCGACCTGGCTGTGACCGGGGCCCTCACGGCGTGGCGCGCGACCCACCCGGGCAGGCCCGCTGTCCTCCAGCCGAAGAGGCGCTGCCCGGGCTCACCGTGTTTGCTGAGTGACTGCGGTGCACCCTGCCGCGTGTGAGGGCCCGCGCAGGGGCCCCCTGCAGGGGCCATGGGGTCAGCTCTCTCCTACTGAGCGCCCGCCAAATACGGGCCGGGCTCGTGTCCCTCGGCAGGTCCCACAGACGCCCGGGGGGAGCGGGGTGCACGCAGGAGTTCCCACCGCAGCGAGCCCCGGAGCGCAGCGTGGCCTCTGCCCTCACTGTGCGGGACAGGGCCACGGGCGGCAGTCCAGCTCAGGGGAGGCCTCTGGGGACGGGGCCAGCGTGGTTTTCTCTGGGTCCTGAGCCCTCCCTTCCCTATGGAGTGCTTCCTGTGTGTTTCTGCCCCATCTCAAGACCCAAAAGTCTCCCCAGGAAGTGCACTGTTAGGCGTTGCCCACCCCCCAAAGCTGGGGGAGTCTGGGGGCCCTGAGGGGTGGCTCCCCTCCAGGCTGTACTGGCTTCCCTCCCACCTGGGCCCACCTGTTGCCCTTCCCTTCCCACCAGGGCACAGAGGGGCCCCCTGAATGGTGATGAGTACCCGCTCCCCTGGGGAGGAGGAGGGACTGTCCCCCTCAGCGCGGCTGCACAGTGGCTGGGGTGGGTTCTGCCATCCGGACCCCGGGCCCAGCCCCCCTCTATCCTGTGTTTCCGGGGGGCTGTGTGAGCTGCAAGACCTTTCACGTTGTCTGGGGTCATACAGGCCATGGGTTCAAAGCTTTCTCCGCAGGAATGCCGGTGGTTCGGGCTCCTCGGTGGGGCCGCCCGGGGAAGGGGCCCATTAATGACCCCACCCGAAGCTCCTCTGAGCACCTGGGTGGGGGTGTGTGTGTGGACAGGCTCTGCAGGGCCTGAGTGGAGACCCTGGTCCAGACCACACCCTCTTTCTGCAGCCGAGGCCTGAGGGGCAGATTGGCCTTGAACGCAACTGTGGCCTGAGGCCCACGGGCGCTGCGGCTGCAGCCGTGGAACCGGCGTTCCCATTTCTCATGCCCGTCGGAGCTCGGGGCTCCGGGAGCAGAGGAGAGGGTAGACAGCACTGGCAGGCAGCCAGAAAATTGAAGGACACGCCTGGGGCTCCCCTGTGAAGTGCAGGGCCCCTCACTCTCTTTCCGCCCATTTCCTCTCAAACAACTTCCCGGGAAATGGACGGTGGGTGGGTCGGCAGCAGGATGACGGATGGCCACGGCAGACGCAGGCTCCTTGTGCTGGAGGTGCCGGGGCGGGGGGAGCGCCCTGGGCTCTGGAGGAGCAGGCGTGGGGTGTGGCGAGGAGGGTGGGGTGTCCGGGGGTTCCTCGGGCAGAGGTGGAGCGGAGGAGGGGTCCACAGAATGGGCAGTGCAGCCCTGGGTGTGGGCCATGGGTGCCAGGGCCCGGGGGAGGGTGCTGTGGAACAGACCTAGGCCCAGGGCACCCAGGACGTGGAGAGCCAGAGGGGTGTGGTGGACCCCAGGACGCTGGTGGCCAGCGTGGGCACAAGGGGGAGGGGTACAGAGCCCGCCTGGCTGGCATCCTGCGCCCCCACGCCAGCTGGAGGCCCCGGGGCTGGTGCTGCGACCTCAGTCTGTGCCTCGGTTTCCTCATCTGTAAGTGGGCTGTGCCGGCCCTGTCCCCGGGGCTCCCTGAGCAGTGCCTGGCGCAGACGGGCCCCACGGGGCTGCAGCCCCGCCACTCACCGGCTGCCCTGGCGGAAGGCTGCCCTGGTGGAAGGCTGCCCTGGCGGAAGGGTGGGGGCCAGCCCCGGCTTCCACCTTAAGGTGTGAATAGCCAAGCCCTCCCCCGCCCCGCGCCCTGGTGACAAATACTAATGTCTAAATCAGCAGCCCGCCCAGCTGGCCTGCACGGCTCCTGTTCTTTGCTGAAATGTCACCTGCTCCTGTCTAACGGTTTGCATAATGCAAAGCTTCTCACTCGTAAAATACAGATTAAGGGGGGAGGGAGTCATTCTGGGACCAGGGAGCCGTTTCAAGGGAAATGGGAGGGAGGCCGGGAGGCCCGCACTTAACCCCACCCCTGCCAGCTGGGACTCTGCCTGCACCATCACAGTGCCCCTGGTCCCGCCTCGCCTGGCCCGGGCACCCTGTGGCCACCGGGCTCTGCCCCTGACCCCAGGAGAGCCGAGCGGGTGAGGACACTGTGCCCCGCGCCGGCCCAGGCTGAAGGCCGCGTGCCACCCAGCCCTCCTCACGGCCTGCTGGGGAGGGTGTCTTCCGCTCTGCCAGGAGCCTGTGGCTGCGGGGGGATGCGTGCACCCGCATGTGGAGGAAGGGGCGGGAGGGGGCCGAGGGGCCCGGGCCTGGGGCTGCTCGGGCAGAGGCTCTGTGGAAGCGGTGACCACCTGCGCTCAGGTCCTCAGACATTTCAAAGGCGCGCCTGGGGCCTGGGGAGGGGCCGGGCCGCCCTGTCATGGGGGCTCCTCCAGCCCCCAAGTCGGCTCGGTCTGTGGTGTCAGCCGAGTTGGAGCAAGTGCCCCCGGGCCCCGCTGCCGCCTGGGCGGTGGGCTCGCTCCGCAGCTCGCCCAGCAGCTCGCTCAGCCTGGGCGCGGGGGGTGAGGGCGCACAGCCAGGGCCTGGGCCGGCTGCCAGACGGGACGCCCGCTTGTCCCTCCCAGGAGAAGAGTGACAGCTGAGGCCTGGCTCAGAAGGCTTCTGAAGAGGGGCCAGCTGGGTTGGGGGGGCTGGCTCAGGCCTCACAGCCAGGAGGGGGCAGCGACCCCTCACCCCACCCGCCACATCGTGCAGCCGCTTCCCCGAGCGTCCACCACCAAGGAGGAGGTCAAGGTCAGCCTCCCCGCCCGCCACCAGCCCCGGCCCCGGGACACCGCCCCCATCCAGAACCCCTCTCTGCAGGGGAAGGAGCCCCACACGCTGGCTGGCCCGTCCCGGGATGGGGGTACTGTGAAGCCAAAGACGGGGGGTCAGAGTGAAGGCGGGGCAGCGGGGGCACAAAGAACGGGGTCTTTGAACGGGGAGAGAGCAGAAGCGGAAGCGGAAGCTGCCTACTGAGTCTGGACCACGTGTGGACAGGCACGGGGGTGCTTGGCCGAAGGCACCCTTGGCGAGCCCACTGCTCGGGGAGGTTACCCTGACTTCACATCACAAGGGAGGGGCTGACTTAACGGGCCTTCCCTTGGCCCAGCAGGGAGGACCAAAGCCCTAGTGCCTCTTCCCCAGCCTGGGGCGCCACAGGGAGCCTCGCCACTCTGCGCTGAGCTTCCCAACCTCGGGCAGCTGGACTTACCTGCTCATCCGCCCTCCCACCCACTGACTCACCAATCCTGCCTCTCACTTCTAATCCAGGGGAGTAACTGAGCTGGGCAGCCTCACCTTGGTGCCCCCCTCACCACTGCCATCACCATCACCACCGTCACTGTAACCACTGCCATCACTGCCATCAGCTCCATTATCACCACCATCATCACCACCATCACCGTCACCATCACCACCGTCACCATCACCACCATCACCACCGTCACTGTCACCACTGCCATCACTACCATCACCACCATCAAGTCACCATCACCACGTCACCATCACCACCGTCACCATCACCACTGCCATCAGCTCCATTATCACCACCACCATCAAGTCACCATCACCCTCACCACCACCATCACCACCGTCACCATCACCACTGCCATCACTGCCATCAGCTCCATTATCACCACCATCATCATCATCACCATCACCACCGTCACTGTAACCACTGCCATCACTACCATCAGCTCCATTATCACCACCATCATCATCACCATCACCACCGTCACCGTCACCACTGCCATCACTGCCATCACCACCATCATCAAGCCACCATCACCATCAGCACCGTCACCATGAGCACCGGCAGCGCTAACACTGAGCTTCGCTCTGCTGTGCGTGGCGCTTGGTGCTACTTTTCTATCATCTTATGGAATCCTCACGGCCAGAGTTTTGTGTTTTCACCGCCCTCTTTCTACAGTCAGGAAACCAAGGCAAAAAGGGTTTGCTGGGGGCTTCCCTGGTGGCGCAGTGGTGGAGAGTCCGCCTGCCGATGCAGGGGACGTGGGTTCGTGCCCCGGTCCAGGAAGATCCCACATGCCGCGGAGCGGCTGGGCCCGTGAGCCATGGCCGCTGAGCCTGCGTGTCCAGAGCCTGAGCTCCGCAACGGCAGAGGCCACAACAGTGAGAGGCGCGCGTACCGCAAAAAAAAAAAAAAAAAAAAGGCTTTGCTGGGCTTTGGCCCTGACATCTCCCTGTGTGGAAAAGAAGGCGCTTACATGAAATTTGGGAGCTGAGCCGCTGAAGTGAGCTCACTCTGATCCTCTAGTCAAACCGTCCCTACCCCTGCCCCTTGCCTGGGGATGGATCAGATAGACTCAGTGCGCCCAGCGCCAGTGGGGGAACCATCTTCTCTCAACCTCTGGGGGACATTCAAGGTGCCACCCTGTCTCCAGCTGGCCACATGACAGGCTGCACCTGCATCTGCTGCCCAGACCAGGGTTTGCCTTCGTAGATGCCCCTCCTCCGCAGATGCCCCTCCTCCGCAGATGCCCCTCCTCCGCAGCTGCCCCTCCTCCGCAGCTGCCCCTCCTCTGCAGGAACTCCTCCTCTGCAGCTACTTTTTCTCTGTAGGTGCCCCTCTCTGCAGGTGAGCCTCCTTTTCTCTCCCACCCTGGGGACGGAGGGGTCATTTTTCTGCATCTGAAGTCCTTCCCAGCACTGTGGGACTGAGGCTCCCAGTTGCCCCCGGTGCACTCCCCCGTGATGAGCTGATGGGTGCTGGTGCAGATGGTTCGGCTCGCGCTTCTCTGGGTGCAGACATCTCAGCTCTGCTTTCCCCACCTAATCCTCCCATGGGTAACACACAGGGCTTCCGACCCCTGGGGGGTACTCTGGGGCCAAAATCTAGCCCTGCCCAGGCCTGCGGACAATCCTGTGGTGGTCTCGGCCATCACAGTGGACACCCAGCACAGTATTCCCACGCCGGGATTTTGGTCAATGTCCGGCCAACGGGTCATTAGGTGAGTCACAGCTAATCTAGTGACTGGGCGCTGACGGGTGGCCGAGAGACCATTTGGGCTCCCTGGAGGGCCTCCAGCCCACAACGCCAGGAGCCCAGGTCCGGGGCTGGGACCCGCACTCCCACAGAGGCATCTGTCCCCTCCTCTCCTGAAACCGATGAGAGTGTGTGGGAGCCTCACCTGAGTGGCCATGGTCCCAACTGATGTCAATACAGCTGTTTCTGAGCAACTGAGCAGTGAGCTGCCAGCTCTCAGAGACCCCAAGGGACAGGACTTCCAGCTGCCCACCCTTGCCTGGGGCCGCGCAGTCAGGGAGGAAAGGATGTTCTGAGGGGTCCAACCTGCACCTGGGCAGACACGGGGGCCCAGAGCACAGCCAAGGATGGCTCCCGTGAGGGACCTGGCAAGTGAGGCCTCGAGCAGGGCCTGGCCCCTCACCTGGCCCTGACTCTGGCCCAGCTGGTGGTGGGGAGGGGCCGTGACTGCGGGAGGGTGTTGAGCGGGGGCCCAGGAGGGGTCTCCATCTGCAGGGAGGCTGGCTGGCTGAGGGGCTGAGGGGCAGGGGGAGAGCCTCTGAGGGGCCCAGGTCCAGCCCTGCTGGCTGCATCTCAGGCTCTGTATGTCCCATCCTGCCCTCTGGCCTTCCCAGGCCACTGACCCCACAGGGTCCCCCTCTTGGTTCCATCATCACCTCCCCCACCAGCATCCCATCAGCACAGATGGGCTGGTCCTTCTCCGTCTTCAAAAGCCTTGCCTTGTCCCGCCTGCTGCCCATCCCTCCACCTCCCGCTCCTGCCCTCTGACCCCCTCCAGGCCCCTGAGGACCACGGTACTGTCCCTCCCTGGGAGCTGAATGAGTCTGGGGCTGTCTCCTGGGACCCCAACTCGATTCACCCCAAGTTCAGGGCCTGGGTGTGCCCAGGGCAGGAGAGCTGGGAACGGGCAGAGCTGGGGCAGAGGCTCCAAGGACTTGCGTGGCCTCCCCGCCACATCGCCACACGGCTTGGTCACAGTCTCAACGGCTCGCTCGCTGGGTGAGAGGCGAGGGGCGGGGCCAGCCCGGAGGGCGGCCGGGAGGAGGTGGCTGGACCTGGCGGTGCGCTGGACGGCGATTCCTCCTCGCAGCTGCTGATAAAGCCGGCTAATGGCATTTCTCTAATGAGAAAAGCCCGGCTGATTATGACAAATCGCCAGGAGCAGCGGGCTAAGCGGCGACACGCGCGCCACTAGCCGCCAGGAGGGGCCGCCCCACCCGCCCCAGCCTTGGCTTCCGGAGGTGGGGAGGGGGCGCCCAAAACCCCTCCCGGCCCGAGTGGGCTTGGGTGGGGGAAAGGTGGTGCGGGAGGGGCTGAGGGGAGGAGCGATGGGGCCCCGGAGGCGTGGGGGGGAGGGGCGCCCCCAGCTCCCCCGCCCCCAGCCCCCCAGCGCCAGGATCCTCACCCGGCGCCCCCCTCTGCTGCTCTACTTCCTTCTCGTGTAAGTGCGCGCGCGCGTCTGTCCCGGGGTGGGGTGCGGGGGGGGCACCGTGGGATGACTGCAGCCGCTGCCCGCGCCAGGCCCAGGGGCTTCCCGGGCTTTTCCAGGCTTTTCTAGGCAGAAGGAACAGCAGGGTGGCTGGGCTCAGCCTGAGGCAGGGCTGGGGGTGCAGAGCCAGGGGCAGAGAGTGAGGGCAGCCCAGGTCTGCAGGGAGGACAGACCTACAGTGTGGGGAGCCTGCAGGGCCATGCTTGGGGCGCGGGGGCAGTGGCGGGGGGCCAGGAGAGCTGGCTCTGTCCCTTGGCTTTCCTTGCCTCCCCCAGAGGGTGTCTGGCTGGGGAGACGCTCACAGTCCTGAGTCTGGGGCCCTGGCCTCCCTCATCTCTGCCGGGCGTCCCCTCCTCAGCCTGGGGGTGCGGTGGTGTCAGGGCAGGACATGCAGCAGCCAGCACGGCCATCCCTCTGCAGCTTTTCCTGTGAAACCTTCCAGCTGGAGCACTGCCTTCCGTCCGTCCATCCGTCCATCCGCCCCCCTGTATTGAGCCTCTACTGGGCACCGGACCCTTCCCGCCAGCTGCCCCCTCCCTCGGCCCTGTCCCTCCCTCCGGCGTCTCACCTGGTTTGCAGCCCCTCACAGTGTCCTGACCCTGGGCTGTTGGACCCAGGGACGCGCCTTGCTGTGTTCAGCAACAGCTCCGCCCCCCAACGCTCCCCTTCCAGACGCCCCTTGGTCCAGCTTCCAGAACCTTCTCTCATGGTTCCCTGCCTCCCTCTGGGCTTCTCTGGGCTCTGCCTGCCCCTGGGCGCTTTCCCAGGGCCGGACCCCACCCCACCTGAGCAGGCCAGGCTTTCCTGCAGCTCCGGCCTGTGGGCAGCAGGGATCTGGGGAGACATGAGGCGTTATTTAAAGGGGTGGGGGGTCCGGGGCAGCTCTTTGAGAGGCGTGGGGAGAGGTAAGAAGGCGTAATGGGATTTTCCATGTGGAACGACTGTCTTATCTGGGCCGAGCGTGTCATCCATTACTGCTAATTACGCCGGGCACGGCCGCGCCTCGAGCCCCAGCCGCTCGGCCGGGCGGGCGGCTCCGTCGTTGCCCTCTCTGGGGCCGCCCCTCTCGGCCAGGCGGGAAGGGCCCGGGGTCTCCCTATCGTCCCGGAGCAGCAGACAAATGTCGCGGGCGCCCTCGTGATAGATGAAGCGTGGAAATTAGTTCCAGAGTTGAGCTGATACCCGCAGAGCACGGCTACATTTGGTTCCGGCAGCCCTAACTGATGAGCTCATTAGGTCCATTATTAGAGAAATTGATTTCAAATACGCACTGCGAGCGGGGGCAGGAGGCGGGTGGGCGGGGGCAGGAGGGTAGAGGGAGTCGCCAAACACATAATGAGGCAAGTAATTTTATAGGTTTGTTTAATGAAAAGCCTCAACGGCGCACCCGTGGCCGTGTGGGTTTTAAACACTCATTTTATGTACTGATAAAGCTCTCGGTGGTGGGACCCGTTCCCAGCCAGGCCCACCGTCCTCCGCGGCCACCCCTAATTAATTAATTAACCCCAGTGAGGCAATCAATGAGTCAGTCACGCAGAATCGACACTCGGCTGCCCCGCTTGGGGAGGGGAGGCCCGGGGCGGGGCAGGGCTCAGCGTCCGACCTCGGGCAGCTCGGCCCCCAGCCCGGCCCGGCCCAGAGCCCTGACCCTGGGACAGACGTAGCCCGATGGCGGCTGGGAGGACCCTGAGGTCACCCCTGACTCGGTGACTACAGCACGGTCCCTCCAATCCGCGCCCCGAGGGCGGCCCGAGTGGCCGTAACCTGACTTGACTCCGTCCTCCAGGGGATGGGAGACCCTCAGGGTTCTGCCTGGTCCAGGCGGCTCATCCTGGGCTGTCCTCGGGATCCTGACTCCAGTCTCCACCCCTGCCTCTCCCCCAGACCCACATGCACACAAATGGATACAGACACAGGGACACATGCAGACACACAGACACGTGCGGACACACACGAGAGGCAATACTGACACGGTCACAAGGTTACACGGAATCCCACAGGCAGACCACAGACACACACGTGGCTACACAGATACGTACACGTACGGACAGAGAGATTGACGTGGACATACGCAGAATCCCACACTCAGATGCCCATGTAAACACACACGTGTGGACACACGTGCACACACGTGGATGCCCACCGACACACAGACAGGAGCACACTCATGACATTCCTTTCTGATGCACCCTTGGGCCTCTCCTGAGACCCTGCGCCACCTGTGACCATTTCTCTTGTCCCTTCAGCCGTCCCCTCCTAGGTTCAGACCACCCAGCTCCGTCCATGGGCCTCTGCTTGCCCTGATCCTGTCCCGTCTGACTCCCAGGCCACAGGTGCAGGCAACCGCGGTTAGTCCTCCAGCTGCCTGGTCCTGGGTCCCAGGCCGGTGGGCCCAGCGGCCCGTCCACGTCTCCACCTGGGTGTCCTGGGCTAAAACCGACTCCGCAGCCTAGCCCCAGCGCTGCCTCTCAGTCAGCCCATTGGCCGCCCGGCCTTCCAGGGCGCACCGTGTAGGGGCTGCCCTGGGCCAGCGCCTGTCCGCCTCCAAGGCTGCAGGAGCCCGTTCCCCAGCCCTCGGCCTCCCCACCTCCCGTCCTCCGTGGGGAGTAGAGCCGCACATGGCCTGGGCCCGGGGCCTCTCTGACCACAGTGTCCACGCTCAGTCCTCTCCAGCCATGCCGGTGCCTGCCGTGCCCCAGCACCTGCTCAAGGCCTCTGCTCCTGCTGTCCCCTGTGCCTGGGACCACACGCCCCTCCCTTCCTCCCCTTGTGTCATGGCAGCCCCTCCTCCACCCGCTTTCCTTTCTCGGGGGCTCACCTTTGCCCGGGGTTGGGTGAGCGTCTCGTGGTGTGTGTCCATCCCGCCAGCGTGTAGCCCCCCAAGGAGGGCACGTTTGTTGGTTTTCCTTTCTGTCGATTCAGCAGCATTCCCAGAATAGTGCCTGGGGGTCTGGGGGACTCAGCGAGGTCCAGCGAGTGAGCCGGGACGTGAGATTATTCAGTCTATACGGCGGGGCCTGCGGTGGGATCGACCCATCAGGGTCTACAACGTGGGTCAGGAAATACTGCCTGTGAGAGACAGCAACAAGTTAATGTTTGTTATGTCAATAAGATCATTAAAACAGGGACTTCCCTGGTGGTGCAGTGGTTAAGAATCCGCCTGCCAATGCAGGGGACATGGGTTCTAGCCCTGGTCCGGGAAGATCCCTCATGCCTCAGAGCAGCTAAGCCCATGCACCACAACTACTGAGCCTGCGCTCTAGAGCCTGCGAGCCACAGCTACTGAGCCCGTGAGCCACAACTACTGAAGCCTGCACGCCTAGAGCCCGTGCTCTGCAACAAGAGAAGCCACCACAATGAGAAGCCCGCGCACCGCAATGAAGAGTAGTCCCTGCTCCCCTCAACTAGAGAAAGCCCGTGTGCAGCAACGAGGACCCAACGCAGCCAAAAATAAAAATAAATTTAAAAAAAATTAAAAAAAGGATCATTAATATAGCTCCAAGCTGGTTTGGGAGCTGTTTTGGGAGGAGGGGCAGGGAGATGGAAGTGGGAGTTCTCAGCGTGGGAACAGGACACTGATGTGTGATGTTGAAAACGTGTAATTGAAGAAGAAACAGATCAGGCATGTTCTCAACGGAGGGACTGTGGCTGGGAGAAGTGGCCCCACGTGGTGGAAGACCTGAAGCCGGAGGTGGTAGGAAGCCACCCGCCCTGCGTCCCGAGGGCAAGGCAAGGGGGACGGGCTGGGCGGGGCGCCTGTCCTGCCCGGGGTTCTGCCCGCCCTGCCCACGAGCCTCGGCCGGGCGTCTCGGCGGCCAAACCCACATGGAGCCATGGCTGCCCGGAGCTGACAGCGAGTGGCGCATTCCTGGTGCTGGCCCCCGCGTCCCTCATCCCACGTTTGACTTCCACGTCACAAAACCTCATGTCACTGCCCAGTGGGAGGAACTTCCCCGCGTGTCCAAGTGGGGCGCCCGCCCCACCCCAGGCAGGATTAAAACCATGCAAATACTATTGTGGTAAAACAAGCCAGTTAAAGAAGACAGCATTGCTCCTGCTGGCCGTACGGTGGGTCCCTCTCAGGTCTGCAGCCTGTCGCTGAACCTCTGACTGCTGGTGGCCTCTGCAGGGACGTCGGGGCCCAACTGCAGGTGGCAGCCCCTCCCACCCCCCAGCTCTGAGCCCGGTGTGGGAGGTGGTGGTTGGGAGACTGGGCATCTTCAGGCCCTCAGAGCCCCTGGGGAAGAGCCCTTCCTGCCCCCTCTGCCCACCCCCACCCAGACCAGCGGATACGGAGCCACCGGAGCGGTCCTGCCCATCCAGCTGCCGGCCCTCCCGGAGGGACGCTGAGAGCTGGGGGCCCCAGACTGAGTGACTGTCCTCATCTCAGGCCTCCTGGCTTCGACAGTCTGATTGGAGAAAGACCATTAAACCTCCTCCTTTGTAAAACACACCCTCTGAGTTTCCCTTGGCTTTGTGGGTCCTCAGAGCCTGTTCATATCAGTTTGTGGGGTGCAAACATAGCCTGTAATTCCAGCGCTGGCCTGAGGCAGGGACAAGAATGACCAAAGGGGTGAAGGCTGCCCGGGGCCTCAGAGCCAGCCACTCGCAGGCGGCAGGCCTCCCCCTGAGTCCTCCAGTCCCGAGACCAGCGTGGAGACGAGACAGATGACAGAAAACGATTTACAATTTGGCCTGTTCTATTTCCAATTAGAGCACAGACACTAGTTAATACCCGGGGCTGGGAATCTCAGGCAGAGATAATGTGCAAATAGGTCCATAAAACTCCGCCAGGAACAAATCCTTTTGCACAAATTTGCAAACAGCACGGTTTTTGTAAATAACCATAATCTCTCTACCGGCCATGCTGCCGATTTTGCATTTTTTTCCTCCATGATACTTTAATGACGACCTAATTTACCTACTGTTGCCGGGCCTTAGGTGCAGCCAACGTGATCGTCCAATTTAGTCCAAAATCCATCCCGATGGCGTTAATTCACATCGACCAAGTGTTTACAAATTGAGCTCCTTCCCCTGTTATGCCTGACGGTGAACTCGCTAACAAGCGTGCCGTGCATGTGCAGCTGACTCAGCGCCAGGCCTGCCCACCCTGAGCCCCCTTGTCGGGGCTGCGTGGGATGGGGTGCCAGGCCAGGGAACGGCGGGGTGGTCTGGGGAGGGATGGAGAGGAGTATCCTGCTCTCGGGAGACAGCAGGGCCAGGCCGGGCCAACCGGACAGGAGTCTGATGGGTGAGGGGGAGGGAAAGAGGGGGAGGGAAAAAGGGGGAGGGAAAAGGGGGGAGGGAGATCACCGTCGCCATCCAGAAGGCTCAGCCTGCTCTTCTGTAAGGTGGGCCCTCCCCGCCCCCCCAGGCCCCCTGCTCCAGGGTCTTGGTGAGGATGAGAAGGCGTCGTCCCAGGGAGGTCACCCTCCCCACCGAGCTGCCCTCGTGCAAGGTTACCTTGTCTATTTATCTGTTTACTCCCTTGAGCCTGGTGCCCTTCTGCAACACCTTAGCACACACTGGCTGGGTGGCGTCTGCTTCTTCCACAGGCCAGCCCAGGGCTGGGCCAAGGCCAGCGTCGGTCAGCACTTGCTGAGTGCCGGGATGGCTTCCGTCTTACTCTCTTGTCGCCATTGACACCCTGTACCCAGGGAGGCGCTGGGAAACCGCTCATAGCCAGTGCCCTCGAGTGTCTCTTCCCATCTGATCTACACAAGCTCACCAAGTGGATGGAGGGGAGGGAGTGCTCGCGGGCGGACCGTCCCCAGAGCTGCTGCACAGCTGAGGACACAGACCTGTTCTTATTCAGCCAACCAGCACTGGGGACCGTGGAATCGCGTGGGTGGGGAGTGAGGTGAGGCCGGCCAGCTGGCTGGGCGGGTCACTGGGTGAGGGGTTATAGATAGGCAGCTGGAGGGTGGGCTTCAGAGTAGATAGTCGGGTGTGTGTTCGGGTGCATGGCTGGCCTGATGGGCTGGTGGTTGGATAAATGGATGATTAACGGGTGAGTGGATGGATGGCTAACCAGCAAATGGGTGGGGTTGGGATTTGGTGGGTGGGCAGATACATAGATGATGGACTGTGATGGGTGGGTAGATGGGTGGGTGGGTGGAAGGAGAGATGGGTGGGTGGGTGGATGGATAGGTGGGTAGGTGGGTGGGTGGATGGATGGAGAGATGGGTGGGTGGGTGGGTGGATGGGTAGGTGGGTGGGTGGGTGGGTGGATGGGTAGGTGGGTGGGTGGGTGGGTGGATGGATAGGTGGGTGGGTGGGTGGGTGGGTGGATGGGTAGGTGGGTGGTTGGGTGGGTGGATGGATAGGTGGATAGGTGGGTGGATGGATGGGTAGATGGGTGGGTGGGTGGGTGGATGGATGGAGAGATGGGTGGGTGGGTGGGTGGGTAGAGAGGTGGGTGGGTGGGTGGGTGGATGGATAGGTGGGTGGGTGGGTGGGTGGATGGGTAGGTGGGTGGTTGGGTGGGTGGATGGATAGGTGGGTAGGTGGGTGGATGGATGGGTAGATGGGTGGGTGGGTGGGTGGATGGATGGAGAGATGGGTGGGTGGGTGGGTGGGTGGAGAGGTGGGTGGGTGGGTGGATGGATGTGTAGGTGGGTGGGTGGGTGGGTGGATGGATGGGTAGGTGGGTGGGTGGGTGGATGGATGGGTAGGTGGGTGGGTGGGTGGGTGGATGGGTAGGTGGGTAGGTGGGTGGATGGATGGGTAGGTGGGTGGATGGATGGAGAGATGGGTGGGTTGGTGGGTGGGTAGGTAGAGAGGTGGGTGGGTGGGTGGATGGGAGCATAGATGGGTGGGTGGGTGGATGGGTAGATGGGTGGGTGAGTGGATGGATGGAGAGGTGGGTGGGTGGGTGGGTGGATGGGAGGATAGATGGGTGGATGGGTAGACGAGTGGGTGGGTGGGTGGATGGAGAGGTGGGTGGGTGTGTGGGTGGATGGATAGATGGGTGGGTGGGTGGATGGATAGGTGGGTGGATGGGAGGATGGGTGGGTGGGTGGATGGATGGAGAGGTGGGTGGGTGGGTGGGTGGGTGGATGGATGGGTAGATGGGTGGGTGGGTGGGTGGATGGGAGGGTAGATGGGTGGGTGGGTGGGTGGATGGGTGGAGAGATGGGTGGGGGGGTGGATGGATAGGTGGGTGGGTGGGTGGGTGGATGGATAGGTGGGTGGGTGGGGTGGATGGATGGGTAGATGGGTGGGTGGGTGGGTGGATGGATGGGTAGGTGGGTGAGTGGATGGATGGGTAGGTGGGTGGGTGGGTGGATGGATAGGTGGGTGGTTGGGTGGATGGATGGGTAGATGGGTGGGTGGGTGGGTGGATGGAGAGGTGGGTGGGTGGGTGGGTGGATGGAGAGGTGGGTGGGTGGGTGGGTGGACAGATGGGTGGGTGGTGGACAGGTAGATGGACACACATGTGTGGGCGGGTGGGTTCGTGATTCAGTGGGCAGGTGGGTGAATTGGTGGATTGTGGATGGGTGGGTGGGCGGTCTGATAAGTGAGTTAGTATATGGGTTGGTGGATGAGTGAGTGGGGACAGATCAGTGGTTGGATGGGGGCTGGTTAGAGGTGGGTAAGCAAAGGGAAGGAGCCGTGGAGGGGCCGGGCATGTGGGCTAGTTGATGGGTGGATGCTGGGTGGGTGGGTGGGTGAGGTAGTGGATGGTGGTTTAGCAGTTGGATGGGTGGGCAGGGGCTTAGCGGGAGCTGGGTGGGAACCCACGATGCTTATTCACTGGAGCTTCTCCTGGCCGCGGTAGTGGGCCTTTCTTCCGCATCTTCACCGCAGGACACAGGCCACTGGGACCGTGAGGTGTGCTTTGCTCGCCTGCTCCACTCGCAAGAAACAAAAACAAACCCAGAAAAAGGGCTGCCGGGGCGCTCAGACGGACTGGAGGGGCGCTTAGAGGAGGGAGACCCCAGTCAGACTGGGGAGAGAGGGAGCGGGGTGCCGACAGCGGGGCTGGGGGACAGCATGGGGATCCCCGGGCTGGGGCCAGGGGCAGGGGGCCAGGTGGGTCTGGGGCTCAGGACTGGGCCGGGGAGAGACCTGGCAGGAGCAGCTGAGCGGTGGGGCCTGCCCAGGTGGAGGGAGGGTCGACAGGGCTGTGAGAGGGCGGGGTGGGCTCCCTGGAGAAGGAGGTGCTGGGAATCTATAACATGTCGATGGAAGTTGTGGGTCTGTGAGCCGTGGAGGCAGGGAGCATGTGCCCTGTGTCCCTCCCTGAGGGACGGGGCAGGGAGGACAGGGGATCAAAAAGAGGAGTGACAACCTCACCCGAGTCGAGGAGTGGGGCGCCCCCGGGACACAGTGCTGGCCTCCCTTGCAGGACAGCCGTCCGGTTCCCGCCCAGGCCATCCTGTCCACACTGCGGCATCCCGGACGAGCAGGGTCCTCACCGTGCACTGGCCTCGGCCTCAGCGGGCGAGTGGGGGGCTCCTTTCCCAGGCGTGGGGACCAGGCAGGTGAAAGTTCTGTTACCAAGCCCAACCCAGGGAGCTGTGCTTGGGGTAAGCATCAGTGACACCCTTTCAAACGGTCCCTCGTAAACTCTTCTCATCGGCGGCACCGTTGACGGCACTCCTGATTTCACGGCCGCTCGTCTGCATCTCCGGGGCCACCGATGCCCCCTTCCCTCTCCCGGCCCCTCACCCCGCGGAGCCTCCCGCGGGCCCCCTCCTGCGCCCCCCGCCTCCCTAACCACTTCCTCCCACTAAAAAGCCAGATTTTTCTACTATTTGTGCCGCCTTTAATCCATAGGAAGTCAATTTTCCGCTCATATATTAGTTTATTTTATATTTTCAAATTGATTCGACTATACATTGATTTCCTGTTGTGGGTATTGTGTCCTGAGCGAGGATTACGCATCAGGAGGAGTGGAGACCAGTGGCTCACGGAGGTTGCTCTGAGCCCAAGAGCTCTTATCTTGAAAAGGGAGAGTCCAATTTTATTGAAACAGCTAAAATCCCACTTAATTGAATTTTTTTCCTTTAAGATGTACAAGCTTAGAGACTTTTGCTTTCCAATTCAGCTCAGGCGCCGTGGCGTTTAAATTTCCAAACCCATAAAGACCTTTATGAAAAAGACCCAGCGCACATTGTATTTCTGAGCTGAGCTGCCCCGGGTGGAGTGTGCGCATCAATACTCTACGGAGCATCTCCCGATCCTGTGCCTTCCGTGCTGTTTCAGGCTCGTGCAGGAAAGCCTCCTCCGCTGCGCCTCAGATGTCGTGGGCTCCAGGGCCGGGAGGGGCCTCCTAGGAGCTGAGGCCTGGGCTGGACCCGCCTCCCCTCTTCGCAAGCTGACCCTCAGAGGCCGCGTCTCTCTCTTTCCCACCCCCAGACTGAGCCAGCGAGGGGGCCCCAACACCTACCTCCCTGTGTCTCAGGACCCTGTGTACCCCGGCTGCCGGCTCCACTCGCTCAGGGCCTTCCTACGCTGTGAGGGGCGCCAACCCCACCTGCACCCCATGCCCATCGGCCCTGCCCCCTCGAGCAGGGGCCCTGGTGTCTGGCCCACGGGGAGCGGGGAGGAAGCAGGACGACACAGGTGGCCACCCTCTGCCTGGTGCTCTGCAGACCGAGTTGTTGGAGGGTGGCCTCTGTCCCCCAGCCCGGCCACAGGGGCAGGTCACACCCAGGCCAGGGCACCTGCCGTCCTCCCATCCTGCCCTGGGCCAGGGCTCCTCCGGTGAAAGCCACAGGTGGGTGCTGCAGGTGGGTGCTGGGTGAGTCTGGGGGGACCCTCTCTCCTGCGGAGGTCACACCCTCATCCCTGCCCTCCAAGGCTGGCCATGCTGGCCCAGCCAGCGTGCTGCTCCATGCGCGTGCTGCTCACACGTGGCTCCCGTGTCTGAGCACACGTCCCTGCACGCCTCCTCACACAGGGCTCGGCCTTCCCGCCAGAGGTCTTTGTCCCGCCTGATTACATGGTCTCTTCAAGGCCTGGCCCCATCGTCCACAGCCCCTCGCCCCTCCCGCCAGTCCCCTTACCACCTGGGGGCTGAGCACCTGGGGGCCGGGCAGGGCCAGGTAGGGTGGGCCCTGGGGGCCCAGGGAAGCTCCCGCCAGCCTCGGAGTTTCCAGAAGCCACCCAGGTGTGCCCCTTGGGGGCCCCTCCATGGACTCCGGCGGCCCCCAGACTCCCCTGGGGCCCCAGAGCCCATGGTCATGGGGGTGGGCCAGGGCCTGGGCTTGCCTCCCCTCTGGTTCCCCACCCCAGCCTCAGTTTCCCCATTAGCACAGGGGTTGGGGCTCCACTCCCCCCACCAGGCTGGCAGCTGAAGGCCTGGCGGGGTGGAGAGACGCTGGGTTTCCCGCACTGGGCCCCCTGGGGGCGGCGAGTGAGCCGACCCCTGCGCCTCTGGGGACGCCCGCCCCCACCACGGCCTGGGCTGTCCTCCTGCTTGTCTGACTGTCCTGCCCAGATGGTGAGGCGAGCAGGGCGCGGTGGCTGGGACGGCCCGGTGCCCCGTGGCACCGGCCCGACGGTTACCTGCTGCCTCTTCATGCACAGCCTCCCACACGACGGTTTAATGGCTCAGGAGTGGGGCTGCTCTGCGTTTCCGTCGAGAAACGGCTAATGGCGGTCCGGAAGGGACACAAAGCGGCCCTCGTGCAGCCGCCTACCCGCTCCTGAGCGCGCCGGCGCTGCCCCTAATTATTTCCTCAGCTCGCTGGAGCTTCCGGAGAGTTCTCTGACCGGCGGCTCCTGAGGGCTCGGGAGGGCAGGGAGCAGGCAGTGCCCCGGGGGAAGCCGACGCCACGTGTCGAACCCACCAGGCGGGGGCTCAGCTTTGCACGTGGTGGTGGCCCAACCGCAGGTGGGTCGAGTGCCATTTGCAACAAAAGGGCTTCCCGTCCCCGGGTCCAGGCCGAGTGGGGGTCGGGCATGACGCGCAGCCCCTGCCCACCTGCCCGAGACAACAACCCCTGGACCTGGGGGCCAGCAGGAGAGCCAGCCCCCCAGTGGGGACCAGGGTGCCTGGTGGTGTGGACGGGGCAGGACACTGGGGAGAGTCTGGACTGGTCCTGAGGGGTGTGTTTCCGCGTGGGTTCCATTCACTCCTTCCTTTTTCCTTCAGCAGACGTTTCCTGGGTGGCATCTGGGGCTCTGCCCGAGGTGTCCCCAGCCTTGGAGGGGACAGACATGAAGGTCGCACAGGCAGAGTGACCGCCTCCAGGGCTGGCAGAGCCCCGAGCAGGGCTGGTCTGCTCAGGGCTGCTGCTGTGTGGGCAGGCTTCCTGGGAGGCGTACTGGGCCCTGACGGGACCCCTTGTGCCCCCCGTCCTCACTGACCCTTCCTTTCCTTCCCTGGCCAATGCCCCATCAGCCTCTTCTCCATCTCCGCCAGGTCATTTCTGCCCCAAACTCACGCCTGTCGGGACTTCCAGCACCACCTCTGCTGTATGGGATGGGCCTCCCTGTCTATCGCCCCCCTACCCCCAGGCTGGGGCTCTGCAGGGGTGTGGGCAGACTGCCCACCTGCACACTGGCCCTCGAGTTCTGTAGGGGGCTGTCCACGGCCTGCGCATCCTCAGGAGGGTCCCGATGAAGGCCCCACACCAGGAAGTGCTTGTGACCATGGCGACGGGCATCTGAGAACCACAGCCCCTCTGGCCTTGGCAGCCACACTGGGGAGCGTCCATTGGCTCCTGACATGCGGGAAGGTTGGCTGGGAGCCTGCAGCTCCCCCTCCGCGGCCCACCAGCCCGGGGCCTCCCCTGACTGTGCGACTCGGGCTGTGTGCACCCCCTGGGCTAGGGGGCAGCCCACCCCCGGGCGGCACCCGGAGAGCAGGGCTTCTGCTTCTCTCTGGCCTGTTTTCTCACCGGGTCGGTGCCTCCCTCTGGGCGGCAGCAGGCGAAGGAACCGGCAGTGCTGGGCAGAGCAGGGGGCTGGGCAGCGGGCGCCGCAGCGTGCGGGTCCGCAGGGGCGGTGCTGGTCGCCGCAGCTGAGCCCCTGCCCGCTCCCACCTCCTCTGCCGGCCGGGCCGGGCCTCTCCCCGCACGTGTCTGAACACACGGAGGGTCAGCCCGGCCGGGTGGTCACAGCACATTTTAATGGTGGAATGTAATTCTGGGGCAGTAGAAGAAAGTGAGAAGTCTATGAATTATTACAAACGCACTCGATCTCCGCACCGTGCGGCGGCCCTGGGCTGGAAAGCCTTTTTCTCTCGTGTTTAAGTTAGCGTGGAAGATGGAATAGTCACAGAGACACACTGGCCACTCGAACCTGTTATTGCTGCTGTGAGCCCCGTAAGTACCTTTCTGATTTATGGCCTCGCTCTGCATTATAAATGGGGAGCCAGGAGCTCCTTCAAGAGCAGCTTTTGGACGCCAGCCGTGTCTCTGCACGTCCACGCCCGCTGGGGGAGGTGCCCACCCGGAGCCAGGGGCGGGGCTCAGTGCAGCTGTGAGCAGGTGACTTGGGGCCGGTATGCCTGGGGCAAAGCCAGGGAGGGCTGTGCGCCCCACAGTTCACGAAGCGGTTTCCATTTGTCTCGGGAAGGAGACGGGTGTGCAGACACGTCTGGGGTCATCTCAGCCCAGATACTGTAGACAGGCTTGTGTCCTTGGTCTCCAGACCCCAGGCCACATCTCAGCTCCCCAGCACCGCCGAGGGACCAGCAGACCCCCCAGGCACCGCGGAGCCTCCCCTGGAAGGTGGGCACAGCGACTCCGCACCCGGAGCCACTAGCGGATGAGAAAAAGGCGATCCGATCCCCCTGCGGTGTCCACACTGGTGCCCGGCACAGAGAGAGCTCAGGAGACACCAGCCCCGACTCTGGGTATTGCAGTGACCCAGCATGACAGGGAACCCGAGTCTCACAGCGGCCAGGTCACTTGTCCCCGGTCACGCAGGGCTGGCGCTACACCAGAGCCGGGAGCCACGGGGCTGTGTCCCTTCCCAGCAGGTGGTGAGCACAGCGGTCCTTCCCGCACCTCCCCACCACCCCGAGCCGACCGCTGGGGGGCCACCTGGAGTGTCAGCCCCAGGGGTGATGTCACAGGGTCTCTGGGGCGCCCAGAGCCGCCCCAGCCCCACGGCTGCTCTTCATGACATCACAGATTTGCAGGGAAACTTGTTTGAGGTTAAAGAATTAAAGGTTTTGGACTCGCTCTGTGAAGTTTTGGATCATCTAGAGTATGAGCTGCTTGATGAGAAGCACGATTTTGTGTATGAACCAGAAAATCTTGGGCTATTAGTCCGGGGAGTGGGGTTGAGGCACCTCATAACGTCCCCGACCACAGACGCTGCCGTTTCCAGAAGACGAGCGAGCAGACCTCTCACCCTTTGCTTCCTGCGGGGCTGCACCCCCTGAGTCTGCAAAGGAGTGCAGGGAAGCGAGAGCCCTGGGGCCGGAGGTGCTTGTTTGGGAGAAAATGTGTCCAAAATGTGGGTCGACCTTGTCCTGGGCCTTGGCAAGTCCTCTGTCTGCTGCCTGGAGGGGCCACTCTGGGCTTGAGGCCCCGCTGGCCCACCACATGCCCCGGCAGGGCTAGCCCTGGGGACATTTATTGACCGGGAGGTAAGACTGTAGCCTCCAGGTCAAGCAGAATTCTTACACAACCACAAACAGACCCGTTTGCGGGGCCCAGGTGCCAACAGGAGAGCAGCTCCTTGTGGCCGGGAGCACACCTGGAGTGGGACCCCTGGTGGCTGATAACTGCGTGGTGAGGGCACGGCCACTGGCCACGCTGATGGCGGTGGGCCCCGGGCAGCCAGGGGAGGGCTTCTGGGAGCCCCGTGTCCGCCCCCTCCGGCCCGTCAGGCCACGTGGCCCCAGGGAAGGCACAACGAAGCAGGGCCCGTGTGCACCCCCACCCCCCCACCCAGGTCCTCCCCCTCTCCACCCACTTCCCACCATCCAAACGAGAAGGAATCATGTTCTAGGACAGCTGGGGTAGGACTGGGCAGCCACCTGGGGGCTGCGGTGCTGCCAGCTTCCTGTGCAGAACAGCGTGGGCTATGCTGGGGGACCCAGGCCACCTTCAGACTTTTTTTTCCCGCCACCCCTTGGGTAGGTCATCAGTCCTCATCTCAGCTACTCATGGGGCAGGGGGGAGGCAGGGAGAATAATGACCCTGTTCAACGTGGGAGCGGGGCTGTGTTGGCACCGACTGAGCTGGGCCCTGCCAGCGGGCAATGTCTGGACAGTGTCAGAGGAGCAGTGGTTTGCAGACCGACCCCTCTGCTGTAATGGGCAAACTCTGGCTGGGCGTCACCCGGGGAGGGAGGGCTGCCATGCCAGCACGGCTCTGGCTAGGGGCCATGGCAAGGGAAAGGAGAGGCCCGTGAAGTCAGCTGCTGCCAGGCCACCAGAGCTGCGGTTTGGCCTTCAAGGACAAGGATGTCCTGGGGCAGCTGAAGGAGAGTGGGCAGACGCGACTGGGCTACAAGCTGTGATGCAAGAACAGAGGGGTTGGGACTGCTCATTCTGGGGAAGAGTTCACTTACAAAGAAGTGAGAGATCCCTACAGCTGTCCATTCACCCACCCACACATCTACTCATCCATCAGTCCATCCACCCATCCACCCATCCATCCATCCATCCATCCATCCATCCATCCACCCATCCATCCATCCATCCATCAGTCCATCCATCCACCCATCCACCCATCCACCCACCCATCCACCCATCCATCCACCCACCCATCCATCCATCCACCCACCCATCCACCCATCCATCCATCCACCCATCCATCCATCCACTCATCTATCCATTATCCATCCACCCATCCATCCATCCATCCATCCATCCATCCACCCATCCATCCATCCACTCATCTATCCATTATCCATCCATCCATCCATCCATCCATCCATCCACCCATCGACCCATCTGGGTCTCAAGAGCTGAATTTTGCCAATCAGAGGAAGGCAGCCCAGGGAGAGAAAATATGCAAAGGTGAGCCAACCTGAGAAACCATAGGCTGGGTACCAGGTGAGGATGGGGTGGGCACCAGGTGAGGATGGGGTGGGCACCAGGTGAGGATGGGGTGGGTACCAGGTGGTGTGGGTTGGGGTGAGCAGCCAGCGGCCAGGTACTTTGCAGGGTCTGAACCTTATCCAGGGCTGGGGGGACAGGACAGGCTTAGGCTCCCATTTGGAAGAAAACCCATGTGGGCCGTTGCACAGCTGGATGTGGGGGAGGCTTATAGAGAGACAGGTGAGAAGGTGGACAGCTGAGGAGGCCGTCAGAGTGATTCAGTCAGGAGAGCGTGGGGCTGGCTGAGGGTGGGCAGTGGAGAAGGACGGTGAAGGTTAGCTCTGGGGCTAGCACCAGCCCTGCCCCTCCCCAGGCCTGGCGGGTCCCTCCTTCCCTGCCAGCCCAAAGCTGGGGAAATCCACAACCCCCAGCAAAGCCCAGGTGAGACCCGGGCCGCCTCTGAGACCCCTGGAGACCTGGGTCTCCATCTCATCAGCGTCTGACTGGTGCGCCCTCAGGCCCGCTTCTCCCGCCACCCACCCCTTCCCTGCTCGGCCCCTCCGACGGCATCACTCCCGACCCAGCTGGGGCTGCTGACTGCGGTGGGACTGAGGGGCCCTCTGCTCACACCTGTCTGGGGGGGGATGGGCTTTGGTCAAATAACCTGTCCTGAGTTTCACGGAAAATCCTGCCCCAGGACAGCCCGGTGTCCCTGGAAAGCAGAACTGGCTGGCCAGCCTCCCACCCACTCACTGTGTGCCCAGCCCTCCCCCAGCGCTCTCGGCCCCCGTGCCTGGCAGCAACCTACCCCCCAGCTGATGACCACTGCAGCTGAGGAGCTCGTAAGTCAGGCCGGCTTGCTGGCCAGCGAGACTGGCCCCATTTGCATCAGTTAATCAGCTGTCTCAGGCCCCTCCCCAGAGACGGGGCGCCCTTCTGCCTTCCCACTGAGGGCTGAGCGCAGGTCGTAAAGTTCCAGCGCAGATGCCGTGAGAAACCTTCCATTATCTTGGCAATTTCCTAAGTCATTTGTTTCCACATTTAAAAGGTAAAACAAACCCCGGGCACGGGAAGGTGCCTGGGTGGAGAATGCTGCCTGTGCCTGGGGCAGGCTGGAGGCTCACCCCGGGGCCCTAGGAACTGGGGGGTCGGGGTCGGCTCGGGGAGAGGGCCCAGGGCTGTGCCAGGCCCCAGGTCCCCCGAGAGCAGCATCAGGTGGTGCCTCTGGGGTGCCCTCTGCCCCTGGCTGGCCCTGGTGACATGGCGGGGGGTGACCCTTGGTAATTTCGCTGGGCGCCCGCCGAGGAGGACCAGTGTGCTGCCCTGTCTCCCGCACCTGCCGGGTAGCCTCCTTCATCTTATGCAGGAGACGGCCGGGCTGACCAAGCGGTCTGTGTCTTTGTGAAAATGGCCCTGAGAGGGCAGCGGCCCAACAAGGCGGGGGCTCGAACCACAACCGGCCCTCGAATGTTGACAGCGGCACTGATTGCAACTACCAAAAGGTGGGAGAGGCCCAGGTGTCCATCGGCCGGCGAAGGGATGACAACGCAGTCCGTCCCCACCAGGGAAGGTCACGCGGCCGCGCACAGGAACGCAGCGCCGGCACGGGCTACAGCTACCATGCAGGTGGATCGAAGACCGCACGTCAGGTGGAGGGAGCCAGACATAAGAGGCCACCCAGCGTGTGATTCCGTTCGCAAATTGTAGGGACGGAAAGCAGACTGGTGGGTCCCGGGGCTGGGGGAGGGGTGGGGGGTGACTGCGGGTCGTCGTGGGGTTTCTTTTGGGGGTTGATGGAACGTTGTGGAATTAGACGGTGCTGACGGTTGCACAACATTGGAAATGTACTCGGTGCTGCTAAATGTAGTTTAAAATGGTTAACTTTAGGTCATGTGCATTTCACTTGAATTAAGAAAATAAATAAGGAAAATGAATAAATTGGACTGGAGTTGATGAGGCACCTTAGTCACCACTTGCATGAGTTATCTTACAACAGGAGGTCCTGGTAAGGAACGTGGAACTTACAAGTCACCACCATCCGGAAGGATTCAGGAAAGGTCAGAACGAGAGGGGAGACGCCGTCCACATTTCCTACCAACCTCCCAGAATCCTTCTCGCTGGAACCCATCTTGGCTGGGCGATGCACGCGCCACCGGAAGGACCCCGAGTCGGAGTGGTTGGCCAGAGACAACCCGGAAACTACCCCATAACCATAAAACCCGAGGCTAGGAGCCACGAGGGAGAGCAGTCCTCCTGGGGTCCCTGACCCTCTGCTCTCCGCCCCGGGCTCCCGTTCCCAATACGGTCTCTTGCTCTGTCAGCACGTGTGTCTCCTCGGACAATTTATTTGCGAGTGTTAGACAAGAGCCCACTCTCAGGCCCCGGAAGGGGTCCCCCTTCCTGCAACACAAGGAGGAGTGGAGGAGGCGGGGGCCCTCCGACGGCACTTAGAGGTTGCTGCGCCGTGTCTGGGCTCCCATGGATTTGAGGGGCAAGGGGGCGTGGCCTCGGGTGGGAGGCCAGATGGGTGGGGCTGCCCATGTGGCTCTAGGTGCCCCTCTGGGGGCTGCACCCCCTTGGGGTCAGGGCTGGCTCAGCTTCAACTGTACTGAGGGGTGGGGTGTGAAACGTAGGGGGTCTGGGTGCAGCCCACCTCTCTGCACTCCCAGCTGACGGGAGACACAGTGGGGGCCGAGCGCCCCCAGGCCCGCATCCGGCAGGCCTGGCTGCCCACAGTCAAGGGGCTTTGGCCCCCGCAGTGCAAGCCCAGAGACCCCCAGTGACCCAGGGGCTTGACCCTGGCAATTTAGGAGAACACAGAGGGGCCCCAGGGCTACTGTGCTGGTGGGAAACCCATAGGAAGGGCCCCAAATTAATCAGGGCCGTGGGAGCAGGGCTGCGTGGCCCTCGTCCTGGCCCTGGTGGTGGGGACGCTGGGTGGGGGGCTCCTGGCGGTGGCGCTGCCCCTCGTCCCTGTCACTGCCGGACAGGAGTGGTACCGCGGACAGGCTCCCAGCCTTGGCCTGAAGGCTGCGTCAAGGTGGGGAGAGGAGGTGGAGACTTGGGAACCAGTCTGCGAACCCCCCCCACCCCAGGGACCCCAGCGCCTCATCTGACCAAGGAGGTCGGCGTCTCTCCCTGGGGAGTCCCTCCCAGCGTGGGGTCGGCACGCGAGCTTTGCTTCACCGGCGCAGAGATGGGGCCTGACCCCAGGTCTGCCCGAGGACCGCGGAGCAGGCCTCCCGCAGGCAGCGGCGGCGCCTTCTCCGGCCCGGACGGGGCACCACGGAGGTAATGTCCAGGAAGCCTCCCCAGCCTCCCGGGCCGCCTGCCGCGTCATGGAGCTCTGACGGGAATGACTCCGGGCTGAGCTAATCGAAGCTGAAAAGGTGGAATCAGCGTGCGTCCTCTCCTTTCCCACCTTCATCAATCCCGCTAACTGGGTTTGAGCTCCGCTCGGTGAAGGGAAATGAATATGTAAGACTTCGAGGCCTGATGGGCCGTGGGGCCGCCAGCGGGCGCTCGGGCAGGGTAGCCGCCCGGCCCACCGATCTGCGGCCCGGGGAGGGTGCCACCCGGCTCCCGCCGCAGTCATCAATTCAATTACCGCGTGGCTGATACACATTCAGGCCCGCGGCCGGAGGGAAGGGGGAGGCCAGACAAAGGCGTCTGTATTTATCCAATAATAAGTTTCATTTGGAGTAGGTTTGAAAACAATTCCCCGTCACATTTGTCCCTGTCAGATCACATTATTCACAAATGAAGTTCACAAAGTATCAATTCAATTTCAATGAGGCGCCGCGGCAGGGCTCTGGCTGGGGGCTGCGTCCCCACCGGGCCTCGGACAGCATGGCAGTCGGAGGTAATCAAAGGCTGGCCCGCAGTAACACTTTCCATCTCACCTCTTTTGTGCACATCTGTTCCTGGATAATCCCATTTTCTACACTTCCAAATCACTGGAGACGGCGGCAGGGGAGGGAGGGGCCGGCCCTCCTGCGCGCTCCGGCAGGCCTGGGGCCCCGCCCCCGGGCCTGCACGAGGCTCCTCCCCGGGGACCCTGGGCCCTTTGGGGCGCTGGTCAGCCTCTCGCCCCCTCAGCCCTCCCCGCACCCACACAGCTCAGAGGCGCCAGCCCTGAGCCCGTTCAGGGACCACGTGGCAGCCCCCCAACCTGCCTCCACCCTCCTGGAGCCCCCTCCCCACCTACCTGAGGCCAGTCCCGCCCCCTCCCCGGGATGGGGGCAGCTCTCTGGCCTCGCCCCGGCCTCTGACGGGTGATGACGTCGAGGCCCGCACAGCACCTGGCAAGGCAGCCCCTCTGCGGCTCTGGAGGCCCTGCCGCACCCCAGACTTCTCCCGGCCGCCGGACCCGTTCGTGCCAACACCGGGCCCGTCTGCTGCCCCTTCACCACCTCTGAGGGGGCGGGTGGCCCCTCCCCTGCAGTCCGAGCGCACGGGGCTCCCCTGGGGCAGGGTGGCGGACGCCCGGTCAGGCTGGCCTAGGCTCAGAGGGGCCACATGTCAGGTCAGACTCTGCCTGCCGCATAACCCTGGGGCTGCCCTGTGCGTCGGGCCGGGCCTGCTGGGGGGATGGACACCCCCCAGCCCACTGTGAGCGGGCACGTGCTACGCCTCTGGGCCTCGGTTTCCCTGTCTGTGAAGGGACGGGTCCTTCCTGTGCTGGGCCTGGCCTGGCCTGGGCCTCACCAAGGGAGTCCCAGGGAGCCAGAGGGGGCAGGAATCAGAGACCCGGGCAGGAGGTCAACCCCAAACCTCAAGAGCCTGGGGGCGGGCCCTCACCTCCCTGGCCTGGCCTCTGGGGCTTGACGCACGTCTGGGGCTGCCCGGAGGCGGAGCGCCAGCCCCAGGGACTCCCGGGGCGGGAGGGAGGGGTGCGCTGCGCCCTGGTGTAGCCGCCGTGGGCTTTAGGCGTGCACTCACTGTCAGCCTGTGCTCACCTGAGCTGGGTGTCTGTGGGAGCAGGGCCGGCGTGGGCCTGCGTGTGGGCTGCGTCTACAGGGGCCCGTGCCCGTGCAGGTGAACGCGAGCCCGGTGTGTGTGCGCGTGTGTCTCTCACAGCGGCCCTCACAGGCAACCTGTGCGCGGACGTGGCTGCAGCAAGGAGCTGAGGTCCGCGCTGTTTGGGGCGACAGGGCCTGCAGGCGGCCTCCACCTCTTTCTGCTTTGGTGCCTCGGACCTCAGCGCCCTCACCTCCGAGGCAGCAAGGCGGGGCTTCTGCTCACTGACTGACGCTCCCCCGGGGCCCTGGGGCTGAGGCTCTGCCCCCGTGGGCTGGGGTGTCTGGGGGGGCATCACCTGTGCCCGAGGGGCCCTGCCTCCTACTGTCTCTGCCCACTGACGAGGGCAAGCCTCAGAAATGGGAGAAAACCACCATTGCATCTCATTTGTTTGCCTGTGTTTTTAAATTAATCAACGATTTTTAGGATAGTTTTAGGTTCACAGCAACACCAAGCAGATGTACCGAGATTCCCATCCGCCCTCCGTCTTCCCCACCGCCAGCCTCCCCGCCATCAACACCCCATCAGAGGGTACCTTTGTCGTGATCAGTGAACCTCTGCTGACACGCCCTCACCACCCACAGCCTGTGGTTCACATGAGGGTTCACGCTCCGTGTTGTGCCTTCCGGGGTCTGGACAAACGTATGACGACATGTGTCCTCCATGACAGCATCACACAGAGTAGCTTCCCTGCCCTAAAAATCCTCGCTCTGCCTGTTCATCCCCCCCCGTCAGCCCCCAGCAACCAGTGACCCTTTCACTGTCTCCATAGCTTTACGTTTTCCAGAATGTCATAGACTTGGAATCACGCAATGTGTACCCTTCTCCTACTGGCTCCTTTCACTCAGTCATATGCATTTAAGTTTCCTCTATGTCTTGTCATGTGCTGTTAGCTCCTTCCTTTTCGGTGCTGAGTAATATTCCACTGTCTGGATGGACCACAGTTTATTTACCCACTTACGCTCTGGAGGATGTCCTGCTGCTTTTGACAACTATGACTAGAGCTGCTCTAAACACCGCGTGCAGAGTTTTGTGTGGACGCGTTTTCACCTCCCCTGGGGAAGAACCGAGGGGCGCGATTGCTGGGTCGTGTGCTTAAGAGGACGCTGAGTTTTGTCAGAAAGGGGCCTGTGTCCGGTGTCCCCGTCTGCCGAGGGGGCCAGGCCTCACCAACGGGAGAGAACTGTCGTTTCACAGTGTTTTCAGCTGAGGCCACATTGTCTCTTCGTTGCCTCAGTTTGGCCGCCTTGCCAGGCTATAAGCCCCCAGAGGTTCTAGGAGCCGAGCCTACCTGCCGTCGGGGGCTCTTGGCGGGGGGGGGGGGGGTCTGGCTGAGTGGGAGTGCTTTGACCCTGGGGAGGCTGCACTCGAGCCTGGGGGCCCAGCAGCCGGCCTCCTAGCCCAAGAGACCCACAGGCGTGGGAAGCGTGAGGAACAGGCACGTCGGGGGGCTGAGTCCCGCGCTGACCCCCCACGAGTGGCCTCAGCAGGGCCCTGTGTGTCCCACCTAGGGCACCGTGAGTGACGTGGGGTGCAGAGGCTGGCGGGGCTGCTGGCCTGGCCCCAAAGTTAAAAGGAGACGTGGTGGGGAGCTCCAGGCCTTGGTCCCGAAAGGGCAGCCTCTTTCCTGGGTGCACTGTGCCCTCCCCCGCCCTCCTCCAGGGCAGGCGGGACGGGGCTGACCCAGCGGCCTGGGCCTGGCGGCTGCCCTGCTCCCACCGTCTTGGCCGGATCGTAACTGGCATTCAGCTCTCTTGATATATTGATCCCAGGACCAGAGCATGTTGTAAAATGAGGTGATCATAATGGGATTTAAAGTTATTACGGGTGAAGCCGCAGTAACACAGGGCGAGGGCTTGGCAGTGTCATTTACGGCTGAAAAATCGCGGCTGCGGCGGCTCCGCCAGGCCCTCGGGAGGGAGGGCTCTGGCGTTGGGACCCCCGGGGCTGAGGGCTGAGCCCAGATGATCTGTGGCTCGACTTTGGGTGTCGTCAATTAACGGGCTTCTCCGCAAACCCAAGTTGCTCAGAACCTGCGGCAAAGCCAGCCAGACGTGCGGGGGGCCGGCTGTGCGGACAGGTTCCACGCACACCTGTGCACGCCGCACACTCGCGCGTGCACACGCAGGCACACGCACGCCCCCTCCCTGGCTCCCTGTCCCCTACCCTGGGGTCACGCGGTGTCGCTGTCCTGCTGGGACCCCTGGCTGGCGCTGATGCGTGTGGCCGGGTTCACACCGGGAGCGCCTCACAGGCTCGCACGCGGTGTCCTTGGACGCAGCCGGGCCCCCTCTGGAGGTGCTTCCTGGTGAAGGCGCCAAGAGGCCTCCCGGCACCTGGATCCTCGACACCGTCGCATGTGGTCACCAGCGCTGGGAAAAAGCCGCCTCTTTGTCACATGCCTTCCTCTGCACCCCGCTGCGTTCCTTGACCGAGGCACCGTGTGGGGCGCCCAGCACCGTCTGCTGTGGCACAGAGACCCTCACCAGGGGTGATGATGGAGGGGGTTGGCCCCCCGGCCTCTGCTCACGTGCTGGGCCAGGAACAGGCAGTGGTGACCCCCAGGAGGGGCTACGGAAGGCCAGGTCCGGAAGGCTTCTTGGAAGAGGTGGCCCAGAGCTGGCATCCGCGCTGGCCCCGGAGGCTGGCCACCCGCACTGTGTGCCCAGCCCGGCAGCGTGCGGGGCCTGAGGCCTCCTCCTCGCGGGCAGCGGCTCCCCCGAGGGCGTGTGCTGGAGGGTCTGGACACGTCGGCCCCGCGTGGCTTCCGCTGCTGTGTCCTGACAGGTGGCAGGGGTGGGGAGAGGCTGGCAGGCCCCCAGTGCCCAGCGCCTCCGGGCCCGGGGACACCCAGAACCCGGCAGCTGCCCGTGTGCCAGCCAGGTCGGCAGCTCTCCCAGCCCCGTGTCAGCCGGACACCAGGAACACGGAGATGTATCGAATTCAGCTCAGCAGCCCAGGCGCGAGTGCCCGGCCTTTGAAGGGAAACTTATCTGTAATTAAAATCATGCACAAGTTTTAGAAAGAGGCTGTTTACAACTGGGAAGAAAGCTGATTGGGAAAATGAATACGCTTCCGCTGGGCTGGGAGTGTTTAATTCAGAAATAAATGCCCCCACAGAGGCGCTCTGCCTCGGTTCTTTTCCCCGGTGCTCTCGGGGGGCTGCCGGCCGCGCCGTCGTTGGCGCCGTCCTTATCAAGCGCGATCGTGCGCACGGGGCCGGGCTGCGGGCTCCCGGGTGGCTGGAGAGCTCGCTGCAAATCCTGCTCCTCTGCTTGTGAGCAATAAATTAGCCCAGTTAAAATCAGCGGGACACGCTTTTTCAAAGTTTATGTTTCCCTGTAAGCAGATGGTGGCTTCGGCGTGTGTGAAGCAGGTGGCGTCGATCGCCAGCGTCGGGATTTAGGGGACAGAGATGCTAGTCCTTTTGGAGGAGCCCCTGCCCGTACCTGGTGGCAGAAGAACGCGATTCACGCCAGCCGGGGGCTGCCCCCGCCCCAGTCACTCAGGAGGATTGTGGCCTCGGGCCTGGTAATTGGCAGAGTGGCCGGTGGATAATTTGGGGCCACCTGCACGTGGACCTGACCACCGCTGTGTCTGCCTAGCTTTCTCCGCGGCTCTTGCGCTGGTGGATGGTACCGCAGACGGAATCAAAGAATTTCTGGGTATCGATTGCAATTAAGAGCATGAATTTGAGGGAATTCCCTGGTGGTCCAGTGGTTAGGGCTCCACGCTTTCACTGCCAAGGGCCGGGTGTGATCCCTGGTCGGGGAGCTGAGATCCTGCAAGCCGTGTGGTGCAGCCCCCAAAAAAGAAGAGCATAAATTTGAACCGGAAGGTACAGGGCTTCTGGGCAGTAGCCCCCTCCCTCCCGTGCCCGGTGAGAACCTCCCCTGACCCGAGACGGGCCTGAGACCACCCCTGACAATGGCACCAAGGACTCCTGGGACGGCAGCCTGCACGGGGCTTTTGCTTCTCAATGAATTTACTTAAACACAGAGCCACCCGTGTGAATTAGGAAGAGGCCCGCGCAAGCCAATGTTCCTGACCCGCCCAGCTGCGCTGCCCACCGAGGGACACAGGCGTCACCATCCCACGGAGCCCTCACTCCAGGTCCACCTCCTGTGCGGGGAACCTCATCCCTCATCTGGGGAAACGCAGGCTCGTGCACACGACCAGGGGCCATCGGGGACCTCGGAGCCTGGGAGGAGCACGTGGGTGTGGTGGCCACATGGGACACAGCGCATGTCCCCCTGGGGCAGTCGGCAGGGCCTGATGAGGTGGGGCGGTGGCCACGTGAGGGTGCTGTGCGAGCTTCCACACGACGCCCTCGCCCTGCTGCTCCGTCGGGCGCACAGGCGGGACCAGTACCTGGACCGGAATCTGGACCAGGACCTGGACGGACCTCGCTTTTCCTGCCCTGGCAGTCAGACCCCTTAGCACGGCCACTTTGGGGCAGACCCCCTCAAGGCCAGCGCCCCGTCTCCCCACGCTCTCCGTGATGTCACGCCCTGACCCCATGCAGAGCGAGCCACCCAGGTGGGCGCCGGGCAGGGACAGGGAAGCCCCTCCCCCAGACCCCGTGCAGGTCTAGCGGGAGGCCGTTTCTTAGCGAGCATATGGCCTCTCACCAGTTACGACAGTCGGGCTCCAGGTTTCGGGGGCCCCTTTGGCGCGTCCTGCCCGCCCCTAGGCCTGGTGCAGAAGCCTCCGCCCGCGTCTAAGGCAGGATCTGGGCGGCGCTGCTGCTCTGGGTCACCCGTGGCCGCGGCGCAGAGCGGAAGGCAGCGCCGCGACAGGGGTCCTTCCCCGGTTTGCTGGCGGGCAGGGCCCGGGTGACGGGATCCTGTGGCTGGAGAGGGTGGCGTGGAGGGGGGCCACCCTTAGAACCTGGGCGGGCTAACCTGCACCCCCCTGACTCGGGGCAGCCCCCCACCCCCCCGGCCCCCGCTCCTCCAGCCCGTGGCTGTCATAGAGAAGCCTCTTCTCCTCTGGGGTCCCGCTGAGCCCAGAGCCCCATTTTAGCCCTCGCTCAGCCGTCACAGTCCCCCCGTCCCCCCAAGAGGACTCGGCAAAGGTTGGTTGAAGGTGGTAATGATTTCTTGGATATGACATCAAAAGCACAGGCCAGGGAAAAAACCAGATAAATTAGACTTAATGAAAATTAAAAACTTGTGCACTACAGCACACTATCGAGGTAGTGAAAAGGCAGCCCAGAGAATGGGAGAAAGTATTGGCAAGTCATATATCTGATGAGAGTTTAATATCCCAGATATATAGAGAACTCCTAAAACTCCACAACAAAAAATTAACCCAATTCAAAATGGGAAAAGGGACTTCCCTGGTGGCACAGTGGTTAAGACTCTGCGCTCCCAGTGCAGGGGGCCCAGGTTCGATCCCTGGTCAGGGAACTAGATCTCACATGTGTGCCACAACTAAGGAGCCCGTGAGCCACAACTAAGGAGCCTGCTTGCTGCAACTAAGACCTGGTGCAACTAAATAAATAAATAAATATTATTTTTAAAACTGGGAAAAGGACTTGAACAAACATTTCCTCAGAGATGACACTGCTGATGTCCAGAGTGGGTCCTCTCCTCAACTTCAGGGCTGTGTGGGGAGGGGGGCAGGCGGAACAAGCAGCAAGGTCCCCACAGTAGTGGGACAAGGGACAGACTTTGAATTAGTAGGTTAGATAATAATATTTTGCTGTTATGTTGATTTCCTTATTTTGATGGTTAATATTGTGGTTACGTAAGAGAATGTCCTTGTTTTTAGGAAGTTCACACTGAAGTATTTAGAGGGTCAGCATGTCCAAAATATATATGTATGTGTGTGTATATATATATATATATATAGAGAGAGAGAGAGAGAGAGAGAGAGAGAGAGAGAGAGCGAGAGAGAGAGAGAGAGAGAGAGAGAGAGAGAGAGAGAGAGCACGCATGCGAAGTTGCATCTTGGGTGAAATTAATAATAATAAAAATACTTAAAGCCAGTCATGGTTTTTGTTTTTGTTTTTGTTTTGGCTGTGCTGTGTGGCTTGTGGGATCTCAGTTCCCCGATCAGGGATTGAACCTGGGCCATGGCAGTGAAAGTGTCAAGTCTTAACCACAAGGCCACCAAAAAACTTGCTAGTCATGTTTTAAAATGATATTTTCAGTAGGTGGTGAGTGCTGGGTAACAGATATCCATATGGAATAAAGCAAAAATTGATACCATACAAAAAGTATCTTCATGGTCTCAGGGTAAGAAAATACATCTTAAGTCGTACAACATAATGTACTAACCATAAAAAATTCTAGAAATTCAGAGCTTTTATTCATCAAAAACACCACCCAGACCGTGGGGAAGGTATTTGCACAGGTAGTCATTGAAGGGCTTGTATTATCACAACACAGAGAGTTGCTTCAAACCTACAAGAAAACTTGAATAGGCGTGTCATGAAGAGGACCCCCATGACCAACTCATAAATGCAGGAGAAGGTGCTGGACATCATTTGTAACCTGGAACAGCACATCAAAACCACAATGAGATGGGACTGCACACCACCTGGCAGATGAGAAGGAAAAGATAGAAAACACCAGGGCACCAGGGGAGACTAAGATGTGGCAGGAATGTGCTGGGAAATGTTTAATGACCCATCCTCCAGGGAAAAGGAGCCCTGACCTGCTGTGCTGGCGGCTTCCATGGTGTAAATATTCCCACATGGCTGATTTCAAGCCACCCGTGTGACATCACTAACGTTGGGCTGGGAGGAGACGTGTACAATGAGTTCTGAGAGTCTCTGTGCGCTGGTCCAGCCACCACTTCAGAGAAACCAGGACTCCTACACGCTGCTGGCGGCCGTGTAGCTTGGTACAAGCATGTTGGAAAATGATTGGGCGATATTGACAAAACTGAAACAGTTGGCCCTCCCAGCACTTCCCCTCAAGGTGCATCACCAAACAGAAACACACACCTATGTTCACAAAAAGACGTGTGCAAGAATGTTCTTAGCAGTGCTGTCTGGAATAGCACCAAACTAGAAATACCCAGGTGGCCAGCAACAGTAGGATGGAAAATTGTTCGTGGAATAGCCACACACAGCACCACTAATGAGCTTCCTACTCACTGCATGGCTCCTCTGTATGAAGTTCCAAACAAGCTAAGTGAATTGTGGAGTTAAGAACCAGGATACTGGTTACCTGTGGGGAGAACAGAAGTGCCTGGGAGGTGACACCAGGTGGGCTGGTGACATTCTATTTCTTGACCTGGAGGTGGATACATGGATTTCATTTTGTGACAGTTGAGAGGTACATTCATACTTTACGCATTTTTAAAACTATAGTTTAATTTTAAAGGGTTTGAAAAATCATGAAGATTTCTATACTCTAACAATGCATAACCCAAAAAGGGAAATTAAGACAACAGTTCCATTTATAATAGCACCAAAAGGAATAAAACATGTAGGGGTAAACTTAATCAAGGAGATAAAAGATTTACACTTTGAAAACAACAAAACATTGCTGCAAGAAATTAAGGAAGGCATAACAAATGGGAAGACATCCCATGTTCATGGATTGGAAGATTTAATATCGTTAAGATAACAGTACTACCAAAATTGATCTACAGATTTAATGCAATCCCTATCAAAATCTCAACAAGACTTTTTGCAGAAATACAAAATTTCATCCTGAAATTCATATGGAACCTCAAAGAACCCCAAATACTCAAAATCTTGAAAAAGGGGAACTTCCCTGGTGGCGCAGTGGTTGAGAATCTGCCTGCCAGTGCAGGAGACATGGGTTTGATCTCTGGTCCAGGAAGATCCCACATGCCACGGAACAACAAAGCCCATGCACCACAACTACTGAGCCTGTGCTCTAGAGCCCGTGAACTACAACTACTGAGCACACGTGCCACAACTACTGAAGCCCGTGTGCCTAGATCCTGTGCTCCGCAACAAGAGAAGCCACCACAATGAAGTGTAGCCCTTGCTCGCCGCAACTGGAGAAAGCCTGGGTGCAGCGACAAAGACCCAACGCAGCCAAAAATCAAACAAACAGACACGAAAAAGGTGGTGTCCCCTTAAAAAAAATACTCAGAAATGATCAACAGTATTTGGGGAAATTAAAAAAAAATATATTGAAAAAGAAGAACAAAGTTTGAGGACTCACAGTTCCTGATTTCCAAACTTACTACAAAGCTACAGTGATCAAAACAGTATGGCACTGGCATAAAGACTGACATATAGACCAATGGAATAGACTCAAGAGCCCAGAAGTAAACCCTCACACATATGGTCAGATGATTTTCAACAGGGGTGCCAAGACCATTTGATGGCGGAAAGGAAAGGACAGTCTTTTCAAAAGATGGTACTGGGAAAACTGGATATACACATGCAAACTGGACCCTTACCTCACACCATATACAAAAATTAACTTGAAATGGATCAAGGACCTAAAGTAAGAACTAAAACTATGAAACTGTTAGAAGGGAACATAGGGGAAAACTTTATGACTTTGGATTTGGCAATGATTTCTCAGATATGACACCAAAACACATGCAATGAAAAAAATAAACTGGACTTAATCAAAATTAAAACTTCTGTGCATCAAAGGACGTTATCAAGAGAGTGAAAAGGCAGCCCTCAGAATGGGAGAAAATATTTGCAAATCATTTATCAGATAAGGGATTAATAACCAGGATATACAGAGAACTCCTAAAACTCCACAACGAAAACAACAACAAAGTAAAACAACTCAATTAAAAATGGGCAAAGGACTTGAACAGACATTTCTCCAGAGAAGATGTACGAATTACCAACAAGCACATGAAAAAATGTTCAACATCACTAACTGTCAGGGAAATACAAATCAAAGCCACAATGAGATACCGCCTCATACGCATTGGGCAACTATGAAAACTAAAACAAAAAACAGAAAAGAGCAAGTGTTGGCCAGGATGTGGAGAGACTGGAACCCTGTGGGAAAGTATTAAATGGTGCAGCTGCTGGAGAACAGTATGGAGGTTCCTCAAAAATTTAAACAGAGAATTACCATAGGATCCAGTAATCCCATTTCTGGGTACACACCCAAAAGAACTGAAAGCAGGGATATACTTGTACACTCGTATGTACAGTAACATTATTCACAATAGCTAAGACGTGGAAGCAACCCAGTGTCTGTGGATGGGTGAATGCTATCCATCCACACGGTGGGATACAGTGACGTAAGTCAGTCACAAAAGGACAAATAGTGTGTGACTCCACTTATATGAGGTCCCCAGAGGAGTCAAATCCATAGAGACAGAAAGTAGAGCAGTGGGGGCCAGGGGCGGGGGGAGGGGGAAACAGAGCAGTTGTTTAAAGCGGACAGAGTTTCAGGTTCACGAGATGGAAAAAGTTCTGGGGGTGGGCGGCGATGACAGCTGCACAGCAACGTAAGTGTGTTTCGTGCCACCGAACTGTCACTTTAAAATGCGAAGAGGGTACATTTTATGTTGTGTATTTTACTGCAATAAAGAAATCCGAAAAAGAAGTCGTGAAGAGGTTGCATCAGTCTGGGTCCAATCAGGAGATAGAAAACACACAGGGTCAAACAGGGAAGTTTGATGTGAAGAATTATTCATGATGAAAAAGGATTAACTGTAAGACCAGGGGCTCCGGTCCCCTGGGGCTGAGGGAGCGTCCCACCTCCTGGGGGAAGGGCTCCTCGGAGCTGGCCTGCAGTCTAACGGAGGGCCCCAGTGTGGGGGCGGTCGGGCGCCCGACTCCGTCCGTGTTGAGGGGGTGGGAGGAAACACCGCACGCGTGTCCCCTACATGCGTGTAGCAGGGAGGGGGACCAGCTCAGGGTCAGCTCCTGGACGGGCCGGCGAGGACTACGGGCTGCTGCCCCATGGGGCCCAGATGCCGGAAAGCTGGTTCTGCATCTCCACCCTGGTGGCCCCTCTATATTGGGGGCGCCCTGTCGGCCTCACGGCCGTGTCTTACATAGAAAGAGTAAAATTATTCTTTCGCTCTGTCTTCAACAATTCGAGAAATCTTGTGAAATGTGAATTTGAAGAAAACGAGGGTGGAGATGACGGTGTCCACCTTCCGGGCCCCAGAAGGCGAGTCTGGGACGGATGGACGGATGGACGGCCGGACAGCCGGCCGAGCCGGACGAGAGCACTGTGGCCACGGAGAGCCAGAGGCGGCCGCTCTCGTGGGAGGATGGGTCCTGGCCGTGCAGAGGACAGCAGGGAGAGGGCGGGGGTGGGGCAGAGACCGCTTCCCAACCTCCTGGCCCCGGCAGGTGGAGCTGGTGTGTGCAGGCCCGTGGTCACCGTGGAAGCCAGCCTCCCGGTGCTGGAAACAGCAGACGATGTCACGTCCCTGCCCTGTGTGGGTGAGCCCAGCACAGCCAAGGGCCCTCCCTGGTGGTGGGAGATCCGAATAATTAAAACTCTGGTGGGAAGATGCCCAGATCAGCCCCTGGGCATTGATGGTCTGCTGGTGGACAGGGTGCTTGGCAGAGGGGAGACCGGCACAGCGTCCCGAGGGGAGGGCTGCTGGCCGTCCATCACTGGGCAGCTGGCCACGCCCAGCCAGCGCTGCCCTCCGCTGGGACTCCAGGTGACCTTGTAGCTGCGGGTCTCGGTGGGAGACTCCAGAGTCTGGGGGCACCAGGCTGGCCTGTCTGCTCCTGGCCCCCGGAGTCCAGCCCTTGGGTCTCCTCTCACACCATCCACACCAGTCTCCTGCCCAGCCTTGTCCTCCCAGCTGCCCCACCACTGGACACTCACCTGTCACCCTGTCCCCTTGTCCATCCTTCGGTCCCTTCATCCCCTTCACCCCTTCCCTGCCCCCGCTGTGATTCTGTCTATTGCCAAATCCCACCTGCCTCCCAGTGCCCTGCTGTCGCTCCCTCCACCAGGAAGCCCTCCTGGGGGTGTCCAGCGCCACCCTGAGCACCTCCTCTCTCTCAGCCTCACTGCGCTCAGAGCAGAGAGGAAGCTTCCGCGTGTCTGAGTGATGCTAAGAAATGGTTGAATCAGATCCCCGAGACTTTGGCTCCTTACAGGAAGCATAACTGGGCCCTGAGGTCGCGGCAGAGCTGGGGGACTTCCAGCCTCTAGTCCAGGCTCAGATGGGGGTGGGGTGCACAGAGTCTGGCTTGTCCCGGCAGCACCTGGGCCCAGGCCCTTAGAGGCAGGGGTTGGAACAGTGCCTCCCCAGAGCTCCTGAGACCCCCGCCCAGGGCTGTGAGCAGGTGCGGGGCTAGGGCTGCCTGCAGATGGCTCTGTGGACTGACCACGCGCGGCCGTTGGCAGTTCTGCCTGGAGAGGAGGTGCCCCCCACCTCGTCAGGAAAGGGGAAAACGTGCATCTTCCCCTCCTCATTGTGAAGTCCAGGAACATGGCAGCGGTGCTCAGGGTCTCCACCAGGACCAGGGTTCCCTGAGGGCCTGGGGGACAGCTGGGGGTGACGGCGTTGCCACAGACGCCAGACCTGTGGGTGGCCGGACCCTGGGCCCGTGGTGCCTGCGCTGCAGGGTGGGCCCGGCACCGGCGCTCAACTCGGGGTCCAGAGCCCCCAGCATGCCGCGCCTGGTGCCCGTGTCCACTCCCACCGCCACCCTGCGGCGGCAGAGCCTGGGTCTCCTTCCACCCGGGTGCCCGGAGATCATTTGGGTTCTCGTCTGCACACAGTGGGGGTTCAGTGTGGCCCCAGCCCTCGGGGAGGTGTTCTGGGACTGGTGTTGGACCTGTGTTAACTTTTAATTCCAAATCTCCAGGCAAAACACAATGGACTTTTGACATACAAATATTAAAAATTAAATTTCCCGAGTTCATTATCTGATAATTAGAACTAAATAACATCTTAACTGAGAGGCCAGCCCCACACAGATCAAGTCAGTTCCATTTAAGATTCCATTAGACCAGTGTCGGAGCCGTAAGTAATGGACCATAAAATTTAATTTGGAAATGATCTCACGCGGTGATGGAGCGATAGCGCTCACAAAGGAGCTGCGGCCCCCGTGGCTGGGCTCACGAGCGGGCGGAATTCAAAGGGACCCGCCACCGTGGCCCAGAAGAACATGTGTTCAGCGCTTTCTCCTTTCTCGGGCCCTGTGGGGTATTTAAAAGTCAGAATTGACCAGTGTAGCTCCGTGTAATTACAAAGATCCCCTTATCAGAGTCTATTTGCAGGCGCAGAAAGAAAGGCCCGTGCTGGCGTCTCGCCGCTCATTTACATGCGCGGGGATCCGCACCTTAATCACAGCAGATTCAATTGCACTTGGGCGGTTCCACCTCCCGCCTCGGCAGGCGGGCCTGGCGATGGGCCTTCAGCGGGCCTCGTGCACCTGCCTGTCGGAGGGAGGGCTACCCCCGCCCCCTGGGGGCCCCGCGGCTCCCACAGGAGAGGGTGAGAGCGGCCAGGTTGGTCCGGCATCTCGTGGACCCGTGACAGCTACGCCTCAGGGGACCCAGGCACGGAGATCTCGGCTGCCCCGCCCTGTCGTCCTGGCCATCAAATCCCAGGATGCGGGGTCAGCGGACCAGGGACCTGCCCTCCTCCCCGGGCACCTGCTTTGCCTCCCATCTCACCAGAAACGTCATCAGGCCGTCCAGCCTCTGCCAGCAGCCCCTGCAATCACCAGACCCCAGCTCTCAGCTCTGCGTTAAAGCTGTGTGTATGTCCGGCAGGACCTTCTAGAAGGCCCCTCCAGGAGCCGGGGCACCCCCTAGGCCCTGAGAGATCCAGGCTGCGTCAGGCCCGGCCTAGTCTCATCAAGGACTGACCCCAGAGCAGACAGGAACCTCGAGACACCAAGAGCCCTGTTGGTGGGACACACAAAATGGTGACCCCCGCTCACACACGGAGCCTGACCCCAGCCCCGCTGCAAAGCTGCTGGCGTCCCTCCTCCACGGACCCCTCCCGCCGCAGCCAGCGCGTGGCCACTCCTGTGCCATCCGTGCCAGCTTCTGGGAGCCACAGGGCAGAGCCACGGGCAGGGCCGCGGGGCTGGTGGAGGGTGAGGGTGTTGCCAAGGAGGCCACCGTGCCCTCCTGGGTAGGAGCCTCGGCCCTGCAGGGCTGTCCAGCGGCCTCGGGGCACACACACCGCCGGGCATGAGCAAGGCCGTGGCTCCCCAGCCCCGGTGCAGGGCTCTCACTGCTCTGTGGGCCTGACGGCTGGCTCTCCGTCCTGCTGGAACCCATCCTGGAACTGATGGCCCCCCTCCTCCCACGGGCCGGGCCTCCGCTGCCCCACCACCCCCAACAGGCACCCTGGCAGCAGGAAGCTAGCAGGTCTGCAGCCCTGGGCCTCCAGCTCGGTGGCCCCTGGCGGCTGTGACCTTGGGGCTTCACTTCCTCTCTGCACAGGCAGCCAGGTCAGGCTCCACCCCTGCAGGTGAAATGGGGTGTCTTTGTAAAAACCCCTGGGCCGGGGTCTACCCAGGGCTGCCCCTCCTGCCGACCCTCCCAGCCCTTCTGGCCTCTGTGCTCAACTTCGACACTAGTGCAGCCTCCACGCCCAACTCCACCCCCCCCAGGTGCTCCCTGGGGGCCGAGGCGAGAGCCAGCGGCCGCCCGGGCACTGAGGCTAGAGAGGAGCCCTCAGCCTGGCTCCGAGCACACGCCCTCCAGCTCGTTCCAGCATCCGGGAGCTGCCTCTGATACACCAGAAGCCAGGCCGACGTAGGAAGGGTCGTGTCGCCAGCAGCCCGGACGGTGGTGAGAAGGGGTCATGGGGAGTCAGCGAGGTTTCCAGGTGCCCAAAAGTGCCGGCCGGCAGCCTGGGGGCAGGCGGGCGGCTTACAGCTATGGGCTGCGCGGAGAGGACGGGGCTGTGGCCAGGCTCACGCCTTGGGGACCCACCAGGGCCGGAGCGGCGGAGACGAAGGAGGCTGCGGACCCTGCCCCTGCTCCCCTTGCCCTCACCAGGCGGCTCCCAGCAGAAGCCCCACCGTCAGGCCCAGAAAGGGTCTGAAATTAATTCTCGTCCCCGAGGCGAGCGCAGGTGACCCGCCGTGTACGCGGCCTCGCGGGCTGTCGCGGAGCCGCCGCCTCTGCGTCTTATCTCGCGGGCAGCCTCATTTGTTACTTCTCGCTGAATACACCCACTCCCATTATTTCTGTAATTCTTGGCAATAACAGCCCTTCCCCTAATGAAACCTGCATTATTGGAAGGTTGCCGTCCTGACCCAGCGGAGATTAGCCGTGTACTCTGTTATTGCTACATATGTAATTGTATAATTGATTTTAAAATTTACTTTTGTGTCCTCACATCATAAAGTAAGCAGCCCATTAGGGGAGAAATATAATTAATATATCTCTAACCGTTTCTACCTCGGGGAGAAGGGCACTGGGGAGGGGTCCTCTGGGCTGGGAGTAGGGGAGGGTTCTGCATGGGCCACCCCTCTCTCACCTTTGGGGGTCCCTCCCAGGGTTGTCTTCCAGGCAGACGTGGGGCTTGAGGGTGTCTTGCGGCCCAGGGGTGTCTGCATCAGGTGGGTGGGGGAGGGCCAGGCACCCGGGCCACCTTCCAGCCCGAAGAGGCCTCCAGAGAGGGATGGGAGCCACACCTCCTGCTGGCGGGCAGGTGGGCCGCGCCCCACAGCCGGCAGCCCCCCAGTCGCCAGCCCAGGACCCAGCGGCCCTGGCCCCTGCTGAGCTCCAGCCTGGGCCACCTCCGCGGCCCTGTGCTCTGCCGACCCAGCTGCCTTGGGGGGCGGGGGGCGGGGGAGGGGGCCCCCTGGGAGGCTGCTCGGAGACCTGGGGCTGCTCCCCCGCCCCTCCCCGCGCATCCCACCTCCGTCTCTCCCGACCCCGGTCTCTGCTTCACGGTCTCCTCACAGCTCCACGGAGCCCCCGGCTTGCGTGCTTACCCCCTGCCCGCCGGACCCCGCACTCCGTGGGGAAGGGGCGCAGGCCGCAGACCGAGACTGGTCCCCTCCCGCCTTCGTGGGGAGCCCAGGCGAGGAGGTGCCTGAGGGCTGCACGCGGCACGCGGCAGCTGGAGTGTCACATGGGGGCGACGGCGGGGAAGGGCCGGCGGGCTCGAAGCTGAGGGCCCTCACGCCATCACCCCGCTCCCTTTGGCGCCCAATTTCGTTCTTTTCTGAAACAGCTCTATTGAAATACAGCTCACATACCATTTAAAGTGTACAAGTCAATTTTTTTTTAGTATTAATATATGCCGACGTGCAACGGTCACTACAGTCAATTCTAGAACGTTCTCAGCACCTCACAGCCCTGTGCCCTTCAGCTCTGCCCCAGCCAGGCCACCACTCATCTACCTTCCGTGCTACGGGCTGCTCGTCTGGACATCCCGGGCCGCGTGGATGCTTTTGATCTGTTCACGCCCCTCAGCACGACGTCCTCAAGGCTCGTCCGTGTTGTCACACGCGTCTCAGTTTCATTCCAAGGAAAGGCTGCATAGTAGTCCACGTTCCGTTTGTCCATCATCTGCCCACGGATGTCGGGCTGGTTTCCACCTTCAGCTGTCACTGCAGCTTCCCGACGTCTGCGGGCACCAGGGTGGCACACGCACAGGTGCACACACGTGCCTGTCCTGCCTGGACGTATGTGGATGCCTGTGTGGACGTTGCACACACAGGCTGGGCCCAGGGCCAGGCCCGAGCTGGAGCTGGGGACAGAGGGGACACAGAGCTGAGCCCTGCCCTCTCGTGCTGGGGCTACAGGGGCACAGCTGAGGTGTCTCAGCCTCGGGCTCTCAGCGACAGCTTCCCGGCCACAGGTGAACTGATGGGACGGGGTGCTGGGCACTGCCCAGAATGCTGGCCTTGATGAACACAGGCCCCGGGCAGTCAGCGAGGTGGCGAGCGCGAGACAGGAGCCTGGCCTGCTTTGCACCCCGGGTGCAGCCTCCGTGCAGAAAATGAACCTGTAAAGGGCACCATTCGACCTTCATAAAGCTCGGCACCTCCTGGGGCGCCCACCCTAGCTGCCCCGGTGGGCTTGACGGAGCAGGTGTGCGTCCTACACCAAGAGACCTGGGTGACCTCAGACAAGCGTTCAGGTCCCTCTGGTGTGAACAAGCCCAAGAGACAATGACCTCCGGGGTCAGCCCTAATGACCGGCCGGGTCACTGGGGCTTGGGGCTCGTCTTTAAGGAGCTGGCTCGTCCCACAAGGAGCGAGGGAGGGAGGGGTCTGTGAGCGGATCCCGTGGACGGGGCAGGAAACAAGTTCCATTACAGCCACTTGTAGTAAAGGGAAAAGTCAGTGACCCAGTGACGGGCAGTGGTGTCCCTGGCGACCCAGGCTGGCACTCGGGAGGGGGTGGCAGGGTGGGGACCCCAATCGCCCAGTGGGGGCGTATCTCCCCAGGGCCTCCAGGGTGCGGGCTTGTCCTGGGGACACCTCTGCTCAGATGCCCAGGACAGCTCTCTGCACGGCCGAAGAGCCCCGACACCTGCGTGGTTCCCCCACGGTTGTGCCGGCCACTGCTCAGGCCCCGACTCTTCCATGGATAGGGAAGGCCCTGCCCTGGCCCTGCTCCAGGGTCGTGGCCACCATCTGGGACTGCGTGGCACCGGACAAAAAGTGGCCCTGCTGCCCTTGGGTGGAAGATGCCGGCTCCCTCCTCCTCCCAGCTGCTCCGAGTAGGGGTGGGGGGCCTGGGGCTTGGGGAGGGGCCAGCACAGACCCCAGAAACAGTGGATCTCAACCTCACACGCCTCGTACCCCACCCAGCCTCCCTATCCCACAGTGTTTGGGTCGTCCAGGGTCACCCCGGGTGGCCCAGTCCCCTGCCCCAGCCACCCAGCCCCCTGCCAGGGAGGAGCCAGCCCGTCCCTTTCCTTGGGCAGGCCAAGCTGTCACTGGCTCCAGGGAGCGGATTCATCAGATAACCCCGTAAATCACACGTCAAAACACTGTTTTTCAAGGAGGCTCTGCAGAGAGAGAGTGCTTCCTCAGCCTGGTTAAGACGCATGTAACAAAATATATGTAAGCAAGTGGGCTGCTTAATCATGGAGACGAAGAGCCCCACGAGAGATTGTTCTGCTTAAAAAATGTGCTGGGGACTTGCAAATATGTTCTTAGAAGCAATTTTATTACAAACTGTCCCATCGGGCAGCGCCTGGGAAATTATGGGATGCCACGTTCATTCCTCAGAGGCTGACTGCAGTGGGAGGGCGTTGGGGGGAATCTATACCGTGGAGCCGGGGGGTGGGGGGGGCTGGGCCACGGGACGGGGAGGGGCCCCACTGCGTCCAGGGCCCTCCCCAGGCAGGGGCCAGGCGAGGGCTGACCTGGGGTCTGGGCCACCAGCCGCTCCTCCCAGCTGCTGTCCAGAGAGGCCCCGTGGGCCAGGAGACGATGCCCACACACGCAGAGGCCTGGGTCAGGGTGTCCACTGCAGCTGCCCTGGGGACTCCGGGGGCCTCAGCCCTCCCTCCCCACAGTGGGCACTAAGGTTCTGGTTTTATGCAGAATAAAAGGAGAGGGACAGCCGTCTACAGCTCCTGGAACATGGCAGAGGGCCTGGGGCCCGAGCGGTCACCAGAACCGTCTTCCTCTTCACAAGGAATGCATGAGACCCAGGCTCCACAGACTCTGTCTGGCCTCCCGCTTGGAGGGGCCTGAAGCCAGAAGACGCCCCCGGCTCCTGCTTCGTGGTGTCACCACCGCTGCGGCAGGAGGCCTCTGAGACAGCCCTGATCCCTCCCCATGCTCACGCCCTGCAGGGCCCTCTCCGTGGTTAGACCTGGTGACTTGCTTCCCTGGGACGTGGCAGGAGGGGTGGGTGTCTCGTCTGAGATGAGGTGACGGAACGACAGCGGCTCCCGTCTCGGCTGCTGGTGTGGTCTCCCTCCCTCCCTTCTCCTCCCACCCCCATCTCTCTAACGCTGGTTCCGCGGGAGGCCAGCTGCCTGTGTGTCCACGCTGGCAGCCCGGAGAGAAGCCCAAAGCGGGGGCCAGCAGGCAGTGAGGACCCGCCAAGCCTGGGGCCACCTTAGGGGCAAATCCACTGCCAGTCGAGCTGTGAGACGCCTGCAGTCCCGGCTGCCAAGTGGACGGCAGCCCCATGAGAGGCTCTGAGCTAAACCACCCAACTACATCATTCTCAGACTTCTGACTCTCAGAAACTCTGTGAGACAATGAATGCTTGCTGTCCTCTGCCACCACCACCATCACCACCATCACCATCATCACCACCACCATCATCATCACCAACATCACCATCATCATCACCATCATCACCACCATCACCACCACCATCATCATCACCACCATCACCATCAACATCACCACCACCATCATCACCATCACTACCACCATCACCACCATCACCACCATCACCATCAACATCACCACCACCATCATCACCATCACTACCACCATCATCACCACCACCACCACCATCATCACCACCATCACCATCATCATCATTATCGCCACTACCTCATCACCGTCATTTCCTTCTGGCCCATAGCATTTTCCCCATCTGTTCTCTGAGTGAGAATAGCCCCACGAGATGAGGATACTGTAGAGCCACTTGCTCAGGGCTACCTCTCTGCCAGGTGGCAGAGGCTAGGCTGGTGGCCATCTCTACCTTTAGCTGCAAGCTGAATCTGTCTTTAAGACTCAGGACAGCAGTTTGCCAGCTCATCTTCCCTGGCAGGCTCTTTGGCCCAAGGGGGAAGCGATTGGCCATGTATTGCGTTGGTCAAAGAGTTCGTTTGGGTTTTTCTGTAAGATGTTACCCAAACGAACTTTTTGGCCAACTCAATATCTGGGCCCGGCAGAAGTGGCAAGGGTGGGGTTGGCCAGGAGAGGGCTTCCTCCCCAGTCTCGCCCTTGAGCCCTTGAGCTCTGCTTCCCTGAGATCCCGCGCAAGCAGCCCATGTGGCGGCAGACCCTACTCCGCACCCACATGTTCTGGTTTCCTGCAGGGGGCCTGGGAGCCAGGGCCCTGAGTCAGCAGCGGTGCCCATCGGCAGCCTGGGGTGTGGGAGCCACACCGTCGTGACAGCATCCCAGTTTCCACATGATGTTCGGTGCCCTGTAACAATGGGGAGGACCGTGCCACCATGGGAGCAGAGGCTGGGGGCGGGGCTGGAGGCGGGACTTGGAGGCAGCGGGACATCCAGGCCCTGAGCTCTGTTCACATGAGGAGCAAGTCCACCACACCCAGGGAGTCAGCGCCCGTCGGGGGGCCTCACCCCGCTCAGTGGGAAGCCTGCTTCCAGCTCCCCGCTCCCCTGAGGGCCAGGTCAGCGCCTCCTCAGCCACATCCCTGCACCAGCACGGGGGCTGTGGGTCGGCTCAGAGCGGTGTTCCCTGCAGGCCTGACATCGCCTGGGAAAGTGGCTCACGTGTCCCCTTGGACTGGGGCCATTAATTGACGGCGCTTAACTAATCTGCCCAGGAGAGCAATCCAACGGAGATCGTGTCCCACGCGGCCACGCGGATTGACTTCCTTATTCCAGTTAACCGCGGCCAGAGGGGCGCCCTGAGGCGCAGCGAGCTCCGGCCTTGGGCCGCTGACCCAGCAGCCGGGGCGCTCCATCCAGGAGCCCACACTCGTGCTTGCCTCAAGGCCGATAAGACTGCCCATTACAGGAGCCGCTTGCTCGCAATTAATGGCTTTATTTAGGGCACTTTTCCCTCCAAAGAGCAATTAGATTTCTGCAGGCTTTGGGAAAAGCCTGGAGATGGACAGCCATGGAGATGGACACCCCAAAAAAAGCCTGAAAAGCCTGGAGATGGACAGCCATGGAGATGGACACCCCAAAAATCAGGCCCAGCGTGGGGTGGGGGTGGTGTCTGCACCCCTCGGAGGAACCCCCAACCCCTCTCGCTACCTGTCAAGCCAGAGGTCGCCAGGCTCTGCTCCGGAGGGACGCTCCATGAGGTTCGGAGCAGCAGAGGGCTGAAAACTTGCAGACCACCCCTTCTCCCCGCCCCATCTCCCCCCCGCCCAGCGGTCAGGGTTCTGCTCCCCGAAGCCCTGCCCCATTTACCCCCACTAACGGGTCTGGAGCAGCGGCCCCATGGAAACCTATTTGTTTGCTCCGGGCCCCAAGGCCACCTCCCAGCCCACAGCCGTGAGGCCTTTGATGCCTCAGGGCCACCCACGTGCTCAGCGAAACAGGGCAGACCTTTTCCCGTGCAACACGTCCTAGCGTGTGGTCCCACCTCTGTGGGGAGTAGACTCTCGTCTGCAGAGACAGCAGGTTCCTGGGCGCCGGGGGAGGGGGCAGCCTCGAGAGGGGCAGGCTTCCTCTTGGGGTGACGGGAACGTCTGGAATTAGGTAGTGGTGATAGTTGCACAGTCTTGTGAATGTAACAAAAAATCACAGAAGGGTACACTTTCAAACGGTGAATTTTATGTTACATGAATTATATCTCAATTTTTAAAAACAGGGAAAAAAGATCTACAACTTAATACTAAGAAGACAAACAACCCAATTAAAAACAGGCAAGAGATTTGAGCGGACTTTTCTCACCAGAGAGGATCCAGGGATGCAAGTGAGGGCACCGAGGTGCTTCCTGCCCACAGCCTCAGGGAAGTGCAGCTTATCGCCTTGGTGGGATGCAGCCATCCGGCCTAACGCGGCTCAAAGGGGAAAGGCGGCCACCGCCAAGTGTGGCGACGCTGTGCGGGACGCGGGATCTACGGGTGGAGACCACCCTGCCCACCATCAGGTGAGTGGGGCCCCGCGTTGCGGCTGAGCAAGGGGACAGACCCCAGGCACAAGCACCTGGGGAAGCTCAGCACAGCGGTGCCCAGGGAAGGAGCCGGAGGAATAAGCCCCATGTATAAAATTCTAGGAAGAGAAAACTAATCCATGTGGACAAAAAGACCAGCGGTTCCCCGGGGGAGGAGGGGTGTGGGGGGGAGGGGCAGAACCAACTTAGGGGTGACAGGTCTGCCCATCGCCCAGCTCTCAGCCACGTGCTCATTGCATCCACACCCACCTTCACTGTGTATGGGGTGTTGTGTGTCGGTCACACCTGGATGAAGCGAGTCCCTCCCCGGAGCCGTCCTGCCTGCCCCCTCCTCTGCCCGTGTCCCTGAGTGGGGCTGGCAGGTGGGCATGAGCCCCGTGTCCCTGGGGCCTCTGGCCAGATGCTCCCCCAGCCCCTGGAGGCCTGGAACTCCCCTTCCTGCCCTCTCACATGGAGGCAGGGCCTCCCTCCTGTCCTCAGAAGTGGGGAGCTCCCAGGCACCAGATAAATGTCTCCTTGCCCAGCAGGTGTGGCAGTGAGTCCCAGGGAGGACGGATGGGCAGGATGTGGTGATGGCTGGAGAGCGCAGACAGCAGGCTGAGGGCAGCGGAGCAGGGTCACCCCCAGACTCCTGACACCCGTGCTCTGCCTGCCTGTCCCCTCCTCTAGGTGCCAGGGATCAGCCCAGGGCTCAGAGCTGAGGGCTCTGCCACATGCCCAGGCCTCAGTTTTCCCACCTGTAAGATGGGCCCCAGGCACCGCCCTACTCCTGACCATGGGAGACAAGGGAGCTGCTGGAAGGTCGTGTCCTACTCCTAGGACCCCGGCTTGTGCCCCCTGAGTGGGGTCAGAGGGAGACCCTGAGGCCCAGGTGCCCCATGAGGGGTGGCCTAGGTCAGGGAGGGAGGGTCCTAAACAGAGCACTCCCCTTTCTCTCCGTCACCCCATCTGCCCAGAGCCCACCGGCCAGGAAAACGGGCCGCTGGGAAGGAGTCACTCTCTCCCCTCAACACGCCCCCAGCCCAGGTGGCCACTCCTGGGTCAGCCTGCCCGCGGCCGCGCTTCCCTGCCCCTCTGCGGTGGACCTGTCAGGTGGGCCTGTCTGCATCTCTGCACAGCTGAACTTTCCCAGCTGCCAACCTGCCACGGCCCAGGGAAACAGGATTGCCCCAGACAGAGAACAGAGACACAGAGTGTGAAAAATTGGACTGACAGTGCCGTGCTGATAGCTTGTTGAACGAGGGAGCCCAACTCGAAGGGAAATTTACATTTATATAGTGCATTTCACCGGGGCCTGGCCAGGGCCTCAGCAGGCCCACCCGGGGCCGTGGGCAGGTAGAGACGGAGACACCAGCTCGAGCGGGAGCGGCCGGGGACGGGGTGGAGTGACCCCCACTAGGTCCCCAGGCTCCCCCCAACCCCGTGAGCTCTCCGCCCTTCCAGCCACACCTCCCACGCTCCGTCCACTCTCGGGCAGCCCTACCCGACCCCCGACCTCCTTGCCTCCCCAGGGCCGCCAGCCTCCGGCCTCTGGGCGCCTCCCTGACCCCGTGCCTGAGGCTCAGCCCCGGCCAGCGTGGCACAGAGCAGCGGGCATGTGAGGACACAGAGGAGGCACTGTCCGCACACCCACCGGCACCCCGATCTCCGACGTCCAGCCTCCGGGACTATCGGTGAGAGCCTCCATCCTGGTGTCCGGTCAGGGTACCTGGTTACAGCAGGCGCCTGGGGACAGCGCCAGCCCACACAGCGGAGGGCGAGCCAGAGAGCGGAGCAGCCCGTCCCAGCCAGGCTTCCCAGGGGACAGAGCCACCAGGGCCTCTGCTTCTGGAGGGGGCCGGGGGCCTCTGGGGAGCTGCCCGTCCCCAGAAGTCAGTGCTAGTCCCGAGGACGGTCGCCCTCCATGTGAGGGGCGCCGTGGCTGTCTTTGAAAGATCTGCGGGCATTTTAAATAAAACCTCTTCGTTTGATTAACTGAGCGGAGAGGGAGCCTCGGCACCTCCCGGGGGTGTCCATCAGTTTCTCCGGGACAGGGCGGCGGGGGTGTCCATCAGTTTCTCCGGGACAGGGCGGCGAGCGCCAACCCGGAGGGCGCCTGGCCCACATCCATCACCTCCCCAGAAGGGGGATTTTTCTTGGGAGGCGACAGAAGAGGTTCATCGTGTTGCTCACGGGGAAGCGCAGGGCATTTACATATTCTGTACCAGGAGGGGGTTGGAGGGTGGGTCCTGGCCTGTGAGGCCACTGCCAGGTTGGTGCAGGCCGTGTCCTTTTGCAATGGCTGAGGCTGGGGCCCAGGTTGCAGACGAGGAAGCAGAGAGGGCTTTCCCTAAACTGCGAACGGCCAGATCCCGTCTCCAGCAGCGTCCCCCCGGCTCGCAGGGCCCGCGGAGGTCAGACCCGGGCCTCAGCCAGCCCCCTCCCCCTGCTCCCCACGGGCCCCGCTGGGCCTTGATGCGCACACGGGGGCTGGGGCTGTCTCTCCACGCAGGGAGGGCTGCTCAAGGGCAGGGTCCCCACTTCTGGAGGGCAGTGGAGGGGCCCAGAGCAGGGGCGCCCCCGGGCGGGACGGGACGCAGAGCAGCCAGAAGCCCCTGAGCCTCGTCCGGGGAGCGCTGCCCCGTGCTGACCTGTGGGCGTCAGGGCGGCCCCAAGGCAGGTTGACATCATGTCCTCACCCTGAGGCCTGGGGTCCCTTCCAGCCACTCCTGTGCACGCTGCCACATGGGAGGATGGGGGCCAGGAAGGGTAGAGGTCAGAGAGGGCAAAGGTCAGGGAAAGAAGGGGCCCAAAGGGCAAGGGTCAGGGAGTGATAGGGCCAGGGAGGACAAAGGTCAGGGAGGACATGGGTCAGGGAAGTCAGAGTTCAGGGAAGGCAAAGGTCAGAGAGGTCAGGAGTCAGGAAGGCAGAGGTCAGAAAGGGCAGAAGGCGAGAGCCAGGGAGGACAGAGGTTAGGGAGGGTAGAGGTCAGGTAGGTCAGGGGCCAGAAGTGTAAAGGTCAGGGAGGGCAGGGGCCGCAGAGGGCAATGATCAGGGGGAGCAGTGTTCAGAGAGGTTAGGGGCCAGGGAGGTCAGAGGTCAAGATGGTCAGAGGCCAAGGGAGGGCAAGGGTCAGATAGGACGAAGGTAAGAGGGTTCCTGATCAGCTTCTAGAACCCAAAAGTTATCTTTCTGTCCCAAAACGGGACCCTGATTGGGCCGAGTCAAGGGCTGGGCGTGGCCCTGGCAGGGGTTTGGCCGGGGAGTGCACGTGACCTCAGCCGGCCAATCAGATGCGGCTGGAGGCCAGGTGGGTGAGGCTTCACGGTCTGGTCCCCTCAGCAGAGGAGTGAGGACTGGGGAGCAGGTGGGGCTGCGTGGGGCCCTGGGCGGGGTCAGGCTGTGAGGCCCCAGGCAGGAAGCAGCCTCAGGCCCTGGAGGGACACACAGGGTCTTAAGAGTGTTGGCAGGTGTCCCTCTGCTGCGGGTGGGGATGGGAGCAGGCAGGAGGGACCTCCTGGAGGCGGCAGGGGGGCTACAGGGAGACTCCAGTGACCAGACCTGGGTGGCGGGTGGGCCTCAGCTAGTCACCGGGAGCCCCACCGGCCCCCCGCTGCCCAGGGGCACGGTCGTGGGCCCAGGCTGACCTGCCTCGCTGGGAGTTGGGGGCACGGTCGTGGGCCCAGGCCGACCCTGCCTTGCTGGGAGTTGGGTGAGGAGCCGAAGCCTGGCCAGCTCAGGCCAGGGCCAGGGCGGAGGGCTCTCTGGCCATCTGGGTCTGCCGCGGCACGGCGGGTCCCCTGAGGCACCCGACAGAGCAGGGCTCCCGGGACACGGCCTCCCCAGACGGGCTGTGGCTTGACTTTTATGCTCTCTGCAAGTTATCAATCTTCACCCCCTCCAAGATAAATGCCTCGTCAGGCTGGCCGCGCGGACCCCCTATTTATCACCATTTAATATGTATTAAAGCGCTCTCGCCTCTGATGGCGAAAACAAACAAAAAGAGCTGCCTCAGTCCCGGGGCAGCAACAGGCAGAAGGCGGGTGGGGTGTGGGTGGGGTGCTGGGGGCTCCCCTCCTTCTGCGCCGGCAGAGCCCCAGGGACCCCGGACCCCGTGTGCAGAGGGCACGCCCCACGGGCAGGCCAGCTCTCCCGGACTCTGTCCTCCCACTGTCATCCCGGGACAGAGGAGGGAGCAAAGGGGCCCTGGCCAGCAAGTGCCCTGCCCTCAGGGCCCCTCTGGGCAGATCTCAGCCGGGACTCACCAGCCTCGTGCTGCCTGCTGAGACCTTCTCGGCACCAGTGGTCCAGGGTTTAGGGACCCTGGTGCAGGGGAGCCGCCAACTCTGCCCAGGACAACAGCCCAGGAGGGGGGCCTGGTCTTGCCTCCCCTCCCCAGGGACCCTGTGTCCTCCGGGTCGGGAGAGGGGAAACTGAGGCACATCCCTGATGGAGCTGTGCCAGGCCCTGGGCCTCTGCCAGATGTTTGTGGGAAGGACTCTTCCTCCAGGAGAAATGGACCCTGTTCCATGAAAGCACCACAACCCAAGCGTACACTGCAGATGGAGACGGCGTGGAGTTGGACAGACCCTTCCCGCCCAGCCCCAGGGCCACCGTTGACTTATTAACGTGGCGGATAATGATAGATGCTGTAACTGGTCCAACCCCGGAGCCAGGCACCTTGGGCACAGCGCACCCCCACTCCATAGATGGAGAGACTGAGGCCCCGGGATGGGCGGGCTTGTGTGCCACCAGCCCCCTCCCCCACCGGGGACCCAGGTCCCCAGCCCACCCTGCCCTCGCGCCCCTCTGCCTCTGCCCCCATCTTCCTCTCGGTCGCCGCTGTCCACTCCCCCTCCCATCCCATAATAAGCCCGGCCCCCGGGGGTGGAGCCCCCGTGGCGGCCCAGGCAGTGGGGGCTGCTGGGACTGCGGTGGGAGGGGAGGGGTGCGGGCTCGGGCCACTAAATCAGTCCACGCCTGTCACCAGCTCGGGGCCGCGGGAGCCGCCCGAGCGGAAATAACAAATGGCTGTCATTGTGGAGCCAAAACCTGTGATTATAATTATCACATCCTCGGTGACCTTGCGTAAACTTTAATCCCTCTCCAATGGAGCATTTAAATAGCCTTCGCTGCGCACCGCAGAGCCCCCGGCCCGCCCGCCAGGCCCCCAGCCCCCGCGGCTCCCAGGGGGCAGGGACAGCTCTGCAACCGCGCCTGCCGAGCGCTCGCGATCACTTGGCATTGAGCGGGGCTGCCAGGGACCCACCCTGACCCCCCAGCTGGGGGGGGCTCCCCCGCCCCCATTTCACAGTGGCCCACACGCACGGGGGGGCTGAGCGGCCACCGGGGACGTGGGGAGCTGGGCACCGACTCCAGGGCCCTCTGATTCGTCCTCTGTGTTCTGAGGCCCCCGGGTGAGGACAGACTGGAGGAAGCCTGGCGTGGGGGGACTTGCCCGGGACTGTAGGGCCTGGGGTGGGGTCCCTCAGACCGGGGCTCCGTACGGGGGTCTGCAACACTCAGCTCTGCAGATGTGGGAAGGAGCTGGGGGGACAGAGGTGGCAGGGAGAGGGGAGCGGGTGCCCACAGAGGCCGTGGGCGTGGGAAGCAAGAGTCAGGAGCAGAGTCTGTTCCAATGTGTCTGCGCCTGGCCCGTCTCCTGGTGGGGTGACAGCTGTGGGGAGGGGGACACACACACGCACGCGTGTACACGAGAGCACACACACGTACAAGGCACATGCGCAGACACACAGGGCACATACATGCGGGCACACCACGCACACTTGAACAGCGCATGTGAGCACACAGGCGCGTACACACACGAACACACGTACACAAACACGCGCTCGCCCCACGCATGCACACCATGTGCGCTCTCAGTCGTGCTGAGTGTGGGGCAGCGAGGGCAGTGGAGGGCCGGGCACTGAGCCCTGAGAGCTCCCCCCGCCTCCCCCCGTGAGGGGGCAGCGAGAAGACGGAGGCCAGGAGGAGAGGGTCCTCAGTCCCAGAGGAGCACATGCCCGCGGGTGGGTCCCGGGTCAGAGGCCAAGGGATAGGATGTCCCGGGGGTGGCAAAGGAGGTCTTGGGGGCCAGGCCTGAGCTGTGACCTCCTAGGACGGGGTGGCCGGCCGCAGGCGGGGGAGGCGGCCGGGAGCAGGGCCTGGAGACCTGCCTTCCCAGGAGGCCAGGTGGGTGGGGGTGGGAAGAGGAAGCAGCGGGGAGGGTCCTGGCTCCCTGGGGGGGACGGCAGGTGGACGTGGCCCACGGAAGGGTCTCGCGCACCCACACGGTTGCGGTAAAGCGTCTGCGGGTGGCTTGGGGGGTGGGGTGGGGGCGAGGGGGGCCTTTAGGTGCCTCGAGAGCCGGACTCAGAGCTCAGACTGAGAGGCGGTGGGCCCTCTCCAGCCGGGGAGTCCTGAGGGCCCACGCGGTCCACATCTCCCGGGAGGGGGGTATCCACCCTGGACCCTCCCCACCCCCTCAGCCTTAGGTGGGGGCTGCCGCGGGGCAGGCCGGGACCTCGATCGCCGCCCGCGGATGAAGAAATGTCAGCGGCGCCTCCTGCGCCCTGGCCGCTGAGTTGGGCCCGAGGCGCGGCAGCCCCGGCCTCGAGTGAGTGGCTGGGCAATCGCATAATTGCCGGCTGCCACGCGGTCACCCTTGACAGGCTGTCCCCACCCCTCCCGAGTGACACGCAGCCCCCCCGGGACGCTCGCTGCAGGGCGGCAGGGTGGGGGGGCTCCCAGGCGGTGGCGGCGACCCCCCTCTCTTACACGTGGGGGTCGTGCACAGGAGAGGCGCGCCGCCAGCCGGCCTCCCTCAGCCCCCGGACAGTCCCGCGCCCCCTGAGACCTTCCAGAGAAGCCAAGGGCGGGGGAGAAGCGGGAGACTCGCGGCGTGCACTGACCCCTGCAGAGAGCTGGGGGACCTCTGCCCCTGGCAGGAGGACAGTGCTGGGTCTCCACCCTCGTGCCGGCCCCGCCCTCAGCACGCCACTCAGATGCACACGTGCGCGCGTACACACGGTCACACGCTTTCCTCCAACGATGTGCACTCAGCCCGGGACCGAAGCTCGTGGGAGCCGGGAACGTCCACCCTTTCAGGGCCTCCCCCGGGTCCAGGCTGCCGGAGACAGATGCGATCAACAGGCTGTCCAGCAGTGGGGTGAGGGTGAGGAGGCCGTGGGGGCCCAAACCAAGGCCTGGGGGGCCAGGGACATCCTCACTCTTTCCAGACACGGGTTATCTGTTCTTCCGTCCATCTACCCACCCATCTGTCTACCTCACTCCTGTATCCACCATGTACTAGTGCACCCATCTGTTCATCCCTCCTCCACTGGTCCAGTCAAGTACAGACTCATCCGTCCGTCCATCCATTAGTCCATCGCCTCCTTCGTGCACCCATCCACCCATCAAGCCCCGTCCATCTCCATATATCTAGACATCCATCCACACGCCAGCCATCCATCCATCAACCTATCCAGGCATCTATTTTTTCCATCAGTCAGTTGACACATCCGTGTGAGAGTCTGGTGCCCAAGAGCTGGTGCTGGCCTTCGCAGGAATGCAGGGAGGTCACCTGTGTCCAGGTAGGAGCAGGTAGGTAGGTGGCTGTGGAGGTGGCGATGGTAAGAGAGGACGTTATTTTTAGGTTATCCGGGCCTCTTGGTAGATGGAGAAGGCAGGTCAGCTGAGGTTGAGGACGAAGGAGGACAGTTGGCAGTTTAAGGAGAGAAGAGGATGAGAGGAGAGTGTCCCAGAAGCCAGGCGCGCGTGCGCACGCGTGCGCGCGCGCAAGGGGTGGGGGGGAAGAGACAGAGAGAGAGAGAGACAGGGCGAGAGGGAGAGAGAGAGGGAGAGAGAGAGAGAGGGGGGGGGGAGAGAGGGGGAGAGAGAGCGGGGGGGGGAGAGAGGGAGGGAGAGAGAGAGAGAGAGGGATGGATCTGATTGCCAGGGGTGCGGAGGACCCCTTGAGGCTGTGGTCGTAAATTTAGAGAACGGTCAGCATGGTTGTGTGCGTGCAGCCATGGCCAGCTGCTCAGGGGCATCCACACCTTCACCCACTGGCCGTCCATCCATCCACCCACCCACCCACCCATCCATCCATCCACCCACCCACCCATCCTTCCTTCCACCCTCCCTCACTTCCATTCATCCACTCATCCCACATTCACCCACCCATCACCCACCCATCATCCATCTACCCACCCTCTCTCCCATCCAACCACATGCATCACCCCTCCTCCATTCCAGGGAATGGTGCCAGGGACAAGACGCTGTTCCCGCCTCACAGAGGACTGAAGTCCAGGGTGAATTGAGTGGACAGTGAGTAAGCACAGAGGGGTGATGCCCATGGTCACTGGGGTGACTCTTTTTTTAAATAAATTTATTTATTTTATCTTATGTTTGGCTGCGTTGGGTCTTCGTTCCTGTGCGCGGGGTTTCTCTAGTTGTGGCGAGTGAGGCTACTCTTCGTTGTGGTGCGCGGGCTTCTCATTGTGGTGGCTTCTCTTGTTGCGGAGCACGGCCTCTAGGCGCGCGGGCTTCAGTAGTTGTGGCACGTGGGCTCAGTAGTTGTGGCACATGGGCTCAGTAGTTGTGGCGCACAGGCTTAGCTGCTCCACGGCATGTGGGATCTTCCCGGACCAGGGCTCGAACCCGTGTCCCCTGCATTGGCAGGCGGACTCCTAACCTCTGCGCCTCCAGGGAAGCCCCTGGTGTGACTCTTTGTCCTTTTGTCGTTGCTGAAGACCCAAGTCTTAGCTCCTCATCCTCTGCCACATCCTGGGCGGCCTCCTGGACCTCTCAGCTCAGAGGTGGAGTCTCTGAGGCCAGGAGCTGGGCGGTGAGTGGGGCGGCCCCCTTCCTTCTTCCCACTCACTGCCTTTCTGGTGTCTTCCACCCTTCCAGACCAGGCTTGACCCAAGCCCACATGTCCTATAATCTACAAAAGAACAAAACAACATGGAAATGGTTGGCGTCCTCCACGGGACTCCAGACTCCCCCTGCCCACTGCGGGGCGTCCCTCCAGCAGCCCACACTGGCAGGGTCATTGGCCCTCAGGAGGTGTGATGTTACCCAGCTGCCCCGCAAGGCTGCCTCTGCACCCACAGAGGTGGCAGCCGCCCTCAGAGGAGAAAGTCTGAAGCTGCCACTGGGCCCTTCTGCAGGGACCTCGGGAAAGGGAGGTCCAGCGGGGGGCCGGACGGCCTCCGGAGCCCAGCACCTACAGTTACTGCAAGATGCGGCTGTTGACTGAACACGCCAGGGCCGGCCCCGGCCAGCCAGCCCCAGTGGGCAGGGGCAGAGGGGGTCTGTGGGCGAGGGGCTCTGCCTGGAAGCCTCAGGGTGGCTCCCAGGCCGGGTGCTCCAACTGGAGCCTGCCGGTGGCTGGTGACGGCACCAGGGCCCTCGGGAGACTCTCCAGGCAGGTAGACCCGATGTCACTCCCGCCCCGTCAGGTGCGTGAAAACAGGCTCGGGCGCAGGCCAGGCTGGGCCCCTCCCATCCTGCTCGGGGCGTCAGCTCCCTCTGCCCCCAGCCGGTGGCCTCACCGAGACCCTGGACCACCGCCCGCGCGGCCCCGGCCTCGCCCTGAAAGCCTCTCTTCACGCAGAGTCACCTGGAAACCAGGAGACGTCCCAAGTGATCAGGAGAGAGAGCTCGGTATAAATTTCATGCTCTTCAAAATGACATGCGTCGGCTGCCAGCTTGGCTCCAACACACACGGGCCACCCCCACCCTGCCCCGCCCACAGGACCTAACCCCGAAAACTCCATCCCAGAGACCCTCAGTGCTCAGCACTCATGGGCCTCTCCTCCCCGCCAGCAAGAGGGACCCCAAACCCACAGTCCGCGCCTCCGTCAGCCTCGGGGGATGAACTTGGAGGGCGGGACCCTGGAGGAGAATTTGGAGGGAGGCGGGACCCCCGTCTGGGGCCACGCCGGCCTCCTACCCAGTGGAGCCCGCCTGCCCGAGGCTCCCCGGGCTGTGGGGGTGACCTGCTGCCATGCGTCCCCTCCCACCGGCCCTCAGTTCCCAAGCCACACCGGGGGCCTCTGGCGGCTCCCCGAACGCGGCACAGTTGCGGACCCCGAGGTGGCCTCGATGGACGACAGGAGCAGAAAGAAAGCTAGCGATGGGCGACACAGTGCGGCTGCCCTCTCCCCGAGCCCATCCCTTGCTCGTCCCGTCCCGCAGGGAGCGGCGGAGCAGACAGAGCCCTCGCTAGGCATCCCCTCGCCCACTGCCCCCGGGCTTCCACTCAGAGCCCGGCGCCACCCGCAGCCCGGAGGACGCAGGGGACGAGGCTGGAAAGCCACCCACTGAGGGCACTGGGGCCTGGGCCGCGGGCTTACACGTGTTTGCCCACAGCACACAGAACAACCTGGACTCCCGCACCCACCCCTCCCGCTGGCAGCTGACCTCACAGAGGCTGGAGGCTGGAGGGAGGGCTGGGGGTGGCCTGCAGAGGGGCTCCTGGAACAGAAGGCGCGTTTCCCCTTGACCCTGGGCCAAGGGCATGAATCGCCCCGCCGCACCCAGCCCTCGGGGGGGGTGTGCTGGTGGGCCAGGGTAGAAGCCCCTTGCTCTGGGCCCGGGCGGAGGGGTCCGGCTGGGTCCTCGGCGACTCCGGGAACACCGGTGAACCAGGACCCACAGGGCAGGGCCCCGAGCGGCCGCTCAGCTTGGTCCCACGGGGCCATCTCGGGGTGCGGGCCTGCTGGCCAAATCCTGGCCGCCCTGGGGCCTCCCGGGCGCCGCGCGCTGAGAACTCAGGCAGCTGGAAAACCCAGCCCACTCCAGACCTCAGGCAGCCCTGACGCCAGTGGGGAGGGGTGCGAGGGGGCGGGGTCCACAGCCAGGTCTCCCAGACCCCCGTTGCCATCAGCCAGGCCTTCCCTCCCCAGCCGGCCTGCCTGCGAGACGCTCAGGGAGAGCTGGCCGAGGCTTGTGTCTGAAGGCGGCTCGGCCCCCAGAGGACCCAGGGGTGGGAGCTGGAAGGGCTGAGCCTCCTTCGCCCAGGGTCTCTCCCAAACGCACCACGCTCACCTTCTGGAAAACCCACCCCTCCTCTGGGGGCTGCAGGGAGGGCAGGCCACCGGGCCTAAGCACCGTCAACACACACACAGGCACACGCAGACATGCACAGTCATGCACACGTACATGCATGCACACGTGTGCTCACACACGCACACCCCCCGCTCCCACCCAGCCAGAAGGAAGCAGCCCGGGACGCCTTCTCCAAGACGTGTGGCTCTCCCAGGCCTCTGCTGGGTGGAGTCTCCTGGGGCACCCCCCGCCCCGACACTGCCCGGCGCCCCAGCAGCTGCCTTCCAAGGACCCAGCCCCACACGGCTCTGCTGGTGGTCAGGGCTGCTGCCCCGCCAGCCCACCTCCTGAGGACTGACACGGAGGGTGATGGGGACCCAGCCCGTGGGAATCCACACCCCCGACTCCGACCTCGGGGGTGGAAGGGCCGATCAGGTCAGGCCTCAGACAGGACGCGTCCGGGCCCGCACCTCCCGCAGTTCCCTCCCTGGTCTGCACAGGCCTCTGCAAGGCGGACCCACACCCATTTCACAGATGTGGACGCTGAGCTTGGAGGATGGGGACACATTTCTCAGGGTGTGTCCTCAGTCCACCAGGCTCTCCCGGCTGTCCCTGATCACCCTTGGCCGTGAAGGCCCCGGGGGCCCACCCCTGGCCACAGCTGGACCCTGGACCCCAGTGGGGCCACCTGCTGCCCCTTCGGGTTGGTGAACTGGGTGAGCCTGGAGCGGGGGCCCCAGCAGGCCCGCTCCGAGCAGCAGAGGACGCTGCCCACCCCACCCCTGTCCCGGGCAGGCAGCCGCTTGCTAACCGTCCCATCATTCCCGGGCCCCAGTCCTGGGTCTGCTGTGAACAAGTCTGGGTTTCCGTGGAGAGGGTCAGAGGCATCTCATGTCGGGGGGGGTGGGGGCTCTGTCAGCAGGACCCCAGCCACGCCTCCTCCCGAGAGACACCTCTCCAGCTCTCAGACGGCCCAGTGGGCAGCGGCCTCCAGGAGAAGGGGGTGCCCCTGGCAACGCGAACCCCAGGCAGGTCGCGGTCAGACGAGGTGGGCACACAGCCTGAAGGCCAAAGCAGAGCCAGGCTGGGGAGCCCATGAGCCAGAGGCCTGGGGGGTAGGGGGCCGGGCCCCGACGGCTGCCCCTCCCCACGGGCATTGCTCCTGTTTGCCAGGGCAGGGCCATCGCTCTGGTCTCTACCCCACACCTCAGGACAGCGGTCCCCTGAGCAGAAGCCCCCGTCCTGGGCCCCGGTTTTCAGCTCACTCTACCCACACTGAGGGGAGCGGTGGAGAGGATGGGGACCCTCGCGCCACTCACTCCGGGACTCCCATCTCTGGGTGCCCTCGTGCTGCCATCCCCCGTGGGGTCTGCCAGCTCCCCAGCGCCTGGTCCCTGTCCTTGGCCTGGCTCGGGCTTTCTGAGCCATGCGCAGGGGGTCACACGTGGGAGGGGAGTGGTCCCCCCTCCTCCAGCTGCCCCTCACTCAGGCTCTGGCCCCGCAGGGACCCCCATCCCTCACACCTCCCTCTCATCACAGCCCCTCCAGGGAGAACACCCCGCCCACCTTCCTTGTAGCCTAGCAGTATCAACGAGGCCTCGGTCCTGGCCAAACGGCACACTGCAAGCGCCCACCTGTGCCCACCACGCAGGCCTGGGGTCCAGGGTGGGAGGAGCCAATCTGATCCTTGCACCCCACCCTACCCCCGTCCATCGCACGGCTTCCTCCGCCTGCAGAGCCCCACCTTCTGGGATTTGGGCGGGCCTCCCTCTCTGGTCCAGGCCTCGCAGGGTGGCCAGTCCTGCACCGTTGGGTGGTGAAGGATCCCAGCTGCCCCACCCCGCCTTGAATAGACCCCGTCTAGGGCAGGGGGGCGGGCCGCCTGGTGGGCAGCGTCCAAAGAACCAGCACCAGGTGTGGTCCTGGCCATGGTGCCCTGGACAGCACCCACCCGTTCCCCCCCCACCCCCTGGGGTCTGCTCAACTGGCCCTGGGGCAGGAGTCCCACTTCCTTTCAGGCCCTGGCGCGGAGGGGCAGCGGTGGGGCAGGCCCGGGCTTGAGGCTGCAGGGGCGGGGCGCCGGGCCGCACACAAGCTGGGAGCCCCCAGCAGTCAGCAGGACCACCGCAGAGGGAGACGGTGCAGCCACTGTCAGGGAGTCAGCACCCAACACAGAATACATCTCCTGCTAAAATGACCACCCCAGCCCCACGCCTCTGCCTGTGCGATAAACTCCCCTTCTCGGGCCGGGAAGGGGAGGGCCCAGCCCAGCCGGCGCCACATGTGCTCACAGCCCCACGGAAGCAGCCGTTGCAATAAGGAGCCTGTGCAGCAGGTAAGTCTGCCCGAAGCAGTGGGTGTGGCCAACCCCCCCCCCCCCGCCCCCCACCACCGCCGGGCCCGGCACCTGGCCCAGGGGGACCAATCATTTTCCTGCTCTTGGGAGCAGAGGCGGGGCCTTGAGCAGAGGAGCCTGTGTCCCAGGACGAGAGCAAGAGGCCAGCATGGTCCCAGAGAGAAACAGAGGCACTGCCAGGAGTCCTGTGGTGCAAGTGACAGGGACCCCAACTCACAAGGCAGCAGGGGGAGCTCTGGCTCAAAGAGCCAAGCCAAGCCAAGGAAATCGGCTTCAGGCACAGTCTGATCCAGCAGCTCAGAGAGTCTCAGCAAGGAGCAGGTTTTCTCTGCTCTTTGGGGTGACTCAGGAGGACTTTCTGAGGGAGGGCCAGGGCTGTGAGTGGCTGTGGAAGGACCGAGGTGGTGAGGCCCCACTTGCACCCTGGGTTGCAGGGGACTGAGGTAGACCCCATGGGGGAGCAGAGGGGTGGGAAAAGGGGAGTTCAGTTTGGGTCATGCTGGGTCCTGGGGGCGCAGGCCAGTTAGTTGAAATGGGCACTGTCCCCCCGAAGATGGCGGGGAGGGGGCTGAAGAGGCCCATGGGAGACCCCCACAGTGTGGCACGTGGCTGACCTCCCTCACGTGAGACTGGGCATCCCCAAATGGAGGAGGGGCCACCTTTGCGAGCCTGCAGGGGTCACAGAGGCCTTCACCCCACAGCAGACCTCTGGAGGAGCAGGGGTCCCCAGTCCCACCTGTAGGGTATGTTCTCCGCTCAGGACCTTGAGGTGAGTCACACGTGCGAGCTCCCCGGGACCGTCAGGGACTCCGGATGAACAAGCACGTGGGGGCGGGTCATGGCGTCCCAGCACCTGGCCATGCTGGGGCAGGGGGACCGCGGGTGGGCGACCGGAGGCTCTGAGTGGGAAGGCTTTGCCTGGGTCCCCCCACGAGGCCCTCAGTGTGCCCTCTGCCCACCCAGCCCAGCCAGGGACTCAGCCTCCCGGTAGCTGGACCGTGGTTCACCCTGGCCACACAGGCCACATGGGCCCAGGGCCACAGGCCCGCCCTGCCCACTAAGGTGCCTGCCGACGGCCGTCTCGGGGGGGCCGCTCCACCCAGACCCTCGTTCAGGAACTCGGGTGCCAGGAGTTAGTAAGTTCATTACCTTCTACAACGTGATAAGCTGTGTTCTGATTGCTGCATTAAGGGGCAGGACGGCAAGATTATAAATTACCGGGATGTGCTCACGTGTCTGTCTCTCCAGGGCCAGGCGGGAGAAGTTAATTATTTTTATAGGTCCAGATAGGGCACGGGGCGATCCGAATGCCCGGTTCGGGTCCAAGCCAGCGGGGTGCCGCCCCTGCCCACCCCCCGTTCAGAGGACCCCATGCCCAGCCTCCCTGGGGGGCCTCCCAGCCTCTCTCTCTGCTGCCAGGAACGGTTGAGGGCCGCCTGCGGTTTCTTATTTTCCCTGCCCGTAAAGGGCAGTGGGCTGGCCTCAGCTCTCTGAGTGGCCGGTGGGGCCATCAGTAACCCTGAAGGATACTCCGCAATCTTTTCTTCCCCCAATTGCCCACCACAGCCTATATTACAAATACATAAATCATAATGTTTCAACAAAAGCAAAATTTAATTTCCTCCTTTCAGCCGTTATCTGGGCCGGGTGTGTGCGGCAGGCTGCGCCCGGGTCATTTATTACTCCCGCTGAATGGGTGACGGCATTGCAGAGCTTTGTGCGGGCTGTGAATGTGCGGCGCGGCCCAAGGTGGCCCAATCTCTCCACATCTGTAACAGATACACGGGACTCGATTATTCCTTGCCAGAGCAAAGTTAAATAGCTGCGTGTGTGCCGGGGCTCCTGGGAGGCCAAGGGGAGCGCTGCAGGGGGAGGCCTGCCGGCCCCGAGCCCGGACAGCAGCGTGGGTTCCTCGAGGCCCTGGCCGCGGCTGGGCTCAGGGGCGGGGGCAGTTGGCTCAGCACTCAGGGATCCCCACCCCTGCGGCCTGGCCGCCTGCCCACACCCACCATTCACGCGAGGGCCCATTTCACAGACCCAGGAAGCCGAGGCTGGGGACCCAGGGCCTGCCTGGGTCGGGGCAGGATCCGGCGTGGACCTCCTCACCGGGGGGCCGTCCTCGGGCCCCGGCGCTTCTGGGCGAGCCGCCCGCTGGGACTGGGGGGCCGGAGGCACCATGGCTCCCGCCCCCGAGAAGCGCCACCGGGTCCTGGGGCTCGAACCTGTGTCGGTGTGAGCGGGGCGGGCAGCGCACGTCGGGCTCTCACGCCCCCCACGATCAGCCCGGACCCCTTTCTGTCCAGCGGAGCCCCTCCACCGCGCAGCCTGCAAACACACATCCAGCACCCCTAGGGGCGTGTCGCCTCGGCCACGTCCCCGCCGTGCGACTTCTCTTGGCGGCTCTGGGAGTCTGGAGCCAGGATCGCGCTCAGATCAAACCCTCGCCCGCCTGCCCAGGTAAACAGAACAGGGACCCTGAGCCCCATTCCCAGGTGAGCAGACTGAGGCCGGCAGCACCTTGTCCAATGCTCTGGGGTGGAGCTCACACCCGAGCCCCGCCTGGGGTCCAGGGCTCCCCCAGTGCCTCCCTGCAAGTACCCAGGTGGGGACAGGCGAGGGGGCCCCGCATCAGACCCTCTCTGAGTGGATTGCCATGGCCCCGGGACCAGTGACTGTGATCCCTTGGCTCCTCCTCCTCCAGGCAGGCCACACCCTCCCCCAGGAGCAAGGGTGGGGACCCCCAGAGAAGCCCCCTTGCTCCGGGCACGTCCTCGTGCCCACCACAGCCCATGCGGCGCGGGCTGGACGGGGGCCCCTCCAGCGCCCGGGAAGAGGAGGTCCGTCACGGGAGCACGGCCGCGCTGACACGCGCGTGAAGGTCACTTCCTGCGTGTCCCCTCGCACGTGTCTGCAGATGTGCCCTGATCATACGGAGGCGGAGCGCCTGCAGGCCGCGGGCCGCTTCTCCCTCACCCCCCACACAGCCCCCTCCTCCTGCCGCCGGGCCCCGACAACGTGCCCAGCCCCGCCCCGGACCACCGCCGCGGGCGTCCAGCCGGCAGCACCCGCAGGCCGAGCCCCGGGCCCCCGCAGCCGACCACCCACGCTGGCCAAGCCCGCCCGGCCTGGGGGGGCGGGATCCTCGCACACCGCGGGGCCCCGCCTCGGGAGCCTCGAGTCTCGGGGCTGCCCAGCGCCAAGCCCGGGCCCAGTCAAAGGCAGCGGCGGGGGGCCCCGCCGTCACCGTGGCTGGAGGGGCCGCACACACGCGGGGAGGCCCCAGTCGGCAGGGGGACGTGAGGAGATTCTGGTTTTCTCTAGTTGCTTCTGTCAAATGCTTTGTCTTTTATTGACTCTCAAGCAGATTTCCTAATATCCTGGTCCCCTTTGGCCATGAAAACTCAGCACAGCAAGGCCCTCCTGTAGAGTACAGGGAACTCTGTTCAGTATCCTGTGAAAAACCATCATGGAAAAGAGTATGAGAAAGAATATATGTACATATATGTATAACTCAGTCACTTTGCTGTACACCCGAAACTAACACAAAAGGGTAAATCAACTATACTTAAAAAAATTATCTATTTGGCTGTGTCGGGTCTTAGTTGCAGCACGTGGGCTCAGTAGTTGTGGCACACGGGCTCAGTAGTTGTGGCGTGCGGGCTTCCTTTCCCCGCGGCATGTGGGATCTTAGTTCCCCGGCCAGGGATCAAACCCGTGTTCCCTGCATTGGAAGGTGGATTCTTAACCACTGGGCCACCAGGGAAGTCCCAAATCAACTACAGTTTAATTTAAAAAATGGTTATTAAAAATGAATAAGTAAAATAAAATAGAGGGACTTCCCTGGCAACCCAGTGGTTAGGACTCAGAGTTTTCACTGCCAGGGCCCGGGTTCAATCCCTGGTCGGGGAGCTGAGATCCAGAAAGATGTGCAGCGTGGCCAAAAAAAAGTTTATTTAATTTAAAAATCTAAAAAATAATATAAATAGAAACAAACAAACAAAACCCTCAGTGTGGTTTAAAACTTTCGTCACAAACTTGATCTGGGGCTGGGCTCCCTGCCCGCCAGGGGCGGACTCCAAAGGGCTCAGATGAGCGACTGGCCCTCAGGTCTTCCTTCCCTGCATCGCGGCCACCAGGTCAATGCTGACCAAGCACCCACTGTGCGCTGGGCGCTCAGGTGTGGCCAGGGAGCAAAGGGACGAGGGTCCCCACCCACGTGGAGCCGGCGTCCCAGAGACAGAGATGACCCAAGAACATGACAAGTGACCTTGGTCAGAAAGTGACAACTGCAGGGGTGGAGGTGGGGTGGGGGAGTGCAGGCACTTGCTGTCTTCCGCGGGGTGGTCCGGTGAGAGCAGCGACTTGAGGGAGGGCAGGAGGGGACAGCGGGGAGGCTGGCAAGGCTGGCAGACGGGTGGTGGCGAGGCCCGGGGGGTCGCCGGGCAGCACACGCAGGCTCTAAGGACCACGGAGGGGCTGTGACTTCCCCGAAGTGAAGGTTTGAGAGGGAAGAGCGAGGGCGGTGTGTGTAAGGACCCCGAGCAGACAGAGAGCGGCCTGTGGGGCTGGGGGGATGTAGGAAGGAGAGGCCAGGGCCACCACCATGGCTGGTGAGACCGGGGGCTGGCCTGGCAGTGCCGGCGGGGCCGCAAGAAGGGTCAGGCTCAGGGCTTTGAAAGTAGAGGCAGTGGGGTTCATTCACGAGAGGAGAGAGAGAGAGAGTCTCAATGAGCTCGATGAAGTGGAGGTTTGGGCCTGAGCAGCCGGAGGAGGGGACGGGGCGAGAGAGCAGGTGCTGAGCGCGGGGAGGCCAACGCTTCCCTCGGGCGCTGGGACGCTGGAGATGCTGAGTAGTGGCCAGATTCCTGGGAATCCCGAGAGTGCTCTGGAGACAGAAGCGTGGGCGTCCCCGTGTGCAGGGGGTTACACCACGTGACCCAGTGAGACTGCGGGGACAGGAGAGGGGAGGGCCCAGCCTGAGCCCTGTGCATCACTGTCACCGTTAAGGAGCAGAGGGGATGGAGGAGAGACCGTGGGGAGGCGGGCGGGAGTGTCCCCAGGAGGAGGGAGGGGGGCTGGGGGCGGGGCCAAGGTGAGGACCAAGAATGGATGCCCCAGGGTAACACAGAGGTCTCTGGTGACCTTGAGGGGCGGGAAATCGGCTGACAAACTAACGAGAGAAGTAAAGTCATAGAAAATACTCAACCCAAAAGAAGACAGGAAAAGAGGGAAAAGGGACCAAAGGACGGATGGGACAAATGAAAACAGAAAGAAGAGGTGGATTTAAGCCCAGACATATCGGTGTTACAGTCAATGCAGATGACCCCAACACTGCAATTAAAAGGCCAAGGACGTCTGATCAGATAACCTACAGGCTACCTACATGGAACCCACTGTAAACGTGAAGACAGCACGATGGAAAGTAAAAGGGTGGGACAAGATGAACTGTTGAACACTCATCAAAAGAGAGCTGGAGTGACGTAATATCCAACTAGATTTCAGAGCAACAGCGTTACCAGGGATAACGAGGGTCGTTTCATAATGATAGAGGGTTAATTCACCAAGAAGACATAAACATTTTAATAACAGAGCTTAAAATTGTCCCATTGCAGGGGACACAGGTTCGAGCCCTGGTCCAGGAAGATCCCACATGCCACGGAGCAACTAAGCCCATGTGCCACAACTACTGGGCCTGCGTTCTAGAGCCCCGAGCCACAACTACTGAGCCTGCGTGCCACAACTACTGAAGCCCACACTCCTAGAGCCCGTGCTCTGCAACGAGAAGTCACTGCAATGAGAAGCCCATGCACCGCAACTAGAGAAAGCCCGCACGCAGCAACAAAGACCCAATGCAGCCAAAAACAAATAAATAAATAAATTTATAAAACAAACAAACAAAAATACATGAAGAATAAACTGAGAAAAACACAAGGAAACATAGATAAACCCACAGTTGTCGTCAGAGATTTCAACACCCCCTCTCAATAAGTGATAGGACAAGTAGAGAGTATATCATGAAGACTACAGAAGCCTTGGACACACCGTCGACCAGTCTGAGCTGATTGATTCATGGGGCGCTCTGCTCAGAACAGCAGATTTCACATTCTTTCCAAGTGCACGACGAACACTTACCAAGAAAGCCCATATTCTGGGCCCCAAAGCCAGTCTCAACCAATTTTAAAGTATTCATACAAGGTATGTTATCTGACCACGACAGAAATAAACTAGAAATCAATAACCAAAAGATACCTAGAAAAGTCCTAAATATGTGGAAACTAAAAAACATGCCTCTAAATAACCCCTGGGTCAAAGAAGACATCGAAAGGGAAATGAGAAAGTATTTTGAATTAAATGAAAATGAAAATACAATGTATCAAAAATTTTGAGACACAGCTAAAGCAGTGCAGTACTGAGAGGGAAAGCATCTATATTGGAAAAAAACAGAGATCCTAAATCAACGACTTCAACTTCTGCCTTAAGAAACAAGGGGACAAAAGAGCACATAAAACTCAAAGTAAACCAAAGAACAGAAATAATAAACATCAGAGCGGAAATCAATGAAACAGAAAAACAATAGAGAAAATCAATGAAACCAGAAGCTGGTTTTCTGAGGAGGCCAGTAAGACTGACAAGCCGGACCAATCAGGAGTAAAAGAGGGAAGACACAAATGACCGATTTCAAGAATGAGAAAAGTGACATCATTACAGATTGTACAGATATTGAAAGGATATTAAGGGACTATTGTGTATACTTTATGCCAATGCATTGGACAACTTAGATGAAAAGGACAAATTTCTCAAAAGACACAAACTATCAGAGGCCATTCAAGAAGAAATAGAAAAGCTGAATAGTCCTATAGCTATTAAAGACTGAATTTTTAGGGCTTCCTTGGTGGTGCAGGGGTTGAGAGTCCGCCTGCCGATGCAGGGGACACGGGTTCGTGCCCCGGTCCGGGAAGATCCCACATGCCGCGGAGCGGCTAGGCCCGTGAGCTATGGCCGCTGAGCCTGCGCGTCCGGAGCCTGTGCTCTGCAACGGGAGAGGCCACAACAGTGAGAGGTCCGCGAACCGCAAAAAAAAAAAAAAAAGAATAGAAAAAATTTTAAAAAAAAGATTGAATTTTTAATTAAATGCCTTCTAAAAAAGAAAAACCCAAGCCCAAATAGGTCTCAAGGAAGAATAATAACAATTCTTCAGGAACTCTTCCAGAAAACTGAAGAGAAGAAAACACTTTCCAACTCATTCTATGAGACAAATAGTACCTTGGCCCCAACAGTAGGCAACAAAAATAAAGAAAACTACAGACCAAAATCCATTATGAACATAAATGCAAAAATTCTTAAAATTTAGAAAATGGGATTCGACAATATTGTTAAAGGATCATGATCAAGTGGGATTTATCTAAGGAATGCAAGGTTGGTTTAACTCTCAAAAATGTAATTCACCATAGTTACAGGCTAAAAAGGAAAAACCTGATGACTATTTAAATAGACGGAAAAATCATTTGATAAAATCCAACATTCATTTCTAATAAAAATCCTCAGTAAAACAGGCAGAGAAAGGAATTTCCTCAACCTGATAAAGGGCGTGCCTGACGCAGCTGATGTCGCACTTAGTGGTGAAGGACTGAATACTTTCACCCCAAAGTCAGGAAAAAGGCAAGGATGTCACCTCCCAGCTCTTCTGTTCAACACTGTACTGGACATTCTAGCCAGCGCAGTAAAGCAAAAATAAAAAGCACCCAGATTGTACACAGGATGCAAGATCAGTGTACAGACATCGGTTGTATTTCTGTGTGCTAGCAACAAACGATTCGAAATTTAAAACAGTATTTGCAATGCCATCAAAAACATTAAATATATAGGGATAAACCTGACGAAATACGTGCAAGACCTGTACACTGAAAGATACCGACCGTTGCTGAGAGAAATTGAAGAACTAAATACTGGTGAGATAGACCACATCCATGGGCAGAAGACTCGATACTGTTATAATGTCCGTACCCACACTCTCCACCTGTCCAGGCTGGCTGGTCCGTCAGGGAACAAGACGGAGACGCCCCCACGGAGGGTGTGGGCCCATGGGGTACGCAGGCGGTAACCATCTGGGACGCGGTGACTGGTAGGTGAAGGAAACGTCAAGGAGGGAAGACGTGATGGCCTAAGAAAGCCTCAGACTGGGAGGCCACCTTGTCCATGGGCCAGAGAGGACCCTGCATCTGCCTCCCTGGGCTGATGGCAGCACTCACTGAGCAGAGGGACCAGCCGCAGGAGACCCCGGCGGCCCTGGAGCACCCGAGATTAGCTCGAGCTCCCAGCCCTACCCAGGGCATGTCTGGGCTGCCCCTCGGGAGGAGTGGCCCCCAGTGGCTCCCAGCTGGGAGCTGGAGTCACTGTGGTGCGGCCTCGGGGGGTGTGGCCCTGCTGCTGGGGGCCTTGGGACTTGCTGGTACGAGGAAGGTGCTGAGAGCTCCCTGTTGGGGGGATGGGCACCGCACTTTTGGGACCCGGGAGAGTTTCTGTCTGAGTCTGTTGGCTCACCTCCGCTCTGCCAGCTGGGATTGCGACCACCTCTGCAGACGCGGGTGGGAGCAGGAAGGCGCTGCCCAGCCCCTGGTCCGATGGCGGGGTCGCCAGGCAGCCCAGCCCCTCACCTGCCCCCGACAGAGGAGGGAGCCGGCGGTGGGAGCTGGCGTCAGGCGCTGGTGCTGGGCACAGGGCTTTGCCGTGTGCGGGAGGGCACGCCGCCAGCAGCGGGACAGAGGGGACCCCGGAATGCACCGGGCGGGTGGCACGACCCTCCCCCCACCGCCCTGGGCCTCTTTCTGCCCTCCGCTCCCTGTTACTTAGGGCACGGGCCCTGCCCAGCCACTTCGCCCCCTCCAGGCTGCCACCCAGGTCCACCCCGCAGGCATCAGTGCCAAGGTCCTGGCGCTGCCACACGCCAGGCACAGGGGTGGCTGCCCTGACCTCCTGGGGCCAGAGGGATGCTCTGGGCGTGTCTGCGCAGCTCCCTGGAAGAGGCCTGGCCGCGGGGCTCACCTGGGGGGTCTTCAGGGCCAGGTTCATGAGTAGATGGGACAGTGTTGAGGGGGTGTCAGGACGGCATGGAAAAGAGGGTCAGGGCCTGCTCAGCCACCCCCGGGGACCCCCCACTCAGGGCCCCTCCCTGCCTGGGCCACCCTTGCACGCCCCTCGGCCCCTGGCCGTTTCCTGCCTGCACAATCGTGGGGTGAACCTTAACCTGAGCTGAGCACCTCGCACCCACACCTTCAGCCTCCTCCCAACTGCCTGGACCCTCACCCACGCTGAAGGTGGAGAGAAGGCGGAGGGGGGCGGCTTGTCCCGGGACACACCGCAAGCCCCCCGAGTGTGGCAGGGGCTTCCACTGGGGCCCTGCAGACCTGGAAAGGCTGAGTGAATCGGTGGGGGGTCCTGGTGTCAGGGGAGTGCCTCGTGGTGTTCTTTAAGCCCCGGGACTAGGGGAGGCAGCCCCTCCCCCTTCTGCACCAGCTCCCTTCTTCTGGGAGAGCTGAGGGATGGGATCCAGCGATTTGCGGTTTGCATTCATACTACAGTGTAAAGGGCTACCCAAGCCTGGCCTGGGGGTCATGGGGAGGAGCCGTCGGAAGGTGGCAGTGCCCACAGAAGGGAGGTGGCAATGAAGAGGTTGGGGGTCTGGGGTGCAAAGACCTCACACACCCCTCCCTGTGGCCTGGCTTGCCTCCCGGCTTGGAGGGTGGGCACTGAGAGCTGGGCTCTCTGGCAGGGAGCCCCATAGACCTAAATTAAATGGGGGGTGGATTTTGGAGAGCACACAGATCAGTCCCCCAAGCCCTGGCACAGAAGGGAGGAGGGGGGAAGGGGGCACCCACTGCGTTTCCCAGCGGAGTGGTCGAGGACTCGCACACAGCAGCCAGCGGCGATTTCCACGGCCCTGCCTTCCTACTTACGCCTCAGGTCTGGGTCCTGGCTGTACCCTCTGGGCGCTTGGAGCAGAAATGAGCTTTCCGGTGAAAAGCAGAATGCTACGAGTCCTGAGCTGAGACTCCTGAGTCAGAGAGACGTGGACGGCCCGCCACTCACCCCCGCGTGACCTCGTGCAGCACTGACCATCACCTGCACCCCCCAGGGCCTGCTCAGCGGTCACCATGCCGGCCTGGGGGCCTCAGCACCCCCCCAGCCCTCATGCCCCCCGTCAGCTCCCACACCCCCCCGCCCTCATGCCCCCCGTCAGCTCCCACAACCCCCCCGCGCCCTCATGCCCCCCGTCAGCTCCCACCCCCCCGCCCTCATGCCCCCCGTCAGCTCCCACCCCCCCGCCCTCTTGCCCCCCGTCAGCTCCCACACCCCCCTGCCCCCATGCCCCCCGTCAGCTCCCACACCCCCCGCCCCCATGCCCCCCGTCAGCTCCCACACCCCCCGCCCTCATGCCCCCCGTCAGTTCCCACACCCCCCCTGCCCTCATGCCCCCCGTCAGTTCCCACACCCCCCGCCCTCATGCCCCCTGTCAGCTCCCACACCCCCAGCACCCGGCCTGGGTGCTGCTCCAGCTGCTGTGTTTGCAGCCCTCTGACCCCCACACCCCTCCAGGGGCACACGTGGTGGGGGACCTGCTGAGGCACAGGACCCACGGGAGACTGAAGGGTTAGCCGCGAGCAAAGGGAACAGCATCTCCACGGAGGGAACGGCAAGGACTGTATGAGCTCCCCCTCCAGGAGGCAGCTATGGAGACCAGGACGCTCACCCTCGGGGCACAGGGAGTTACGGGAGGGTCACTCACGGGCTGAAGGCAGGTGTCTGAGTCCAGGCTGAGACGGGGAGGGGCAGCGGGAAGGAAGGGGAGGGGGGAGCTGAGAGCCTTAGGAAGAAAGTGGGGCGGTGAGTCAGGCGCCCCGGGGAGAAAGGGCTAGACAAGGGACCCTGCGGTGCTCAGGGCTGGGGTTGGGGCACCTGGGGACCCCAGATGGAAACACCAACTGGACAGTGGGGTACGGCCAGAGGTGAGGCAGGGTCAGGCTCGCCTGAGGAGGGAGGGAAGAGAAGGGCCACCGGTGCCCTCGCAGCGGCAGCCCCAAGCCCGGGAAGACAGAGCGGGGGTCTCTGGACGTCCTGACCCTCTCTGCAGGGCTGACGGCCACCCTGATGAGGCTGCAACCCCGCTCCCGGCGGGAAACTAAGAGGCCCGTGGAGAGGGCCTTTCTGCGGACTGGGGGAGAGCAGGTGAACCGAGCCTGCGGGTTGGGTTCCCTGGGGAACCTGAGAGGGTCCCCTTCCTTGTCTGGCTCACCTGCCTGGACACCCCGCGGGGCCCCGGCCACCTGAGCGCGTTTCCGATCCACGAGATCAGCTCCCCAGAGGCTGCGGAGCAGGACCGGCCGTAAAGCTCCGGGAGAGGCGGCACTGGGCGCACTTGTAATTTGTGACTTAATTTGTTGCACAATGAGGTTGCAATTTCGTAATTGTGATTGCCATTTTAATTTTACTCATGGCTGTGCAACCAACAGTGTATAGTCTTGTAATTAAAATTAATTGTACCTTCACCTGCATATTTCTATTAGGCTGTTAAATTTAGTCTGTAAGCTCGATGATTTTGTTCCCTGAAAGAGGCCAAGTGCATTTCTGCCACACTCGGTGACTCCCCGCTCTGAAGGCTGCCTTGCCCGCCGAGGGGGGCTGGGGGCCTGTCTCGGCCCCAGCACCTCGCTTCTGGCCGGGCTGGGAGAGCGGAGCCCCCGAGGGCTTTCACGGAGCTTATAGGTTTATTATTTAATGAATTCCTGGGGAGTTATTAGGCTCCCAGACTGTAATGAGGACTTCATGAATAATCTGGGAAAACCTAAACGGGCTTTCTCCACCAAATTAAGCCCGTGACTGACACCCACAGCATGTGCTGGACACTGTTTTCTCAGCACGGGTGTCCTGGTGGCCTTGAGGTGGGGAGGGGACCTCCCTCTGAATTCCAGGTGCCGGACCTTGGACTCGGGTATCAAATGTCAGGTCCAGGGAGCCCTCGGATGCCATCACTGGCAGTCACCTTCCCAGCAGGCTCCCAGGGTCCCTCGGAAAGCACCTCTCCTGTGCAGGTGGAGAGAGGAGAGGCCCTGAGATCCCACCCCAGCCGTGCCCTGGCAGCACCGTGGCTCAGCCAATCAGATGCGCCCTCCCAGGACCCCAGACCTACAGGCCATCTCAGAAGCTGGGAGGGATGGGCGCCGTGGCAACAGCAGCTGGGCAGCATAGCTGGCAGGACAGATGGACCCTGAGATGCTGCCAGGGGTTCCAGCCCGTCCAAGCCCTCCACTGCCCACCACAGGAGTTAGCTGGAGCGGATTCCACAGTTCGTGACAAGGACTCCTACTGACATAGTCAGCATCCGGTCTAGAGAGGGGCATGGGGGAAGCTTGGTGAGGGGTCCCAGCTCCCCGTACTCCCCACCAAGCTAAGCTATGGACAGGGCAGTTGTGATGGGGTTGAAGGTTCTCCATCCAGCTGAGCCAGGAGACCCGACTTCACTGTCACCTGTTCCCTGAGGCCAGGCCACAATGTGCCTGGGGAGGGGTCCACTGTGACTGTCCTCCCTCTTCATTGAGGAAAACTTGGCTCCCAATTGGGCAGGAAGGAGGGATGGGCCCTCAGTACCTGCTCAGGGAACCTGGGAATAGACGCATCTCCACCCACCCATCCATCCCCCATCCCGTCCCTCCACCCATCCCCCTATACCCACCAGTATGACAGTCACTCTAGGTGGCTCATGTCACCCATGGGGTCAAGGGTGACATGAGTCCCTGCACGGCCCCTTGCATGGCCTTTGAGACCCCAGCAGCTCCTGCCTCATCTCCCTCAGCACTGACCTCCTGCTTCCCTCCTTCCAGGTGCTTGGCCCTGGACACCTCTCCCTAGGTCTTCCCCTCCCTGACCACTCACGCGGGGCTACGAGTGCCTGTGAGTGCCGGACCTCGGAGCCCACGTGCACACCCAGGATGCCCCTCCCTCCTCCCTGCACGCAGCCCCAGGGCCCCTGCCCAGCTCCCCCACCGGCCCACTCGGCTCTACAGATGCTGGGGGTCAAACACTGCTGCCCCCGCTGCCTGCCCTCCCCCACCCCCTGAGGGCCCAGACTGGACACCGGTCCTTCCATCTCAGTTCAGCACCCCACACACACTCCTGGGACTCAGGGCCCAAGCAGGGGTCCCCCTGGACCTCTCCCTCGGCCCCATCCCTCCACGCCCTCTGACCCTCACACACTGCCTGGCCCCCAGCTTTTGCTTGGATGACACAGTGCCCCTCCTGCCCATCCCACACATCTGTGGTCCAGACCCTGCCCAACGCCCTCAGCTTCCTGCCCAGCCGGCAGCCTCAGGAACCCCGCACACCACCAGCGTCGCACACGCAGTGCCCTCTGCTGTCAGCTAGACTTTGGGGCCTTCTCCCCCTCATTGCTCTCTCAGCTCCGATCACTGGGGGTGTCACACGTGGCTCACAAGCAGGACGGAGCATTGCTAACCCCTCAGTACACCCCGTAGCCAGAATCCAGCGAATAGCGCTGAATGAATGTCGCACAGCTGATCAATGGAACCGATGGTTTCAAACTTCTCCTGTCCACTAATTTTACACAAAAAGCAGCCACGTATTCTAAGACCCGTGGGAGCAGACGCTGCGGTGCCAGTGAAGGCAGACGCTTGGCCACGTGGAGCCACTGGACAGAGCGGTCCAGCCTCGATGGTCCAGCCTGTGATGACCACCCAGCCCTGTCCTGCACCTGCAGCTCCCTCGTGCCCAGAGTGGCCGGTGAGGAAGGGCCAGGGCTGAGGGGGCGCCCTGCCCAGCTCCAAGTGGGTGTGGGGAGGATGGAAGGCTTTCCTCAGGACAGCAGGGTCCGTCCAGGGCAAGGTAGGCGTAGGGCTGGGCGGCAGGTCAGGGAGTCCAGAGTTCAGGGTCCCAAGAGCTGCCATCTACAGGCTGATGTCCCACCCCACCACTGCCTGGGAGCCCCTCAAAGGCGGGCCCAGACCCTCCAGTGAGTGCTGGGGTCAGAGGGCATCCTCACTGACCCCGTGCTTGGCCTCTCCCTAGCCCTGCCATCGTCCACCTGGGCGGCTCCTGGCTTTCCTCCAGGGTCCGGCCCGCCTCGGGTCCAGGCCGTCGGGGCCCGTCCCTTCCCCAGGGCCAGTGCTTCCCAGAGGGGTGGGCGGCCAGGGACACACTCAATGAGCACCTACTGTGTGCTGGGGGCCAAGACAGACAGACACCATGAGCTGTCAGTGGCTGCCGGGAAAGACAGTGCCGAGGGGAGGGTTCCAGGCCTGGAGAGGCAGTGGTGACAGGAGCACGCGGGGCAGGCCAGCATTCAAAGACAGCATCAGGGGCCGGGGTCAGGGGCAGGGGTGAGGGGAGGGGGGGGGAAGGGAGGGGGAGGGCAAGGGGCGGGGGGCACAGGTGGGCTGCGGCAGGGCTGGCCGGGCACTGGGGAGCAGGCTCCTTGTGGGCGCTGAACAGAAGAGGGCGTGAGCTGACCGTGCCCCTCCCCGTTCCGTGCAGCCGCCCGAGCGGAGCGCGGGGTCGAGGGCCACGGCCCTGAGGGCAGGGGGCTCAACTGGAAGGGGAGGGGGCAGCTCTGGAGCAATTCCGGAGGTGGAGCCAGGAGAGGCTGTGGGCAAGAGCTGGGCTGGAGTGAGTGGGCCGGGGCAACTGGCGGGGTGAGGCCAGGTACTTGTGGGGCGGGGAACTCCCGGCCTTGGATTTAGGAGTCTGGAGTTCAAGGTCACCAGTATTCGGATCCCGGGGCTCAGAGAGGGTGGAGGTCCCGGTGTGCACCGCAGGGGGTCGCAGCTGGAGGTCCTGCCTCGGACTCTGCGGTGGAGGAGGGCCGGCCACAGGGTTTGGGTAGGGGGCCCGGCGGCGTGGGGGAGGGCGGCGCAGGGGCCCGGCTCCCCCCCGGCGCCCATCCCCCAACACACCTGGGGCCCGGGGCTTCATCTTGCGCCCCCTGCCCCCAACCCGATAGGCGCTGCGCCGGCGGCCCGGCGGGACCCAGGACACGGGGACACGCGCGCGGGGACGCTGACACCCGTCAGGCCCGATAACGGGCGCAGCGCCGCCGACGCCGCGAGCGCATTAATCTTCCCCAAATTAAAATCTGCAGCGCGGCGTTTAAGATTGAGGCCACCACGGTTCAGCGCGGTGTGACCGCCGATTTTGATAAAAGTGTTTTAAGAGAGGGGAGACGGAGATAAATTGTCTGCGCGGCGACGCCGCGGGTGAGAGGCACGCGGACAGCGGGTCGGAGCCTGGCGCTTCCGCAGCGCGTCCGGGGACACCGGCTCCGCCCGTGGCACCCTCCCCGGTCTGCCGCAGCTGGGAGCGCTCTGGGCGCCGGCATCGCCCCGGTCACTGGGGCTCCGAGCCGGGCCCAGCCCCGCGGAGGGGAGGAGGGAAGGAACGCGGGCGCCTGGCCCTCGCAGCCCGAGGTTCCTTCGTTCAGCGACGTTTCTCGAGCACCTGCTCTTCGGCGCTTGCCTAGATGCTCCACCATCCGGAGTGGAAAGTGGTGGCGGGGCTCCGTACACAGTCGGGGTCTAGCCGGGACCACAGGCGCCTCTGCAGCCCCCTAGATTGCTCAGGTGGAGGGTGGGCTGGGTGCCTGATCACGTGGGGTCAGGCGCCTGGGGGAGGGGTGCTGTGGGCTGCCTGGGGGAAACTTCACCAGACTTTCCCTGTCCCCACAAAGAGTGCCACTTTCTCAACTCTCTTTCAAGCCGGCTTTGCCCTTGTCTCAAGGTGAGGGCCAAAGCCTTCTCCTCCATGGAGGCTTCCCGGTGGTACACGCCCCAACTCCGCCACCCACCTGCCCTCCAGTGCCGTTCCCATCACTGCCCTTCACTCTCCTGCATCTGTCTTTGGAGGAGGGCTTGGACCCCCCTCCCAGGGTCCCCTCTGTCCCCCAGCCATCCCCAGCATTGGTCCCAGCCAGTCCCCCACCCATTCCACAAACCCTCCCAGGCACAGCCTCACTCCCTCCGGCTTCCTGACATCAAAGCCTGGCTGACTACAGCTGCACCAAGTCGGGGGGGGGGGGTTCTGGGGAGACAGATGAGACGTGGGCATGCCCAGTCTCTGAAAGAAGGCACAAACGCTGGCCTAGAGCCTTGGCCACAGCAGGGCCAGTGGTCTGAGAAGGAGCTCTCCTTGAGGGCTTCCTGGAGGAGGGGGCTTTCTCAGCCAACCCCAAGGAAGGAAGAGGAAGGAACGGGAAGGGACTGGCATGAACAGGGTGCAGAGGCACAGAAGTCCCAAGTGGGGCTGGAAGGGGGAAGGGAGGGGCCGACAGCCCTGCAGTCAGGATGGAACAGGACGAGGATGGGACCACTGGGACTCAGGTAAGTCTTGGAAGGCCCCCGAAGAGGGGGGCTGGCATCCCCTCTGCTGGATGCGTCGTTGACAGCTTCCGCCTTTTCTTACAAAGTTCAAGCCAGCAAGAAACACGCAGTTTGTGTCAGGCATGCCTGCCCGCTTCTCTCCTCCCCTGAGCAGCTGTGAAATTGATATTTAAAACTAGTTGTACAGCGCCCTCGGGGCAGCCGGGCCGGGCAGCACCGGACAGCGCTGTGTTCATTCCATCTCGCCTCAGGCTCTGCCCGTGACCCCAGCCAGGTGATTAAGGGGCTGAGAATGAGGGGCTTATCTCCAGTGGACAGTGGCTGCCCCACGCCCCGCCTGCCAGCCGGAGCCCCTCCCCCAATCGCCCAGCAGCTGCTAAGCTGCCCCCTCCTTGGACAGTGGCCCTCCCATCTCATAACATCCAATTACTGCGCCGACTGCTGTCTGGGGCTCAGATCAAATCACTCAGCTGCAGTGAGGAGCCCCAACCGGGTCAAACTCAGCAGGTTAGACACGCTGTCGGACGCCAGACCAAGGCAGCCCGCCTCGGGAGCCGGGGGCAGCGAGCGTGGCCCGGGGAGTGCAGTGCACCCCAGCTCCTCAGTGGGGTCAGCTCTGGCCGCGGTTCAAGGCCAGGGCAGAGAACATCCTCTGCGAGTGCAGGGCACAGTCAGGCATGTACAGGAGGGCGGTGGTCTCTAGAAAGGTCACCAGCAACCGGGACCTTCAGGCTTCCTGACAGCTCCGCAGTCCGTGCCACAGGAGCATCCCTCCAAAATTCCTTTCCATCCAGAACCCACGACTGTGGCTCGCCTGCACAAACAGGATCTTTGCAAGTGTGGTTAGTTAAGCTGAGGTCATGGTGGAGGCAGTGATGACTGGTGTCCGGTGTCATTATAAGAAGAAAAGAAGAGACACGTATGGGGAGAAGACGCAGCAGAGATGGGAAGACGACCAAGCAGACATGGGCAGAGGCAGGAGGGAGCTTCCTGAGAGCCTCCAGAGGGAGCCCTGCCCTGGAACCCGGCTCTGGAACCTGACACCTTGGTTTCTGACTCCTGGCCTCTAGGCTGGGAGAGAGTAGATTTCTGTCCTTTTAATCCACCGGGTTGCGGTATTTGCTACGCCGCCCGGGGAGATGAGTGTGTCCAGTGTGCTGGCGAAAGCCCCCCTTTCTCCCGTGGCCCTCTCGCTTCCCACACCCAGACCCTGCTGTCTGGGGCCTGTCTCTGCCCTGCCTCCTGGTCCAGCCACCCGCGACCCACCCAGAGCCCTCAGCCACTCCTGCCCGTCTCAGCCAGGCCACCCGGCAAGGGCTGGTCCCCTGTGGTCCCCACTCCCACCCCAGGGGCCTTCAAAAGCACGCGCAGCACAGCCCCCGGTTCCCGGTGCTCAGCAGACACTGCTCTCTGCCCCTCGGCTGGCAGCCGCCCAGGGCCTCCTCCAGGACCCAGCAGCTCAGTCTGGGGCAGGAGGTGTCACCAGCACGGGCTGCTCTCGGCCTGCAGCCACGCCCAAACGTTACATGGGCAGTGGCGCTCACCCGTGTCCTGCCAAATAGGGAGGCGCTCCCGCTTGAGGACCTGCCCCTTGCATTCTACCAAGTTATTAAAAACCTAGTATCCCATTGAATCTAATGGCAACATAGTACAGTCAGCAAGGCAGGCATTACTCCCATTGTCATTCCCACCATCCATCACCCATATTCACTCACTATGATCACCGTTACCTCCATCGCCACCATCACCATCACCACCAGCACCACCTATCATCACACACCTGCATCACCACCACCGCCACCATCACCACCATCACCACCACCGCCACCATCACCACCATCACCACCCCTCCATCACCATCACTGCCACTGCCACCATCACCACTACTATCACCATCACCACCACCACCTATCATCACACACCTGCATCACCACCACCGCCACCATCACCACCATCACCACCACCACCACACGTCCATCACCATCACTGCCACTGCCACCATCACCACTACTATCACCGTCACCACCACCACCATCACCATTGCTACAGTTTGAATTGCATCCCCCCAAAGGAATGTTGAAGTCCTAACCCCCGGGTCTGTGACTGTGACCTTTTTTGGAAATAGGATCTTTGCAGATGTAATCAAGGTGAGGTCCCTAGGGTGGGCGCTGATCCAGTAAGACTGATGTCTTTATAAGAAAAAACAGAGGCACAAGGAAGAGGAGGCCATGCAGACACTCAAAGACACACAGACACACAGGGAGCAGACAGTCATGTGATGACACAGGCGGAGGTGAAGTGATGCATCTGTAAGCCACGGAAGTGCTGAGAATTGACAGCAAACACCGGAACCTGGAAGGTACAAGGAAGGAGCCTTCTCTGCAGGCTTCAGAGAGCCGAGCTCTGCTGACACCTTGACTTCAGATTTCTACCTTCCAGAGCTGTGAGAAAATCAGTTTTACGTGGTCTTCAGCCACCCAGTTTTTGGTACTTTGTTACAGCAACCCTGAGAATGAATACCACCATCGTCACCATCATCATCACCACTGTTGTCATCAACCTGATAATCACCTCCTTGTCATCTTTATCACCACCGTGGTCAACGTCATAACCGTCATCATCACCACCGCCACCACCACCATCATCACCATCGTCACCACCACCATTGCCATCACCACCACCATTGCCATCACCACCACCATTGTCACCACCACCACCACCGCCACCACCACCACCACCGCCACCACCACCACCATTGCCATCACCACCACCATTGCCATCACCACCACCATTGCCTTCACCACCACCACTGTCACCATCACCATTGCCATCACCACCACCATTGCCATCACCACCACCATTGCCATCACCACCACCACTGTCTCACCACCACCATTGCCATCACCACCACCACCATCACCATCACCATTGTTGTCATTGCCATCGACTCTTTACGTCATTTGTCATCTTACTATCATCACCGCCATTGTCAACATCGTCACCACCACGTCATCATCCAAAACCAATTTTCAGCTTCAAAGTCAAAGGCCAAGACCCTGGATGACTTGCCCAAGGCCTCTCAGGCAGTTTGTAGAAGAGCCAGGACCCAAACACCTTCCAGCCTGCCGTCTGTTCTTCCTTCCCGGGAGAAACACCGCCTCAGCAGCCCCCGTGCTGCCCCCACCCCTTCCTCCTCTCTGCTGGATACTTGCTGACTTTCCGGCCTGCGCCAAACCAATTTTGCTTGAGGCCTGTCCCCTGGCCACTGCCTCAGTCATGCCCCGGCTCTGTGAGACTAGAGAAGCCTCTTCCAGAATACCTGATAATTAACCTGGATTTAATTGAATTAATATCGACAGCGTGTAATTGCTCCTCGTTGCTCAAGCCTGCCTAAGAGGGGTGGCGAGGGGCGGAACGGTGAGGTTATTGCTTCAAAGAAATGCCCTCAGCCCCGAGCAGCATTTTGGCCTTATTATTATAGTCATAATGAGAGCAGCTGATGTGATCTCTCCTTCCACAATAGCGCACACGGCCGGCTACATAAACAGCGCAAGTCCTTTGTCCCTGTGGACTGTTTGTGGGTAATTAAAATCAATAGGCCCTTCCTCACAGACCTCCTTAGCCCTCCTCCGAGCTCAGGGCTCGGGCCACCAGGCACCAGACCAGCAAATAAACTTGCCCCCTTCCCGCCGGCTGGTGGCCGGGCCTCCTGTGCCCTCCCCCGGCCCCGGGACGTTCAGAAACAGCCACAGTCCCAGAGGTGGTGGAAGGGGGCTTCCAGGGAGTGACGCTGAGCTCCGCGTCTGGGGGTGCAGCCAGTGATGGTCAATGGCAGGGCCTCCAAATGGGGTCTTCCGCCTTCCTCGTCCCCGTCTGGGGACCACTGTCCTCCCCCACCTGACCTACAACGTGCGTGCACCCGTAAACCCCGGGGCGGGCGCTGGGACGGCCGTGCACTCAGCCTCCTGACAGCTCTCGGCAGACAGGCGCCCATGGCCTCTGCACGCCGGGCCCTGTCCTGGGCTCTTGGGGTGCGTGTTTCCTGGCTCTGCTGAGAGGGGCTGGCACAGAGCACGGGCAGCAGGAGGACCCCCAGAGGCCGGGGCGCGATGCGGGGTGGCCCTGGAGGCGGGGCATCCTGGGAGCACCCTAGAGACAGAGGCCAAGTGTGGCCGTGAGGCCGAGGGGCCAGGGGAGCTGCTGCACATTCCGGAGGAGACGCTGGGAACACAGTGACCTGAACGCGTGAGCAGGTGGGAGACGCGAACCGGGGGCCTCGTCGTGTGGGGTGTGCCCCCAGGAGTGAGCATGGGCAAAACACAGAAGGGACAGGAGTGCCCCTGGGGGTGGGGCGGGAAGAAGAGCCCAGGGCCTGAGCAGGTGGGGGCAGGGGCTCCCCGAGGACGAGCTGCGGTCGTGGGGCTGCAGAGGCCCGGTCACGGAGGCCTGGCAGGGTCCCTCCGCCGTGCTCGGAGCTCCCCCGGTGTCAGCCCAAGTCTACACCCGTGTGAGGCAGGGACCACGGAGAGCAGAGGGTGCGCTCAGGGCCACACTGCTGTCACCTCGGCCTCCAAGACGACCTCCCCCTCACAGGCCTGGCCAGCCCATCCACTGGAGGGGCGAGGGGTGAGCCCGGGCCAGCGCAGCTCTGGCTGGGCACCCAGCGCTTGGCTCTGCTCAGCAGGGATCGCTCCGGGCCGTCCGGGAGCCTGACCGGCGAGTCCTCTTCCCAGACCCGAGGCCTCACCCAGCGCCTGCAGACGCCTGACACGGGAGCCAGGGAGATTCAGTTCTGTACTTCCGCTGGAGCATCGTCTCTGCGCCGTCCTTCTTAATTAAAGGCGACCTGAACTGAATTGCTTTCAGTGAGGGGGGTGGGCGGTGCTGGGCAGCCGGAGGGACACCTCCCGTCGAGCCGGCGGCCCTCGCAGGACAGTGATCCATGGGCCAATATCACTGGTGTCCCTGCATCCGTGTGGCGGCTGACCTCGGCGCAGTCATTAGCTGCTTTTTAATTAACTGTCTGCTGTCCCACCCCAGCGAGGAGGCCCTGGGAGGGGGAGGGGCGTCGTTCCTTCTGAAGCTCTGCTGGCCTGATCCGGGGTCCGCGTCCCCACTGCCCCGCCTCAGGCCTGCGTCCCTTCCAGCCCCGGAGCCAGAAATGCCACCGCGTCACCGTAATTCTTTCAGTTCTCACAGGGCATCCCTGTCTCCAGTCCGCACCTGCGAGGCCGGCCTCAGCAGGAGAAAGGGGCCTCCGGGGAGGGCAGGGCCAGGGAGGGGACGCCCAAGGTGGGAGGGACGGGGGGGGGGAGGCCACAGGAGGGTCGGGGTGCGGGGAAGCCCTCTCGCGGGGAGCCGGGGCTCTTGGCCACAGCCCTGCTCTGCACAGCGGGACCTGCTTCCAGGTTCACGCCTGGGGAGGTGGGGCCGTTCACCCCAGCTGGCCCCTGGCACAGGGGCTGCCGAGGTGAAGGGCCCGGAGGCTAAGCAGTGGGTCGGTTGCGCAGTGAACGTCCCTGGGGCGCCAGAAACTCCCTGCAGCAAAGCTCCCTGAATGTGAACCCAGGCCCACTCCCGCGTGCAGGCCTGGGCCGCCGGAGTTCCCGGCCTCCCGGGCAGAGGTCTGGTGGGGAGAGTGGACGGCACACGCAGATAGAGGGGCGCCCTTTCAGCCTGGGCAGGTGGCGGGGGGGGGCTCCCAGAATAGGAGCGACACCGAACTGAGGCCAAGGTCCTCAGGCCGGAGGGTGGTCGGAGGTCAGCATAGCCAAAGCACGAGAAGCATGTGACTGGGAAGAGAGGAAAGGCAGAAGGGGTGGGGTGAGGGAGTGCGGGGGGCGGGGGGGGCGCCCACAGGAGCGGCGGGGGTGAGGGAGTGGGGGGGGCAGGGCACAGGAGGGGCGGGCGGAGCTCCGATGGGTCGGCCGCCCTAGCAGGCTCTGCAGGCCACGCCCCCAGGGGCCGCTGAATCCCCGCCCCGCTGGCCCCCGAGGGCAGGCAGGCGCCCGCCAGCAGGCGCTGCCTGGACAACAGCTTGCTCCCGGGACCCCCAGGTGAAGCAGCGGGGACCGCACACAAAGGCTTCCACGGCGGACGGGGAAGGAGACGGGGTGGGTGGGCCGCCGGGAGGGCTGCAGAGACACACGCTCACGACGCCAACGCAGCCATGACACTGACACACAACCACCTGCACACGCTCACACCCGCCACACACAGCAGCATACTCGGGTCCCCAGCCCACAAAGGCTCACCCTTGCGAGCACGCAGGGTGTGTGTCCCCAGTGCGCACACACATACACACGTGAGCACACGCACACAGGCATGCTAACACACACATGCACACAGCTCCCGGCAGCAGTACCAGCTCACACCCAGCCTGCTGCCGCCACGTGGTACACAGGGGCGTGCTACAGACACACACTCCCTTGCTGACCCACACACCAGGCACCCTCACGTGACAACAGGGACCACGGGTGCCGCACGGGAAGCCAGGCGGCTCGGGGGGAAGACGCAGGGCACGACCACGGCCGGGTGAGGCCTCCGTCTCGCTGGCCGCCCTCGGGAAGCTGTCTCCTAGACTGAAGGTGCCCACACTCGCAGGCCTCGTCTAGGGGGAAGCACGGTCCAGCGAAACGCCACCCCTGGCCCTTGGCCGGAGGAGAGCGCGTGGTGGAGGGGTCTGGGCTCTGGTGCTTCCGTCTGGACGGGCAGCTTGGAGCTCACAGGGCGGCCCCAGGGCAGACTGGGACCAGGCTGTACCCCAAACTCCCAGCACAGGGTGGGGTGCGGGCAGAGCGCCATCCCAGCAGGCATCCTGCAGTCCTTCCCTTTGCCAGCCCGTCCCCGGGCACAGGGCCGCTCCCAGCCATCCCTGCACATCCGTCAGCCACGCCCCCTCGGGCTCCTTCCCTGATCCCCACCCAGGCCGCCTGCGTCTGTTCACCGCACTGGCTGGTGGCGCCTGGTTTCTGGGTTCCTGATGCCAGTTCAGGACCCACTTCCCCCGAGGGAGCGTCTCCCCAGGAGGAGGGCTCTTGTGCATTTCTCTGTGGCCCTGTCCTGTGCGTGCAGGGCCTCGCTGGAGAGCGGATCTCAGGGTCCTTCACCACGTCCAGGACCCCCGGGGGGTCACAGGGCGGGCGGGCGCAGCGGGTCGGTGGGGCTTCTTCCCCAGCCCGGGGTCGGGGGCGCGTCCCCAAAGCTGGTCACCCTGTGTGTGCTCGCGCAGGAACAGGGTCCAGAGACACCAGAATGGGGCCTCCCTGGAGCCATGAGCCGCAGCCAGGCCGGATCTGGAAGGAGTTGGAGCAGGGGAAGGAGGGGAACGCCTGGGGAGAAGCTGACCCGTGAGAGCGAACAAGCCATGATTTCCCGAGTCAGGTCCCGCGGGCGAGCAATCAGAGCCCCTGCAAGGTTCAGGAGCGCGAGGGGGAGGCCGCCGGCTTCATGCTTTGCTCCCTGACAGTATCCATCTTTCCAAATTGATTTTTGATATCCGTAGTGACCTGGAAGGGAGACACGGCGATAACTCTCGGAAAGTGGAAAACAATATTATCGCCACAAATATGAATTACTGGCCGCCAGGTTAAATCTACTGTGCGATGAGTTATGTGACCCCGGCGCTCCTATAATTCTTGGGAATTTTATAGAGTCAGGAGAGGTCTGTGGGCGCTGACGAGCACTTAACAGCCAGAGCTGGTCCCCAGCAACTCTGGGCCGCGTGGCTTAGGCTCCGGGGCACCGTGGGCCGCTGCGTTCTCCTTAGGGGCACCGCGGGCCGCTGCGTTCTCCTTAGGGGCGGAGCTGAGGCGCTGCTGGACTCACGGTCTTCGTTTGTCTGTTCTTGTCATTCTCGGGGTGGAGACACGTGCCTGCCACCCCGCCAGGAACAGCAGAGCAGCCTGCCCGGTGGGGCTGTCGTCCAGGGGCCCAGAGGGAAGGGCGGTGCCGACCCGTGTGGTGCTCACTGAGTGGCTGCATGCCTTCCAGGGGGAGGGAGGGCCCTGGGGCTCACCTGGCCCAGCCCAGCCCAGAAGGGGCCGTGTAGCAAAAGGCCGGAAGTCTCAGCCCGAGGAGCAGGGGCCGCGCGCCGGGGTGAGCTCGCGGGACGCTAGGCGTGAGCCTGTGGCGGGCAGGTGGACCCGGGCTCCGGAGGCCAGGCTCACCCCAGGGCGGGCAGCACGGGGTGGGGAGTTCAGGGCCGTGCTTTAAGCCCTGCCTGCAGCTACAACCCAGTGTCTGAACAAAAAGAATGAGCAAAGAGGAGGTTGGGGGATCCCCCAGCCCACCTAGTCAGGAGGGGCGAGCTCGGGGGCAGGAGTGGGAGGAGGGTGGTCCGCCTGGGCTGAGGCGAACCCCGGGAGGGCATCCCGTTCCTCCCTGCGGGGACCTCAGGCCAGCCTCCCTCTGCCCTGGCGAGGCGCCTGGGCCGGAGCCCAGAGCTGGGGTACCAGAGGCCAGGGCAGGGGGAGGGGCAGGAGTGCAGTGGGAAGGGGCGGCCGGCTGGGAGGGGAGGGGCTGCTGCACGCAGGGCTGTGCTCAGGGCCTCCCAGGAGGACGCAGGGGACCCGCCTGGCAGTGATAATGACGCTGAAGGCATGGGGTCACTCCTCCCGGACCCCAGACCTGCAGGACTCCAGTTGGGGGTCTGGGCCAGGGGTTGAGAGAGGGGCACGGCCCCTTGTCCAGCCAGGTCCCTTTGGGCCCCTGTCGGGGGTCCCTCACGATGAAGAGGAGGTCCCCGCTCCAGGCCACATGCCCCATGGGGCCCCCACACTAGGGCTGTGAGGCCCATCGGGGAGGGGGTGGTGATGAGGGACCCCAGGCAGGGACCGCAGCGGTCCTGGCGTGGAGGCGGCCTGGGCTTCGGCCCTGAGGATGGCCTTGGCCGGTTCCAGCAGGGGTGACTAGATGTGTCCCCTCCGCTCCTGGACACACAAGACTGCGCCCCTGCGGTAGGGGCCTGCGGGGGCAGCAACAATGGGACAGGACAGGCTTCAGTTTCGGGTGCCAGGGTCTTCCCCGGGAACCTGCTGGAAGCTGAGGCCCCGGAACCCTCGTGCCCAGGAGGCCATGGGGGCCTCCCTCAGCCCTGGGGCCTAGGACCAATGCTGCCCACAGGATGGTGGAAAATCCAGCCACACTTCCTGCACCAGGTGGCCATGGGGCGCTGGTGCCGGGCTGGGTAGAGGGGCCCAGGCGGTGGCCGCAGGACAGGGCACCTGGGGGCCAGTGTCTCCCACAGGGCAGGGAGACAGTAACACAAATGTTATTTAATTTACATGACAAAGTGGTACCATTATTGCAAGCTGACAGAATGCCGCTTGGGGTAATTTCGGAAAATTATTTAAACAATGTAATGAGTTAAATGTCAGCGCTGGCTAGTTATGTTTATGCTAATTGTTAATTAGCCCTATAATGGAGACAGTCTTAATTAACAATAGTTATGAGTGTGCAAGGAGGTGGGCTCGCCATGGGCGAGCCGCAGCCCCACCCGGTAAGAAAGCCCGTCAGTCAGTTGGGGCCTCTGGCCTCAGCCCGGCTGCGCTGGGCCCAGGGCAGGGGTCCGGCCAGCCAGCCCAGGGGTGCGGGCCTGCCCGCCCCTTCCTGCCCTGCCCTGCGGGAAGGTCCCCATCGCCTCGCCCAGACACGCTCCAGGGTCCGCCCCACATGGGACGGCCAGGAGGCCCAGCGCACCCTCCTCCCCCTCTCCCGCCCCCCCATTGCTCCCGTCTGGCCTGCTGCACCCTACGGGGGGCCACCACTTCCAGAGGCAAATGAAGCCAGCGGCCAGTCGTGCCCAGCTGCCTGTGCCGCCTGAGCCCTGTGGCCGATACGGAGCGAGAGCGGGCTGGAGCACAGCCTGCCCAGGCCCCATCAGCCGTCCCCACATTCAGGGCCCTGGAAGATGGGCCCAGCTCCTCGAAGGGACGTCACAACATGCAGGGGTGGGAGAGGGAAGGTCGTGACCCTGGCGCCCCTCTTTTCTCCAAAGCCCCTTCTGCTGGGCCACCCAGCGGACCGCCCTGTGTGTCGCTCTCAGGGAGCCCCGACGTCAGGGCCGTGCCAGGAACAGGGTCAGCGGTGCAGCAGAGGCTGGATGGGGTCCTGCGGGGATACGGGGCGGAGAACAGCCCAGGGCCACCCTGCAGAGCGCCGAGCCTGGAGACCATGCAGAGTTAACCCCTTCAGAGGAGAGCAGAGGGGACAGGAGAGATGGGCCTCCGGGGACGGGCGGGGGTCGCACAGTGCAGGGCCAGGGCAGCAGCTACACCCAGCAGGGGATGGCGAGGACAGACAGAGGGACACAAGGGCACACAGAGTGCTGAGTCCTTTTGGAGACCCAAGCCCAGCATTGTCACCTATGCCCTGTGCCCTGTTACCTATGTCAACCTGCCCCGGCACAGGCCACGGGCTGGGGGCCAGGGGGCCAGGGGGCCCGGGGGGCCTTGCGAACAGCTCCCCAGCATGTGAGGATCGGCGCCCAACTGCTCATCTACGTGGGACAAGCTCCCGGGCAGCACCAAGCGGGGCCAGCTTCCTCTGCTTAGACCGGACGGGGCCCCGCGGTGACAGTGGGCTCTGGTGGGGGCAAAACAGGAGGTAAGCAGTGTCCTCTCCATGGCTCCTGAGCCACTGGGAGTCACACATGTGCGCACATGCACACGCACGCACACACACGCGCACACGTGCACACATGCGCTCGCACACATGCACGCACACATGCACTCACACTTGCACACGCACGCACACAGCACACGTACACGCGCACATGCACACACACGTACACACATTCACACACACACATGCACGCACATGCACGCACATGCACACATGGCCTGCCTCACACTGAGCTTCACTGCAGGTTGAGTGGGTTCCCCTGCTTCCTAGACCTGGAATCACAGCAGGAGGAGACTCTTGGAGGCTCCACGGGTAACGGACTCTGCAGGGTTCCCTCATTCAAAGACAAGTGGCAGTGACAGGAAGGGATGAGGGGTCCAGGACAGAATGTACCCTGAAAGGCTGCCAGCCTGAGCCAGAGACAGAGGGGGCAGGAGAGACAGAGACAGACAGACAGACAGACCAAGAACAAACAGAAGCAAAACAACACCAGGAACATTTTGCCAAAGAAGAGACAAAAATCTGACCAAACGGTTCTCTATAAAAAGCAATGGATTTGCAGATAAAAGGGGCTTCAAGACAGGAGTCAATCGTTCAAAACAGAAATACAAAAGCTCAAGAAAGAAAGACAACGAAGGGGAATGACTAACGAGCTGACGGATCTCAGGGAGGACGTGAGAGCGAAAAACACAAGCTGCACGTGAGCTGCCCGACCTGTTGATTCAAACAAGGGCACGTCGGATGCAGCGAAAGAGGACGGCCCCGCTGCGGAGCCGGGGCCATGGAGCCGGGGCTGCTGGGACAGGTCTGAGAAGCTGAACCCCACAAGACAGGCAAGGACACACGCACTTGCCTGACAGCACACCTGAGCGTGAACCAAACCAACCATGACACCAAAATCCCAGGAAACTTTAAAAATTAAAGAAAACATTACGGAAGAAGGAAAGATTTGGAAGGACACAGTGTCCCTAGGAAAAACATGGAGAGAGATCAATCAACACTGAATCTTGAAACATACGGTCCAGGACACCCAAGCCAAACAAGAAAACAATCAAGCCACATCTAAGGAGAAAAACAGCGTCAGCAAAACCACTCCGAGTTAGAGACGACAGGAATGGCCTCAAATTTCTTCAGGGAAGAAAGGTAACCAGAAATGACACCTTCTCAAGCATCAGATAGACGCTTCCTGAAGGACTCACAGAAAACTGACTCAACCAACCAAGAGAGATGTGGAGACCGCGGTGGAATGGCCAGCACTGAGTTTATTTCTGTGCGTGAGAAATAGTGAGACAGCCGTGAGCTGACCGCGAGGTGAGACGAAGATAAACTGGCAGGCACGTGGCAGCCATGCGGCATCCGGGGCCACCGCGGGGAGGGGAGGAGGGGCTGGAGGGAGGGGTCGCCCACCACCTACAGCGGAGCAAGGGGGCCGGGAACTCAGAGGAGACGCTGGCCTGCAGGGGGCAGCCTGGAGCCCACATCCACCACGGCCTCACAGGGCGGGGGGAGAGGAGGACCCACAATCAGCCCCCCTCCCGGTAAACAGGCCCCACAGGCACCTTACTGCTCATGGTCTGACCACATCGCTTACTCATGCCCCCAACAGGGAGGGCTCAGAGGTACGAGGCTTCCCACCCCCTCTAGGGAGGTGCTCACCCCTGCGGGAGCCCACGAAGGCCACCCCCAGCCCCATCTCCTACTGCTGTCCCTGCTCTGGCCTCCTCGACCCCCTCCCCTCATGGTCTGAAGAACAACACAGACAGGCTGCGATGCCTACTGACGGCCACGTGGCAGAGGAGAGGCTGCGCACTGAACACACGCCAGACTGGGCCAGACGGACAAGGAAGATGTACCCTTTGCTCACAGGGCAGCCTCCAGAATCAGAGATGTGAACGCAATCCCTGATTCCTCCACCTGCAAGCTCTGTGACCTTCAGCACTTTTCTTCATCTCCGTGAGGAAGGCTGGGATATATATTTACAAAATGAGGATAGCAACAGCCCTCTGGCTGGGCTGTTTTAGGGTGAGGAATAAATGTGCAAAACATCTAGCCTGCAGGAGACACTTGAGAAATGTCACAGGTGATGGTGGTGGTGGTGGTGGTGATGATGATGGTGTTAGTGGTGATGGTGGTGGTGGTGGTGGTGATGATGATGGTGTTAGTGGTGATGGTGGTGGTGGTGGTGATGATGATGGTGTTAGTGGTGATGGTGGTGGTGGTGGTGGTGATGGTGTTAGTGGTGGTGGTGGTGGTGGTGGTGGTGGTGATGGTGTTAGTGGTGATGGTGGTGGTGGTGGTGATGATGGTGTTAGTGGTGGTGGTGGTAGTGGTGATGGTGGTGGTGGTGGTGATGATGATGGCGTTAGTGGTGATGGTGGTGGTTGTGGTGATGATGATGGTGTTGGTGGTGGTGGTGGTGATGATGATGGTGTTAGTGGTGATGGTGGTGGTGGTGATGATGATGGTGTTAGTGGTGATGGTGGTGGTGGTGGTGGTGATGATGATGGTGTTAGTGGTGATGGTGGTGGTGGTGGTGATGATGATGGTGTTAGTGGTGATGGTGGTGGTGGTGGTGGTGGTGGTGGTGGTGATGGTGTTAGTGGTGGTGGTGGTGGTGGTGATGGTGTTAGTGGTGATGGTGGTGGTGGTGGTGGTGATGATGGTGTTAATGGTGGTGGTGGTGGTGGTAGTGGTGATGGTGGTGGTGGTGGTGATGATGATGATGGCGTTAGTGGTGATGGTGGTGGTTGTGGTGATGATGATGGTGTTAGTGGTGGTGGTGGTGGTGGTGATGATGATGGTGTTAGTGGTGATGGTGGTGGTGGTGATGATGATGGCGTTAGTGGTGATGGTGGTGGTTGTGGTGATGATGATGGTGTTAATGGTGGTGGTGGTGGTGGTGATGATGATGGTGTTAGTGGTGATGGTGGTGGTGGTGATGATGATGGCGTTAGTGGTGATGGTGGTGGTTGTGGTGATGATGATGGTGTTAATGGTGGTGGTGGTGGTGGTGATGATGATGGTGTTAGTGGTGATGGTGGTGGTGGTGCAGCTTGGACAAGAGCTAGACAAAGAACAAAACCTCCAGCTGCTGAGGCCATGAAGATGCGTGATAGCGTCACACTCAGTCACTTGGCACCCGTGTTTCTGCCCAACAGGATCAACTTCTGCCCATAGGATCAGCTTGGCTGCCCCTCAGAAGCTTCTCTCCACCTTTCTGTCCCTCTAGTGCGTGGGATGCAGAGGGGTGCACTCCGCCCCTCACTCTCCCAAGGGATGTAGCCTGAGAGGTGTCAAGGGGTCAGCAAGCTGCTGGGCCGGAGGGCTGAGGAGGGATGGGGGTGGTGCAGGGGCACCAGGGAGAAGAGGCGCCTCTAGTCACGACTGCCCAGCAGGTTCCTTCTCCTCTGAGGGGCTCACACCCTGGGGCCCTTCCTGGCCTCTGTGCCTGGACGTGAGCCAGGAGCACGATCACGCTGGTGAGAGGGCCCAGGTCCAAGTGGCCCCAGCACCACCCAGCAGAGGGCATCTGGGAGCTGCAGGAGCCCCTTGGGGGAGGCCAGTGTCCTGGCCAGCCTGGTGCAGAGCCACGGGGACGGTGGGCAGAGCCCGGGCAAACGCATGCAGTCCACGCGCGATTCCAAGCTGTAGGGCGATCTGGCAACCCTGCCACAGACAAGCCAATGCCAATCATGGACGGGGGGTTAGAGAGGCCACGAGACAGCAAGCTGCGGACGCCAGAGCCACTAACAGTGAGGCTTGGCTTCAGCACCGTTTATGCCAAACAGTAATCTCACATTCACCGTTCGGCCGGCGCTTTTCAAGCAGCGGCTGTGCTGTGTCCCCCTCACTGGCTCAGCAGTGGGGGCTCTGGTGGAGGACGCGGCGGCAGCCCCGGGCGGACCCCTGCGCCAGGCCCGTGGGCGGTGTCGCCCCCACCCCCAGCATCTCTCTGGCTCCCTCATCTCCAGGCCCAGCCCCGGGGTCTCCCAAGGCCCCCTCTGCCCTCTGAACAGAGCTCCTCACCTGGCCGTGACCCCGCCCAGCCTGGTGCCTGTTTTTCCAGCCCCCTCCCCAATCCTCCGGCTGCAGCAGCTGGGCCTGGAGCCCGCAGCTCCCTGCTCCAATCCCAGCCCCTTGTCCAGGCCCCACTGTGCGTGGTGGAGGCACAGGACACGGACACACACGCACACAGCCTGGTGTCCAGACCTGCCTGCCCCACAGACGGCAGAAGAGGGGCATCAGCGTGCCGGGGGAGTCAGCGACGCCTCCATCTGAAGGACTCTCCTCTGGCCACCGCCGCCCCCTCCCCCAACCCCGCCCGGTCACTGCCCGAAGCCTCGGCGAGCTCACTCCAGCCTGCGGGCCCCCAGCCCTCCACGGGGCCCCGGGCGCTCGGCACTGCTCTCAGCCCTCCGGAGGGGCCTGGGGTCTGAGGCCACCGGTCCCCGCCCACCTGCTCTCCCACCCGGCGCCCTGTGGACAAGGTGCTTTGCCTACAGCGGGCTCCTCTCAGAGGCCTGGCGTCTCCCCCCGGCCGCACGGGGCACCAGGCCCCCAAGCCAGCAGAGCCATCCCCACGTGCTGTTGCAGCGTCTACCCTCCTGGCCACAGGCCCGTGAGGATGCGGCTCCCTCGGCCCCGCTCGGGCTCGGTGGGCCGACCCACAGCTGTGCTGGCTCCAGGCCTCCCCAGCCCGAGTGCAGCCTGGGGCCCAGGCCTGAGCCCCCCATCCTGGCAGGAGGGAGGCCGGAGACAGGCCCGCGGCCGGGGGGGTCTGAGGCTGGTCAGCTCAGCCTGCAGGAGGTGGCAGGTGGGCTGTATTTTCCCCTTAACGTGACAGACGCTTAAAGCAGAGAAGGGGACTCACGGCCCCTGTAAAGCAGGGTTTCCGTCTCCTGGGCCTTATTTTACTCCTGGCGACAGTAATAAACGCGCCACCTGCGAGGCCTCCTGTTTCTGGTCCCCAGTTTCGCAGAGACGTCGCTTACCTGAAGCTGCCTGGCCCGCTCACGAGGCCCTCGTGCCGGGAGGTGGGTGCCTACGCGGCTGCCAGCTCCATGCCTGCCGCGGTGCCGGGCTTCCGTCTGCGTGAAAGCCCGGGGCTGGGCCGCGCGACCCCCAGGACCCCGAACCACCCGCAGACGGCGGCCTCAGGTCCCAGCAGCTGCCCCGCTGGCCAGGGAGTGTCTGGGGGCTCTGTGGCCCAGCAGGGGCTGCGGGACCTCAGAGGGGGCCGGTCGGGGCTGCGCTGGACATGCAGGCGGATGTGGAGGGCACCTCTGACCTGTGTGCAGTTAAGCCCAAGGTGAAGAGGGTTGGCCAGCACTGGGTTCTCAGGAGGGTCCCCAGGGACGGCCCTCTCGGCCAATACCCAGGGGTCCAGAGTGGGAAAGTCAGAGTGGAAGAGAGGAGAGGTGGGCAGGAGGGGTAGGTAATGCCCCCCGGGGGGCGTCAGGGGCCTTCGGGGGACCCACGAGTCTCTCTGGATGTGTGTCTGGAGAGGGGCTCTGGGCGGCGGGACACCCAGAGGGGCCTGTCCAGTGGGCAGCGGGTGGATGGGCCTGGAGCCCAGGAAGAAGGCCTGCCTGGGAAGCGTGCAGGAGACAGGAGACCGGAGAGGGCTGGGGGGCTTGGGGGCTGGGGGCCACGGGGGCGACGGGAGAAAGCCAAGCGCACGGCCGCGGTCGGCACAAAGGGGGGGGGGCGACAGGAGCCCCCAGGGGACGCAGCCCCCGAGCTGGGCCCAGCCTGATCCAGGGCCATGTCAACACGGAGGCTCCGGAGCACCTGGACCCCCACCATCAGACTGTCCTGGCAGCCCAGCCGGGCCCTGAGGAGGACAGAGCGGGGCGCAGGCTCTGACCCGCCAAGCGTGCACACTCAGGCCTGGCCTGGTGCCGGAGGGCAGTTTAGGGCGCATTGACCTCGGCCTTGACACGGAAGCAGTGCTTTGCTGCAGAGAGGGGACACTAGCGCCTCCCCGACCACCCGCTGTGGCAGAGAATTTATGCCTCAGAATCAACCAAAGCCGGCGGCTTCTCGGTCAAGTAGAGCCTCGGTCCCGAGTCTCCTGCCGCATTACCGTCCTTCCTGTAACTGCAGAATCAGACCCTGCTGTTCAGCACCGAGGTGGCCACGGGACCCTTTGTAAGCGCCCCCTTCTCTCCTGCGCATCCTTCAAAGGCCCCCAAGACACACTCGCGCGCGCGGGAAGCACTGAGATCAAATCTGGAGCCAGCGACGGGCTCTAGGAGACCCTCGGGGGCGCTGGGCTGGGTCGTCCGGGCGCCTGCAGTGGGGGCTTCTCTGCCCAGGATGGAGGGGCCCAGAGGACACCGCAGTCACTGTGGTGTCCTGACCTGAGGGTCCCTGCGCTGCCCAGGACGGACCTCCACCCGCCGTGGGTTTCGCCCGGAAGTGTGCCCAGGACCACACGTGAGTCAGGCTCTCCGGAGGGGCAGACCCGCAGGACGGGTCTGTGTACTGACAGGTCCACTTCACGGAACTGGTCTGCGCACTGTGGGGCCCGGCCAGGCAGGGTAGGCAGGGCTGGTGCTGGGGTCTCGCCCCCTCCAGGAGCCCCTGACTAGGGGAGGCCGCAGGGCCCTGGGTCGATCTCCCTTACTTCCGTGGACTGAGGCTGGACGTGACCCACACCTGCTGACGATACACAGCATCTCCTGGGGGGTGGCTGCACCACCAGAGCTGCGCCTGCCAGGTGCCCCACCTGCACGCGGGAGCTCAGGGCTGCGCTGGCCGCAGGGCCTCAGCCGCCACCCGTACACCACCAGAGCTGCGCCTGCCAGGTGCCCCACCTGCACGCGGGAGCTCAGGGCTGGGCTGGCCGCAGGGCCTCAGCCGCCACCCGTACACCACCAGAGCTGCGCCTGCCAGGTGCCCCACCTGCACGCGGGAGCTCAGGGCTGGGCTGGCCGCAGGGCCTCAGCCGCCACCCGTACACCACCAGAGCTGCGCCTGCCAGGTGCCCCACCTGCACGCGGGAGCTCAGGGCTGGGCTGGCCGCAGGGCCTCAGCCGCCACCCGTACACCACCAGAGCTGCGCCTGCCAGGTGCCCCACCTGCACGCGGGAGCTCAGGGCTGCGCTGGCCGCAGGGCCTCAGCCGCCACCCACACACTCCTGAGGACCGCGGGGCTGCTTCTACTCCGTGCTGGGTGGCGGGAGGGGTCACGCACAGAGAACAGGCCCCTCTGGGAACCCAGGCACAGCCACCGAGACCCACCCAGCCGGCGCCAGGCGTCTGCGGCTTCACCCCCTCCTGCCCCACCCCCAGCGCTTTCCATGGTCACCAGTGACTCCCCTCCCCAGGCCAGGGGTCGGCCTGCCGGCGCCGCTTGTATCCCCTCTCAGCAGGCCCTGGCCCAGCGGGGCACCCACTCCGGCCCAGACACCGTCTGCCCTGGAGAGAGTCCACCGAGCTCAGTGGCTCTGAATCTGGGCCTGGAGCCTGAAGACAGGGGCGCTTGGTGGGCACTTTCTGGGTGGTCATCAGGCCCACTGGTTGCCAGGCCCAGGAGCATGGCCAGTGTGGGGTGGGCCGGGTCCACCCAGCAGATGGAAGGGCAGGCGGGGCCTCTAGTGCCCAGGACCTGGGCTCAGACCGCGTCATGCTCACTGTCACCTGCCACCCCAGGGCTCACTGCTCCTTTGGCCGTAGCCCCGTGACCCCATTTCTCTCTCAACCCAGATGGTCCCCTGACTCTGGACCCCAAAATCCAGCTGTCTCCTCAATGTGTCCACTTAGCTGTGCAAATAAACCTGACGAGGGAATTCTCTGGTGGTCGAGTGGTTAAGACGCTGCCTTCCAATACGGGGGGCGTGGGTTCTGCGCAGCCAGATAAATAAATAAATAAAAATAGGGCTTCCCTGGTGGCGCAGTGGTTGAGAGTCCACCTGCCGATGCAGGGGACGCGGGTTCGTGCCCCAGTCCGGGAAGATCCCACGTGCTGCGGAGCGGCTCAGCCCATGAGCCATGGCCACTGAGCCTGTGCGTCCGGAGCCTGTGCTCCGCAATGGGAGAGGCCACAACAGTGAGAGGCCCGCATACCGCAAAAAAAAATACTTAAGAATAAATTTAACCAAGAAGGTGCAAGACGGGTACAGTGAACACTACAAAACATTGCTGAGAGAAATGAAGACCTGAAATGACAGAACTATATCCTGTGTTCATGTTTTCAAAGACTTAATACTGTTTTAAGATGACAATACTCCCCAAATTGATCTTCAGATTCACTGAAATCCCTTTCAGAATCCCAACTGACTTCTTTGTGCAAATTGACAAGCTGATTCTAAAATTTCTGTGGAATTGCAGGGGACTCAGGATAGCCAAAATAATCCTGAAAAAGAAGGATAAAGTAGAAGGACTCACTCTCCACAATTTCAAAGCCTATTCAGCAATGGTAATTCAGATGGCACGGTCCCGGCACAAGGACAGACACAGAGACCAGTGGACTAGAATAGAGTCCAGAAACAGAGCATGTGTCTATGGTCAACGGATTTTTGACAAGGCTGCTAAGACCATTCAATGGGTAAGGAATAGTCTTTTTAACAAACAGTGCTGAGAAGACCAGATATCCACACACAAAAGAATGAAGCTTGACTCTTACCTCACACCAAATACAAGGATTAACCCAAATGGATTGAAAACCATGTAAGAACCAAAACTATATAACTCAGAAAAAAATGATAGGGGTAAATCTTCATAGTCTCAGATCTGCAATGGCTTCTTAGATATGACACCCAAAGCACCAGCAACAAAAGGAAAACTAGATGAACTACATGTAATCAAAGTTAACAATATCTGTGCTTCAAAGGACACGATCAAGAAAGTGAAATGACATCCCAGAGAATGGGAGACAATATTTTCAAATCATATATCTGAAAAGGACCTTGTATATTCACTATATAAAGAACTCTTAAAATTCAATAACAAAAAGACCAAATAATTGTTTAAAAATAGGCAAACAATCTGAATAGACATTTCTTCAAGGAACATATACAAATGGCCAATAAACACATAAAAAAGATGCTCAATGTCATTGGTCATCAGAGAAATGCAAATCAAAATCACAACAAGATATCATCTCGCACCCCTAGGATGGTTAGCATCAAAAAGTCAGGTAGGGCTTCCCTGGTGGCGCAGTTGTTGAGAGTCCGCCTGCCGATGCAGGGGACATGGGTTCGTGCCCTGGTCCGGGAAGATCCCACATGCCACGGAGCAGCTGGGCCCGTGAGCCACGGCCACTGAGCCTGCGCATCTGGAGCCTGGGCTCGGCAATGGGAGAGGCCACAACAGTGAGAGGCCTGCATACCGCAAAAAAAAAAAAAAAAAAAAAAAAAGTCAGGTAATAATGAGTGCTGACAAGGATGTGGAGAAATTGAAACCCTCCTACAGTGCTAGAGGGTATGTAAAATGGTGCAGCCACTTTCAAAACAGTTTGGCAGTTCCTCCAATGATTAAACGTAGAGTTACCTATGACCCAGCAATTCCACTCCTAGGTATAGACCCAAGAGAAATGAAAACGTATGTCCACACAAAAACTTGTACATGAATGTTCATAGTAGCCTTATTCACAAGAGCCAAAAAATGGAAACTATCTAAATGTCCATCAACAGATGAGTGGATAAACAAAATGTGGTATATCTGTACAATGGAATACTATTAGGCAATAAAAAGGACATGAAGACCTGATATATGCCACAACATGGAGTCCCAGAAGGAGAATAGAAAGTATAGAAAAATATTTGAAGAAATAGTGACCCAAAACTTCCAAAATCTGCTGAAAGACATACATTTACAGATTCAAGAAGCTCAGTGAACTCCAAAGAAGATAAATAAATCCATGCCCAGAAATATCATAATCAAACCACTGAAAACCAGAGACAAAGAAAAAAGCTTGAAATCAGCCAGAGGAAAGTAATTACATATAGGGAAACAATAATACAAAAGACTGTGGATTTCTTGTCAGAGACCATGGAAACAAGAAGGCAGTGGAACAAGATGTTCTAAATGCTGACAGAAATGCACTGTCAACCCAGAGTTCTATATCCAGCAAAAATGTCCTTCAGATATTAAGGCAAAATAAAGACATTCTCAGACAAAGGAAAACTAAGAGAATTTGTCACCAGCAGATCTGCTCTAAAAGAAATGTTAAAGGGGGGTTCTTCAGGCAGAGTGAAAATGATACCAGAATGGAACTTGGAACTTTAGAAATGAAGCAAGAGAAAACATAAACATCTGGGTAAAATCCTATTTTTCTTCTTACTTCTTTAAAATATATATGATAGTTGAGAGTGAAAATTATAACACCATCTGAGAGAATTTTGAATGTATGTGGTTGTAATAATGAGACAACTACAACTAAAAAGCGAGGTAAAGGTGGTTTGGTACAAAGTTTTCTACATCCCACTTGAAGTGGAAAAATATTAATTCTAAATAGCCTGTGACAGGTTCGGTATTTATATTGTAATCTCCAGAACAATCGTTAAAGATTATAATTACACAAGGAGACATGGTAAAAAAAAATAAAGTGGGATACTAAAAAAAAATAGAAATCATCATAGAGAAGACAGGGAAGGGAAAACAGAGGAAGAAAAATGAGATGAACAGGCAGGAATAATAAAGTGTTAGCCCTGAATCCTAACACATAAGTAATTGCATTAAATATCAATGGTCTAACCACCAATTAACAGACAGAGATATTTACACTGGATTAAGAAAAATCAAATTACATGCTATCTACACAAAATCCACTTTCAATATAGCTATAGAATTAAATTAAAAGTTAAAGACTGTGAGAGGAGTGGCCAAGATGGTGGAGTAGGAAGAACCTGAGCCCACCTCCCCCCAAGGGTGCACCAAAATTACAGCTATTTACAGAGTAACTATTGATGAGAAAGACCTGAAGACTAGCAGAAAAGATCTTCTACATTTAAAGATATAAAGAAGGAACTACAACAAGACATGTAGGAGGGACAGTCACAAATGCGAGGATAATTTCAATCGCAGAGGTTCTCCCCAAGGAGCAATGGGTCTGACCCCACATTGGGCTCCCCAGCCTAGGGGTCCTTCCATGAAGAAGAGCCCCAGAACATTTGTCTATGAAGACCAGAGGGCCTGACTTTCAGGAGAGCCAGAGGGCTGTGGGAAATAGAGACTCCACTCTTAAAGGGTGCACACAACATCTTACATGCTCTGGGACCCAGGACAGAAGCAGTGATCTGAAAGGACTCAGGGTCAGAGCCACTTGCTGATCTAGGAGAGCCTCCCAGAGAGGCAGGGGGCACCTGGAGCTCACCCTGGGGTTACAGACACTGGTGGCGGTCACTTGGGAGGAGCTCATTCTACCAAGAGGGTGCCGGGGCTGGCAAGGGCCTGTTTGGAATCCTCCATCTAGCTTATTAGCACTGGGGCCCAGCCCCACCCACCAACAGACCCCTGAGCCCACAGACACCCCTGAGCACAACCCTGTCCACCAGAGGGCCCAGGACCTGGCTTTGCACACCAGTGCACCACCCTGGGACCAGCCTTACCCACCAGTGGGCAGGCACCAGTCCCAGGATTCCCTGGATCCTAGCACTGCCCACCAGCAGGACAACACCAGCTCTAGGACACGTTGGACCTTCAGCCAGCCACCCCAGGATCCAGCACCACTCATCAGAGGGCCGGCACCAGCTTTGGGACACCTGGGCTCCACAGCCAGCCACATCAGGAACAAGCCCTGACCACCAGCAGGCTGACACTGTATCTGTGACACAGCTCCACCCACCAGTGGCCAGCAGACTTTGCACAGGCTGGGCCTAGCAACCAACTGGACCGGGGCCAGCCAAGCCTACCAGGCTACCCGCAGTAGTCAGCCTGCCACTACGGAAAGACCCACACAGCCCACATAGGGGGCACCCCTAGAGCATATATCTCTGGTGATCAGAGGTGAGGGTCCTGTTGAACCCCAGAGGAATCTCCTACAAAAGGCCACTCTTCCAAGGTTGGGAAATGGAACGAACCTACCAAATACATAGAAATAAAAAAAGCAAATTAGGCAAAATGAGGCAACAGAGGCACATGTTCCAAATGAAAGAACAGATAAAACCCCAGAAGAAAAACTAAGTGAAGTGGAGATAAGCAGTCTACCTGAGAAAAAATTCAAGGTAATGGTTGTAGAGATGCTCAAAGAACTTGGGAGAAGATTGGATGAACAGAGAGAGGAGATAGAAGTTTTTAACAGAGAGTTAGAAAATAGAAGAACCAAACAGAGATGAAGAATAAAATAACTAAAATAAAAAATACACTAGAAGGAACCAACAGTAGATTAGACGATACAGAGCAATGGATCAGTGAGCAGGAAGACAGAGTAGCGGAAATCACTGAAGCAAACAGAAAGAAGAAAAAAAAAATAAATGAGGACAGTTTAAAATACCTCTGGGACAACATGAAGTGTACTAATATTTGCATTATAGGAGGAGAGAGAAAGGGACGGAGAACATACTTGAAGGCATAATATCAGAAAACTTCCCTAACCTGGGAAAGAAAACAGACGTCCAAGTCCAGGAAGCACAGAGAGTCCCAAACAAGATGAACACAGACACATTCACACCAAGACACATTGTAGTTAAAATGGCAAAACTTAACAATAAAGAGAGAATATTAAAGGCAGCAAGGGAAAAGCAACAATTTACATACATGGGAACGCCCATTAGGCTATAAGCTGACTTTTCAGCTGAAACTCTGCAGAACAGAAAGGAGTGACATAATATATTTAAAGTGATGAAAGGGAAAACATACAAGCAAGAATATTCTACCTGGCAGGCTTTCACTCAGACTTGATGGAGAGATGAAAAGTTTTACAGTTTCAGATAAGCAAAAGCTAAAGACTTCAGTACCATAAAACCAGCTTTACAAGAAATGTTAATGGGACTTCTCTAAGCAGAAAAGAAAAGGCCACAATTAGAAATATGAAAGTCATGAAAGGAAAAATCTCATTGGTAAAGGCAAATATACAGTAAAAGCAATAGATCAACCAGTTACAAAGCTAGTAAGAAGGTTAAAAGACAAAAGCAGTAAAAATCGTCTATATCCAGAACAAGTAGTTAAGGGACACATGAAACAAAATAACGTAAAAGATTATGTAAAAAATATTAAATGCGTGGGGGGAGTAAAAATTATATATATAATTATTTTTTGTTCCTTTTTTCTTTTTCTCTCTGCCTTTGTGATTTGATGAGTATCATTAGTGTTATGTTTGGACTCCTTTTTTCTTATTTGTGTGTGTATCTATTATAGAGTTTTGGTTTGATGGACAGATCATCCACACAGAAAATCTATAAGGAAACACTGGCCTTAAATGTCACATTAGATCAAATGAACTTAATAGAGATATACAAAACATTCCATCCACAGCAGCAGAATCCTTTTTTTTTTTTTTTTTTTTTTTTTTTTTGCGGTACACAGGCCTCTCACTGTTGTGGCCTCTCCCGTTGCGGAGCGCAGGCTCAGTGGCCATGGCTCACGGGCGCAGCCGCTCCGCGGCATGTGGGATCTTCCCGGACAGGGTCACGAACCCGTGTCCCCTGCATTGGCAGGCGGACCCTCAACCACTGCGCCACCAGGGAAGCCCGAATACATATTCTTTTTAAGCACACATGGAACATTCTCCAGGACACATCACATGGTAGGCCACAAAACAAATCTCAACAAATTTAAGAAGACTGAAATCATAGCAATCATATCAAATCATATATTTCCTGACCACAATGCTATGAGACTAGAAATCGACTCTAAGGGGAAAAAAAACCAACAAAAACACAAGCACGTGGAGGTTAAACAATATGCTAGTAAACAACCGTGGATCACTGAAGAAATCAGAGAACAAATAGAAAATACCTGGAGACAAATGAAAACCAAAACACAACGATCCCAAATCTGGACTTCCCTGTGGGTCCAGTAGTTAGGGCTCCGTGCTTCCACTGCAGGGGGCACAGGTTCGATCCCCGGTTGGGGAACTAAGATCCCACATGCTGTGTGGCATGGCCAAAAAACCCCCCCAAAACACAAAAAGCAAAAATAAAATCTAAGGGCATGGCAAAAGCAGTTCAATGAGGGAAGTTTATAGTAATAAAATCTCACCTCAGGAAATAATAAAAAAATCTCAAATAAACAACCTAATCTTATACCTAAAGGAACTAGAAAGAGAATAAACAAAACCCAAAGTTAGTAGAAGGAAAGAAATCACAAAGATCAGGGCAGAAATAAATGAAATAAAGACTAAAACATATAGAAAAGGTCAATGAAATGAAGAGCTGTTTCTTGAAAAGATAAACAAAATTGATAAACATTTAGCTAGACTCATTAACAGAAAAATAGGGCTCAAATCAATAAAATCAGAAATGAAAAGGGAGGTACTTCCCTGGCGGTCCAGTGGTTAAGACGTCACACTTCCAATGCAGGTGGTGTGGGGTCGATTGATCCCTGGTCAGGGAAGTAGGATCTCACAAGCCGTGCAGCACGGCCGAGAAAAAGAAGTTACAATGAACACCACAGAAATACAGAGGATCATAAATGACTACTATGAACAATTATATGTCAATGAAATGGACAGCCTAGAAGAAAGGGACAAATTTCTAGAAATGTACAATCTCCCAACACTAAACAGGAAGAAACAGAAAACATGAAAAGACTAATTAGCAGCAATGAAACTGAATCAGTAGTTTTTTAAAAATTCCAACAAGGGCTTCCCTGGTGGCGCAGTGGTTGAGAGTCTGCCTGCCGATGCAGGAGACGCGGGTTCGTGCCCCGGTCTGGGAAGATCCCACATGCCGCGGAGCAGCTGGGCCCGTGAGCCATGGCCGCTGAGCCTGTGCGTCCGGAGCCTGTGCTCCGCAACGGGAGAGGTCACAGCAGTGAGAGGCCCCCGTACCGCAAAAAAAAAAAAAAAAAAAAAAAATTCCAACAAACAAAAGTTTAGGACCAAATGGCTTCACAGGTGAATTATACAATCATTTAGAGAAGAGTTAGCACCTGTCCTTCTCAAACTATTCCAAAACACTGCACAGGATGGAATGCTTCCACACTCATTCTATGACTAGCATCACCCTGCTACCAAAATCAGACAAAGATATCAAAAAAAGAAAATTACAGGCCAATACCACTGATGAACATAGATGCCAAAATCCTCAACAAAGTATTAGCAATCCAAATTCAACAATGTATTAAAAGGATCATACCCCATGATCAAGTGGGATATATCCCAGAAATGTAAGGATTGTTCAATATCAATCAGTGTGATACACCACATTAACAAATAGGGGAATAAGAATCGCATGATAATCTCAACAGATGCAGAAAAAGCTTTTGAAAAAAATTCAACGTTCATTTATGATTTAAAAAAACCTCTCAAAAAAGTGGTTATAGCGGGAACATACCTCAACATAATAATGATCATATGCAGGGCTTCCCTGGTGGTGCAGTGGGTGAGGGTCTGCCTGCCAATGCGGGGGACACGGGTTTGAGCCCTGGTCTGGGAGGATCCCACATGCCACGGAGTGGCTAGGCCCGTGTGCCACAACTACTGAGCCTGCGTGTCTGGAGCCTGTGCTCCGCAACAAGAGAGGCCGTGACAGTGAGAGGCCCACACACTGCGATGAAGAGTGGCCCCCGCTCACTGCAACTAGAGAAAGCCCTCGCACAGAAACGAAGACCCAACACAGCCAAAAAGAAAGAAAGAAAGAAATATATATATATATATATAAAATTTAAAAAAAAATCACATGGAAACAGTAATGAAGAAAGCTGAAGTGGCTGTAATAATTTTCGATGAAGGAAAACTATTAGGGGTAAATAGAAATATTACATAATGATAAAAGGACCAATTAATCAAGAAGACATAAAAGCCTAAATGTGTATTCACTTAACAACATAACCAACATGACCGTCAAAACACATGAAGCAAAAACTCACAGAACTGGAAGGAGAAATTGCAAACCCACAACTATGCAGGGACCTCAACGGTCCTCTCTCAGTATCAGTGGAACAAGCAGACAGATCATCAGCAAGGAAATAGAAGAACTGAACAACACCATCAACCGATGTTCCTAAATGACATTACAGAACAACACTCCGTCCAGCAACATCAGAATACATATTCTTTTTAAGTGCACATGGGACAGTCTCCAGAGAGACCACATCCTGGGCTATGAAACCAACCTAAGAGATTTGACAGAATTCAACTTACATAAAAATATGTTCTTGACCACAATGGAATTAAACTAGATAGCAATAACAGTAAGATGTCTTTAAAACCCCAGATGCTTAGTGGTTAACAAACTTCTAAATAATTCATGGATCAGAGAAGAAGTCTCAGGGGAAATTAGAAAACTTTTTTTTTTTGCGGTACGCGGGCCTCTCACCGCTGCGGCCTCTCCCATTGCGGAGCACAGGCTCCGGACACGCAGGCTCAGCGGCCTTGGCTCACGGGCCCAGCCGCTCTGCGGCATGTGGGATCTTCCCGGACCCGGGCACGAACCCACGTCCCCTGCATCGGCAGGCGGACTCTCAACCACTGTGCCACCAGGGAAGCCCAGAAAACATTTTTGAACTAAATGAAAAATTTTAAATATCAAAATTATTTGTGGATTGCAGCTAAAGCAGTGCTTAGAGGAAAACTTATAGTATTAAGTGTTTATATTGGAAAAGAAGGAAGACTGCATCAATGATCTAAGTTTCCCTCTTATAAAACTAGAAAAATAAGAGCAAAAGAAACCCAAAGCAACCAGAAGAAAGGAAATAATAAAGATAAAGCCCAGATCATTGAAGTTAAAAACAGAGAAGCTTTAGATAAAATCAATGAAATCAATAATTGGTTCTTTGGAAAAGTCAATTAAATTGATTAATCTTTAGCTATACTGAAAAGGAAAAAAAAAGAAAAAGAGAGAGAGAAGATACAAACTACCAATAACAGGGGTAAAAGACAGCCATCACTACGGAGCCCACAGACATTAAAAGGGCGATTAGAGATGACTCCACACACTCAGATTCAACCGTTTCAATGAATGGACCAATTTCTTGAAATCCACAAACTATCAAAACTTCCCCAAGAACGAGTAACGTGAATATCCCTCTATCTACTAAAGCAATTGAATCCGTAGCCAATGACCTTTCAAAAGAGAAAACTCGAAACCCAGATAGTTTCACTGGCAAATTCTGCACAATATCTAAAGATAAAAGCAACCCCAATTCTACCTAATCTCTTTGAGAAAATAGAAGAGATAACACTTTCCCGTTTTATGAGGCCAGCATTATCCCAACTCCAACAGCGGACAGAGACAGGACCAGATAAGAAGCTACAGAACGCTACCTCTCATGAACAACCATGCAAAAATCTTCAGCAAAATACGAGCGAATCAAGTCTAGCAGCATCTGAAAAGAACAAAAACGTTAGGACCAAGTGGGGTTTATCCCAAGAATGCAAGACCGGTTCAACACTGCAACACCAATTATCACCACCGACCACAGGAACAGACCAAAGAAACCACATGATCGCAGCAGTAGGTGCGGAAAAGCATTTGATAAAATGCAACATCTGTTCATGATAAAAACTCAGAAAACTAGGAATAGGAAGGAACTCCTAAGCCCATGGCTATCGTAAATTTTTTAAATTTCAGTTTCCAGTGGTCGATTGCTAGCAGATAGAAATGTGATTGACTTTTTGGGGTCGTATCCTCTGAGCCTCCTAGTTTCTGAGTCCCGGGAAGTCAGCTTGGGATTTTCTGTGTGGGTAATGGTGTCACCTGTACGTGGGATAGTTTCGTTTTTCCTTCCCAATCTGGACACCTTGTTTTGGCTTGTTTCTCTTGCCTGAAATATTTACAGGTGAAGGGACCTGATATCTGATACGCTTTAAAATATTCCAGAAAGAAAAGCGTGGCTGTGAATGGATGAACTCCCAGTGACAAAACGTCTGTAATTGTTGAATCTGAGTGACAGCACAAGGGAGCTGACTGTACTCTTCTGTGTTTTTCTGCGTGTGTTTGAAATATTTTAGAATAAAGAATTTCTTTAATCTATTACAACACAATAACCCCAACAGCTGAACAAATAGAAAAAGGGCAAAAGGCAGTTCATGAAAGACGGACCCAGGACCAGTTCCTCACCAGCGTCCGCAGAACAAAAATCACAGCAAGACAGCAGATCCGCCCGCCTCGAGCCCGGGAGCTCCGGCCAAGCGGGGCCTTGCTGGGGGTATCGTCCACGTCCTTCCCTTTAACCCAGCAGCTCGTGTCTATTTCCTCTTACAGAAGGGGTCACACCTAAACCAGGGCCCCCACCACCGCGCACAGAGCACCCCGAGGCGACCCAGTGATGCCGAGCTCTGGCCTTGGGATGGAGCGGGCCCGGCAGTGGCTGCAGATGGTGTCATCTTGGCTTGTGATGTAATGTGAGGTAGAAGAGCGGCTGCCGCAGCTGGACACGCAGCACCAACGTGTGTCTTTCCAAAAAGCAGAAAACAGGATAAGAGGGAAACAGGCGAGATGTGAGCGGGGCCACGGCTGTGCTGTGGGATCATGGGAGACGTTTTGGCTTCTCTGCACGTGTCCCCTCTACAGTCATAGGAGAGTGTGGCAAGGCCGGGCCGGGTCAGCAGGGAGCCACGGGGCTCCCTTCTTCAGCTGGGAGCCGTGGACCCCAAACCATCGCTCCTGGCCCTTCATCCCCACTGGCCTCCACCTTGCAGGCCTGGGTATGCCACCTGCCTCCTTCTCTGCTTACAGTGCCCTGAGCTGTTCCCACATCTGCAGCGTCAAGGGAGGCGGGAGGGGACCCAAACGCTCACCTGTGCCATCGGTGCGGTGACAGAGGGCGCCTGGAAGAGGTGCGGGGAGGAGTCCCGGGGGGCACAACAGGGGCGTCTGCCCTGGGGCTCAAAGAGGCAGCCACCGGGCTCCACCTCTAGTACTGGATGGGCCGTTAAGATATCACAGAAAAACCCGAATGACGTTTCTGGTTAACGCAATATTTGAGACCAGGAGCACGTGGACAGAGCTCTTTCCAGCAATCACCGGGAAACGAAGCAACCAACAGACAATGAGTGCCTGTGTTCGGGGCCCGGGCCGCCGGGGGATGGTGAGAATTTTCTTTTATTGAATTTTTGTATCATCGGTAAGAAATTAACCAATTTAATACTACCATGCAAAAGAGGAAAAGGTAATGGGTTGGTACTTTTAGATCATATTAACGTATTTAGTAAACTGTTAATCTGGGAATAATTTTAGGTCCAAAGAAGAGTTGCACAGTAGAGCAGAGAGCTCTGATTTCCTCCTACTCCCCCCACCCCCGGGGTCAGCACCTCCCCGCCGCCCACCGCATGCCTGTCCCTGGAGACATCAGGGCTGGGAACCTATTAAGGAAAACCCAGATGGGGTTTCATCAACTTTCTCCCACGAGCGTCCTTTCCCTGCTCCAGGATCTGGGGCAGGACATCACGGGGCACCGGAGGGCGCCGTGGGGATGGCACCCAGAATGACGTAGTGAGGTCACCACGTCCTGCGTCTCCGTCTCTGTGTCTTTTTATTTGCGGCCTGCTGTTTACACGTGGTCACGGGTGGAACACAAGGATGGAGACAGGCGTGGCCTGAAGCAACGTGGGGCTCACTCCTGGCCGGTCTGGGGCCTGGAGACCCTGGATTCATAGCTGGCTTCGTGTGAGATGACGCTTACAAAGCGGAAGGAGAAAACGTGCAGTCGGAGGGTTACGGGCGTCCCTACGAACTGTGCCGTGGCCGCAGCTACTGTCTAGACCTTGGGCCGAAAAAACACCTTTTCTGGGTAGGAGTATTTATCACTGACATTGTTGAGAATCACTGCGCTGGTGACAGCAGGAAGAGGACAGCCTGCTAGCTGGCTTTACTTGTGTTTTAAAATCCCTGCAGCCGGTGCCCTGCTCCCACCGTCCCACACAGCAGCAGCCCGGCCGTGAGGAAGGGGGCGGGAGAGGGCCAGCCGGGCAGAGGCCTGGGGGCTGACGGGGAAGGGGAAGCACCAGCCGTGAAGGGTGACAGCCCTGCAGAGGTCCTTGCCCCCTCAGGGTGTCCACAGAGGGTCCTGTCCCCAGGCTCCGCTGAGGCCCAGGGCCGCCCCACCCTCCCGGCGGCCTATCTTCTCGGGGCCCGACTCCTGAGAAGCAGCTGACACCACAGTTTTAGGGGAGGATCCCAGGGAGAGCAGGGTGGCCTCCTGCAGCGGGAGGATGGGCCAGGGAAGGAGCAGTGTCGCTGAGCACACCTGTGGGCGATGCACCTGCACGTGGCCCTCGTCCAGACCACTGTGTCCTGGTTTTGTTCACAGGACAACTGTGCTCAGCAAAGGCCACCCCGCTCAGAGGCAGCAGTAGCGGCCCATTGTTCCTCCATCCCACCAGCATACAAATAACCATCGTCTTGGGCAGACACGGTGCAGTTGCTGAGACAGGACCTTCAGGCAGGTGCCGCTCGACATGAGTGTCAACGAGAAGATGGGGGGCTGGGCGACGGAACAAGGGAACGGCCAGTGCAAAGGCCCTGGAGCGGCAGCAGGAAGGCCTCCTGGCAGGGGTGTGGGAGCCCACGGAAGGGAGACGAGAGGGGGTGGGCTGGGCAGCTGGAGCAGGCCCCTCAGACCAAGGCAGCAGGCTTGGCTTTTGTTCTCTGTGCTGGGAAGAGGTTGGACGAGCACGAGGTGAGGCCTGCAAGCCGTGCTCTGAGCACCTCGGAGGCGGGAGCCCTCCGGTCTAGGCCGTCACTTCCGAGAGAGATGGGGAAGCGGTGGGGGCGGGCGAGGACCAGGACATCCCTGCACGGCCTGCAGAGCCTCCTTCTCCCCCAGCTGCTCAGAGGCAGAGTCCCTCTTCACGGCAGCCCCACAGCCCGTGACCCTGCAGACCCCTGGTTCGAGGGAGCCGGCTGTGCTGGGCTGGGTTCGGGGCCCGGGCAGCCGGGGGAGGCCAGCGCGGCGGGCGGCAGCGTCCTCGGCCTGCACGCGGCCCTCCTGCACCTGTCCCCAGATTAGATTCCTCCTTTCTCATTACCACCGTAATAGGTCCTTCAGACCTCATTCCAGCCCGAGATATTATCTGACCCGTATAATTAATTAATTATAGCCCCAATATTATAGATTATTAAAAATAGCATAACTAATAGTGTAATATCTCAAGCTGTCGACTTTAATAGTCAACATTGTCTTGGCGGTGCTTATCAGCCCGGGACACCCGGCGAGAATATTGATTCCGGGTAATTTTCGCCGTCATCTGCCATCCTGACGGCGAATTGTCAGGTCCTCACCCAAGCCGGGGCTCATTTGAAATCGTTAAACCGCTGTGTGGCTCACAGTGGATCTTAATGTTTCCTTTTTCTCCCCTTCAATATGTTTCAGCAACAGAGGAAAATAAATAGAGAAGTGGAGGGAGAGGGAGAGAGGGTGGGGGAGGGGGGGAGGGAGGGGGAGGGCGCTCTCAGGGCAGGGGAGGGAGGACCGATTGGTCTCTCCCCCTGGGGACCCCTGGCTCCCCCTGCCCTTCCCCAGCACATCTTCTCAGGGATTCTCCCGGCTGAGCTGTGCAGGGGGAGGGGCTGAAGGACAGGGCTGAGGGGTTGGACTCAAACACGGGGACAAGACGTGCTGCAGCCTGGCCTGGAGAGGGAGAGCCCACCGGGGCCCCTCAGGGTGGCCCCCGCCTGGTCTGCGCCCCAAAGAGCTCCCCAAACCCACACAGGTTACAGAGATGGAGAGTCAGAACCACACCACACACACGTACACACCCAGACACACACACGCACACAGATCCACTCTGGGCACATACACACAGTCACACAACATGGATGGACACACGGAAACACGTGGACACCCAAACACACACACGCAGAGTCACACGTGTGAACGGACACACTGGCACCGGTGCGTGCACCACAGGGACACATCCTCAACCGTGTCGACTCACTGCGGGCCTCCTGGGTGCGGACACAGAAGCGGGGGAGGGATGAATCTCACCTGTGCGGGACCGTGGAGGGGGGAGGGGAGGGGGGCCTCGGGAGAGGAGGGAGTGGAGAAGCGTGAGCTCCTCCCGGCCCGTCACCCCGAAGCCTCCCCCTCGCCGGCTTCGGGCCAGGAGGGCAGCTGCGGGTGGGGAAGCCGCTGGGCGGGGCCGAGGGGCCCCTTCTCCCAGCGCCCCCCCCTCCCCACCGCCCGGCCACCCGCGTCTCCGGTCCCGTCCTGCGGCTCAGCGGCCCAGGGGCGCGCACGTCATCTCGTGGTGATGCGCAGCCGTCCTCGGACACGCGCCCACCGCACCCCCGCAGACAAGGCTCCCCACCCCGCGGACACTTCCTCTTGGGCACGCAGTCTCCCGGGCACACGCCCCTCCCCACCGCGGACCCCGCCCCGGGACCCCAGGAGGGCCCTGCACGCCAGAGTCGCTGCTCCGAGGCTTCCCGGAGCCTTACTCAAACTTCTAATTATGATTCATGCGTGTGATAATAATAATTTAATAATCAGGGAGCCTCGCAGGAGGCATTAACCTCAATTAAGCTCATTACGCCGCCTGACTGCCCCCCCACATGCCCTCCTGACCCGCGGCCGCAGGCCCCGTGAGTGTGGTAGGGCCACTGGGCGCCTACGACTTCTGTGCCTTCGTTTACTGAGTGCCTCCTATGTACCCGGCCTTCGCGCCCTCTCTGCACCCTCAGACCCCGCTGGACGCTCCCTACTCACCCCACCCCTTCCTCCCAGCACCCACCCAGCTCCCTGCTCACTCTCCTCTGGGCCAGAAGGGGCACCTTCTCACCTCCCTGACCTTCACCCCCTACCCGCCCTCCCTCAGGTGGTGTCCGGTGGGTGGTCTGCGCCTGCCCTCCCTGGTGGCTGGGTGACTGCCCAGGCTCCTCGAGGGCAGAACTGCCCATCTTGCTCTCTGCTGCCTCCAGACCTAGCCAGGACTCACCCTGTCAGGCCTGTGGTGGGGAGTGCAGAAGCATGGGCATGCGGGAGGGACACACTGTGACTGTGGTGGCTGAGCCAGCTGGTGGACAGGTGGAGGTCTGGTCACAGAGGGAGAAATGGATGGGAGAGCCACGTGAGCCGGGAAGCAAACAGACAAGTGGGTGGGTGCTGACAAGGCCACGTTTTCTCAGCCCTGCTGCGTGGACTGTATCAGTCAGGGCTCTGCTGCAATCCCGCTGTGTAACAAACGGCCCCAAGGATCTCAGTGGTCCACAGCAGTGGTCATTGCTTTCCTGGTGGCAGACCAGGATCGGTTGCCAGTTGGCACCCCCTCCCCTGCCGGATTCATCAGGTGGGGTTCAGGCAGCCTCCACACCTTCATTCCCATTCCCAGCTGACAGACCATCAGCGCCCTGGAGCAGGTTCTGATGGAAGAGATTGGAAGTTGCAAGGGGCAGAAACTCAGAGGCCCCTGAAGGCCTGAGTGTAGAAGGCCTGGTCACTCCTGCCCGTGCAGTTCACGTGGCCCAGCCCAGCTTCAGCAGGTGGGAAGCATCCTTTCCCCATTGGAAGGCCTTGGCGGGGAGGGACAATGAAGGGAAGGGAAAGCTGGGGCTAAATTATCCAATCGATGACATTTCTGATTTAACTGGAGCTTTTCCAGTGGCATGGGGCTGGGGGTAGGGGAGACGCATTACTGTAAATGTCCACACACACACTCGGCACAGCAGGGGTGTAATTCCTCCCTGTACAAAGACTCCCCAGGTCTGTCTCCTGACCACTGACCCCCGGGGAGGCCCGAGCAGAGCCAGCGGCAGCGATTCAGGCGCCGGGGATTCACTGAGGCAGGAGAAATCCAGGAGGGAGTGCAGGAAAGGCAGGGACAGAACAGAGCAAGGATGCCCTCCTTTAGCCCTGCCCCTGGAGGAAGGGTGGTCCCCGGGGACAGGCACCGCCTGTTAGCCAGGGCCAGTTCTCCCAAGCAGATCGTGGTGTGAGCTTGACCCACCGCACTCAGCAGCTAGAACTGGGGGTCTGGGCAGGGCACCACCTTCATCCACTGCACCAGGCAGAAAACTGATCAGTGCCGGGTCACACTGTCAGCGGAGGACAGAGCCCAGACGGCTAGGGCAGGACAGACAGACTAGGGAGTCAGAGCGCCACGGGCATGGCCGTGCGATGCTCGGCCGCAGGCTCCGCCCCCCACGTCGCTCCTCCGATCTTCCTCATCAGCGTGAACATGCTTTTGCATCCTGCATCCTGCATCTGCTTTGATGGGGGACACGGAGTTGGTGAGACTCACACAGAATGTCCAAGAGCCCCCAGTCTGGGGCCAGGGCCAAAAGGAACACATAAAGGTCTCACGACACGTTAAGACACGACGGAGCGAAGCTCGGGGTTTGGATGGGCACCCAACGCTAAGGTGCGCAGGAAGGATCTGTGTAGACAACAGCCAGGGGCCCCGCCAACGGAGGCACTCGGCAGCCAGACCGTCCAGGCTCATCAGGAGCTCCGGGCACAGGGTGCAGACTGCGGAGCCAGGCAGCCCATCCCACAGGACACAGTCAGGAAGGCCTTGGCGCCAGGCTGCAGAGCCCGGAGTCGGCCCTGGACCATGGCGGCCTTAAGGAGTCTCTGGAAGAGGAGGAGTGTGACTGGACTTGTGTCTTAGAATGATGGGGATAGACGGCGGGGCTGGGCTCCGGCAGGCGCAGGAGAGGCACTCACCAGCAGCAGATCCTGATACCCAGGGCCAAAGGCACCCCAGACCCTCCACTCGGGAGGGTCTTCTCACCATCCACCTCCAGACAGAGAGGTCTTGGGCATTACCCTGGGGGAAAAAAAATCCATAGAAACCCCAAATAACTCTAGTGACCACTGACAGTGAAAATGCCTAAGCTTGGAGCTCTGGACCCTGAGGGACAGGAGGGAAGGTGGCCATGCTGGGCAGGGTCAAACCTGGACACCCCTGCTGCCCCTCAGAGATGAACAGTGACAGGCAAAGAGGCTGGAGAGGACAGAGGCCACAAGGGGGACAAGGAGAGACCAGGCCTGCAGAGGCAGGGACCCCCCCCCCGTCACCGGGCACCTCACCTGACCTGGAGACCAGGCCTGCAGAGGCAGGGACCCCCCCCGTCACCGGGCACCCCACCTGACCTGGACACCAGGCCTGCAGAGGCAGGGACCCCCCCCCGTCACCGGGCACCCCACCTGACCTGGACACCAGGCCTGCAGAGGCAGGGACCCCCCCGTCACCGGGCACCCCACCTGACCTGGACACCAGGCCTGCAGAGGCAGGGACCCCCCCGTCACCCCACCTGAACTGTCTTCCCTGTGGCATCCGTTCGTGCACGTTAAAGACGCTGGCCCCGGAAGGACCCAGCGTTCACGTCAAAGCTCCACCACGTGCCGGCACGTCACCCATCCTCTCCAGCCTCGGTTTGCTCGTCTGCAGGCTGGTGACTCCCACCCCTGGCCTGCCCTCTGGTCAGAAAGCTGGAGCCAGGGTGCCCTCTGAGGCCGGGAGAGGGAGCTGGCGCTGTGTCTATAGCCCGGGTGCCGAAGCCAGGTGCCCCTGCCTCCACACCAGCACCCTTGGTCCCCCACAGTCTGAAATCACTCCCATTGTTGATTTTTGTTTGTTTTGGGTTTTGTTTAAAGGGTTTATGGATCTTTTTTTAAATTTATTGTATTTTTGGCTGCATTGGGTCTTCATTGCTGCACGCAGGCTTGGGCAAGCGGGGGCTACTCTCCGTTGTGGCGCGCGGGCTTCTCATCGCGGCGGCTTCTCTTGTTGTGGAGCACGGGCTCTCGGCACGCGGGCCTCAGCATCTGTGGCACTCGGGTTCAGTAGTTGTGGCTCGCGGGCTCTAGAGCGCAGGCTCAGCAGTTGTGGCACACGGGCCTAGTTGCTCCGCGGCATCTTCCCGGACCAGGGCTCGAAGCCGTGTCCCCTGCAGTGGCAGGCGGATTCTTAAGCGTTGCGCCACCAGGGAAGCCCTGTTTAAACCTCACCTTTGTATCTGATTCCTTGCCTCCAACCAGGCCCAGCGCTACATGCTCTTTATCTCTGAACTCATGCAGCTTACAAGCAGGCGGATTCAAACCCAGTAAGTGAAAACCCCTGCCGTTTGGTAGGTCGTGGTTTGGCCTAGGTGAATGGGCTGCTGACAGCGCGTTGACGGTGCTGGGAGGCGAAGGCGCCTGGGGCCTGCGGCGCTGTCCGCGGTGTTGAACATGGGCTCCTCGCGCGCTGCCCATGGTTCTGAAGACGCCCCGACGCCCGGGCTGCGCGGGGCTGGGGCCCTCTTGTCCCCAGATCTGCAGCGCAGTAGCCCGTATTCTCTCCCTTCTCTGGTGTTCTGAGTGTAGGGTACCCTTTCTCGAATAGTCAGGAGACCCCAGGAGAGGTATACCTTAGAGAAGATGAGGAAACAAATAAGCAGAAAGTTCCCCTTTCACTTGCCAAACTCCAGGTGAGAAAGCGGTTGTGTGGGTCGTTTGGGGGTGGACAGGCAAGAGGAGGGGGCACGGGGGCTTCTGTCTCCAGGCTCTGCCTCCACCTCTGCCCCCTCCCACACGTGCACAGGACAGTAGCCCGTTCAGAGAGAGCACAGCGTCAGCCGCGGGACCCAGGCGGACTGGAGGAGCCGAGGCATTAGTTTGCAGAGGGGGTGGTAACCCCTGCCCTGCATATTCCACAGCGATGTTGAGAGGACCCTGGGCGGTCTGGAGTAGGGTGAGCTTTGCATGAATCTAACATCATTCAAATTGGGGGTTACTTATCCAGGCGCCCTGGGAATACCTAAGCACTGCTGCCCTTCCAGGTGCAAGATGAGAAGGGAGGCCCCTCACCCCACCACCATGTACAATGAAGGCTGTAAACTTGTCGCCCTTCGACCTTCGAGCGGAGGATATGGGGACCTTAGAGGTCCTATGGAATCCAACCCCCATAATTCACAGATGAAGAATGGAGGAGGGGGTTCACAGACACACGGTGAGTTAACGGCAGAGGTGGTGGGATCTCCCACCTGCTCCAGAACCTCCCCAAACTCCGTTGCTGAGGAGAGGATACTGGCGATGGGCTGAAAAGATTGAGTGCCCCGCTCTCCCCCTTCCCTCCCCTTCCAACACCTCCCTTCCCTCCCCTCTTCTGCATAATCTCAGCCCCCACTCACTCATGTTCCCGGGGCCACTTTGAAGGCCTTTTATCACCAGTCTCTCCCCAGATTTCTACCCTTGTCCATGTCGGTTCCTGCCTTGACACCCTCCCCCCCGCCAGCCCGCCAATGACCCCAGCTGGCCCTGACTGATGTGCAGTGTGTGTGGGCTTAGCAGCGAAGGCGGTTTCCTGTCCACTGGGTGGGTGGAGGCATCCCCAACTTAAGCACTGATTTCACCTGTCATTGCCCACCTGGGGCCCCACAAGTGAAGCTGGTGGCTTGGAGATAACCTGATATGGCAGATGGGCAGAGATTGCACAAATGACGGTCTAATTGACAATCAATTGTGATTAGGAGCAAAAGGACGTCTTTATAGACCCAGATGCTCTAGATTGAAGTCGGGGAGATGGGAGGTTGTTTCCAGGTATCTGGGGGAGGAGGACGGGTGTGCGCATCTCCACGACAGGTTGCTCCTTAGCGAGGGGAGAGGGGTGGGGCAGTAGAGGATGCCGCGATCTTCCTGACCCTTGTCCATGCACAGCACCCCCCTCCCCATGGGAAAGCGCCCCGAGGTCTCCTGTGTAGCTCTGGAGGTCCCCCTCACACCCCACTGCCCTGCCCCTGCTCCAGACTGAAGACTGCAGACTTTGCAATTCACTCCCTGCCTGCCAAGCTCCCAGTAGAATGTTTAGGGGCAGGGAGGAAAGGGGAGGGAAGGACCTGCAAACTCCAGGACAGGGACAGTGCTTTCATCCAAGTAGCACTCAGCCCTGATCAGCCCACCCCTCTCGGCAGGGAGAGCACTTTGCTGTGCTGAGCGTGGGCACGCGCTTTGGAGGGGAGCACAGTGTGGTTGTATATTACCGTATAGTATTCCTTTATGCGTATTACATATCTACTTAACATGCTGTATTCTACTTACTGTGCTTTAGTGGTAATCACCATACATTATACTACATCCACATCATATAAGACGTCATTTTATGTGTGTTTGTGTTCATGTTGAATGAAAGTCGTACCAAGAGAGTTCACGTACCTCTTCCTCACGTGTGCGTATAACGGGAGTGAAGGCAGACCCCTGCCGCCCCCTGCGGGGGGGTGTGGCGGCTTTGGACTGCTGCGTTTGTGCCTCGCCTGGTGACCTGCGGAGGGACAGGCATGGAGCGTGGGCGTGCCTGTGAGAGGCTCATGCCACCCAGAGCCAGGTCAGGGCCCAGCCCTTGGGACTTGGCCCCTAGGGTGCCTAGTAGCTGTGCCTCACGCGGGATCAGGCAGCAGCTCAGGGGACGGGGGACCTTGTGTGCCCCTCCCCCAAGACCAGCCCGGAGCTGGTGGGCGCATCTGTGAGCCGCAAGCCCCACGCGGCGTGCCCGGGGGCTCGTGAATGGATTTGCGCTCGCGTGTGGCGCGTGCTGGAGAATGCGTGTTTGTGTGTGTGAGTGCGTGTGAGTGCGTGTGCACATCTATATTCAAACTTTGCTGGGGGAGGGGTGGAGAGAGCCTAAGAGTCCCTCCAGGAAGGTGGGGGTGGGAAGGAGATAATTACCTCTCTGTGATGAGAGATTATCCACCCTCCTTCCCCCAGAGGTGATTTATAATTTAAAGATAAAGAATAATCAAGTCCTGGCAAGAAAGGACACAGTGTTGTGGGTCTGATTAGAATCTCGGGACCGACCAGCACGCGGGGGAGGGGACCGGCTGGGGGAGGGGAGGTCTTGCCTGCCCCCCCGCCCCCTCCCCCACCCCGCCTCCCCTTCCCCTCCCCCGCCTCCTCGAGGCTAAGCATGTCCGAGCTTGGCCCAAATTACAGTCAATCGGTCCCCCATTATTTCTCCCAACTTTTAATTTCTGCTTCCAAAGGATCATTGCCCGCGGTAATTGCAAAGGACCCGTCCTTGTGCGCAGAGCAGGCTCCGGGGACCGCAGTGTGAGGCGGTGCACACCGCTCACGCACACGCCCGCGCGCACACAGCCGCGCACCCGGAAGACACTCGCACGCGCGCTCCCACCGCCGGCTCCCGCCTGGGTCCCGCGGTCGGCAGGTGTGCGCGTTGGCGGGCGCAGGGAAGAGGGAGCAGCGGCGGTCCCGCCCACAGACGCCAGCCGGTCCCTCCACCCCGAGGGCCAGGGCCCTGGGGTGCAAACCTCGCCGCTGTAGACAAATGTGCGCACATAAAGACCCGGACCGAAGGACTTAATTCTACGGGCGTGGGAAGGGGGAGTTTGCTGCGACGTTTCTCCTTCCTTGAGGCTATCGATTTCTGTGTAGGCCTCCTGCCGTCTGTACGATTTTTTCGGTCCCCGTTTTGGGGGGCGGGGGTGGGGGCGGGAGGACCCTCCAGCCGTCCCCATTTTCGATTCCACGTCTAATGAGCGACCCTGGGGGCCGCCGGCCCCGCCCCCGGCGGGGACTCGAGGCCGGGCCCTAATTTGACGACGCAAAAGGGGCAGGGGCGGGAGGGGACAGAGGGCCGGAGACCCTGAGCGAGGGAGACCCCGAGACACGAGAGGAGACCTCGAGCGGAGCGACGGAGAGAGGCGGGACCGAGGTCCACGGAACGCCTGGGAGGGGGCTGACGACGCGGCGAAGACCCCGGGAGTCGGCCCGCGAGGACCCCACTCCTCGCCCCAGCCGCCGAGGGGCACCGAAGCCTCGGGAGCCGCCAGGGCGCCAGGGCCCCGAGCGCCGGGAGCGGGGGATGAGGCCGGCCGGCCGCCGGGATGCCCCAGCCAACTCTTAAGGCGCGCCCGGGGGCCTCCGCGGCCCCTCCGCAGACGGATCCCGCAATTATTTAAAAGCCAGGGCTGTCCCCTCCCCCTCCGCCCAGGAGGCCGGCGCGCCGTTTCCGGACCAGCGGAGGCGCAGCGGCACGCCGCGAACCGCGACAGCCGCTCGCGGAGCGCACTTCGGCTCCGAGCTGTGGGTCTGTCGGTCGGGCCCGGAGCGCAGTCCGTGTGTCCCGCGCGGGACCCGCCTCCTCCGCCCGGGACCGTTCGCAGCCAATTAGGCGCGCGCGCTAACGAGGGCGGCGGAGCCCGCGGCCGCCTGCGGGCGCACGTGTGTGCGGCGAGTGGGCGCGTGGGCGCCGCCGGCGGGGCCGCCATAAATGAGCGGGCCGGGTGCGGCGGGCGCCTGAGGCGGCGGCGGCGGCGCCAGGCAGCACCGGCCGAGCGCGGGGCGGCACGGGGAGCGAGCCGAGCCGCGGCCGCCGGCACGACACCGTGCGGCGTCGCCCGGGCCGCCGGGGATGGGAGCCCAGTAGCCGGAGGGGCCTGAGCGGCCGGAGCGGCGGGAGGCCGGCATGAGCGCGAGCGGCCCGGCGGCTACCGGGGACGGCCCCGCGCTGCCGCCGCCGCCGCCCGGGCCCGGTCCGGGGCCCGCACCGCCCGCGCCCGCCGCCGCCGCCCGGGACGCCATGGACGGGCGCGCTGAGCTGCCCGCCTTCCCGCGGGCCGGAGCCCCGCCGCTCGCCGCCAGCGACACGGTGCCCGCGGCGCCCGAGGGGGCTGGGGCGGCCCGGCCCGGCCCGCCGCCGCGCCCCACCTCCTTCTCGGTGCTGGACATCCTGGACCCCAACAAGTTCAACAGCAGAAGACGCCGCTGTGTGCTGCTGGGCCCTGTGGCGCCCGCGGCGTGCGCCCCGGCCCCCGCCGCCCCGGGACGCCCGCCGCGCTCAGAGGAGCTGGAGCGCCGTGCCCTCGCCGCCGCCGGAGGAGCTGGAGCCGGTACCGGAGCTGAGCCGCCGCGTGAGTAGGGCACGGCCGGTGCCGGGTCGCGGGGGTAGAGGGACGGGCCGCCTCTACGCGTTTGCGCTCCCGGGACCCCTCGGCGAACCTGACCGGCCCGGCGCCAAGGCTCGGTGGAAAGTTCGCAGCGCGCGGGGCCCGCACCAGCCCTCCCGCCGCCTGCGTCCGACCCGGACTCCAGGGCCCGCACCGCCCGGTGCCTCCCGGGATGCCTCCCCCAGGCCGGGCCCAGGGCTACGAACTGCATGGCCGGCACAGGTTTGGCCACCGCGCACCTCCGGCATTGGAGGGCAATAGGTGGCAGAGGAGGGGGAGTCGTGCGCGGCGGCTAGCCCGTGACCTCCCCCACTCCCACCGCAGCCTCCGGAGACCTCCCTCCCTCCATTCTTTTATTTCCTTTTTTTTTTTTTCCGTTTTCTCTCTGTCTCTCTCTTTTTTTTTTTGGACAAATCAGACTAATTGTGACAAAACGCTGGTTATCTCTGGAAAAACAATTAAATCCCTTCGATTACAGTTAAGGGGAAATGTGCTTAGCGGCGGAAAGCGGCCGGTAATGGGGCGGCCCGCAACCCCGGCCTGGTCGATATCCCATTACGGCTGCATGCATATCTCTTTCAAGCACCTTGCAAACTCCCCCCGAACATCTAAATTATAGGATCAAAATTCGGATAATTACTCGATTAAAACCTATTACACTTATTAGGGGCCGCTATTGATCGAGAATTGCATTCGACCGGCGCCTGATTGCTTTTGGTGCCCCCTCCGCCGGCCCTTCCTCCCTCCAACTTCCCGGGCCCTCTGCCCCGCGGGGAGAGGCGCGCAGGGCCGGCAGGGCTCGGGTGGGCCTTTTCAGGCGAGGGGCCTCCCAGCACCTGCACTGGGCTTCCTCCCGGTTGGGCGGAGATGAAAGAGGAACAATCTCGGGAAGGCTGGAGGGGAGCCCCTCAGGCTTTCGGCCTGGCCAGGGTTCTGGGAGTTTCCACCTGGAGCTTCTGATGGGGAAGACATCCCAGTCGGAAGGCCCAGTTTCTTGGTAGTTTAGGGAGGGAGCTGGGTCAGGGCCCCTCCTTAGCCCACCCCTGGACAGAGCAGGAGCTGTCAGGGTCACCTGGGGGACTGTCTCTTCTCCTGCTAAGGGGTATAGGTGGGTGCCAGGATATCTGCCCTGCCGGCCTCCACGCAGCCCGTGGTCACCCTGGAGGAATCGGACTGAATTTGTCCTTTACTCTCCAGTTCTCCGTGCCAACCTGACCGGGGCCTGGTGCCCGACGGGGCGGCATGGTGTTGGGCGCTTGCCCTGGTTTCTCTCCTGGTTGTATGACCACCTGTGGGAGCAGGGGCTGCATAGAAACGCCCTCCCCTCTCCTCCCCTCCCCACCCCTCCCCTCCCCACCCCTCCCCTCCCCTCCCCTCCCCTCCCCTCCCCACCCCTCCCCTCCCCTCCCCTCCCCTCCCCTCCCCTCCCCTCCCCTCCCCACCCCTCCCCTCCCCTCCCCTCCCCTCCCCGCCAACCCTCCCCTCCCCTCCCCACCACCCCTCCCTCCTCGCCACCCCTGCCGGGCCCTGACCGGGACAGATGCTTTTCTTCCAAATTTCTGAGATTCACATTGCAGCCACCGCGCGGGCCTCTGCTTGGAGGATCCGGAGCTGCTGCTCAGACTTGACCTAGTGGGGACTCCCATCCCGGCTGGTCTCAGCGCTGTTCTAGACCCCCACTGCCCACTGGTCCCTCGTTGGGACCAGCCTGGACCTGCTGGGGTCTCAGCCGAGGGGCCAAGTGTGGCCAAGTTCCAGGGCCCCAAGTCTTGAGGTAGGGATGGATCCAGGGCAACTTTTTTGGTCCCCGGAAATCGCCTCCTCACAGCGGGCTCCAACCTTACCCCAGGACTCTGGCCCGGCCCACTCTTAAATGCCCAGTAATTGGCTGGCTCTGTTGGAGCCTTGTGGTAATTGGAGAGTAATGTACGCTGAAATAAATTAAATGGCCGTTAACTAGTTTCTACATTACGCAAAATGAGTTTAATTAAGTTTGTATCTGCCCTATGGATCGATGGGATATTTCCGTCTGCCGTAAGCTCTGCGGCCCCGTCCTGCCCGGCTGGGGCAAAGGCGCAGGGCTCGGGAGATGGCGGGAAGGGGGGCTCTGGAGAGAAGGAATGCACAGGGGACGGAGAGAGAAAGCGCGGGAGGGTGAGAAGAAAAGGAGGGGAGAGAGCAGGGAAACGAATGCGCTAAGGGGAAAGGGAGGCAAGAAGAGAAGCAACGGAAACAGGAAAAGGGATTCGTTAAGGGGAGCAGGGCGCCGGAGGGGCGAGCGAGCGGAAGGGAGGCGCCGGGTCCTAACTGTGCTGTCCTCCCTCCCCGCCCCGTCCCCGCCCGCAGACGGCGGCGACTCCTGCAAGGCGGACGAGGCCGAGGCCAACGGCTACAGCAGCGGCGGTGGCCGCAGCCCGAGCGCGGACAGCGGGGACGAGGCGCCCGACGACGAGGACGAGGCGCCCGAGGCGGGGGCGGCGCGCGGCGCTGAGGCGCGGGGAGGCGGCAGCGGCCTCGGGGCCCGCGGGTCGGGCTGCCAGGGCGAGGCCGAGGCGCCCCCAGGCGCTGTCGATGAGGCCGCTGTCCCCGGCCCCCGTGGGAACTCGCCCGGAGCCCCGGGCCCGCCGGGAGCCTCGGTGGCGCCCGGGGACGCGGGGACGACCCCGCAGGGCGCGGCGACGGCGACGAAGCCCAAGCGGAAGCGCACAGGCTCCGACTCCAAGTCCGGGAAGCCGCGGCGCGCGCGCACCGCCTTCACCTACGAGCAGCTCGTGGCGCTGGAGAACAAGTTCAAGGCGACGCGCTACCTGTCGGTGTGCGAGCGCCTCAACCTGGCGCTGTCGCTGAGCCTCACCGAGACGCAGGTGAAGATCTGGTTCCAGAACCGCCGCACCAAGTGGAAGAAGCAGAACCCGGGCGCCGATACCAGCGCGCCGACAGGCGGCGGAGGGGGACCGGGGCCGGGTTCCGGGCCGGGTGCGGGGCTGCCCGGTGGCCTCAGCCCGCTCAGCCCGTCACCGCCCATGGGCGCGCCGATCGCCATGCACGGCCCGGCCGGGTACCCGGCGCACGGCCCCGGCGGCCTGGTGTGCGCCGCGCAGCTGCCCTTCCTGTCGAGCCCGGCGGTGCTGTCGCCCTTTGTGCTGGGCTCGCAGACCTACGGCGCGCCCGCCTTCTACGCGCCGCACCTCTGAGCACGGCCTCGGATCAGGACGGGACGCCGGGCCGGGCAGCCCCACGAGGCCCTTGCGCCCCTGAGGCCGCGCCCAGGACCCGAGGGCGCCCGCCGTCGGCCCTTTTGTAAGGCCGCGGTCGCTGACTCTGTATATAGCCGATTGCTACAAAAGAGTTTTAAATTTATAAACGACTGTCCGCGCGCGTTGGGGCCGAGCTCGGCCCTCTGGGAAGCACTTTGCCGAACTCTACTTAATCAATAAACCGCAGGAACCGCAGGAGGCCGCGCCCAAGTCCCTCAGGCTCCCGCGTCGCCCGCGCCCCGTCCTCCTCGCCGCCCTTCGGTGGGGACTTCGGCGCGACCGAGGCGCTCCGGGGTGCTCGACCCGGCGCGGGCCTTGGGCCCCAGTTTCCCCGCCTCCCGGCGTCCCGTGGCCAAGCTTGCCCCATCCTGCGTCGCCCGGGTTCCCCCACGCGCTTGGGAACAGGCGCGCGGCCTCGGTGCTGTGTGCGCTGAGGCTCCGGTCCAGGAGTCCCGTGTCCCCGCTCCTTCCCTTCTCCTCCCCCCTCCTCCGCTCGGGGCGCTTGGGGGTGAGGGAAGCCCAGCGGGACAGTGCCCGCGCGGTGGGGCCTGGGGGCAGCGCTCGCGCCGGGCGCCGACCCCGCCCCCGCCCCAATGCGCATCCGCGCGGCCTTTCCTGAGCACCAGGCCGGCCCGAGGAGGAGGGGCTTCCCGCCGCTTCCCAGTGGAGGAAAGCTGGGGCTGGCCGGGATGGAGCAACCTGCCCAACGGCGCCTGAGCCGGACCCCGAGCCCGGCCCGCGGGAGTCCGGCGCGGCCACCTCTCCTCCAACAGACTGCAGCCTGGCTCTGGGCGCGGTCCCCACGCGGGCTCCTGGAGCCCTGGGGAGAGAGGGGAGGCGAGAGGCGGCGGCGCCTGGGCCGGGTGGCCGACTCGAGGCGAGAGCCGAGGCTCGGGGACGCGGGCACTGCCGCGCGGTGAGGGGGTCCCCGCCGCAGCCCCGCCGGCACTCAAGGTGGGTGTCCACGGTCGCTGGACGCCAGCGCGGTGAAGCCGTGCGCCTGCCCCGCCCCCTGGCTGCTCCGCGGCCGAGCCTTGCGCCCGCAGAGGGGACATCCCTCTCCATGTGCGACTAGCGAGCTCTCAGACACTTCCCTGCGCTGTCACCCACCACCGTGGGCAGGGCTGGGGCTGAGGCTAGGGCTGGGGAGAAGGACGACCCTGCGGCGGGTGAGTGACAGCCACCGCCGTCCAGGCCCAAGTCCGGGAAGCCGCGGCGCGCACGCACCGCCTTCACCTATGAGAGGGCGCCCCACGTTGTCCTCTCCATCACCTGTGGGCAAAGGGTGGGGGAGGAGCAGCCCCCGACCAGCGCGCAGCGGGGAGGGGCGGAGGCAGCTGTGCCGCCCTGCGCACTGCTGCAGCCCCGCCGCCTGGGCCTCTGGCCTCCCGCAGGCGGCTCCTCACCTGCCTCAGACCCGAGCCCCCCGACCACCATGCACCACTCCGCCTCTGCCCTCCCCGTCAGCCCGGGGCGGGCGTTGCTGACATTCTCGGAGTATTCTCGCAGCTGGTGGTTACAGCCGCCATCCGAATTCTCCAGCCAACCTGCGGGCAGCCGGACTGTCCCCGAATCTAACCGGCCGGGGTGCAGAAGGGTGAGGACACCCCTGAGGCCTGGGCCTCCAGGGTGTAGACAGCTGACAGAGGAGCCCCAGAAGGCTCCAGAAGGTTCCAGAGGGCTCTCGGCCTCAAATCATCAGCATTCCTGTGCACTTAGCCCAAACAGGATGCCAGGGGCTGCCAAGCAAGAAGCCACAGCCTCCACTTCCAGGAGCTGCGGGGAGAGGCCAGAGGAGGGCAAAAGCATCAGGACCTTGCAGGAGCTGGACATCTGTCCCTCAGGGGTCCCCTGCCTCCCCTAAGGCCACCTTGCTGGGCCGGAACCTGCTGGAGCAGAGGGAGAGGTCAGGGAAGGGCAGTGCCCCCGACCCTCCACGAGGCCTGGTCCTGCAGCGTTGTCCACGGTGGGGCAGGAGGGGAGGAGGAGGGAGGGAGTTTCAGACTCGAGACTCCACAGCTCCAGCCTCCTTCCTCTCCCTATCCCGCATCCTGCCCTCACTCACCAAGGTCGCCCAGAAACAAAGCGGCCACACCGCTGGACCCTTCAACATCAGTCCCCCGTGGCTCAGGACTCGGGTGCAGGGGGCCGTTGGAAGCCATGAGGCAGGGAATCAACGCCCCCCGCCCGCCCGGCTCCACCTCCGGGCTCGCAGACTCAGCCCTGAGCGGATACCACAGCCGTGATTGGCCCACGCGCTAGGCATACACTGGGCTGCTCTGAGCTCCTGTGCAGGCCCTGCTGCGGGCGCAGGGACGGCACCCTGTCACTTCCCTGGGCCCCTCCAGTCTCTTTGGTGCGTGCCTACCATGTGCTGGGCCCTGTGTCAGCCCATCTGAGCCTCCCCACACTCGAGTGGCATCCGAGCTGCGGGTATCTGCACATGGTCACGTGGGAAGAAACAGGCCCTGGCCCCGGCCTGGGTGCCCTTGCCCCTCCTGGAGGTGCCGACAGGCCCAGCTCCCACCCCAGCACCCCCGCTCCCTCTCCTATCGGGTGCTCGGAACCTGCCGCGGACCTGGGGAACTTGGGGGTGCAGGCTCCTCTGGCTGCTTCCCCAGGGACCCTCCAGCTGGCCCTACCACCCTTGCTCCCAATAGGCTATGGGGGGCCCCTGCCTGCCCAGTTCTCAGCTTGGGGTTCCTGAGCTGGAAGCAGAGGGCAGTGGTGGCCCTGCGGCCACCTCATCCCTGGCCCCCCACGGTCCCACTTTGGTGTCAGTGCCATGACGACAGGCACAGCCCCAGGATCTTCATGTACTCTGGGAAGGCCCTCCTCCAGCCCCTAGGACCAGCCCTGGCCCCAGACAGCATCCACCCCCAATCCCAGAATGGTACTCAAGTAGTTTCCATCACGTGGAAGGAGCAAGCAAGACACAGCCCCTGCAGCTACGAGCCCGGACAAGCACAGGCACCCAGAGCCCTCCCTGGGGGGCTCCCCTCCCCACACTGCCCCCCAGTCTCCTGCCCAGGGACTGTTGAGCCCCACCCTCCTCCCCTCCTTGTGCCCAGCCCACAGCTGGCTGGCTGTGGTCCCTTGCTGTGTGTTAGGCTTTGGTTGCATGAAAGAGAAAAACTGAATGAACAGAAGTTGAAAGGAGATTGTTTATTTTCTCTTGTGTGAGGGAATGCTGGCCTTTGGCAGCCCTGGGCAGCTAGGACACCTTCCCAGGGTCCTTGGAGAGCCAGCTCTGTTCAGCTCTCCACTGCCTCATCCTGGCTGGGCTGGGCCCTCATCCTCATGGACCCATATAGAGGGTGAGGCTCCAGCCATCACATCCACGTTCTAGGCAGCAAACAGGAAGAGAGAAGAGGGGCACAACTGCCTCCTTTTAAGGTGATTTCCAGAAGCCCATGTAACAGCTGCTCACATCTCATTGGCCAGAACTTGGTCACATGACCACTCCTAGCCAAGGGAGTTTGGGAAATGTAGTTTTTCTAGCGGATGCGCTCTCATTCCTGGTAAAAAGGGGAGGGGTTGCGGGGGTTGCCGACAGACCTGCCACCCTTGCAGAGCACCCTAGCAGCTGCACCCGTTTCCCTGACTGCCTGTCCCAGTTAACTTTAACCAGCTTTGTTCCGTTTGGGCGTGTTGGGGACCCTCGGCCTTACCCAGTCACGGCCAAACCCTCAGGGGACACACCTGGACTGCGGCGTGCCCCTGGCCCACTGTGCTCACTTCCCTGCTCAGGATCCCCAGTGCCCACCGCCCCACCCCCACGGCAGGCTCATGCCACCTGCCCGTCCTGCCGCAGCCCTCCCCTCCCCCCTCAACGGTGGCCCTGCTGCCACCTCATCCCTGGCCCCCCACGGTCCCACTTTGGTGTCAGTGCCATGACGACAGGCACAGCCCCAGGACCTCCACCCCTCCTTGCCGGCCTGTACTGGAGTCCAAACACACTCTAGTGTCTCCACCCGACCCGGGACTGCTGCTTCCGGCTGCCTGCAGCGTGGCCTCCTTTCAGAGCCCAAGTTACCAAAAGAGCTGTCTACGCTGCCTTCCCTTCCCCCGCCCATCACACCACCCTCTTGCCCGCCCACAGCCCATCCTGCGCCCTTGCCAGGTCTGCTGCTGCTCCTTCCTGCCGCGGACGCTGCCGATTCCTTCTCAAAGCTCGGGGTGGGGGGGACCCATTGTGCCCACCCCTGTCCTGCAGAGGCAAGGATGAGCCCCAAGGGCCAAACCCAGCTCTGCCCCATCTCAGACGTGCCCCCAGCCGCACCTCACTCGCCTCCCAGGACCCAATGAACTCCCGCTCCGTCCCCCCTCCACACAGCAGCTCTCCTGTGGCCCCCTCTCCAGGGCCCCCAGCCCTCCCCAGGCCAGTGGTGCTGGCCCATCACTCAGCCTCCTGTGCCCCTCCCCCCTTCCCACCCCTTGCTCCAGGTCAGCCAGCGTGACCTACCATGTCCCCCATCCCAGGGTGGCACCCAGGTCTCCATCCTGGGCCACTGAAGTGTCACTCAGCTGAGGGACCTTGCCCAGCCATGTGCGGTTTCCTGGAGGGTGTGATGTTTCCACAGGGAAAGGGCAAGGCTGGACAGACAACTCGGGGCACCTGGGGGCAGGCAGAGGAGTAGTAGCAGGGAGGGGGTGGGGAGGAATCAAACAGGTCATTCTCAGGGACGCAGGGACTGTCACTCAAGGGGAGGGTGCAGAGCTGAGGCACGCAGGTCCACGGGGTGGCGGGGGGAAGTCCCGTCCATTCCACGGCCACATCCCCTGTAGGCAGGCCACAATTCCGGGTGCCATGTCCCACCCCATACCAGACAGCCGTGTGGTGGCCCCCTTTGGAGAAGCCCCTGCTGGGCACTGACAGGTTCTCCCTCTTGCGAGGACACAGCTGATGGCAGCTGGGCGCCCATCCCCAGAATAAAGCCAACTTTTCCTGCTTTCTGGGCAGCTGGACGATGCCGTATGACTAGGTTTGGCCAAGTTGGCATGAGCAGGGTGTATGTTGCTGGAGGGGTTCCCAGGGAGGCTCCTCACAGGAAATGGCTGAGCCCAAGGCACGCACCCCTGCCCCCCTTCTGCAGACCCAGTGATGGCTGGAGCTCCAGCAGCCACCTTGGGCCAAGAGGTAGCCTTGGGGATGCAGGCCCTGTACGCTGACACTGGGAAGGGATGGGGGCCAGTGGCTCCGTGCGGCCTCCTCCCCAGCCTGGGCACCACCTTAGGACAGAAGCACATTTAAAGCCTGCGTTCACAAGCCACTGTCACTCAGGAGTTTTCCATTCTGTGCAGCCAGCTCTGACTGCCGCTGTAACAGCCCTGCCAGTCCTCCCTCCTGCCGTCCCTCTGCCGCTCCCTGGGCCGGCCCAGCCAGTCTGCCTTGGACCAGGGCACAGCACCTTCGCATCCCGCACCCCACGGCAGCCCCCGTGGTCTCCAGGCTGGAGCCGGAGCCCTCAGCGCCACACGAGGACCCGCTCCCACCAGCCCTGCCCGCACTGCCCCACACCACCTGCGCTGACAGGGACTCCCCACTCACTGCTCCCGCCCTCCTGACGAGAACCTGCCTAGCCCAAACGCCAGCACCGACACCCCCTTGCTACACGGCTTGAGAGGCCCTGGGACCCCACCCCCCCAGGCAGTCCCACTCTTGCTTGCCAGGTCCTCACTGGAGTGCCGCTCTCCCACATGCAGGTGGGCTCCTCGAGGCACTCGGGGTGTAGCCTTCCCCTGCTGGCTCCAAACCCACCTACTGCCCAGGCTGTCCCAGGCCCCCCTGCCCCGCCCTGACTCACGGGGTCCCAAGAAGCACGTGACAAGACAGGTGGGGGGGGCACTGGGGGCACCAAGGGAGGGGGTGCAGCTTCCTCTGCTTCCGCTGGGGCCTCTGAGGAAAGTGGGACCCACCCAGGACCCCCTCAGCACCAAGTCACTGCTTGGGGGCCCTGGGCTCAGAGTGGTGGAGCCTGCTCCCCGAGGTACCGTCCACTGGGCCCCACCGGCCAGGAGGGCCAGCCCAGCTCCCACTGCTGCTCCCCCAGCCAGAAACATATGGACCTGTGGGTCTGTCTTAATAAACACTCGTGGCGATTCTTTAAAAGATACGATGCAAAGAGCCCCAGTCACCGATCAGTCATGAATTAAATTTTATAGAAACACTAGTTATGTAACTTCACCTGAAGTTATACAACAGAGAACAGAAACACAAGAGGCTTTGACATATGCATGTACTACCAAGGCACAGTAAGTACAACAGTATGATGATATATAAACAGGCAGACGAGTTGATGAGCTAGAACAACGTTCAGAAATAGAACCACTGTACGCAGGGACTTCAATAAATGATAAAGGCAGTATTTTAAATTTGCAAAAACAAGTGAATTCATTACTGGTGTTGGGACACCTGGATGGGTATTTAAAATAAAAAACTGAATTTCCAGAGCCATATTTTATATCAGACTAAATGTTAAGTAGATCAGTGACTTAAACATGAAAATGCAACCTATAAAAGTACTAGAAGAAAAGATGGAAGAATTTTTTGGTACAATCTTTGAGTGGGGAAGGAATACAAAAGCAGAAGCCATGAAAGGTTGGTTAAATTCATCTGCATAAAAAATCTACATGGCGAAAACAACATAAGCAAAGTCAGAGATAAAATGAGGAAACATTCGTGACTCACCATGTACAGCTCGTTACTGAATGAAGAGCTCCCACAGCTTAATAAGAAACCAATAAGCTAACAGAAAAATGGGCAGAGGGTATGGAATACAATTCACACAAAAGGATAAACAATGAATGCTTTAACATTATGAAAAATGCTTGCTCTCACTCCTAAGAGAAACGTCAATTAAAACTATAACACGCTACTTTCTCATGGAGCAAAGACCAAAACATTCATCAAGTGAGAGCCAAGGCAGAGTCAGCAACCGGCTGGCAGAGCGCTGAAGGTGTGCCCAACACAGACACACGCACACACAGCTAGTCGGGAAACCACCAGACTCACTGGATCAAAGCATTTAAGGAAATCTCTGTCCAATCATTAGCTAATCACTAAGCTGCCTTGAAGATACGTCAACAGGTCCAGTCTGAGACACAGTAAAAAGAACGAAGAAAAATGAACAGGCCTCAGAGGCCAATGGATACCATCAACCAAGTGTGTATACATGATGGAGAGGAGAGGAGAGAGGGAACAGGACAGAAAGAATCTCAGGAGAAACAGTGGCCAAGTTTGATGAGAAACAATCTCTACAACCAAGAAGCTCAACAAATTCCAAGCAGGACACACACAGAGAGACCTTAACTAGACACTTCGTGGTTAAAACGGAGCATAAAGACAAACAGAGCATCTTGAAAGTAGCAATTAAAAACCCAACTCGTGTTCAAGCCACCTTTCCAGACTAACAGCTAGCTTCTCTCCAGAAACCCTGCAGCCCACGAGGTTGTGGGATGACTTGCAAGAGGGCTTCCCTGGTGGCGCAGTGGTTGAGAGTCCGCCTGCTGATGCAGCGGACACGGGTTCGTGCCCCGGTCCGGGAGGATCCCACATGCCGCGGAGCGGCTGGGCCCGTGAGCCATGGCCGCTGAGCCTGCGCGTCCGGAGCCTGTGCTCCGCAACAGGAGAGGCCACCGCGGTGAGAGGCCCGCGTACCGCCAAAAAAAAAAAAAAAAAAGTGTTGCAAGAAAAAGACTGTTAAACCAAGAATTCTACATCCAGCAAAACTATTCCTCAAAACGAAGGAGAAATGAAGACATTCCCAGAGAGTCAAAAATGAAGAGACTTCACTGCTAGCAGACCTGCCCTACAAGAGACACTGAAGGGAGTGCTTCAGGTTGAAGTGAAAGATACCAGATTCAAATCCTCAAAGAGAAATTAGGGCACTGGGAAAGGGAACTACAGAGCCAGATAAAAGACAGTATAAATGTGCTTGTGTTTGTAAACCTTTTCTTTTCCTATCTGATTTAAAAGACAACTACATAAAGCAATAATTACAAAACTATGTTGATGGGCTTACAATCTATTAAGATGCAATTTGTATGACAAAAACAGCAGAAAAGAGCTGGAAGGAAACAGAGCTCTAATGGAGCAGTTTTTGTACATTACTGAAATTAAGTTGTTATTAATCCAAACTAGATTGTATTAAGTTGTTCATTGTAATCCTCAAAGCAACCACTGAAAAAAATTACTTAAAAAACAGTGGTAGAGGGCTTCCCTGGTGGCGCAGTGGTTGAGAGTCCGCCTGCCGATGCAGGGGACACGGGTTCATGCCCCGGTCCAGGAAGATCCCACATGCCACGGAGCGGCTGGGCCCGTGAGCCATGGCTGCTGAGCCTGCGCCTCCAGAGCCTGTGCTCCACAACGGGAGAGGCCACAGCAGTGAGAGGCCCGCGTACCGCAAAAAAAATAAAAAAAAAAAAAAAACAGTGGTAGAGACACAAGGGAATTAAAGTATTACAAGGGAATTAAACAGCCATTTAACACACAAGAAAAAAAGGTAACAGAGGGAGAAAGATTTAAAAAGATATGTAGAAAAACAGAAAAACGGCAGACATAAATCTTACCTTATCAGCAATTACATTAAAGGTAAGTAGATTAAACACTCCACTCAAGCAGCAGAGACTTGGTAGAACAGATATAAAAACATGATCAAATATATGCTGTCCATAAGACTTGAAATTCAGAGATATGATGAAAGTGAAAGGCTGGAAAAGGATAGGCCATGCAAACAACCAGAAGCTACGCTAACTCATACAAAAGAGACCTTAAGGCAAAAACTGGTACTAGAGATAGAGAAGGCTGTGCTGCAAAGGGTCAACCCATCGGGAAGAAATAAGAAGTATAAACATATATGCACTTAACAGAGCCCTAAAATACACAAAGCAGAAACTGACAGAGAGGGAGAAACAGATAATTAAACAATAACAGCTGGAGATTTCAATACCCCACTTTCAATAACGGATTTAACTGCTGCGGTAAAGATCAATAAGGAAAAGGAGACTTAAACAATACTATAAACCAGCTATAGACCTGACAGAACACCCAGCAGCAGCAGAATACTCATCTTCTCAGCTGCACATGAAACACTCTCCAGGACAGATCAGAAGTCTCAAATGTTAAAGAACTGGAAGCACACAAAACATGTTCTTTGGCTACACAGAATGACATGAGAAATCAAATAACACAAGGAAGTTTGGGAAATTCACAAGGATGTGGAAATTAAAGGACCAACTCCTAAATAAACAGTGGGTAAAGTAAGAAATCACAAGAGAAGTTAGTAAATACTTTTGAGATAAAGATGGACACACAACATACCAAAACGTACGGGATGAAGCTAAAGCAGTGCTTAGATGGAAATCCATACCTGTAAACACCTACGTTACAAAGAAGACAGGGCTCAAGTCAATAAGCTAAACTTCCACTTAAGAAACTAGAAAAAGAATGAAAACTACTAAACACAAAGCAACTCAATGGAAATAATAAACATTAGAGTGGAAATTAAGTAAAAATTGAAAAATAATAGAGAAAAACAACTTTGAACAGATCAGTAAAACTGATAACCCTCTAGCTAGACTAACCAAGAAAATTAATGAGAGAAGACTCAGATTTCTAAAATCAGGAGTGATAGAAGAGACATTACTATCAACCTTACAGAAATAAAAATGACTATAAAGTAATGCTATGAACAACTGTTATGTCAACAAACGATAACAAATAACCTAGATGAAATGGACAAATTCCTAGAAATATACAGACTACTGAAACTGACCACGTGGGATTTATCCCATGAATGCAAGTGCGGTTCAACATACGGAAAACAATGTAACACACCATGCGAAAAGAATAAAGGACCAAAACCACACGATCATTTCAATAGATGTAGAAAGTGCATTTGACAAAAACTCAACTCCCTTCACGACAAAAACACTCAACAAACTAAGAACATAAGGAAACTTCCTCAACCTGATACAAGGCCATCTACAAAAAAAACAGCTACCATTACATTCGGTGGTAAAAGACTGAAAGCTTTTCCTCTCAGATCAGGGACAAGACGAGGATGTCTGCTCTCCCCAGCTCTATCTGGCACTGTACTGAGGCTCTAGCCAGAGCACCCAGGCAAGACAAAGAAATAAAAGAAATCCAAATTGCGAAGAAAGAAATACAGCTTTCTCTTGCAGATGACATGAGAGTGTGTATAGAAAATCCTAAGAAATCTACACACACATACAACTATTAAACTAATAAGTGAGTTCAGCAAGGTTTCAGGATATAAGACCAACATAAGAAAAGTAGTTGTATTTCTATGCATTAGCAATGAACAATCCAAAAATGACATTCAGAGAACAGCTGCATTTACAACGACATCAAACAGGATAAAACATTTAAGAATAAATTTAACAAAATAAATGCAAAACTTGTACACTGAAAACTACAAAACACAGAGAAAATATAAAGAAAACCTAAACAAATGAAAAGATATTCTAAGTTCACTAATTAGAAAATTTAAGATTAAAATGACATTACACGTGGCCCTTGAACATCTCAGGGTTTAGGCGAGCCTACCGAGCCTACCCTCCATGCAGTCAGAAATCCACGTGTAACCGCACCCTCAGCCCCTGCGCCTGTGGTTCTCCTCCAAGGAGTCAACCAGCCATGGCTCATGTGGCCCTGCAGTGTTTACTGCTGAAAAAGTCCTTGTGTAAGTGGACCTGTGTAGTTCAAACCCGTGGTTTTCAAAGGTCAGCTATACTTTCCAAAGTGATCTCTAGGGTCGACACAATCCCTAAAATCTCAGATGCCCTTTTTTTTTTTTTGGTGGCACAAATTCATTCATTCATTCAATCATTCATTTATTTGTGAGATTCCATTACTCTTTATTTTTAGCAAGAGCGACAGACACATGAGATGGCTCAAAAATTTGTTTGGAAATGCAAAAGACCCAGAATGGCCAAAACAATGTTTAAAAAGAACAAAGTTGGAGGATTTCGAAACTTACCACAAAGCTACATTAATCAAGACATTGTAGCAGTAGCATAGGATTTATAGGTCAAGGGAATAGAAGTGAGAGTCCAGAAATAAATTCACACATTTATTGTCAATTGATCAAGAAAAGTGCACACAATTCAATGGAAGAAAGAATAATCTTTTCGACAAATGATGCTGAGACAACTGAAGAGCCACATGAATGAAGCACAGACAAAAATTAACTCAAAATGGGGCTCCCTGGTGGCGTACTGGTTAAGAATCCGCCTGCCAGTGCAGGGGACACAGGTTCGAGCCCTGGTCTGGGAAGATCCCACGTGCCACGGAGCAACTAAGCCCGTGTGCCACAGCTACTGAGCCTGCGCTCTAGAGCCCATGAGCCACAACTACCGAGCCTATGCTCTAGAGCCTGAGAGCCACAACTACCGAAGCCCGAGTGCCTAGAGCCTGTGCTCCGCAACAAGAGAAGCCACCACAATGAGAAGCCCGCGCACTGCAATGAAGAATAGCCCCCGCTCGCCCCAACTAGAGAAAGCCCATGTGCAGCAACAAAGAACGAACGCAGCCAAAAATAAATAAAGAAAAGGTAAATAAATAAAATTTAAAAAAAATTAACTCAAAATGGACCAAAGACCTAAAATGAACAGCTACATCTTAAAACTCTTAGAAGAAAACATAAGAATATATATTCATGGCCTTAGAGTAAGCAATAGCTGCTTGGATATGACACCAAAATCACAAGTTACAAAAGGAAAAATAGATATATTGGGTATCATCAAAATTCGTAATTTTTGTGTTTCAAGGAATACCATCAAGAAAGTGAAAACACAGAATGGGAGAAAATATTTGCAAATCATATAAGGATCTAGTATCCAGAATATATAAATTACTTTTACAACTGAAAACAACAATTCAATTTAAAATGGGCAAAGGATCTAGATGTTTCACCAAAGAAAATACACAAATGGCCAATAAGTACATGAAAAGATGTTCAATATCCTTAGTCAAATCAAACCACAATGATACGCCACTCCACACCAAGATGGCTAAAATTAAGAAAACTGATAAAAGCAAATGTTGGCAAGAACATGGAGAAACGAGAACCCTAATACACTGCTGGTGGGGACAGAAAACGGTGCAGCGGCTTTGGAAAATGTTTTGGCAATTCAATCAATAAGTTAAACACAGTTACCACGTGACCCAGCCATTCCACTTCTAGGTATAAACCCAAAAGGAATGAAAATATACGCCCACACAAAAACTTGTACACAAATGGTCATAGCAACACCATGCATAATAACCCCGAAGTGCAGACAACCCGAGTGTCCACAATGAACGGATCAATAAAATGCAGTATGTTCATACAGTGGTGAGTTATCCGGTCATAAAAAGCAATGAAACACGGACAAAGGCCCCAGCAGGGAAGAACCTAGAAAACTCTGTGCTAAGTGAAGGCAGCCAGACACAAAGGGCCACAGGCTGCTATGACTCCATTCACAGGAAACGTCCAGCAAAGGCAAATCCAGAAACAGGAGACCAGAGGGGGCCGGGGCTGGGGGAGCAGGGTTTCTTTTAGGGTGATGAAAAGTTCTGGAAGTAGACAGTGGTGGAGACTGTACAACACTGTGAGTGTATTTAACGTCACCGAACTGTACGCTTTAAAGGCATGAACGTTACAGTACGTGAGTTACGTCTCAATAAAGTTGATTTTAGAAGAACCAAGAGTGAGGTAGTTCCCTGCATTCTGACGTGGAACCACCACCAGCAGGCCTATGAGCTGGAAACGCCGAGAGCAAACAGCTGGCTCCCCTTCGTGTCAACGTGAAATGTGGGTTTTCCTCCGAGGCGGAGAAGGCTGAGGGGCAGGGCTGGAGGCTGCGCGCTCGTCTTGGACGTTGAGCGACCCTGAATCACACCACGAAGGGCACAGGCTGTACAAGACACCCACCTGTGGACACGGTTACCCGAGTTCATCCCGGGCTACTAGGCAGTCAGACCCATAAGCGATGGCCGTGGTCCCCCGCAGCAGGGGAGAGTCCACACCTCTGTGGCGCTTGAAGCAGAAAGTGCACCATTTCTTCACGTTAAATACACACTATAATTGTGGCTGTTGTTATAGCCCAGACCCGGGTCTGCCTTCCCATCCTAGCTCATCAGCAGAAGAGGAGCTGACGATCAGAGTGGACCCGGCCTGGCGCTCTAATTCAGCGCATAGTTAAACTGGTTTGCAAACTTCTCATGCTTCTTCCGGTCCATCTGGTTCATGGCTGTGACCACCCTCTGCACAGCGGCCCTGCAGGGAAAGCACAGCGAGACGTGATCAGGGAGGCACCGGTCAGGGCTCCGGGCTGCTCACTGCAGCCTGGCTGGGTTCAGGCATGGGTCCTGGGCCGACTGCCCGTCCGCTCCCTACGGACGGGCGACACAGCTCGGAAATAGCTAGAGCTTCCCCGTCCAGAGCCGGACACCACAGTGAGTGGCTCTGCCCCCGAACATGGCCTTGGCTGCGTCCTGGCACCTCTCCTGTCGCTCCCTGAGCCCTGAAGCCTGCTCCCAGGATCCCCAATTCTGCCAGCACCAGGGTGCACCCCAGAACGAGGGCACAGCCTGCCCAGCAACCGGGCAGGAAGCAGCGTGTGGGCAGAGGTGGTCAAGACACGCTGGATCCACTCAGCCCAGCTTGCTTTCGCCCCACTGTGCACAGAGCTCGACATCCGGCGAGGAACACACGTCTCACGGCCAGCCTGGCTGCCGTGACGAGGTAGCGCCTCTACCTGGGAGGAAGCTGCTGGGGCCTGGCAGCGAGGAGGCCCAGACACGGGCACCACTCCAGGCATCAGGCACGACCTCCCTCACAGATCACAGAGGCTCCGGCCACAGCTCCCAGCCCCTCGGAGGACACCCCCGGGCCCCACTCCTCCGGGCGCCAGCACCCACGGCACCATCACCCCTGGCTGAGCCACGGGGAGCCAGCCTCGTGCCCGGAGCCCGGGGGCCGAGCCCTCCCCTGGATGCAGACGCAAAGGCAGGCTGGCGGTGAGGAGCCGTGGGCATTCCGCGGGGTGTTCAGGAAGCTGCCCTCCTGCTCACCCGACTTGGGCAGGGCCCTGGCACCGCCTCCTCTGCCCAGGGTGGACGGCGCCCATGGGGCCTGGGCGCAGACACCCTCGTGCCTTCTAGGGCACCTAGCAGCGCCGCAAGGAGCGCCTCTGGCCGCCAGAGCGGCGGGGTGGGGGGCGGGCGGTGGGGGTGCGGGCTGGCGGCCTTCTCCACTCTCACCACCGACACCGGGCCTGGGGCGGAGGGCGGGACCCCGCGAGGAGCTCTTACTTGGCGAAGACCTTCTTGGCAATGCGTGCACGCGCTGTGTCCGCCTGCCGCTTGAGGTCGGTGAGGCCGGACCGCCGCCGCCTGCCCTTCCCACCGGGCCTGGATGAGCCAAGATGCACCCCAGTGGCTGCCTCCACGTCCCTCATGAGCTCAGGGTCCTGCCAGGCTGCAAACACACCCGACACTGCAGAAAACTCCCGGTACCGACCTCACCTGAGCCCCAGGCCCTCCCTGACACGGGGGCAGGGAGGGCCACCGGCTGCCCAAGGAATGGGCGCAAGTCCCCGTAGGCCAAGGTGGGTGCCTCCACTGACCCCTTAGGCAGGAAGGCAACCGAGGCCGGTGGCCAGGGGCAGTGCCACGCGCAGGCTGCTTCCGCCTCCAGGCTGACGGTGCCCCGCCAGAACCCAGGCGTGGCCTCCGGACCCGTGTGCTGGCCAGAGGGTGTGCACAGCAGGGTGGCCACGGCCTCTTTACTGGTCCAAAGAGAACTTGGCCCCAGGCCCCAGCGATGAGGGTGCCGGTTCAGGCAGGCGGCCCTGCTCCTCCCGCCGCGGCCCAGGCCCTTCGGGTCAGAAGATGGTGCTCCGCGGGGAAACAACCGCCACCCAGCCCCAAAGCCTGGTCTCATCAGACCCGGCTGCAACAGAGACGGGAGTGTGCCTGTTCGCCAAGGCGGGAAACGTTAACTGTCTAAATGGGGGGCTCCCAACGCAGCAGGCCCAGGCATCGGGGTCAGAGGCCAGCATCCCAACTCCACCCACCACTGCCCTGGCAGCGACTTCCGCCTCAGTCTCCGTCCGCTGGGCCGGGGGCAGGGCTGGGTCGCGTGGAGGCCCCTGAGACGCAGGCCCCGCCTAGCCTGCTGGCTCGGGAAGGCCGCCCTGGTCGCGAGCGTGACAGCACAGCTCCCCAGCGCGCCCAGACCTACGGACCAGGCCCCGGCTGGCAGAAGGGGGCTGGACACCCCAAGCCCCGATGGCGCCCACCACGCAAACCAGAGGCCCATGGGGGGCTGCGGCAGAGGGGCCGGGGGGCAGGCAGGGCACGGCCGGTGGGGGGAGAAGCCACGCGCCCAGACAGATAGCGAGGCCTCCCCGAGTTGATTTTTGAAGTGAAGGAATACGGGGCGGCCCAATCCAGATACAGGAACGATTAATCCAAGATTAAGGAAAACTGTCCGAACAGTTTATCTCCCAGAACGAGAAGGCGTCGCAGTTTAGGAACCCGGTGAATGGAGCAATTGTTTAAACACAACGGAAAAACGCCGGCACCCGGTAGAGACGGAATGAGCATCTCAGTAAAATGAAGGAGCAATTTAAAAGCCTTTGAAAAAAATCAATAAGAGCCAGGCCGCGGCCGTCCTGCGCGCTGATGGGCTCTGGAGCTCCGCGCGCATTGTCACTGAGGTTAGCGCCGGGAAAAGAAAACTGCCCGGCGTGTGAGGGAGGCGGGGATCGATACTGTAGTTAGTAAAGAGATGCTATTTCACATCTGACTGGCCAGCGCGGGCCCGCGGCCCCGGCCTGATACCTGTTGTTAACGAGTCACCGAGGGCTGCAGAACCCGATACTCTTCAGGGCTGACACAAAAATAGGCACTTAATTTGCTCCCGAGTGGGCCACCAGGGAAGGCCTCGCTGCGGATTAATGGGTCAGGGCCCCTCCGCGCCGCCCTCCAGGGCTCCAGGCGCCAACCCTGGGTGTGAGGCCGAAATCTAACATTTGTCTCTCGTGACAAAGGGAAAAACCCTGCGAAAGAGGACACACGGCCCAGCTGAGACCCACACTAGCACCACCCCTACAGACACAGCCGCCTTCTGCCTCGGGGCTCTGCGCTGTGGGCCTGGCCTTTCTTTTAAGGAAAGGGGCCCGAGGCGGGACGGCCTCCAGACCCCAGCCCAGATCTGACAAACCACGGGATGTCGACACGGGTCAGGGCCGCACCGTTGGGCCCACCACCCCCACCCCAAGTGTGGCCGGGTGCTGCCCTGCCCAGGACGCCGCTTCTGCGGGTCACCATCCTGCCCGGCTGTTCAGGGGCCTCTGGGGGCCAGGCAGCCGCCACCCCGCGGCTCACGTGCCAGGATGACGTGAGCCCCCTGAACGGCGGCGAACAGCGTCTCGGTGGCTTTGGCACGAAACAGGCCTACAGGCCGGAAAATGGGGGCCCTGAGTAGGACCCCAAGAGAGCGCTCCAGGCTCAGAGGCCCAGCAAGGATGCCTGGGACCACCGGGCAGGACCCTCACCTTCTGCCCACACATGCGCACACACAGTCCACGTGCACGCAAATCACACACCGCACACACCGCAGCCCTTCTGCCCGGCCCCTCGTGCATGGCTCTGCAAGACAGCAGGTGACGGACGGGGGCAGCTGGCATCCTGGAGGCAGCTCGGGGCTCAGCCAATTAACTTTTCATGCCTCGGTTTTTCCATTTGCTTAAAAACAGGCTTAAGAACCCAGAACCCAAACCAACGATGACAAGGTGGTTTCCGGCCGTGGGCGTGTCCACGGCGCCCGTCAGGAGCCGCGTGAAACGCGGCCAGGCTGGTGCTCAGTGCTCTGCTGGCCCCGAGGACAGTGTGTCCCGGCCACGCTTGCGAGTTATGACTGAGTGGGAGGCGGCAGGCGACCACACGTGGCAACCACGGGCCACCCTGTCGGCTGCCGGGGTCCAGGGCGCCCCCCCACGCCGTGGCTGCCGCTACCCCGTCCCCCGGACCTACCTGGGCGCCCCCCCTGCCTCTGCAGCTGCTGCTTCTGCTTCTGCTCGCGGGCCCTGTCCTCCGGATGGAGGGGCCGTCCCGTGTCATCTCTCGGGATGATCTTCCCGTGGAAAGGGCACTGAGGCGGAGAACGGAGCAATTCTGAGGCGGGAGCGGGCCACTGGCCATCCCTACCTTCACGGCTCCCGGGGCCGGCCGGTCCACACCACCCTCTGCTCACACACCCCTCAAAGGAGGGGCCCACGGGCGCAGCCGCGACACAGCCAGGCAGCGGATGGAGATCTGGTGTCAGTCTGGCCAAAGCCCCGCCTGGCGCACAGTGCCGCCTCCGTGGACCCCCGGCCCAGCACAGAGCGCGCTCAGGAGACACACGTGGGCAGGGACGCAGGAGCCAGGGCAGAGCAACCCAGCCCTGTGCCCGCGTGTCAGACCACCCACCCAGGGGAAGGTCCTGGCACCAGCAGCCTGGAGCCCAGCGCCCCCTCCGGCCCCATCCTGGCCTGGCCGAGGTGGCCACCCCACTGCCCAGCCGCCCATCCTCCTCACCTTCAGGCGGTCTTGGCGCTCGCAGAGCCGGCCGTCGGGCCGGGGGGCACGGCACCGGTGCTGCACGGGCTCGAATCGCCCCGCAAAGGTGATTTGGCGGCTCCGGAGAGACTCAGAGACAGCGGCACTCTCTACTTCCGCGTCCACCTCGCGGGGCTTCCAGAAGCGGTGCTCCGAGTCGGACCTGCACACGGACCAGACGCTCAGCGCCGTCACGGGGTGGCCACCACAGCACCCGCAGCAAGGCCGGCCCGGGCGGCTGAGCAGGGGGCACCCCTGGGCTTGTGAGCCCATTCGGGACGAGTAGAGACGCTGAGTATGGTGGGGGCACCGCCAGGCACCCCACCCCGGTGGCCCGCCTCCCTAGCCTGGCCTGGACCCGGGGCAGGGGCTCCCTGACGGAGGTTAACAGAGGACAGATCCGCCCATCCCCACCCCCACGCCCACGCCCACGCCCACTCCGGAGAGAAAGCGTCCAGCGCAGCAACGGGGGCGGCTTCCCAGAAACTCTCTGCGGAGTCCCAGGCCGGGCCCGCGGAGATCTGAGTCAGAGGACCAAAGGGCGGTCATGACGAGGGCCTGGGCAGAGAGCCTGGAGCAGTCCTAGGCAGACAAGCCTCATGCCGTCTGCCATGATGCCCAACCATCAGGGCAGACAACAGGGAACGTCCCCCCAAGGGAGGAACAAGGAGGTTCAAAGGAGGTCCACAGGCCTCTGGGCAGGGCTGTACAACCCCGGGTAGGCACCATGCCTACGAGAGCCCAAGAGCTGCGCTCGGCGGGACGCGTGAGGGCCTGCGCGGCAGAGCCGGGCCCTGCGCCCAGGCCGGGGGCAGAATGGGTGCCCACAGGACCCACGGGACGCCCGCACTCACTTGAGGATCTTCCCAGCCATCGGCTCCTCTCGGCCCCAGTAGCACAAGTCCACCCCGAAGGGCACGACAGGTGCCCGGGCCCGCTCTGCCGCCAGCTTCTTGGCCTCCTCTGGACCCAGCGGCACCCTGGAGACAGCAGAGGAGTCGTCAGTGCTGTGCTGCCGGGAGCCGGCTTCGGCCACCTGCCTCTCCGCATCCCCCGGAGCTCCCGGTCACACACCTGGGCTGCGACCTTTGCCACCTCGGGCCTGGAACCCAGGGCAGCCACTGAAGCCCTACGAAAAGGCTGGCCACCCCAAGACCACACTGGGAGCTGGCCTCAGATCTGCGGTCCTCACGGTGGGCCCAGGGGTGTCCTGACGCCTGACCCCTTGAACCCCAGAGCCCTGGCCCACCCCCATGGCCTGGCCTACACACCAGCACTGAGGACCCCCGGCCCCTGCAGCCCCCGCCCCAGTACAGATATTGGCAGGTGCTTGCCCGGCCGGGGGTGCACATGTGGGGCTGCCTGGGCAGGGGTGGGTGTCGGCATCACCTGGGGCTCGGGGGTGAGGCCGGGGGCAAGTGGCGCTGGAGCCAGTGCAGCTGGGCAGCCGCAGAGGTGGGGTCGCAGGCCTCCTCACTGCTCCGCGTCCTCTTCCTTGCCTGCGAGGCCGGCGTGGCCGGGTCTTTCTCCAGCCCTGCGACAGAGACGTATCTGCTCTTGGCCACCATCCCCATGACCCTGGACAGACCCCTGGAGGGCGCCGCGTCCCCATCCCACGGTGACAGCACAGCACGTGTGAGGGCGCCGAACCCTCCATCAGCACAGCACCTGCCCTGCCAGCCAGATGAGGCCCCAATGCCAGCATCTCAGCAGCAAGGCCACCGGGCCACCTCTGCAGGCCAGGGTCCGTGCCCAGGTCCCCAGGGCAGGGGGAGGGCAGCTTCTCTGACACTACTGGGCCCCACTGGCCCAACTGTGCCGATTCCCGGGCTGTCCCTGACCCCTGCCAGCCCCTCCCAGTTGGGCACCTGGGCCAGGGGCTGCCCAGGAGGCACGGGGCAGGGTGTGGGTTAGGACCTCAGAGGCACTCCATCCCGAGAGCGAGGGCAGCGCCTCCCTCCCCACACTCTCCTCCAGACAGGGAACCACTGCCAAGAAAGAGGTGAACAAGAAACAAAATATCTGGAAGGTGAGAAAGAAAGAGGAGCTGGAGACCCACCAGGGCCCCACAAAGAGGGAGCCAGGAAGACGAAGACAGCGGGCAAGCAGAGGAGCGGACGACTCCAGGCCGGGCTGAAGGACAGGAGGGCGGCTGCACACCCATGGGCAGCTCTCTCTGGTCAGAGACGTGAAGGGCATTCACACAGGCATCAACTTCCTCATGACTGGACCCCAGAAAGAGGAAAGATAACTGGAGTGGATGAAATAAAAAGCCCAATCTTCCTGGAATCAGAGCAAGAGCAAGACCGAGGGGCTCACTGAGTGTCAGGAAGGAGATGAAAGGAAGAACGTGCAAGTCACTTACAAGGATGTTTAGGAATGCGAGAGATAAACACAATGGTCTGAGAAGCTTTCCTTCGGAAACCATAAGCATCCCACAGGCACCAGTGTCTTTCAAACAACAGTGAGTGTAAGGTCTGGGGAAAAAAATCAAACTCGGAATTTTATACCCAGCTACGCTAGGTTTCAACATGCAGGTGAAGGACACAGCCTCACCTGGAGGTTCAGGAGGGTCTGCGGGACATGGGGAGAAAAGGCCAAGAAATGACTTCGTAAGATTCACTCCCGCCTCCCCCGAAACCCGAGTACCCACAACCATCAGAAGTAAGTTGGTACCTGGACGACCCAATGTGCCGGGCTGGGGGGCCTGAGCGAGCGGGAGCCAGCATGTCCCCCATCCTGTGCAGGACATGGGGACAGGGACGTGCTGGGAGGTACATGGCGAGGGGAAGTGTGAGTGCAACTCTCCCGAGCGGGCGTCACCATCAGAAGCGAAAATACTCGTATCGTTTTATTTATACTGGATGAACGCTCTCAAAACCCGCAGAAAAAAGGTTTACCCAGCAAATAAAAGGTAGGGAAAAGAAAAAACCAAAACAGTAGCAACAACAGCAAACTGAAGAGGAAGGCTGGCAAACAGATGCGCAGCACACTGGCAGCCCCAGCTGAGAACACGGCAGTAACTCAACGGACTCAAGTCAACGAAAAGACCCAATGACGACATGAAAAACAAGCAGCAATTTCCCACTTTGGCGAGAACCCCTTAAAACAAGAGGTTAACAGAGACTAAGAATAAAAGAAAACAAAAGGATGAAAAGACGCTCGCTGTGCCAATGGGAACTAGAGGGAAGCTGAGCCGACGTCACCACAAAGAAACTGGGTTCTACGTCAAAAAGCTGCATAAGAGGAGTGTGTGAAGGCGTAACAGACGCGAACGGCTCTGCCTCAGGAGCGCCCTGGCAGTTCCGGCCCGACCCTGGCCAGTGGGGGTGGACGAAGGGTCAGTGAGGCCGTGCCTTCTACGACAGACACCCTGGGACCTCACGTCTGAGAAGTCCTTCCCAGGACACGTGGAAAACTGACAAGACAGCCAGGCAGGCAGCTCCAGGGGCCAAAGGGCCGCCACGGGAGCAGAGCAACACCAACACCGACACAAAGCGCTGCCCGCGACGCCACGAGCCTGGCCTTCGTGATGGCGCATCTCCATCCCTCCATCCACGTGCACGGGCTCGAGAACATCCCCCGCTTAGAGTGAGAAACCAGAAAGGAAACGACACAGCACTGAGCGCTGGGCGCCAGGGGAAGTACTTCCTGGGGGAGGAAGGGGAAGTGGGAGGGGGTGGGAGGGGAGAAAGGCGAAAAGGACGGGCTGGGAAGGCTGGCTCAGGCCACCATCAGCTCCGGGCTCTCTGCAGCAGGGTGGGCGGACCTCACGGCCAGGTCCTCCCGGTGTCTGCACGTGGCCTCCACGCGTGCACGGCCGGAATGCTGTCCAGTCCTTTTGTAGATGATAGCAGGTGAGTAGCTGCGACAGAGGCCTCATACTGCCCACAAATCCGAAACCGTTTACCCCAGGCCCTTCACGAAAAACTGCCTTCCCTGGCTGCTCCGGACGCCCTCCGAGTTTGCGCACGGCCCTGAGAGTACGGGGTCCACCCCTGCTTCTCAGGTGCCTGTGGCTGACAGTGGAGGACGTGGGGCAGAGCCACTTGGCGTGGCAGGGTCCACCTCGGTCACCCGGCAGCACCCTGAGCCCTGAGGCCTGGGTGCTCTCGGAAGGCCGCCGGGGACCCGGCCCCGTCACCAACACAGCCCGGGTCCAGTCACAAAGCCTTCCAGATGCCCCCACTCGGGCACCGACAATGCAGTGTTACCAGCTGGTGCAGACCCCGACACGGCACGCGCACACACGGGGAGGCGGGACTGGTAAGTGGCCGCTGTGGCACTCATGTAGGTGGCTACAATCGCAACCCAAAGATCGATACGAGAACTCCTAAGAGTTACAGGAATGAAATATATTTTTCATTGATGTGTTGTTTTAAACCATTAACAAGATGGGTGAGTGTGCTGAAGCAGAGTAAACACTCACAGCACTAAAACACCACTACCGTTCCCACACTGCTGGAGAAAATCAATCTCCCTGACACACTTTCAAGGCAAACGTCCTAAAAGCAGACGTGTCCCCCGGCCCCGGGTGCTGTGCTTTCGGGGAGAACGCTGAGTCCGGGGAGACCAGAGGCCGCAGGTCACGGCGAACCCCGCCAGCCCCACCCACCTGCACAGGGGCGTCTGCCTCAAACACAGGCGGGGCGGCTCTGAGGAAGAGGCGTGAGAACGCCCAAAGCCCTGGGCTGGTTTACACTGACCCAGGGGCCCCTCCATGCCTGCAGCGCTAGAGCAGATGGGGCGGGCGGGATCGACGGCAGGAAATGGAGGGGCGGGGCTCCGCGTGGAGGGCGGCTGCGAGCCTGCACTATCGAGTTTACCTAGTTCAGCTGGCCTTGTAATTAAAACGTAAATTTGAGAAAGAGATTACGTCCTGACAGAAAAGGGAGGATTAACGGCAAGATAAAAGCCCCTCAGTGAAAATTCAGAGAAAGAAATGAGAAAGAAAACGGGCACCCGTCTCCTCAGCTGTGGATTTAGACCGAATCTACTGCAGTCACCTGAGCTTAACTGAAAAACCAGTGGCGGACTATCAACTACAGCCATGAACCGGCACACCCGGCACTTCCTGCAGTGGCCTCGGGGCCCGAGCTCTGTGCTCCAGACCAGGCACCAGACCCCTCCAGGGAACGGGGGGCAGCACCCAGCCCCCCACTGCCGCAGGACAGACCCGGAGCTCAGCAGGTCCTGTTGTGCGAGGGCTCCCAGGCTGCCCGGCCCACAAACAATCGGGATGGCTCAGCTCCGCTCGGTCACACCTGGGGCCCCGCTGGGAAGACAAGCGGCAGGTCAGCGACACCTGGAGGTGGTCATCCACAGTGGTGCCTGGCGACCTGGGAGCCTCCTGGCGGGGCTGGAGGTCCCTTGAGGCGGGGCAGCCAGGGGAGACCTAGGAGGGCAGTCATGGCACCCCAGGGCCTCCAGCACCCCTGGCAGCCTCACGGGTGTGGGACGAGGCCTCGTGGGGGGCGGGCCAGGCACCTGGAGGACGAGGCAGAACAGAGGGCACGGGGAGTGGCCCAGTGGTCAGAGGAACCCCACTGCTGGGATGGCGCGGTTGGGGCAGCTGGGACGGAGGGCGGGGCGGTGGCCGGGAGGGCAGGAGGCAGGTGGAGGCTGCACCCTAGGGCACCCAGGGAGGGTCACGTGGCGCAGACGGCAGGACCCAAACACTGGAGGGCTGTGAAGCTGGTGTGGTAACTTGGTGTGACACGCCTAACGGGTCATGCCCTCACACTCCAACTGCCTGAGCATCTAAACTAACAAATTCACATCTCATCTCACACGCTCTGATTCAAATCAACTTGTCCACGCCGCCACAAACCCACATGTGATCTTGGTTTTATTAGCCTTCTCTGGACAAAAGATGCCTCCTGTGCAGAAGAGGCTTTTGGAGATTTTTTGGAAAAGAAAAGAATGCTACACGGGAAAGACAGGTCGCGCGGGTAGCACGCCTTCTCAAGGTGTGTCATTTGCTCCTGGGCCAGACGTCAGGCTGCGACTCCATCAACGGGAAGGAGGACACTGCCTGACCTGTGACGCCCCTGAGAAACGGAGACTGGGCAGCAGGGGAGCCCAGAGAATGTGGGGTGGTTGCCCCCCACCCACCGAGGCAGTGGCGTCCCCCCCGACTCCCTCCCAGCCCGAAGGGCCCTACCGCCACGGTAACCACACCGCGTGCCCCCAACACCCTCCCCCAAGCCCAGGAGGAGCTCTCTGCTCTGAGGGTGCCCTTCCAACCCTGGACTCGCTCCCGACGGCTGAGACTTCTATGACCCCAAGCAGGGCTACCCCTCACCGTGGTGAGGCCTGAAGCTGCAGGGCGGGGGGGTGGTCAGCATGGGCCTGTGGGGTGGGTCAGGGGCCTCCGTGTGTGGACAGCCTGGCCGCACCCACAGGAACTGGCAGCAGGGCTTGCCCACCAAGTGGACTGCGGGAACCCGGGGCGGACCTCGGGGAGGGGCCCAGGCCAGTGAGCACCCCAATCAGGAAACGAGAATCACATGGTTTTCAATGAAGGCAGCTCCGCAGGGTCGACGGGCAGGGACGCAGTGAACCTCAGGACCAGGTGGCACAGACTCGGAGTGCCTACCACGGCCAGCTCCCTGCTTGGCGGGCCCCAGGCCGGACGTGAGGTCTGCCCTGAAGGGCAGCGTCCGGGGCGGGACCTCCTCCCGTTCCCAACCTGGCCACTCACCACACTTAGGCTGCAGGTGCTCAGGGACGCAGGCCTCATAGCCCTCCTTCTCCGGGACCTCCACGAAGTCCTCGTCGTCCTCATCCTCGTCCCGTGGGGCTGTCGCCTGTGGACACACCCCCAGACCTGTGAGTGGACAGCACAGGCAGAGACCCGGATAGCCCCAGTCCTGCTTCTGTGGACTTTCTCCAGGTTGGGGTTTACTGTCGACCGTGACGGCCGCATTGGAGGTCCGCTCCCATCCCTAAACCACACGAGCTGCACGCGCTCCTCCACCGGCCGGCCCTGAGATGCGCGGATGGGCACTGCTTCAGCCCACAGAGCCCCCACGAGCGGCAGGTCTCAGCCGCACAGGCAGGGCCTGGATGACGGCCCTCCATCCAGCTCCAGCCAGGCCAAAGCACCTCGTCCTGCCCCGGGCTGGCTCCCCACCTGGGTGTCCAGTGGTGCCGGTGTGATCTACAGCACTTCTGCAATACTCTACCCTCAAGACGGCTTGTTAAGAAACCACCGAAGAGGAAGCTTCCTCTGGACAAGGCCAACCTCCCCACCTGCTCTGTGAGGCAGGGTCACTGTGCTATGCCTGGAGCCCCCCCACCCCTCAAACCCAGGGACCCAAGAACCACCCAGGGCATTCTTTTCAAGACCCATTCACTCCGCCTCTGCCCCCACCCGCTCCTGGGCAGTGCCCGGCTGGGTAGGAGCGGCAGGGACACGGAGCACGGAGGGCTCACGTTGTGGGGACCAGAAGGCCCTCCAAAAAGCAGGACGACCAACGGCCTCGCACACGTGCCAATGTGCTGGGGCCACGTGCAGCATGGACGAGGTGCTGGCAGCCCATGCCGCGCAGACTCGGAGGCATAGCCCCTCCAAGGCCAGAGCAGCTTCCTGCTCCCCTTCTCCCTCACCCATCCTCAACGGCCCCCCGCACTCCAGGACAGGGCGTGGGGGCCTGTCCTTCTTGAGAGGGTCATGGCAGGAAGGCGCCCAGAAGCCCGGCCCCGCTGCCAGCGCCATCCTGAAACACTCGGGGGGCGCTGCCTGCCTCCAGCCTCTCAGGCCCACCCGAAGGAAACGTCCAGAGAGGTAGCCTGCTATCGGGGTGATAGCAACCAATGGTTGTATCCATCAGACTTGCCCTCCCCTCCAGAGCCCATCTTGACAGCAACGCCTCAGGGGCACACAGGCACGCCGGAAGAAGGACGGAGGGCCCGGCCCACCGACCCCCAGGGCAGGAGGCCAGCCAGGCCGCTGCCCTTGGCACTGCCAGGCCCGGGATGCCCCATGCCCTGTTGACCCGGAATCCACGGAGGAGCTGCCCGCGAGGCCTAATCAGATGCAAATGCACTGAGCTTGGACACAACCCGCGGCGTGCGTCTGGGAAGCACGGAGACATTAATCATTGGAAACTGTAATTTTTGTTATCGGTCTAACACTGATCAAAAGGGAAGCCTGTCTCCGCCGCTGACCTGTGAAACGTCCCAATTATACTCTTTGGAAATGACAGGGGCACTTAACTCCAGAGCTGAGCAAATGACGACGATCAATCACGTTTGAATAACAATGAGCCGCGGACCTGAAAATTATTTTTGTATAGAATCTGCCCAGGAATTTATGAAAGGTGGAAAGCAGCCCAAGGTTTTAGGGCATTACGGTCCCGGCTAGTGCAGCGCGTATCAAACACTAAACAGAATTTATGTGTTTTAATTTTCTAAAAGGTAGATGTGGACCGAGTGCCACAATGCATAGCACGTGGTGCCAGACTTTAAATACGGGGCTCATTTTCATACAATACTATGCTTACTGCTCACACCCTTGAATTTCACCGGGAACTTTTATTAAATATTCATTTCCTAAAAAATAATTAGCTGCTTAGCTAACTATTAGGAATTATACCTTCTTTCTCCCCAACTAAAGTTGTTTACCCCCACGATTAAACACTAAACCCTGGCTCCCTCTGTTCTTGAAGTCTCACTGACGAGGCCATGAGGCCGTACCGCACCCAGGAAGACCGTCTGGCCCTCAAGAGCTGCCTCCTTAGGGCCCCCGGCCAGATCCTCGGGCACAGCTTTGCTGTGAGCGGCCCTGGGGCCCTCGTACGAGACCTACCTTGGCCATCGCTGCCACGCTCGCGTCCTAAACCCCTTAGCAGCTGGGGTGACCCTCAAACCACGGCCCTGCGGAAGGAAGCAGGGGCTTCGCTGCTGATACTGAACTCAAGCCTGAATGAACCCATTCTCGAGTTCTAGTTCATACGGGCTGGGCTGGGCTCTGCTGTCCTGAGCACACAGCGGGACCTTGTGCGTCCGGCTCTGGGCACGCTACCCTCACGGGAGAACAGCAGAGCAGATGTCCCAAGGCACAATCCCTGCGGCTGGAACACCTGGGGCCAAGGGCCTGTTCAGAGGAAGGGACCCCTGCCCGCAGGCTGGACAGTCCTCTCCAGGCCTCCGGAAAGCACATGGCTGGAGACACTGAGGCCCACGAGAAAGCATCCACCTGTGCTCGAGGGGCCAGCCCAGGGGTCCCAGGCAGTCGCGCTGGCAACCTCCCCTCAAGGCTAAAGGTCACATATCAGGTCAGACGCCACACTGGGTGCGGGTAGAGGCACTACGGGCAGAGCAGGGGTGAGGGGAGGCCCGAGGATCCTAGGAGGAGGTCACGCCCTAGGGAGGAATCGGTTGAGGGTGGGTGGCCTTCAAAACGGGGCCAGACTCGCCAGTGGTTCTCAAGAGCAGTTTGCTGGGAGCTGAGCTTCCCAATCGGGAAGAAAGACCACCAGACATGCTTGAGAAAGCAGCCCGCCCTCGTCCGGGGGCCAGGAGGCCATGCCAGGCCGCCCCCGGGGGAGCGCCCACCCTCCCTAACAGGTCAAGCCCCAGGGCCTCGGAGGCCCGGGCAGGCGGTCCGAGCCCTGTGGTCAACCGTCTGGGTGAGGGCCAGGCCCCAAGCTGAACCCTCCCAAGGCCGCAGGGAGGTGTGGAGGACGCCCTGGGCTTTCCTCTGGTTTCACACAAATTGATTCTCGCCCACAGTTAAAAGGATTTAGAAAAATGAGGCTCCCCGATCATAATTAAACAAGCAATAAAAACAGCTAAGATATACAACGTAATCTGTTTACAGAACTAGGGCAGCGGGCTGCTAATTACTTGAGAAGGATGGGAAGAGCTACCTCCCAGGTCTGCCCGCCCAAGGCACACCCGAGATACAGCTAGACCATTAAATAAATTTTGTGCGATCTAATTAACTCGGGGCGCCATGTCCGTTACTTTTCACCCAAGAAATCACTTTTGTTCAGTTTCATGTGTGTCTGTTTCCCTTTTTTAAAAAAAATGATGTAAGGCCTCGTCAGACAAGTGAGCTCCAAGCGGCATTTGTCTCCGCGGCTTGATGGCAACGCATTTAAAACCCCATTCTATCTTATAAACTAAAAATTAAACGTGCTCAGCTGTGATGGCCGTCATCACATCTGCTATTTATATGCTAATGCCCTCCCTGGACGCAGTGCAAATTGCCCAGCCAGGCCAATATCTCACGCGCATCTCCACTGCCCGGACACACCTCAGAGGGCAGAGGACGCGCAGTGACCACCACGGGCCCGCGGAACAGGAGGCGGACGGGGCGTGGAGCACGTGCTCACCTCCCGCACGGGGGCCTGAGAGCCACCGGACCGACTGTCCCTTTCTCACCCGCCCCCACGCGGCCGAGCCCTGGGAGCTGCCCCAGCACCTCAGCCAGCCTCCGGGGGTGCGCAGGGAGGCCACCGAATGCCTGGCGTCCATTTCCAACCGAGGCCGGGTGGCCTGGGCCTGTTCTGAATGCAGATGAGCGGCGCGCTCCTCCCTCGGCGCGACCTCCTAGCAAGAGCGAGGAGCTTGCTGTGCCGCCTTGCCTTGGCCAGAAGACCCACGCGGCTCCGCCTAGACTCAGTCTTCCCATCCGTGAGAGGACGGTGAAAATGGAATCGACCTCACAGGGCTGACTTTGGAATTAACGGGACCGCACGTGAAAAGTGTTTGGAAGAGAGCGGCCACCCTGGAGGGTGCCGGGGAGGATGGGCTGCAGGGCAGGGAGGGCCCAGGGGCTGTGGGGGAGACGGCTGGCCCCCGCCCCCCCAGCAGCTAACACGCTCCTGGTCCCCGTCCTCGCGAGCACGTGTGCAGCCCCCTCCCCCGGCTCCAGCCCTCACACAGCAGCCTTCGGCATGGTGGTGATGGAGAAGCCGCGTCACCAGGAAGGTTGTTTACTGGCCCTGACGAACACAAGGTCCTGACTGCCAGCTGATTTAGTTCCCTTGCTTCCCTGGGGCGCCCGACACGGTCAACATTTCACTCCCCTTGTTCCCTGCTCCTTCCTTTTCACCTACAGGAAGCCAGCACTCAGCTCCGGCAGCAAAGAAACGCCTCGCCTCCAGCGCACAGAATAGCCGTGACAGCAGCCTGGCCTCGGCCCGCGCACCCGCCTGGGCGACCAACAGGAAGAAAACCTCACCCAGAGTTAAGAGGAGCGATCTCCACTTTTGCAATGAGAGGGAGTGTGTCTGAGTTAAAAGCCTGTGGCTGCCACCTCAGACCACCAATGGGTGAGAACGAGGGCATCCGTGCGGGCATTCCAGCCGTGGAAGCGAGCGAGGAACCCGACAACTGAGCAGACGCCCACACTGTCCACAGCTTAAACACACTGATACTTGGAATTATTTTTTTCTGACTTACTGGTTGGGGGAAGATTAATATTTTGTTAATTACACAATACAAAGTTAAGTGGCGATCGTAGCTACACAGTTAAACAGCAGGCAATTTGAAAGTTTCCAAAGGATTTTTATCAGTTTAACAGATGTAGCAGCCACGGATTATCAGACCTCTCCTCTAGCAGCAGAACTGGAAACTAAATCTACCAAACGATGCTCCGTATCTATCTAGTTAAGATTTTTCCCCGGCCCGCTTCCACAAGGAACTGGGACAGACGTTCTATAAAACAAACGGTGAAACGTATTTAAGCTAGCTTAAATATTCTTTAAAGACAGAACATCTACGTCAAAAGGAAAACAATACAGCAACACACAGGCTGAAACAGGAAATCTAAAAAAAAGGCCCTTGGCCTGGCTGCAGTTAGGCTGCCCAGGAGAAGCCCCTGCACGACCCACTTTCCACGGTCGAAGCCATCGCCTAAGCTTCAGCACGACCATCACAACAGCTTCGGTCTCTTCCACGTTTGTTAGAATTCTCAAATATTTAACTACACGCTCCCAGCTCAGCGCATGCTAAGTGGGTAAACACCAGGCAAAGGATTTAAGCCCCGGACATTTTACGTGAAAACAAGCGAGCGAGAAAGACTGGGCCGTGATTCTAATCGCCACTGGGCCGCGCAGCGCGGGCACAGATGCACAGATACCACAGCCTGCCTATTCTGGGAAGCAGGCTACCCGAGCGAGTGGGCGCTGCCACTCAGCGGCCCAGCCCCAATCACCCCATCAACAGGCCCGCGCCACTGCTAGTGAACCAGCCAGCACGCTCTCCAAGGATTCAGGGCCTCTGGAATCAACTCCTGGAGGAGCCTGACAAGGCAGCGCCACTCCCACACCCAACCACGCGCCCACCCTGACAGACCCCGGCCACCCCAGCTCGTGCCCTCAGCCGCCTCCCTGCACAGAGTGCACTCTGACCTGACCGTGCCGCCACGTGCCTCCCGGGCTTTGGGGCTGCCCGGCCACCGTCAAGGATGTGTTGATGTTCCAGCTGGAACCAGACGCAGTGGGCCGTTCAGGGCTCGCTCCCAGCAGCTGGCCTCACCTCCCTCAAGGGAGCCACGTCAAGACATCCGGAAGGTTCTGCTACCAGTTCTGGGCTCCGAGTCTTGCCGGCCCGGGAAGTGCAGGCTGGCCCCCGACCCGGAGGGACCAAACTGTGCTGCCTGGTCTCTCCTTGAGGCTCTCCCCCAAAGCCCTGGCTGCTCCAGGATGCCTGCTGCTCGGAAAAGGGGGGAGCTGCCCCAGCCCCACCAGACACGGTGAGGGAAAGGCGGCCTCAGGTGCCTGTGAAGGGGGCACACGGTGTCAACCCCTGATCCCCACACCCCTCACTGCTCTCAGCCCAGCCTTCCACCCTGACACCGCGCCAGGAGTCCGCTGAGGCTCAGAAACACGCCCCCCCAGACCTGAGAGGATGCACAGACCAGACCAATTTCTTCCCCGGGCCCAGAAAACACCCTTTCTCATCGTGAAACAAGTATCTCGGTCAAAATTCACAGAACTAACTTATTTCCTGTTCAGTTATGCACCGAGCAGAGCCCTAGCGTACACGGAAGCAGGGCCAGGCCCCCAGCTGACGACCAGGCCTCGTGCCCGCGTGTCTCGGGAGAAGGTCAAGATCGCCCTCTGCCGGTCACCGGGGGCTGCACACCCGCAAAGAGGAGGGCAGACGACGGCCCTCGGCTCCGGAAACTCTCACAGGGCCCATCCCCGCGGGCCCCTGGGGGCAAGGATGAGGCACCCAGGCCCAGGGTGCTGGCCACTCTCCCCTCTAAGTCTGAGGGGCTTCAAACTTGACCTTTTCTTCAGCAAGGAACAACGCTCTCCCCACCCCAGGGCTTCCTCAGGAAACGGGAGAGGGACCTGCCCCTGCCCCCGCCCTCCTCCCCCTTCAGGTGCCACAGCTCAACCCTGTGGGGTTCGGGCTCTGGGTGCCCCTGGGGCGCAGTGCACTCTGCTGCCTGTTTCCTTGCTGGTTCTCACCAAAGGCTTCTTGGCTCTGATGGCTGACGACGTCCAGCTGTGGCTGTCACCTCTCCCCACACACACCCTCCAGCTGTAGCGGCTCCCCGCCCCCCACGGCCCCCTGGAACACCCTCAGAGGACCCAGCTCTCTCTGTCCCTTTCAGGCACGAAGGTCCAGCTCCTGGTGCAAGCCCATGGGAGGGGCCCTGGACGCCACCACCTCTGAGGTTCGGGGTCACCGCACAGGGGCCTGGTGTCCGGGAGCAAGTGGTTTTACCCCTGCCCAGTCCCCAGGGCCCCTGGACCAGGGCCACACGCCTGCCCCCGCCCCACAAGCCTTGCTGGGAACACAGCCATCGAAGATCAGCTCCCCGCTCCCGAACCATGTGGCACCTGGGAGGCGGCGCTGTATGCCCAGCAGATGGTGGGCCTTAAGCACCCTCCCAAAACCGGGCACCAGTCCCCACGTCCACCCCACTTGGCCGCCCTAGGCTGGGACACCGCTCTGCGCATAAGAGACATCCTGGTCTTCCGTGTCCTGCAACTACCCTCGGCTCCAGTGCACAGACGGGAGAAACGCCCAAGGCTGGACGTTGCTACCGAGTTCACAGGAAGGGGCCTACTAGGTGCTTGGGCCGGGCGGCAGCCTAGTCTCAGCGAGGCCGCCTCCCACACATCCCTGCCTGGGCCCTGGGAGCCCCCTCCCCAACTAGAGCCTTCCTCCCGCTGCCCAGCCCACCTCCCTCGCCCTTCTGCCAAGACCCGGTCCCAGTCCCTCCACGTGTGGCGAGGGCCTGGCTGTGGCCTCTGGTGCTCAGTCCAGGGCTCCCGCTCGGGGAAGTCGGTTCCCAGGGAGGAAGAGAAGGAACAACGCTGGGGCCCCAGGGACGCCTGCTTGCTTAGGAGGCCGAGCTGGTATCAGAGGAAGGTCCCCTGGCTGTCCTCACGGGCGGACGGGCCGGTGGCACTCACCTCCCTCCTGCAGCCCTCCTCGGGCATGACATCCAGCTCCCGAGATCGCCTCAGGGCGGTTTCCAGCTCGGCCTTCAGGTCGATAGCACCCTCCAAGTGCCTGCCACGTGTCCCTGCGCGGGTGAACAGCTGCGAGGACGGGGAAGCGCTCAGCAGGCTGGGCACCCTCCCTCCCTCCCCCGGGCTCGCCCTGGCACCCTCTGCCCACACGCCTGGCCCACCTGGACCCAGGAGCACACGGCTGGCAAGAACTTGTTCTGGATGAGCCTGAGCGTGTCCCGGACCACGTGGATGATGACCAGGTTGTCCTCATCCTCGTGCACCTTCAGGCTGTCTGCAGCAAGCACACAGGTCATCAGAGGGACCACCGTCCGGGCAGATCACCGGGCACCCCAGACGGGCCACCCGCACTGCCACCCACCCTGCCCCAGCCACACATCACCCGGGACCCCAAACCTGACTCCCTAAGGAGACTCACTGCCTTGTGATCTCGGCCACGATGGATTTAGCCTGACCCCAACGCCTCCCTCCACACCAGGCAGTCGGGAGACCCTCCCCGCACTACTTGCGGGATGGAGGCCGCACCTGCCCCTGGGCCCCAGGGTCCTCCCTCTGAGCTCTGCCAAGCCTGCAAGCCTCAGCCAGGCACCCCAACCTCCAGCACGCCCCTGCCTCCATGGCCCCGGCCAGAGGGTGTCGGTTCCTTGGGGCTTGCAGGGCTCCTCCTGCAGCCCAGCTGTCCTCCAGCCCCGCCCCAGGGGCCTGGGCCACATGGGGTTGGACGGGGTGTCAGTGCCCCTGCCCCACCGGTGGCTGGAAAGCAGGAGCCACGTGAGGCCAGCCTGTCACCACCTGTGTCGCCACAAACACGGTGATGAGCTGTTTCTCAATGACTTCTTTCTCCCAGCCACCCTCCAACCCCTCCGCAGGGGCGCCCCATCACTGGCGCGTCAGGCCCACCCTCACCGCCGGGCCTGCGTGTCGTGATGAGGACCCACAAGCCTAAGTCACCCCGGCCCCCACAGCTCGGGAAGCAAGCCCAAGCTCTGGGACGGGCCCGCACCTGAGGAGAGCTCCACCTCGAGCGTGTACTCGCGGGAGCCCAGCCCGTGGTGGCGCACAAAGCCTTCGGGGTCGCTGTCCTCGTCCCTGTCCTCCGCGGGCGGGCCCTCCGCACCCGCGGCTCCCGGGCGGCGGGTGCAGGCGGCCAGGGTCTTGCTGCAGCAGGGCTGCTCCTCGTCCCTGCCACCCTCCTCGGCCATGGCGGGCCAGGCAGCCCCCGGGGTCGGGTCGAGGTCAAAGGGCACCAGCAGTCGGAAGCAGCTCTCCAGCTCCATGAGGCAGCTCCGGATCTCCCCGGACATTTCTGGGAGGACGAGACGGGGCTCGCTGGGTCCCATCAGGACTTGGCCGTCGAGGGTGGAGATGCAACCAGCCGCCCGCCCCGTCCCCCACTTCCTCCACAGAGGCAGGCAGGCGCCCTGCTCCAGAGAGCACCCGGCCGGCCGCGGCAAGGCCGTCCTTCAGGACGTCCTGGGTACCACCCTCAGTCCCGACTCATGCTGCGACGGCACCCGGCGGCATCTATGGACACCCAGCGAGAGCCTCTGTGGGCAGTACTTCTGGAAGAGAGCAGCCAGCCGAGGGGGCACACCGCCACCGTCCCGCTCTGGCCGCCCCCCACCCTCCCGGCATCTCCCCGGGGCCAACCACCTCTCCCTGCTCTGTGGCTATCCTAAGGCCAGGCCTCCTCCCCAGGTGCTCCCACCCTGGCTGCCCTTCACGGGAAGGGCTGGCCAATGGTGGGGATCTGGGGAGGAGGCCGGCAAGACCACGGCTGGGGGGTGGGGGAGCGTCAAACGCATGGGGTGTGCAGACCACTGCGGGGTGCGCGTCTCAAGCACTGCCGCCGGGGCCGCGGGGGAGGCGTGGATGGCCTGCAGGGTGCCTCCTGCTGCCCGGCCTCCAGAGGGGAGGGCTGGGGTCTGTGGCTGAGTGCCTCCCCCAGCCCTCAAGCTGAACCAGCTCCGCCCAGCCAGCCTGCCCACTTGCCTCCCCCCCCCCCGCCCCTCCGCTGGGGACCAGGCCCTGGGATGGGAGAACAGAGAGCTGGGCGGAGACCCGAGCTCTGCCTGGGAAGGGGCAGCCGGTGGGCGCTGGGGCACCCCGTTCCCCACAGCTCACCTTCCATCTCCCGCGCGGCCTGCTCAGACCTCTCCTTGTAGATTCTGTCCAACCGCTTCTGCTTCTCCTCTGCTCGCTTTCTCTCCGCCAGAGTCCTAGCGCCCACATCTTGGAAATCTACCTGAGAAGTCGAGGTAAAGATCAGATCTGACCATCGTGAACCCAAGTAAAACAAGAATCAAAAACGGGCCTAAGGGGGCTTCCCTGGTGGCGCATACGTTAAGAATCTGCCTGCCAATGCAGAGCACACGGGTTCGAGCCCTGGTCTGGGAGGATCCCACGTGCCGCAGAGTAACTAAGCCTGTGCGTCACAACTACTGAGCCTGTGCTCTAGAGCTTGCGAGGCCACAACTGCTGAGCCCGCATGCTACAACTGCTGAAGCCTGCAAGCCTAGAGCCCGTCCTCTGCAGCAAGAGAAGCCACCGCAGTGAGAAGCCCACGCTCCGCAACAAAGAGTAGCCCCCGCTCACCCCAACTAGAGAAAAGCCCGCGCGCGACAATGAAGACCCAACACAGCTAAAGATGAATAAATAAAATAACTAAAATCAAAAAAATAAAAACCGGTGTAAGGGAAGACGGAGCCTCGCCAACTACAGCCATGAGCTCTACGGGTCTCAAGTTCACACGCGCTGTTTTAACACACACAGCAATACGCTCAGCTGCGATGTTTAACCCCCGGTAAGAACACAACCACCGGCGTCTCCTAGTGAAGTAAAACGTAAAAGACTTCCATCCCCACGTGTGCTGCAGGCAGGCAGGCAGCAAGCTCGCTCCAATTAGTGGGAAGGAAGGCTGCTGGCTGGACCGGGGGCCTGAGAACAACGCTCGAGTGGACCCCTAGGGAGCGGCAGGAAAGGCAGCAGCCACAGGCCAGGAGCGCGGGCACGTGGGGGAGGCTGGCGCTACTGGTACTGGTAGGTACCATCCACCGGGCTGGCCAGAGCCTGTGGCAGCCCAGGCAGCAACTCACACTGAAAGCAGGGGACAGCCCAAGCGCAGAGCCCAGCACAAAAAAGGGCTGCGTCTGAGCAGCTAAATCTCCCTCCTCCTTTTTTCATCTTTCCTAGAAACCAGGTCCAAAGGCTCAGCACCACCTACACGTGGGGACAAGCTGTGGCTCTTCCCCCAAAGCTGCTCCTCCTGTCTTGGGAGCCCCTGAGGCCCACCCCCTTCGGTACCCCCAGAGGCCAGGCAGGTCTCCCCGCGGGGAGGGGCAGTGCAGCTTGGAGCCTGCCTACCTGTTTGTTGTGCGTTAAGAAGTGGAAGCCCAGGGCCAGCTTCTTATAGGCTGTACCATACTTCTCGTTCCAGCCGCGGATGGCCCGGGTGGCGGCCTGCCTCAGCTTCTGTGCCACCTCTCTGGGCGGTGGCAGGGGCCGCTCGTGGTCGGTGCCCAGTGTGAGCTCCAGGAACTCCTGGAAGTTGGAAACGACTAGCATCCTGAAATGGTGAGACCTGGCAAAGAGCTGGTCCAGGACCTGGAAAGCGGAGAGGCGGACCTCGGCGTGCTCCTGGCTCAGCTGGGCCATCAGCAGGTGGTAGGTGCGGCCAAGCTGCTCCTCTGAAGACCTGAGGACACAGCCATCCTCACCAGGCGCCTGACGCACCCACAGGTGGCAGGGACGCAGGCCCTCCCACAGCCCTCTGCCCTTCCTCCAGAGCAAAGTGGACGAACTACTGCCCGCGGGCCAAACCCAGCCCCTGCCTATTTCTGCACAGCCCACAAGTCAAGAACAGTTTTTCCTTTTTTTGCTTAAGACAAGTCAAAACAGTAACGCTTCCTGACGTGTGAGATTCAGCGTGGGTGCCCAGTTTTATTGGCCCCAGCCAGGCCCATTCATTCATTCAGCGGCTGTCTGTCCACAGCCCAGTGCCCACAGCAGACCTGACCGCCTGCGGAGCCTGAAAGACTCCCCGCCCAGCCGGCCCGCGCGTAGAGGCCTACCGGCCCTGCACTCGCGTAGCAGAGACCCCACCCCAAGGGGAGACCACACGTCCCAGCACCCCCAGAAAGCTCTGGGGGCCTCTGGGAGCCGCCCTGGCAGGCCGGCGCACACCCTGACCCCTCTTTGCTCCTCCTACCGGCTATCCCCGCCCCTGCACACACCCTGCTGTTTGGGGGGATTCTGGGGCGTGCAGCAAAACCTGATCTGAGCCACTATTTTCTATCAAAATGTAAATCACTAATAGGATCACTTAAGTTTCCCTGCTTTGTAAGCACAGGATAAGAACGATTAGTGAATCCCCTCGGCTTAACGTTCCCTGCATCTGAGAGACCCTCGGCAGTGGGAGAAAAGAAGGGGTGGTGTTGAGAAACAGGTCCTGCAGAGCCCGCCTACTATGACCTCTAACCTTCCTCCCATCCTTTGTTCCAACAGTAACTAATCCGTAAGTCACACACGTGCGCTCAAGGACACACACACACACACACACACACACACACACACACACGGGAGTGAACAGCCACCAACCACAGCCCTGCTGTGTTCTCCCGCATGCCACACAGCCCCACCTGGGACCGCTACCCAGAACACGACCAGGCGCTGCAGGGCCCTGGGGAGACGTCCCAGGCGTGTCCCTTTACTAGTTCTCTCCTGGCAAAAGGTCGATCGTAGGGACAGGCAGGGGAGGGCGGACCCCGGGGGAGCCCCACAGTCTCCCAGGGCTGTCACAGGCTTGCTGAGACAGCCATCACCTAAAACGTGAACGCTTATGACGTACTTGCAAATTTTCTTCAGCTCCTTCATTTTCTCGGGATTCACTTGGGGCTCTCCTGAAGTTGTGAGCTCTTCCACCAACTCTGAAAGTTTCTGATCCATACGTAGAAACCTGGAACGCAGACACGTTAAATGACCGCCTAGTACTTCAGGGCCCTGGGTTTCATCGGCAAGTGTTTGCTGGGTTGCACTCTGTGCTGGGCATCGGGGTGTGGGCGCGAGGCTGGGGCCTCGCTCCCTGGCCTCTGAGAGGTGACCCCCGATGCTCAAATACAACAATTCAAGGAGACGTTCCAAATCAGACCAACAAGACGTTTTCGGTGGAAATTAGGAAAAGAGTAACAACAGCACGTGAGCTCTGGAGGTCTACGGTCCGGCCCCACCAGCGCGGCAGAGGCTGCAACCCCGGCTGTTCTCCGCCTCTGGCCACGCACTGCGGTAAGGCAAGGATCAGAACGGTCTAAGTTGCACTCAGTTAAATCAGCTTTCCCACAGGACCGCCGCCGCCCCTCTTTCCTCGCCAACACGACTATCCATCCAAAGGCCACAAGGCGGCCTCTACACCCGGAGCGAGCTGCTGCGACTCGACCTGCGCGCGGAGAGCCGCCCGGAGGCCGGGTGCGGAGGAGGCCGGGGCGCCCGCGCAGCACTTGCGCAGGAAGGAAGGGGCCGGGGTCGCCCTGAGCCTGGGGCGCCGAGGACGCCTGGCTGGCTGCAGGGCTCGGCTTCACCACCAGTGGAAAGAAGGGCCGGGACGGTGGGCGCAGCCTCTCCCGTCGCGCCCGCCAACAGTAACGTTTATCGTCGCCGACCCTCGGCGGCCGGGGCGGGAGCCGCTCTCCCGAGCACACGCCAGCACCCGGCTGCCCACGGCCCTGTCAGGGCCGACTCCGCCCCCGTCCTGAAGTCCGGGGAGCGGCCGGACTGAGGAGGGAGCGTCCCGGGAGGGGTGCGGTAGGGGCATCACGGGGGGGACGCAGGGGTCGTCCCCGAGAGAGGGCTCGCCCTCCGGCCCCCCGCCCCCGCCCCTCGCCCCTGCCCGGCGGCGCAGGACCGCGATACCTACCGCGCGACTCGGCCGCTCGCCTCACCTCACCCTTCCGGCGAAGGGCCCGCCCCCTGTCACATGCCCCAGATCGCGACCATCATTGGCTCGCCCTGGCCCGGGCGGCGCGGGGGCGAAGGTCGGCCCGGCCACGATAGCGTCTACGCCGCGACGCGGCTGCTCTCAAGTTAGCCCGCCCCTTCCGGATGAGGCCCCGCCCACCTCCTGTCACGCGCCGCCGAGCTCGGCAAGCAATGGCTCGCCCTGACCTCCGAGGCGCGGACGTGGGGTCAGGGCCGAGGTCTGCGCGGTGACGCAGGCGCGCTCCCGGCAGGGGCGGGGCGGCCTGGGCGGGCGACGCGCGAGAAAAAGGAGGCGGGCGGGCGCAGCAAGTTCTTAAAGGAGCCGCGTGCGCGGGGGACGGGGCGGGGCCGGGCTGAGGGGTGCGAGCTTGGCGTTCACGGCGTCGCCGCCGGGAGGACTGCTGTCCCCGGCCCGGGCCCGCCCCTGCGACGGGACGCCCGGGTGGGCGCCGCTGCGCGTTTCTCCGGGAGCGCCGGAGACCCTTCCCCAGACGCCACTCGGAGGACCCGGGAGGGGGCGCGGGCTCCCCGGGGCTGGGGGCCTCGGCAGCTGACCCCCAACCCTCCCCGAGGAGTGGCGGCCCCGCTGTCGGCACTAGCCTCGCCTGGGCGGCTACACTTCCCGGGTCCGATGGCAGCGCTGGGAGCCGTGTCCGGGGGACCCTCCCCGGGAGACGTTGCCGAACGTCCCGGAGGCGGGGACACCCCGGGCTGGGCGTTGTGTCCTCACGCGGCCGGGGACCCCAGGTGCCAGGTGACACCCCCAGCCAGGTGGCCCCGCACCCCAGCCGCCCTACCCGGCGGCCCCTGCGTCCTCGGAGCCCCACCGCAGCCAGGCCCTCGGGAGGCGCTCGCCCGCTTACCGGCCCCGGGCGCCCGGACCTCCCTCCGCAGCCCCGCCGCCTCCCCAGCTCTTGCCCGCCTCACTCGGGCTCTGGGTGCCGCGGCGCCGGCACAGAGAGGCGTCAGGGGGCAGCTGGGATGTGCCGCGACCCGGGGTGGGGGCCGAAGGGGGTGACGGCGCTGGAGGCCGCCCGCCCCTGAGCGCGGGCGCCGCGGCCTTAGCGCGCAGCCCAGGCAGGGCCCCTCCCTGGCCGACGGTGACCAGACGCCTGTCTCCAGCCTCAAAAGGGCTTGAAGCGCTGAAACGCCACAACACGAGGGACCTTAAACACAGGACACTGAGTGAAAGGAGGCCGTCAAAAAGCAAATGTGTGATGCCACTTGGACAAAATGTCCAGAAGAGGCAAACCCACGGCAGAGGGAAGGGAAGGGAAGCGCCTGCAGATGGGCACAGGGGTTCTTTCTTGGGGTGACAGACGTGACCTAGAATTAGAGGTGGTGGTTGCCCAACCTCCTTACTGTATTAAAACGTTGAGTTGTACATTTTGAAAGGGTGGCTCTTGTGGTATGTGAATTACATCTCAATAAGTAGCTATTGAGAGAAAGAAAAAGAAAGAAGGAAAAAGACAAAGATGAATTAAAAAAACGACACAAAAGAGAGAGAGGAAGTGGCCACCCGCCCTCTCTGTGCCCAGACCTCAGGCCTCTGGTTTGCTCCGAGCAACCAAGAGCTGCTTCTCTTCTGCAGCTACAGGGTAACTGTTTCCTGACAAAAACGAGGCCCGACTCTTTCCAGCTCCTCCCAACCCTGTGCGGCCCAACTCCCTAAGAGCTGTCCCTGCCCCGACCCAGGTTGCCCAAGATGCTTGTGTGGCCCAGTCCAGCCTTGTGCCCGCACCACCTGAGCCACCTGCCCACCGCCCTCTGGTGTCAGCTGATGGATGGTGGTCTGTCCTTCCACTCACTCGGGCCAATGACCTTGGAGTCCCGCTGGACCCCTCTTCCTCTCACCCGACTTGGAAGTCCAGACAGGCCCACTTTCAGAACGTATTCAGAATCTGAGCACTTTCCGTCACCCACAGCCACCAGCAGGTCCCTGCCACCATCCCCCTCAGCGGGTCACTGCAGTCACCTCTGCCCACTCCGCCCTCAGACCCCTAGGGTCCATTCACCTTGCAGCAGCCAGAGGGACCGTCTAGAGGCTAAGGTCAGATCATGTCACCCCTTCGCCCCTGCAGTGGCTCCCATCCCAGAGCAAAGCAAAAGCCTTTATCAGCCCACGGGGCCTTCCTGGTCTGTGCCGGCCGCCCCACCTCCTCCCTCCTGCTCTCCCCTCATCCCTGCAGCCACGTCAGGCTTCCTGGAGCCACCCCGTGCCTGGAAGTCTGTTCATCCCACCCCAGCACTTTCTCCTGCAGCCTGTCGCCTCCCTTGCTGTGACAAGCCTCCCCTCGCCCCGCCCCCTGCCCAGCCTGCCTGCCCTTTAACCTCCTGTACTTTGTCTCACAGCGCTTACAGCTCTATCTCACACTCACAAGATTACAGGCTTGTAATCTTATTACTAGGTTATTGGGTTTTTCCTCTTCTGCTCTCAGGACATATGCTCCGTGAAAACAGAGATCTTTGTCTTGTACCACGATGCCAGGCACACAGTAGGTGTTCCACACTCGTTGAATGTTGAATCAGTAAATAAAATGAGCCAAGCTAAATTGTGGTGAGAACTAAAAAGATACTGTAAAACAACCAAAGGGGATTTTTCAGGATGCTAAACCCCAAGCAGCGTGAACGTGAAGAAGACCACTCAAGGCACGTCATAATCAAATAGTGGAAAACCAGTGACAAAGACGCACCTTAAAAGCAGTCTGAGAGAAAAGGCGTGTTGCAAAGATAAGAGAGCCGCAGATTTCTCGCCTGAAACAACACAAGCTCCAAGACAATGGAATAGAACCCTTGCAGCAGTAAAAAAAAAAAGACACTGTCAACCTTGAATTGTATGTACAGTGAAATGTCCCCCCAAAACTAAACTAAGGTGAAATAAAATCATTTTCAGACAAATAGAAGCTGAGGGAATTCATCACCAGCAGATCTGTGGTGGAAGAAATGTTACAGGAAGGTCTTCAGAATTAAATCATAATTTAATGACAAAAATATCTGGAAAATCTCCACGTATTTGGAAATTAGCCAACAGACACCGAAATAGTCCGTGGGTCACAGAAAAAATCACAAGGGAAACTAAAATGTTTTGAACTGCATGAAAATGAAAACAACATTAAAACGTATGGGATGTTTATGTTAGAAATGAAAGGCCCCAAATCAGTCATCTAATCTTCCCCTCAAGAAGCTGGAAAAAGAACACTTAAACCCAGAATCAGTGGAAGGAAGAAAATGAAAAGAGCAGAAATCAGTTACACAGAAAACAGTCAAACAACAGGGAAAATAATCCAAAAGGTGCTTCTTTGTAATAATCTATAAAATTGATAGAAATTCTGAGTCATAGAAAACTGACTCCAGCGAGACTGATCAAGGAAAAAATAAGGAGAAGCCAATGACCAACAACGGGCATGAGAGGGTACATCACTACATGTCCTACAGACATTACAAAATAATAGAGTACGTCATAGATCATGTGCTTAGCAAAGGCCTAGCAGAACAGATCCAGGATACATTAAGAATATAACATACCAAGTGGGATTTATCTCAGGAATGCAAGGTGTGTTTAACCACTCAAAATCGAAAAATGTATTTCTCCATGACAACAGAATAAAGAAGAAATATCATATGGTAATTTCCTTAGACAAACTAAAGAACATTTGACAAAATTCAACATCAGGTTATGGTAATAATTTTCAGGAGACCCCCTCAACCTGATAAAGAACACCCAGGAAAACCTACAGCAAGCATCACCCTTAACAGTGAAAGAGAATGCTTTCCACCCAAGATTGGAAACACGGCAACGATGTCCACCCTCCCGTTTAGCCCTGAGCTGGCGGCTCTCGCTGGTACAAGAAGGGAAGAAAAAGAGAAGCAAGGCATGCGATTAGGAAGAAAGAAGTAAACTGTCTTTATTTACATATGATACAGTTGTGTACATAGAAAATTCCTTAAAATTTACCAAAAAGCTACTAAGATTAATGAGGGAGTTTAGCAAGGTCACAGGATACAAGGTCAATATACAAAATCACTCTATGTCTGTCTGTTACCATATTGGAAATGTTGGAAAGGTAAATTTAAAGATTAAGTTTACAATAGCGTTGATCATGAGATAGGGCTTCCCTGGTGGCGCAGTGGTTGAGAGTCCACCTGCCGATGCAGGGGACATGGGTTCGTGCCCCGGTCTGGGAAGATCCCACATGCCGCGGATCGGCTGCGCCCGTGAGCCGTGGCCACTGAGCCTGCGCATCCGGAGCCTGTGCTCCGCAACGGGAGAGGCCACAACAGTGAGAGGCCCGCATACCACAAAAAAAATAAAATAAAAAGATCATGAGATAATTAGGGTTAAAGTAACAAAATATGTGCAAGGTATGTACACTGAAAACTATAAAATGTAAATGAGAGAAATGAAGGTAGATCTGAATAAACATGTGGAGAGACAGCCTGTGTTCACGGGTTAGAAGACTCAGGACTGCCGATTTTCAAGTCCCTGTTACAGACTGAATCGGCACCCCCTCCCCCAAACCCATATCTCTGTGTGACTGTTTGGAGGCAATTAAGGTTAAGTGAGGTCACAAGGGCGGGGCCCCGATGCAGCAGGACTGGTGCCCTCCTGGGAGGACACAGGGAGAAGGCGCCGGATGGGGTCTCGCTAGGACCCAACTACCAGCACCGGAGTCCTGGACCTCTGGCCTCCAGGACCGCCCAGCTTGAGCAGACTAAGACTGTCCTCAAATCGATCTTGAGATTCTACGCAATTCCAGTTTAAATCCCAGCGGACTGGTTTTTTTCCCGGTAGAATTTTAAGAGCTGATTTTAAAATTTACATGTGGGTGCAAGGGAGGTAGAGCAGCTGACACAATCTTGAAAACCTAGAAAATAAGTAGAACAAAAGGGACTCGCACTCCCTGGTTTCAAGAATCCCATTGAAGTTCCTGTGACTGAGGTGGAGTGTGGCGTGAGGACATCCAGAAGTGGACCCAGACAGAGAGTCAGGGGATGGTTTTCCCAACAAAGGAGCCGCCATCATTCAATGGGGAGAAAGTCTTCTGATGTCGGGACAACAGGGTAAACACACTGGGGAGAAATGATCCTCAACCTCTCCCTCGGACCACACACACGGGTTAATTTGTGATGTATCACAGACCTAAACATAAAAGCTAACACTAAACCTTCTAGAAGATATAAGAGAATATCATTCTGATGTTGAGATAGGCAAATATTTCGCAGAATACGAAAAGGCACTCACCATAAAAGAAGAAATTGATAAATTGAACTTCACTAAAATTAAAACCTCGGCTGATCAAATGACAGTGTCGATAAAGGGTATATACATATTTCTGACAAAGGGTCGGTAGCCAGACTATGTAATGAATCCCTACTAATGAAGATAACCGGTAATCCAACGATGAAGGGGCAGAAGGCTTGACAGAGTTATGACTAACCTATCAGTGGGTACTGAGGCAGACCCAGCCCAGGAAACGCAGAGCACAAACACACATAGCAAAGAATGAGGTGGGGCGAGCGGAGGGGTGTGGACTGTGTGGCCACTCCAGGAAGTCCTTGGTGGCTGCGACGGTAAACCCGTGACGACACCAGGACACAGGGACTCTACTTCCAGGTTTTTACCCAGGAGAGAAGAAGGAATGTCCAGAGACGGGGGTGCCAACGTCCCGGGAAACGCCTGTGTGTTCATGGCCGGGTGCGCATAGAGAAGCAGCGGCCCACAGAGACCACGGGAGCTTCTTGGTGAGACAAGTCAGGGACCAAGAGCTCAGTCCGTGATTTGATTTTAGTGAAGGCGAAACTCACCCGAGTTATGAAAACTGGAGTGATGGCTGTGTGCAGGGCAGGCAGACAGTCTGGAGGGGCCGGGAGCGCTGGCCACCCGGGCCCGCTGGCTAATGTGTGTGAACATTTATCTAGCAAAACTCATCCAGCTGTTGACTTACGATCTGTGTTTCCACACATACCATTTTCACAACTAAACAAGCCCACAGGGAGCGGGTGCTCACAGCCGACAGCACGTGCAGTCCACGTGGAACGCCGGACACCGGCGGCAGTGTGAGCCGGGGGGGGGGGCATGCCGGCCAACCGTCTATCTAGCAAAGGTAACACAAGGCCGGCACTCCTCCCACAAAACACGTGTGTGTGTTCAGCAAAAGCCACGCACAAGAGCGCTCCGGGCAGGTTTATCTGGAAACAACCAAGTGTCCACCAGTGTGTGGACGGGAAGTCACCCTCCACACGTCCAGTGGGACGCTGCACACAGTGGAAAGGATGAGCTGCCCCTGTCCGTGGGCGAGCCACCCAGGGAGCCGACGGTAGGGTTCTGTTTTCACCAAGTCTGAGAACCGCTGAGCCACTCTCACCAAGAACCACCGCTGCTGGAACACTGGCCTGGGAAGGACCCGGGGGCAGCCCTGAGGGCCCGCTGGCCCTCGGGCCGCACGCACAAGCACGCGTGCAGAAATTCATCCTCGTGCGTGTGCTCAGTTAAGACCTACTTCTACAGAAAGGAAAGGGCAGGAAGGCAGGCAGAGAGGATGGGGATGGGGCCAGCAGAGACCCCGCTGCTCCCTCCCTCGGTGCAGGTGGCGGCAAGGAGCCCATCGCCCCGCGGACAGCTCTGCCCCGCACCCCTGCGGAGCCGGGAGCCCCCGTGTGCGCTGGGGCCTGACTGGTGGCAGATGGGCACGGGGAGACCCACTCGGACGGCGCTGCCATCCTCGGCCCCCACTAAGCAGAGCACACAGCGACGACCTGGAGACCGTGGTCTCTGGGATGTGGACCCCGGGCACAGGGGTCGGCGTGGGCGCCTGGCAGAGGAGCAGAGAGCTGGGACCAAGGCCGGGAGCCACAGCGGCCAGCACCCAGCAAGCAGCCCGGCGGGTCAAAGGTCGGGGAAGCACAGCAGTGAGGTCAGGAAGGAGGCCAAGGAGCCCAGAAGGCTCGGCCGACATGGCAGGAACAGGCGTGAGGGAGTGGTTAGCAGGGGCCGCAGAACCCAGCGCCGGTCCTAGCAGGAAACGTCTGCAGGAACGACGGGGACAGAGATTCGCAGCACAGAGCACGCCTGGGGCCAGGTGCTGGGGGCCTGGTGGAGCTGGTGGCCCTGCCCCGACCAAGCCGGAGTGGCCTCCAGCTGCTTCTGAGCCCCATTTGGCCACAGTGACAGAAGCTGTGTGAATTAAGAGGAACTTGCCAAAGGGAACTGGGCAGCTTCTGGACTGCAGGGGGCCGAAGCAGCGGGCAGGGGAGGGCCCTCCACCGAGGCACGACCTGCTAGGCAGAGGGGCTCATGCGGTCGCCCGCATCCTAACCCTGAGCCCCCTTGCCGCGCCATCCCTGCCGAAGTTCAGCGGGGAGATCTGAGCAGCGGCCCCTCCTCCCAGCCTGGCACCTTCTCAGCAGGAGACATGCTCTGCTTCAGGTGCCTCAAATGACCCCAGAGGGACCCCCAGTTACCAGGTGCTGCTCGGGGGGCAGCGGTGAGGCTGAAGGGGCCCTGGGGCGGGGCCCTGGGACGGAGCTCACGTGGGAGCAGCTCTCCGCCAACCCAGGCCCCACCCCGGACCAGCGGCCAGGTGGCAGACACCAGCGGCGGGGTGGGATGTGCACGCGGAACAAGAAGTAGAAACCCTTTCATTCCCCTGTCTTACATTTACATTTTATTAGCTAATCAACATCAACATGCAAAAATAAGCGCTGAATACAAACCTCTACGATATGGTTTCGTGTAAACTACGATGGTTCATCTGATTTGGAAAGTCATCGGTGCTTACTTCAACTGAACTATTATTGGCTTCTGCAATGAATAGTGTTTAGAGCTAAAGTTACGGAGCCGTCGGCAAGGCCTCTGCAGACCCCGGTCCAGTGGATTTCCACAGATACATTCTCAGGCGGGAGATAAGGCGGCACGAGTGACATGACACCGAGCCTACACACATCCTAACACAGCCCCGTGGGCGCGGCTGCAGGCAGGCGGCGGTCCTGGAGGCCGGCCCCTCCCGCGGTGCTGGCGTTTTGGCAGCAGCTCTACAGAGAAGTGACAGGGTCCCTCGTGGCACCGAGTGGCCGCAGGGCAGTCTGGCATGGCCACCAACGCTCCCGGGCCACGGCCGAGGACTAGCCTGTCCCCCGGGGTTCCTCGTTAGCAAAAGGGAGGGAACTGTGAGAACACGGGAAGGGATCAGTTCCTATGGTGAAAGGTTCTAGCCTCCCTCCGCGTGGTCAGTCTTTAAAGAAGTTTCTCTGAAAGGGGAAAGCGCTTCAGAAGCGTCGAAGAGCTGACTTGTTACAAAATCAAGTACGAGCTTGTTAAATCTTACTTCTTCTCTTCCCAAGAGTGTTTGTCGTTGCTCACTGATCTTTGGTCGCAAGAAACAGAAAGGCAGGCAGGCAGGGGCCCGCAGCCGCCCGGGTGAGGCGACCCGCCTACATGATGTACACCTTCTCGGCCTGGGAGAAGTGGAAGACCTCTTTGGTTCTCGGGCAGACGACTTTATCATCCTGCCGGATAGACAGCAGGGACTGAAAAGAAAGACCAGGCGCATTAAGACGGGCCAATATGGTTTAAATCAACGTTTCTATGAGAAACCCACAGAACCAAGGCTCGGGAAATAAGTCACTGCATTTCGGAGAAGTTACTTCCGGCAGGTACCCCTGCCCTAGGCCTTCAGGGCCCAGCCCTGCTAGCCCCGCCCCACCCTCTGACCCCGCCCGCTCTCCCTACAGGCCTCGCCCCTCCCTCCCGCAGCCCAGGCCCCGCCCTCACGTTGTAGCCGTAGACGTAGCCGTTGGGCAGCATCATGGGCGGGTTGTTCTCGTTCATGACGTCCCCGGAGATCTTGCAGACCAGACGCGAGTTGGCGCAGTGCGCCATGGGCAGGGGCTGCGCCAGCTTGTTCAGGGAGCGGCTGCACACTGGGCAGTCGGGGCTCCGCGAGCTGCCGTCCTCCTTGTAGCACTGCCTGCGCGCGGGTTAAGGAGGGCGGGGGCCGGCCGAGGTTCTAGGGGGTCCCCCGGGCACCACGGGGGAGGCTGTTCCGAATGGCTCGATCCGTGGAGTTTGGGCAGGTTTCCACTGGGCACCCCCTCCCCCAGTCTCAACACCGTGGGGCTGCAGCCCAGTTAAGGCACGGGCCTGAAGCCGGGGGATGCAGCGCCCGTTTCAAGGTGGAGAACGAGGGCGCTAAGAAGCGGGGTCTTGGACCCCAGCCCCACACTAAGAGGGGCACACGGGGAGCCACTCCCAGCGCGAAGGATACGGTGTCTTTATGGCCGAGAGGCCGGCCTGCAGGGTGAGGGTGAACACGGAGTTGTTCCCCAGCTGGTGCAGCCGGTAGTTGTCGTACCGGAACTGCTGGATCAGCATCCGCCACCGGGCCGGGTCCAGCAGGTCCTGGAAGAAGCGGGGCAGAGTTGGGGTGACAACAGCAAACAAACGCGACTCTTCATCCCTGCAGATGAGAGGTGACGGGAGGAAGAGTCACCCCACTAACACGCAGGCGGCCCGCGGCGAGCCCGCTGCTGACTCGCTTTCTGGGACACCGACTCGCTGGGCGGGGACTCGGCTGCCCTAGAGCACGTGTCCTGCGGCCTCGAGGCAAGTCAAGGACTTGGGGCTGCAAGGCCAGCTCAGCACGGAGCGAGCAAGAGCCTCTTGCTAAGAGCATTAAGGTCTGAAAGGAGAAGCCTTATTCCTAGAAACCACTTACTAGAAGAGAAGATTAAATCACATCCATGCCTAAAACCACCCAGGTTTAGACTCAAGAAGAGAGCGCAGGGAGGGAGGGGGAGACACACACACAAAAGCACAGCCAGAGGTTCTGTGTGAGCTCCTCAAGAGTCCTGGCGTACGGTACACATCACACTCCAACGTTTAAGAAACGCTTTTAATATTTCTTCTATCCAAGTCCACGGAGAATGAGGTCCACACCCGGGGCTGGCACTGCCCAGTGCCGACTCCGAGGCCCTGCGCAGCCTCTGCTACAGCCGCCTCTCAAAACCAAACACTTCGGCCCGTTCCCGCCGTGAGCCGTCGGGACACGCCTGTGACGTCCCACCACGAGGGACGAGGGTTTCGCTCCCTTAACCAGGCTGCTCCAGCACGTTTCAGGAGTATCTGCCCCCCTGCTCCTGCTTCCAGGACACTCCACTGTCCCAGCTCTGTTTCTGCGTTTCCCGCACCCTAGATCCCCCGCTTGCTCTGGGCCGAGGTTCTCCTGTGTCATCTTGGTCTTCTATTTTGTGCTGCTCAATCTGTCTGACCAATCTTCATGGGTGGGAGGCTGTGTGGAGAGCTCTGCCCCGGGGAGGGGTGGCCTGCCCTGGCGGCTGTGGCTTCCGCCCTGGCCCGGAGCCCATTCTGAGGCTAGGCCCTCCTGTCCACAAAGCCATGATGGCAGCACTCGCCTGGCTCTTTACAGCCCCTGCAAGGCCACATCGGGGAGGGAAGGGACACGCTCCGTGCCCTCCTGAGCTGGACATCTCGCCCCCAAGGGCAGGCCGGCCTTTCCTGCACTTCTAACAACTCTCCAGAGCAGGAAGACCAAACGCTGTGAGTTGAAACCTGAGCTTAGACCTGAAGATCTCTGTGACCTGCTGACTTATATTCCCAAACACTGCAGAAGACGTGAGTTCAGTCCGGGCGACAAGCTTCCAGCCACCTCCCGAAGGCCTGCGCCACACGCTCTGCGCGGCAGGGGCCGGGTCTGCCAGGGGCCCCACAGAACTCTGCGGGCAGGCGGGGCTGCAGGGCAAACACTCAGGGCCTTGGACAGAGACCAGCTTCAAGGCCTGGAGCACAGGGCTGGCTCACCACACAAAGAAGGGGCTTTACCCTCTCCCTGCACACGCTGAAATGCTGAGGCCCAAGGCGATGGTCAGGGAGGCCCTCTGGGAGGGAATGGGGTCACGAGGGTGGAGCCTCGTGAAAGGGATCAGTGCCCCTCTAAGAGCGCTCCCGACCCTTCCGCCACGGGAGGACATAGCAGAAGTCTGCAACTCGGATGAGGGCCTCACCAGACCCCACTGGCACCTGATCTTGGACTTCTAGCCTCCAGAACCATCAGCAATACATTCTGCTGTTCAGAAGCCCCCATCTGTGGTGTGTTGTTGCAGACGCCGGAAGGGACTAAGACAGAAACCTGCTACTGGAAGTGGATGCTTTAGGAAACAAATACCTAAACACGGGGGTGTGGCTTTGGAACTGGGCAATGAGCAGCAGCTAGAAGCTTGGAGGTGATGCCACACAAAATGGACCATTAAAAGGTGGGCCCAGGAGGAGGGGAGAGCGGCAGGGAGCGCCCCAGGCTCCGCAGAGAAACCTAGGAGCTGTGGACTGTCAAGGCCACTGTGATGAGGCCTCAGATGGAAGAGGATCATGTTACTGGGAACTGGAGGGAGGGCTCCTTGTTACGAGGTGTGCCGAGCCTGGCCGAACTGTGTTCGTGGACGGGGGAGCTGTGGGTGACGAGCTGTCTCTGAGCAAAGTGCTGAAGGTGCGGCTCAGCTTCTCTTGAGTGTTTATAACAAAAACCAAGAAGAGAGGAATGACTTAAAGATAGAATCGTTCATCAAGAGGAAGCACAACTTCAGGATTTGGGAAACCCTGTTCACACTATAAACACTGAGACAGGCTGTTGAGGAGAGACCAGTGGTGGGCGGCACCCAGGACTCAATGGGCCACCCCAGAGAAAACAGCCAGTTTGAACCTCAGGGGAAGGAGAAGGGAAGGAATGAAGGGGGGGCTGTCAAACTTCTTAGGTTTTACAGGACGGGACTTGTGGTGTTTTTCCAAGAGAAGGTTCAAAGGTCATTAGGGCGGCCCCCAGGTTTCAAAAGGACCACAGCTGTGGGGGGTATGCCCCTGCCCAGACCCACATGGAACCTCAAGGTCAAGGAGAGCCACCCAAGGGGGAGGGACCGAGGACAGATGTGCCCAGTGATCCTGGCGCAGGGAAGAGAAAGCAGATCAGGAGCAAGCGAGATCAGGAGAGACACTGGCAGAGCCGTGCAGAGGCCCCGGCCTGTCCAGCCCTGACCAGGCACTCCAGAGAGCGGCGCCCCGGGGAGGGGAAGGGAGCGGCCAGGCACTCGGAGCTGCGCTTTGCAGCTGATGTGCTTCGGGAGATTTTCTGATATAGATTGTTTTTGGTTTTTTGCGGTACACAGGTCTCTCACTGCTGTGGCCTCTCCCGTTGCGGAGCACAGGCTCCGGACGCGCAGGCTTAGCGGCCATGGCTCACGGGCCCAGCGGCTCCGCGGCATGTGGGATCTTCCCGGACCGGGTCACGAACCCGTGTCCCCTGCATCGGCAGGCGGACTCTCAGCCACTGCGCCACCAGGGAAGCCCTGATATAAGTTTCTTTTACCAGCATAATGGGAACAAGACGGGAAATGTGACCCTGGGTCCCACGAACCAGGCCCAAGACGGGAAACGAACAAGTCGTGCGTGGGCCACGCTCGACTGTGGCAGTGACTACAGACCAGATCTTACGAGCGCCCGGGGCCCCCAGGCGCACCCTACCTTGTAGGGGGAGATGTGCGTGTCCGGCGGGAATGCCAGCATGCCCATGACCTGGCGGACCTCGTCCAGCTGGCTCCCTTCGGCCTGACTGAAGTGCTTTCTCGCATGTCTGGAAAAGGACAGCGCGGCCTGTTGAAGTCTGCGCTCCCAGCGCCGGGAAGCTGAGCTCGGCTCCACGGTAGCTGTGGGATCCTGGGCCCCGCCCCCACCCAGACACGCGGAAAGCCTCGGTACTCAGGTACCCCCTCCTCTAGGGAACAGGGACGGGCTGCACCAAGTACAGAATCCCACCTAGAGAACACCCAGAGGCAGTGCCTGAACGCAAACGGTACCTGCCCGAGCCCTTCCAGGTGACCCTGGGTGCCACGAACCGGGCCCAACGACATCCATGGCACCCGGATCCGACCCGCCCCGCCCCTCCTCCTGCACAGCCCCTGGGGCCCCAGAGAGGGTCCAGCCTCCCGCCTCTGCAGTGACCCCCAGAACAGCCTCACTCGCGTCCACCGATCAGACCCCGGGCGCTGAGCCCTGTCTGTGCAGGTGGAAACAGCAGGAGGGGGCGGGGACCCCTGCCGCCACGCCTGCACTCCAGCCTCCTTCCCTGAGGCTCCCCGTGGAGAGCAAAACTGGCCCCGCCCACCCTCTAACCACCACATCCTGGGCTGGGAGCCCCCCAGCCCGGCGCCCCATGCCTCCAGGAGACAGAGCTCAGGGCGCCAGGCTGAAGCTGCAGCAGCGGGAGGACCGACACAGCTGCCCAGGGCTCTCTTGCCCTGGGGACACTGTGCTCCCCGCTGCCCACAGCCTGACCTGGGACGGCCATTTGCTCCAGGGACCACGACGGGAAGAGTGCGGTGGAGGCCTGGCCCTGTCGGGGGCGCCCGTGGCCTCACCCCCGCTCAGCAATGGGAGAGAAGCAGGGCAGTGCGTCCCTGGGCAGGGCCCAGCCAGCCAGAGAAGACCTGCCAGACACCCGCCCTGCCTGCCCCAAACCAGACCGGGAGGGGACCCGAAACGCCCGCCCCGAGAGTCAGGAGAAAGGCCTACCTCACAGCATCCAGCCTCTTGTTCTGCCGGATGAGCTCAATGAACTCCTGGATCCTGAGGCTGAACTCCAGGCAGCTCTGAGGGTGAAGACAAGACAACGGGCAGCTTACACGGGGTCACCGGAGCCACGTGCCAGCTTGAGGCCACGCGCACAGCGACAGCCGCTCCGAGTCGCCAGGGAGGCAGGGCTGCCACTGAAACCGCGATCTCAATCACAGTCGTGGCTTTCTGGGCCCGGCCCCTCCCAGCGCAGCCTCGGCCAAGCGTGCCCCCGAGTGCGTCCCTCGGGCCAGGCTGGGGAGGGCAGGGAGGGCCGGCAGGCGGTGCCGGGGGCGAGAAGCAGTGTGGGCCGTCGGCAGCGCAGAGGGCGGTGGGTAACCGCACAGACAAGCGGCCCAGTTCCTGTAAGTCAGCGAGCGTGCGCCCTCCTCTACCTCCAGCCTCGCCGGCCGGCAGCCCTCAGCCACACGGGGCACCTTCCACCGCCAGGCGGCTCCGGAGCCGGGCAGCGTTGAGGCCTGGGCACCCGGTGGGTGGGAGGGAGGGAGCGCTGGGCGCGGACCCTCAAGGTGGGGGCCGTGAGAACTCCGAGAGAATGCTCCAGGCAGAGGGATGAGCCAGTTCAGAGGCCCGGGGCGGGGGGGTGGGGGGCCTGGGGCACTTGGCCAGGACCAGGTGAAGGAGGCAGAGGTAGCGAGAGCCAGTCAGGGGCTGGTTCCTGGAAGGGGCAGGAGCCCCAGGATTTGCCAAGGGTGCGGGGGGGCTGGGGCTGCTGTGCCAGGAGGTGGCCGTCTCCCAAAGGTGTCACCTGGGAGGCGTAAGTCCCAAAGCCCCACGGGAGACTCTGCGGGAGGCTAATGGGGCCCCAACCAGGGGGGTTGCTTGTATGGGAGCCCAAACTAACTTTGAAATCTTGGCGATATCAATCCAATTGGGGCTAAAACCCCTGCGGTTGAGGGTAGAGGGCAAGCAGGCAAAGTTAACTTTCATGACCTAAGGTGAAAAACCTGGATTATTTTACAAGAGAAGTAATTTAGATGATCACATCTCGAACATGGTTTCCACCAGAGACAGAATACCTGGAATTAACAGAACAGGACGCAAACCTCACTGTCACTGCCACAGCGCCCAGGTCGCAAGATGGCGTGAACGGTGCTCTATGCCTCACGCTTCAACTCAGGTTCCAACCCCGCAACTCCCCACCCAAGCCCCGGCGTGCACACTGCATTCTGGGGAAGCGCCTGGGCCGGACCCTGGGAGGACACCCTCCACAAAGCCCCCAGCCCCGCCCCAGGGACACGGGGTGAGGCCGGGCTGACTTGACCACCAGACTGTGCTGCCCAGGGCGTCCGAGGCACGGCAGAGATGCAGAGAGCCACTTACCTGGTGCCCACACATCCACCCCACAGGTGCTCAGGGAAGGCGGTCTCCCAGCCCGAGCCCCACTCCCTGCCCTCTGCACGGGGGACTAAGCCCTGGGCAGCAGTCTGTCCTGACCCCCGACTGGCTGGGGAAGGGCGCAGGCCGCCTGGGCGGTGCCGCACAAACCAGTGAAGAGGACACGCCCCCTTCAGAGGCCAGACCAGCAGGGCCGAGAGGGGGAGCATTGGGGAGAGGCCCCGCCTGCCTCCGGGGACCCGGTGACTGCTTCCGCTTGGGGTCGCCGGTGGATGTGCAGCCGAGGAGCGTCACGGGTAAACGCCAGGCCACAGCTTTACACAACTGACACGTGGAAATGCGTTGCGTTATTTACGGTGGCTCTTTGCTCTCCAGGTTAACCTTCAAACAGTCCGCTGAGAGGGAAGCAGGCGGTCACACTCCACGTGGACGGCTACGATCTGGGTGACGTCATGTGCTGCTGGCTGAACACGCCCCGTGCTGTCTGAGAAAGGCGTGGCGTTCTCCCACTTATGACCCCTTCCGAGTTTGCAGACACGCAGCACACACGCTGCTGCCTCTGTTAGCCTGACGTGTCCAGAGACCCAGGTCAACTCCGGAGACTTTCCTTGCTGCGCCTACCCTTGGATGTATTTCTCAACTGCGGGAAACGTGGGTCTCAGAGTTTCTTTTCTCGTCTAGAATCTCATCACTGCTCTGAGGGATCCCTGGCATCTGGCACGGGCACCCCTGACCCCCCGCCCCAGCTCCCTTCCCTCCCCGGCCTGCGAGTGTGATCTAGTGCAGGAGCTCACGTGTGCCCACACATGTACGAACTGTACAGTGCCTGCGCACTGACTTGTGTTCAGGCGCTATCTTGTACTGAGCACGTTCCGGTGGCATCAGGTTGTTCTCCAAGTGCGCTTCTGGACGACTACTTATGCTCCTTCAAGTTACACGGCGAGGTCACAGGAATGTACCATCCGTGGATTCGGCCCCTGCCAGCCCGCCCCTGGTAGCTGCAAGGCCCCCGCTTTGACCCGGCCCACGTGGTGTGCCCTGGCCAAGCAGCAGTGTTCTCTGGGAGGGAACAGGGCTTGCAGAAACCGCCTTTCGCGACCGGAGGCCTATTTTCCTTCTGCCCTGGTCCCCACCGAGCGCACAGCCGTGGGGGTGGAGCAGGAGAGCGGGCGCGTGTTACATACCAATTCTGGCTTTCCTTTTATGGTTTCCATACCAAGATCCTCACTCTCTTTAGGGGAGCCACTGGCCACTCTACTTTTCCGTCCCGTCTTCGCGTCGTGCTCGCTTTGGCGGCCCTGAGTGGCAGAGAGTGTCACCCTTGGCTGGTGACTATGTGCACACGACAAGCTCAACGGGGCGGGGTTAGAGGCACTCAGTTTAGAACACAGAAGACAAAGTTTTTCTGACAGAGGCAGGAAAGGTTAATACAATCAAGCATTTCTGCAAGCCCTAAGGCAAATGACACCTTTCAGTAAGCATGTTTAAATTCTGCAATTTACGTTTAAGTGCCTATTTTTAAAGCTGCTTGTGGGTCTCAAGAAAGGCTGTATTGGAGAATATCCCAGCCTGGAACTCTGCACCCTGGCAGGCGGGTACCCGCTCCCACCGGCTTCCCCACGTGTGTGTGGGCCGACCCGGCGCCAACCCCCCCGCAGCGGCCACGGGCAGCGCAAGCCCGGTCAACACCTCGTGCTCAGAACTTCTGGCCAAACCGTAATGCAGAGGGGGTGCACTTTTCTGGGATTTTACCTAAAACCCAAACGCCACCCCCAATAAAACCCCAAAACCCATACCAAACCCAATAATCCTCCACTATGAATCAGAACCCCAGAACTCTGAACCAACAGGTGAAAGCACTTCGGCTCTACTGCAGGTGGCGAAGCTGCCTCCCCACCCTGCAAGCTCTGCCCAGGCGCGCCCTGCCCCCTCCAAGAACCCTGTCAGGTGCAGCCCCGCCCCTCCAGGAGCCCCGCCCAGGCGCAGCCCCGCCCCCAGGAGCCCCGCCCAGGCGCAGCCCCGCACACCTTCATCTTGCGCAGCCGGGACTTGTTGTCGTGGCACCAGGCCAGGCAGGTGGCTGTTTCTCGCCTCTCCAGGGACTCCTCCACCTCTTTGGCTGTCAGGAACATCTCGATGTTCACTAAGTCCTGCAGGGAAGGAAGTACTGGCTCAGAGCACGGGACCCCGGACCCGCCGAAGGCCGGCCCGACACACACCCGGTGCCCAGCAGTCTCATAGGAGCACCCCCGCCCCCTGCCGGGGCAGCCCCTCTGCAGGCCAGGTCTGCACAGCAGGCAGGCCTGCGCCCCAGTTAGATGCTGGCTCCCAGGCCCCCTGAGAGCCCAGGCCCTGCCAGAACCTGGGGCCCTGAAGGGCAGAGGTCTGCCCCCCTTCACCTCTCAGGGCAGCCGCGGAGACCCCAGCAGTTCATACTCTCATTTTCTGTGTTTTGCTCTGCAGATTGGTTTAAAGTTTAGATTTCTGAGAAGGGGCAGCAGGGTGGTTAGGGGCTGCAACTCTGCCCTCCGCCGTCTGCTCCCCTCTCTCCGTCCCTGAGGCCCGGCACTCTGGGAGGGCAGGCCAAGTGCAGCTGCACCTGCGGGGCAGGAGGATCCCAGCAGGGCCAGGGACCCGCAGGAACGAAGCCACCAACTCAAGTGCACACCTGCTGCAGTCAAGGGGGCTCTGTGTGGTGCCGGGAAGAGCAAGGCCCCCAGCAAGAGGTTGGGTTACAGCCAGCCAGAAGGACCTCCCTGGTCGCACACGGCAAGGTGATGAATGCTCAGACATCACAAAAGGAGGGGGGTCATTAGAAGAAAACGAAAATTTCAAAAGGTAAATTTCTCTTCCATCTGGAACAGACTCGAGCAGAAAACGTTAGTGAAGGTCGTTTTCTCAGTTACCAGGTGGAACACCCAACCCAAACATCCCTGGAACCCTGTGTCTCCAGGGTCCCCGCTCAGGCCTCATGGGCTGTTGGGCACTGCAGAGCACAGGACAAGAGAGCTTTCTCGCCCACACTCTCTCGACCAAGGTCTGCCACGGCAAAGCAAGCCAGGAGCTCGCCACCGAACTTCCGTACCCAGGCACCAGGGCCATGTCAAGCTCCCTGCGGGAGCTGTGCTGCAAAAGGACACAGAGTCCTACTGGTGGATGCAGCGTTAAGGTGCAAGCTTTTAAGTAAGAGACACCTTTTTTTTTTTTTTTTTTTGTGGTACGTGGGCCTCTCACTGCTGTGGCCTCTCCCATTGCGGAGCACAGGCTCCGGACGCGCAGGCTCAGCGGCCATGGCTCACGGGCCCAGCCGCTCCGCGGCACGCGGGACCCTCCCAGACCGGGGCACGAACCCACGCCCCCTGCATCGGCAGGTGGACTCTCAACCACTGCGCCATCAGGGAAGCCCCAAAGACACCTATTCTATTTCAAGAGAAAGTCACTGAATGCATATAGCTATTGATGCTGCAGTGAAAACCAGGCACTTACAGCAAAATTAACAAGAAGAAATAATCGAGTACAGTTACTTGGCAACAAGGCGGCGCCCATGGACCAGCTAGCTCCTGAAGCATCTCCTGCGGAACCAAATGGGTCAAGGGCAGAAGAGCAGCTGACCAGAGGGCCCGGGGTGTGCTCCTGTTGTGTGTGTGTGGGGGGGGGAACACTGGAGATGCCCTGTCAGCTTTCCAGCTCCTGCATGGCCGCTCCAGACAGCGGGCAGGTCAGGGTGGCCACACAAGGGCAGCTCTACCCACGTCCTCAGTAGGGACGGCGGCTGGGCCCGCAAGAGGCACCCCCAACCTCCCCGTCCTGACCGACGATTACAGAACAGGACCCAGTCAGACAGGGCTGGGAGTGTGGCGGGCCGAGCGCCACGGCCGCTGCTCCTCCCGGCTGCTACCTGGCGTTGCCCTCCCGAGGGGAGCTCTGACGACGAGGTACCCCGGGGCTGCCGCAACCAGGACTCACTAATCCAGTTCTCTGCTCACCGCCCTCACTGCAGAGGTGGGCTTTCTCATGTCGCTTCCTTGGCCATTTCTCCACTGTCTTCTTTCTCCTGAACCCTTCCCACTGGGCAAGGCCAGGCGCCCAGACGACATTCTAGTCTTTCTTCTCTCCCATTTCCCACCTTTTCCAGTTCTGCTCTAAATTCCAAGAGGTGGCCTCTCCTGCCTGCACCCCCCCGGCATCCCGGGTCTTTCCAGGTCTTTCCTTTCCTGCTGACGGTCCTCTGACATCCTCGGACCCTCAGTTATGGGAGCCACAGTGAAGATGTTAAACCAGCCGGCGGGAGGTGGGCCAGAGCGAGCGCCAACCACAGTCCGCTCCCGGGAGGCGCAAGCATGGCAGCTGCTAACACAGGGACCGCAGTGGACTCCACCGGGCGTTCCTCCCTTCTTGGCCGTCTGCGTAGCCCGCACTCCCCCTCTTCGTGGTGTCTTTTGATGAAAAGAAGTCCTTGACATTAAGGAGCCCCAGCTGCAGCCTCTTCCTGGGAGGCCTCGCCCAACCCCAAGGCCAAGAGGATGTCCTCCTGCATCTGCTTCTGAAAGAGACTTGGCTTTCTGCGCCCTGTGTGAAGCTGGGGGCTCCTGTGGAAACCCCCTTCCAGGACCGTCTCCTCGACGAGGTGCACGCCGAACTCCTGGGGCTGCGCCCTTCTGCTGAGGACCGCCAGCCCCTCCCCCGCCGCCCTCCCGTCCCTCTTGGCACTTCTGCAGACACGTCACCTTCAGCAAATCTCATCTGACTTCGTGCTTCTCCCCTCTACAAGGTGCACGTTTGGGGGCCAGGAGGCGTGGGGAGCTCGTGCCTCACCAACCACCGCAGGTGTGCGTGGCCACGCCCTCGCAGGTGTGCGGGGGGGGGAGGGGGGCGCGGGAGTGAAGCCTGACGCCCACCGCAGATGGACAGGCTGTGCCAGGAATGTGAGGCTAGGAGAGCCCGTCGGTCAGAAGCTGGCCGTGCTGGGCAGCGGAGGGAGGGGTGAGGAGAGCAGGCACCAGGGACCACTGGGCACCGAGCTGAGACTTGTGGCCCTGCCGCCCACAGCAGGAGCCTGGGCACGCGGCACATGCAGCTCTGGGGAGCCGCCCGGGGCTGGGGTGCAAGGGTGAGGAGCCTCCCGTCCCCAGCCCCACTGCACGAGTGTGTCAGCCACGTCGAAGGAAAGGCCTAGGGCTGGAACTAGACAGGGACATGGACACAGCAGGAAGTGGGGCCAGGGCGCACAGTGAGGACCTGCAGATGCCGGTGTGGGGGTGACAGCACGATGCTGTCAGGGACCCAAGGCCACCTGCTGGGACAGGGGGCAGGGTCTCATGCTGGGGTTTCGAGCGGCTAGGGCTGAGCCCCTCGACCCAGGGTGGGAGCCACACACACACGGGTGACATTTAAGCCATGCCAGGGGATGGGACTGGCGGGGGGGGCAGGTAGGCCCCAGGCGGCCAGCAGTGCTCAGACTGAGAACTTAAAGAGCAAGGAGGGGCGGAACCAGGGGGTCCCGAGCGTGTGGCAGACGAGCAGGCTGAGACGGGACCCCACGTGGAGACGAGGGAGACACTCCCGTCCACACGGATTCTGCTGCCAGAGGCTCTGGTCGACACAGGACGTGGACAGGGTCGGCTGGCCACGCACTCTGGTCTGAGCAGCCCGAGCAACTGTTCCTTGCCCCCCCGCCCCCCCAGTGAAGGCTGCCCTCGGGACACCAGGGTACCACTGCCCCCAGCCACACAGCCCCAAAGGCCAGAGAAAGGTGCGGGCCGACCTGCAGAGGCCCGGCGGGGGGTGGTGACAGCCCCCTTCGCCACCGGCCAGCAGCCTAGGGTATCGAGTACTTCCACACCTGCACCCCCGGGGTCACCACACACGGACAGATGGAAAACGTGCCTGACGCCAGAGAAAGGCGTCACCCCAGGGGGACAGTCACGGGACGCGCCTGGCGGCAGGAAAGCGGGCAGCGGTGCGGGGAGGGATCCCTGTCCACACTCTAGCTCCTCAGAACACGTGCAAACCATGCGGCAGGTGCGACGCACCCCTAGAGCCGTCACGGGCGGGAGGGGACCTCCCGGCTCAGGACGCACGAGTGGCCGAGTGCAGCCTCCACGAAGGGCTGGGAAGCCGCGGCCCCGCGCCCACCTCGATGCCACTCTGGCGCGCCAGCTTCACGGCCGTGTTGTAGTAGCCACAGCGCAGCAGGTGCTCCACCATCATGCGGTCCATGCGCTTCCTCTTCCACACGCTGGCCGCTGCCGGCTGGTCGCTGCTGTGCTCCTTGAGGTGCTCGATCCTGCGCTTGCATAGCTTGGCGCTCTCACCCTCCGCCTGGATGGACTCCACCGCCTGTGACACGCGAACAGAGGGGGCGCTCAGGATGGGTGGAGACCGGGCACGCCACCCCCATCGCCGAGGACCAGGAGGCAAGGAGGTCAGAGGGGAGCTGGGGCCCAGGGCCACAGACAGCAAGAGTGTGCGGGGCTGCTGCCACCGAGCGGACGGCAGCGTCTGTCCACCTCCTCGGGGATGTTACTGCTTTACATACGCTGGGGCTATGCTGCCAGAGGCGTAGAACTTAAACTTTGTAATAGCTTCCTGGTTAATGAAACTACTTGTCATTATAACACGACTTTCTATCTTTTATAATACTTTCCCTTAAAGGCAATTTTGCTCAAAATTAAGACAGCCAGGTGGAAGTGCTCTACGCCTGCGCGTCACATAGCAGCCACTGTCAACCATCTGAAGTGTAGCTCGTGCAACCCCAGCAGGGAATTCTTGATTTTATTCCATTTAAATGTTAGTGGGCACAGGTGGCTGGTGGCTACGCACTGGACAGCAGGTCCAGAATTCTGGTCGGCCCTTGTTTCCCTCCAGCACATTCCACTACGGTTTGGCTTCCAACTGGCATCAAGAAGTCAGCTGTCAGGATACGTGCTGCTCCTTGACAAGCAGATTTTCCTCTACCTGCTTTGAAGATTTTTCTGTCTCTCTTTTCTTCAGTCTCACTGTGAAAGTCCTAGTTACGTTTACTTTTATTTAACCTGTTTAGGTCTCCCCGTCATTCTCCCGCCCGCCTCTCCTGGACTCTGGCCCACTGCACAGTCCCTGCTCTGTTCCCTAATCTCTCACCCTCTCATGCGCTCTCATCTCTTCATCCCTGTGCTGTATTCTAGGTAATTTCCTCAGACCCACCTTCCAGCTCACTAACTCTCTCTTCAGCTTGGTCTGATTGTTAAGTGTTAAAATGTTTGTTGTAAGCAAACATTTGAGTTTTTCATTTGCTACTTTTCACTTCTTGTATTTTTACTTGGTTCTTTTTAACTTTAAATGACATACTTTCTACTCCCTGCAGATATTTTCAAGCTATTTTTTCATTCTTTAAGCACAGTAAAGTATGGTACTTGATAGTTTCTGTACCCGAAGTCTGTGCAGATCTCTTTCTATTCCTGCTGTGTTGCAGTCGTGGTGTCTTGTGTACCTGTCCTGGTTACTGTAGTTGAACCATCTGATGCTCAGATGGAAGGCATCCTCCACTCAAGAGAACTGCATTTACTCTACCTGGAGCCTGGAGGCAGCACCTGCTGGGACCACTCAGACCAGGCTGAAGGAGGGGGTGGGCGGCAGTGCTTCTCCCAGCAAGTTCACTTCTGGGCACCCTCACCTGAGGTGTAGTGCTGCTGGGTCCTGCCATCAGGCCCCCAAATCTAATGGCCCTGAGTCACTGGCCAGTGAGGCCCTTGCTGGGGGCTCTCTCTAGGCAGCAGGGGTCCCTCGCCTTCTAGCCCCCCTGACCCCCTGCTCTCCAATTCTGGCGAATAAAATGTTTTCAAATATCTTATCTCACTTTTTAGGGCTTATCAGTGGGCATACCTACCATTCCCAGAAACAGGATACCCTATGTGCTGTTCTGAGGTGAAATTGTGAAAATAATAAATCAATCTACTACCCACCCTGGCCTCCCCGACCTGGGCTCCCTGGGACATCTGGAGTCAGGATAACCTGGCCCTACAGGAACAGGAATGTGGGTCAGGAAGCCGGCCTTACAGCTGACAGACTCCAGAGCGCGGACAGCAGGGGAGGGGGGCCCCTCCACCGCAGCTCCCCCAGGAGGCGGCCCCTTCTCAGGACAACTGGGTGAAGGGTGCGCCCGTGGGGTGCGCGCAGCCTGGGGGCAGGGCAGGCAGCATGGCCCGGAAGCAGCACTGACCTTCCTCTTGAGCACACTGAGCTTCTCCACCACACCATCCAGGAGGCTGACCACAGAGTCCACGGCTGGACAGCTGCTCAGGGTCTTCTCTAGCTCAGCCACTACCATGGTGACGTGGCTTGTCTCCCGGTCAATGTTCTTCTGTGCGGCACGGAAGCGCTTGTTCAGTGTTTCGTAGGGCACCTGCAGAAGACAGAAGGCCACTAACTCCACACGGTCGGCGGGTGGGCACCACCCATCGTCCACGCAGGATGTGCGGGCCTCCTTCGTGGCACTTTTTGAGGCAAGAGGCTTCGGCTTCTCATTCTCTAAAAATGTATCTCCTCTAAAACCTGCCCAAGCCCCACAAAAGGCCCGTGTGAGTGAGGGTCTCCTGTGCTCCTAGACAAGGACACAAAGGCTGAGATGCACCCTGACCCACATCTAAGATGTAGTGCAGCCTCCACTCTTCCCAGAAACCTCCACAAGCCAGCAGACAGAAAGATCACCAAGTTCATCTAGAATAACACAGCTAAGGAAATGAGCAAAAAGGAGAGAAGTACTGGGGGCTTTAATCGATGGACATGAAAGCCCACGATGTGCAGCAGAGATGCCGATGAGCCTGGCGGGCACCAGGCTGAGGCCGGACAGAAATCAGCACCTCAGGTGCACCTCAGGGTTAGGAAGGTGACGGCATCAGCACCCATGGGAGATCATAGGCACACATTTAACTGATCTCAACGAGAGGACGCCCATTCCCCTGAGTTATTAAAAACCACCCATTCCGTCCAGAGCATGGGAAGATAGAAAACCCACGAAGCACCACTGAGAAGTCTGGAGAACTGCTGCTCACACACTCGTCGGCCCCCAGGGTCATCACAGCGCAGCAGGCAGGGTCCAGCACCGCACCCCGGGGACCCCTAGGGAAACCCACCGGAGACAGGGACTCCCTGCCAGCACTCCCTGCTCACACGGCAGGTCTCCATGGGATTCTGCGACGGCTGCCGCAAACCGCCCCTGTGAGCGCTTCGTCTTCAGGCCCGCCCAGCAGGGAAGCACCCACTCCCGGGGCACTGCTGGCTCCACCGACACTTGCTAGGCACCAGCCGTGTGCCAGGTACTGTGCCTGGCAGGGAGGAGACCCAGGCCTGGCTCAGAGCCTGGGCTTCCCAGCAGCAGAGACCCTGGGGTGATGGCAGAGCCAGGCTCCAGCCACGGAAGGACCACCACAGCAGGACTCTTGGCCGGAGACCCAGCAAGGCCAGCACCGTCCTTGCCCTCAGCTAGCACTCCCATTCGGCAGTGCATAAACATGCCTGTCCACACCTTGGGTTTCGCCAGTAGTCTGCGGGGCAGAATGCCACGAGCTGAGCCACATCTGCCACGTGTGACGGGGTGGGCTCGGCACCGGGTGGCCACCCCGCTGGGACTCGGGCTCGCTGATGACTGCTGTGGCGTGGCTATCAAAGCACAACCGAGCTGAGAGGCCAAGCCCAGCAGGACACGGGACACGGCCTCACACGGACGTTCAGGGCCACCTGCTGCTGGTGGGCGGCGTGGGTCCCCCTGCATGGGCCACCGGACTGGGCTCTGTGGTCCACCCCCCACACTGGCCGCATCCTCTGGACTCAGTACTTCCTGTAAGAAAACACGGAGGGGCTCCTTTGGTGTCCACTTGGTCAGAAAGTGACCACTGTGTACAGCACCCAACACGGTGCCAGGCTCGCGGCAGACAGCAAACCGCCTGTGGTGAAGGATCCCCGCCAGCTCCTGTGGAGGGTGTGTCCTGCCACACGATGGCATTCTGGAGGGTGGAGGCACGACCCAGCCTTCAACCACCACCCGTGGTCTCCACGACCAGGACTGGGGGGGTTGGGTCTCTGCAATGGGAGCGGCACGTAGAGCAACCCCAAGATTGTGTGACGCCGGCACCGGGGAAGATGCCCCAGGGTCCTCACCTGCCTTCGGTTTGCCCCCCAACGCCACCGTCGTGACCCGACGACCCCCCCAGGCAGCCTCCATGGCGCGCAGACAGGGAGAGACGCCCGCGGGGGGCTGAGGTCAGGGCTGGTGGGGTCACTGATGACCGCACACGCCCTTCCAGGCTGCTTGTTAAACCCAAGTGAGCGCAGGCGTTAATGTTACTGCTTGAAAAAGTGAGCACTCAGTTCCAGAACGACTGGGAAGTGGGTCACCGGCTGTGCCCTCAGGACCAGGGGCCAGGAGCAGAGGCAGCCTGCCCGGGTCCCGCAGGCCGTCTGCGTGAACACACTGTGTATTTGGAATCTGAGCTGGACCGATGCATTCATAAAAGAAAACAGAGTGGAATTACTAGAAAACAAGTTGAACAAATCCCACGCTGCACAATGAACAAAGCCCCTAAGGTGTTTTTTATTATCGCATCCAGACGTTAAAATGCTCTTCCAATAAATATAATCAAACCACCATGACACAGGAGAAAAGGGCCACGTGCCCACACAGGCACGGGGGCGGCCACGGGCAGAGCCGCACGGGCCGCGCACACACCGCTACACCGTGCGCGTCCCCGAGGCAGGCGGATTCCAAAGAAAGCCCTGTGGGCTGGGATCCGACTTTCAACTCTTATCCTGAAAAGCAGCCAGCGACGCTCTCACATTCATCCGCAGCCCATCGGCAGGATCCAGTCCCAACAATTTACACTGTAAGGTAACAGTCAAGCTTACCTATTTCTCTTCTGAGGCAAGAAGCCGACTCAGGGTCTGGCATACGTCCACTGTGCGGGAATGGAACCATGGCACAGCCCGGCCGGTGGTGGGGGTGGTGGCAGTGAGGGTGCCACCCCCGCACGTGGCCCACACCCCGCCCCACCCAAGCTCCTGACGGCTCCGGACACTCCCGTCCCCCAGAGACCTCCCCTGCACCTGCACCAGCCCCACGCCTCTCCTGGTCCTGGCCATCCTCCCACGCCCCAGGCCACCGGCCCACATGCTCGGGGGCCACGCCAGCTGGGCCACGCGCTCTGCAGGGCTGAGCTTTCGGGTCCCACCCTCTGCTGCCCATGCGCCCCTCTGAGCTCGGCCACCCACCCCCTGCACGAGCACCTGGAATCAACGTCCCTCCTGGGGACACCGGGCCGCCCAGGCCTTGCCTCTCCCGCCTTTCCCCAACTGTCCCCTGCTGTTCTGTCACCAACAGCTCCACAGGTTCCTTCCCAAGGGGCTTTTGCCAAAAGAAGGGGTGGAATTTCAGAAATGCTGAAGACTCTAAACCGTGCCAAAGTATCACTGAGAACGAGGCACAATTGCGATGCCTTCAGATAGGCAAGGCTCCACACCCCTTAGCAGCCAAGCCCCTTCTGGGAGGAAAACTACCGAGACGGTCCTCGGTGAGACAACAAAATCACAGAGACATGAGAAGTGCAGTGAGGTGGGAAAGCAACAAAGAGCCAGACTGAGAGAAAAACTCTGTGTTCTTCAATACATTCCTAAAGCACAGGCAATGAAAGCAAGGGTAACAAATGGGACTACATTAGACTTTAAGACGTCTGAAAGCAAAGGAAACAATCGTCAGAGCGCAACGGCAAACCGGGAACGGGAAGAGATGTTTGCAGACCACACGCCTGGTAAGGGTTACTATCCAGGCTTCATAAGGAACCCTGACAGCTCCACGACGGAGACAAATAACCCAACTGAGAAATGGGCCACGGACTTGAACTGACATTTCTCCGAAGAAGAGACACGGCCCCGACACGTGTGGGGAGGCGCTCAGCACCACTAACACTCGGGGAAACGCCAGTCACAACCACGAGGAGAGCAGCGCACGCCTCGGGACGCTCCCAGTGGGAACAGGGAGCAGCCGTGCTGGGGGGTGCCGGCCCCTACTCTGGGACTCCACCTCCAGGACCGGAAGGAACAGTGTGTGCTGTGGGGCGTTCTGTCAGAGTGGCCCGAGCTGACTTAAGAGAGTCCTAGAGATCTGAGTGCGATACAGCACTGCTAGACACTTAGAAATGATGGAGCTGGTTCATTTGTTTTCTACCTGGATAAAAAAATATCCTGAATGATTTTGGTAACATACGGGCAATGGTGCCTGATTCAAAGCACTGGTCCAGGAAGGCATGGAGACCAAGGAGGGTGGGAGACCTGGGGGGTGGACCCACGTGCATGGTCCGTGTGGCCAACCAAAGAGACAGGGCAATTCAGGGCAGAGAAGACCGGCTGTCTCCGCAACAGAGGTGCCGGGACTGGACCCCACGTGGGAAAAGGACAAACCTCAACCTGTGCCTCATACAATCTGCACAGATTCCCTTGAAATGGACCACAGACCTAAACATAAAAGCTGAAACTGCAAAAATCCTCGACGTAAACATAGGAGAAAATCTTCACAACCTTGAAGTAGGCGAAGATTTCTTGCAGGTATACAGAATGCACTAACTGTAAAAGAGGAATCAGTAAATTAGTCTTTATCAAAACTAAAACTTTCGCCCTTTGAAAGATAATTTAAGGTAAGCTGCACCACTTTTTTTTTTTAAAGCACCCCCCCTTTTTGTAATTTATTTTTGGCGGCGTTGGGTCTTCGTTTCTTGCATGTGGGCTTTCTCTAGTTGCGGCGAGCGGGGGCTACTCTTCGTGGCGGTGCGCAGGCTTCTCACTGCAGTGGCTTCTCTTGTTGCGGAGCATGGGCTCTAGGCACATGGGCTTCAGTAGCTGTGGCTTGCAGGCTCTGGAGTGCAGGCTCAGTAGTTGTGGCACACAAGCTTAGTTGTTCCGTGGCATGTGGGATCTTCCCGGACCAGGGCTCGAACCCGTGTCCCCTGCATTGACAGGCAGATTCTTAACCACTGTGCCATCAGGGAAGTCCCCCTGCATCACTTTTTATTTTACCAATTTCTAATTGAGATATAATTCAGATACTATAAAATTCCCCCTTTTAATTCAAGTATACAACTTAGTGGTGTTTAGTATAATCACAGGCTGTGCAACCACCAGCATCATCTACTTCCAGAACATTTTCATCACCCCAGAAAGAAACCCGCTGCCTACAGAAGCACTCCCCAGAGCCGGGCAACCAGCCACTGACCTACTGTCTACTTGAACGGACCTGCCTATGCTGGACATTTCATCTCAATGGAATCACACATTCTGTGGCCTTCTGTGTCTGGCTTTTTTTTTAATTTAGCGTAATGTTTCCAAGGCTCGTCCATGATGCAGCATGTACTTCATTCCTTTTTATGGCTGAATAGTATTCCATTATGCGAATACCACATTTGTGTATGCACTCATAAGTTGATGGACATTTTAGTTGCTTCCACTTTGGAGCTATTATGAATAATAAGGCTATAAATTCCTGCACAGGTTTTTGTATGGGCACGTTTTCACTTCTCCTGGGTAGATTATCTAGGAGTGGAACTGCTAGGTCATATGGTAACTCTGTGTAGCTTTTTGAAGAACTACCAGACTGCTTTCCACTGTGGCTGCACCATTTTACATTCCTCAGAGTCTATCAGGATTTTAGTCTCTCCACACCCTCATCCAACACTCGTTACTGTCCATCTTTCTGATTACAGTCATTCCCGTGGGTATAAAGCAGTGCCTCATCATGGTTTCGTTATTTCACCAATGATGAATGATGTCGTGCATCTCCTCTTATGCTCATTAGCCATTTGTATCTCTTCTTCAGAGGAGTCTCCTCAAACCATTTGCTCGTTTTTACATCGGGTTATTTGTCTTTATATTATTGAACTGTAGGAGTTCTTTACATATTCTGGATACTAGATCCTTATCAAAAATGATCTGCAGGGCTTCCCTGGTGGCGCAGTGGTTGAGAGTCCGCCTGCCGATGCAGGGGACACGGGTTCGTGCCCCGGTCCGGGAAGATCCCACATGCCGCAGAGCAGCTGGGCCCGTGAGCCATGGCCGCTGAGCCTGCGCGTCCGGAGCCTGTGCTCCGCAACGGGAGAGGCCACAACAGCGAGAGGCCCGCGTAACGCAAAAAAAAAAAAAAAAGATCTGCAAATATTTTCTCTCTGTTTTGTGAGTAGTCCTTTCACTTTCTTAACAGAATATCTTTGAAACACAAGCTTCTTCCCTTTAATGAAATCCAATTTATCAGTGTTATTGTAAATAAAACTCTTTTCTTCATTTCCCTTTTCACTGTTCATTTCTAGGATACAGAAATACAAATTATTTCTATTATATAAACTGATCTTGTATCCTGCAACCTTGCTGAACCAGATTATTAGTTCTAACAGGTTTGTGTGTGTGTGTGTTGTGTACGTGTGTATTCCTTAGGACTTTCCATACACAAGATGATTTCCTCTGCAAATTGAGTTTACTTATTCCTTTCCAATTTGAATGCCTGCTATTTATTTTTCTTGCCCAACTGCCCCAATTGGAACCTCCAGGACAATGCTGAATGGAAACGGTGAGTGGACATCCTTGTGTTTTTGCTGACCTTAGGGGAAAGGTTTTGGTGTTTCACCACTAAGCATGATGTCGGCTGTGGTTTTCTCAGAGATGCCCTTTATCAGGTAGAGGAAGTTCTCTCCTATTCCTAGTTCGTTGAGTGTTTTTATCATGAAAGGGTGATGGATTTTGTCAAGTGTTTTACCTGTGTCTATTGAGGTGATCGTGGGGTTTTTGTCCCTTATACTATTAGTATGGCATTACGTTGACTTTTCCATGTTGGGCCAACCTTGCATTCCTGGGGTAAAGCCCACTTAGTCACGGTACATAAGCCTTTTCATATGTTGTCAGATCCAGTTGCTGGCACGCTGCTGAGGATTTTAGCAGCTACATCCATCCATAAGGACTGGTGTGTAGTTTTCTTGTGGTATTGTCTGTCTGGTTTTGGTATCAGGGTAAAACTGACCTCACAGAACAAGCTGGGGAACTTCCTTCCGCTTCCATTTTCTGGCTGTTTGTGAGGCAGCAATGTTAACTCTTTTTAAAACATTTAATAGAATTCACCAGTGAAGCCATCATGTCCTGGGGTTTTTCTTTATGGGAAGTTGTGTTTTTTTTAATCTTTTTACATGGTATAGGCTATTCAGCCCTCATTTTTACAAAAGGGTGATTTTATGCGGTTCAACTCAACACATTCTTCCTTCTACATATTTTCTGTTTGTATTCCTCACCCAACACTCAACAAGGAAGAGGGCATTGGAGCTTTCTCATCAATTTGAACCAGGTTTTTATGGTTCACATTTGGCTGATTTTTTTAAGGTTTGTTACTTGCTTTTAAATTCTGGTTTTATCTTATCTGGTTATACCAAAAAATTAAATTTGTATTAGTCAAATCTACTTAATGTTTCCTTGGTAATTTGTTTCACTACAGCTTTTAAGATCATAGAATTTCTCCATTTAATTAGTTGAATGTTAAATTATATTTCCTCCAGTACCTCTTTCCCCTTCAGTGACTCGCAAAAAGTAATCCTTCCTGTTTTCATAACTGAAGCAGAATCCGGCAAACACCCTCATCGAGACCCGTATGAAACACCTGTACTCTCATCCAGCTCCACGGCAGCCCTCCCACACCGCGCCGTTTGCTTTGGTACGTGTTTCTTCAAACCTTCTCCAGTGTTTGCTGTGGGTTTTCTCACAGTATTTGCTGACAAAGAGATGCACCTTAGTTTGTTCTCATAATGTTTTCAGCCATTTTTACCAGCACAGGAAGGAAGTATTTCCCCAATGGCAGGAGACCTTTTATCTTTCACAATTAAGAAACCTCAGAAGAGGTTTCTAAATATTTATCACAAAGCTAACAACATCCTGTAAAGTGTTGCACTGAGCCCTGAATGGCAGCAGACAGCCCTGCCCGGCCTGGAGAGCTGTGCCTCGTGTTCCGGCGTGTGGCACGGAAGTCTCACGAATCACACGCTCTCCTGGCCTGACCTCCCCGGGCACAGCAAACACCTGAGGGAGGCTCACGAAGGGCAGGAGTGCTTCAAACCCCCTCTTTCAAATAGGCTTCTTGAAAAGTGACATGTTGCTGGCCCACCTCTAGGGGGATGTGATGAGATGGACTTTTCACTCCGTGAAGTGCTGACAAAGCTGGAGGCGGGAAGGGCACCGTCAGCACCTCCATATTCTCCCTCCTGGGGGCAGGGTCCTCTCATCCGCGACTGCTGGTTACTCACAGGCATCTTTTCATGCCACTGGTCCATCTCAGCAAGGGCAATACAGGTAAAACAGAACACGCTGCAAGTGCTGAGTTAGCCGGCGTGCACACAAGGCAGCCCGGCACCAGCCCTCCACGTGAGCGCCTCCAGGCCCGGGGCGGCTCAATGACCAAACACGACACACAGAGCCCGAGCAGGCACCAGTGCCGACTGTATGCATAACACCAGGGAAACACTGGCTCACCTTTTCCATACAACATATAACCAAAGCCAGCAACTTTGCAACAAGGCTGTTACTTTCGCAGTTTCATAGCAGACCCTGGTGTCCAGCAGAGACACCCTTCTTGGAGCTTCCCTCGTGATAAAGAAGAAAGGTCTGATCAAGCACACAGAGAAGTCAGACGGTATCTTTCCAGCTACTGTTAGCATCTTCAAACAGAAACCCAGCACCCTCTGCTGCTGCCAGCCACGGCGCCTCCACTGGCGCCCACTGCTGTGTGCTGCAGTCACCCTAACGCTTTACTCTTCCTGGCATTTTCCCAGGAGATGTTCTACTGCTTATTGCTGGGATGCAGCAAAGTGAGGACTTTTGTCTGTTTTTCATGTACCCAGTTACTGTGTTGACCTTTCTAATTAATTGCAGTCATTTTCTGGTTAGTTTGCTTGTGTTTCTGGGTACATAAACATATTCTGTCTCATTCGTTCTAATAGTTACATTTACTTGTTTCAATCTTACTTCTTTGGATAGAATTGCCAAAATAATATTTAATAATTCATCTGTTATTTGAAGAGTTATTTCTTCTACGCCCTCCAAAGAGCTTATAATCCCAGTGGTTAGAAACAAAGAAGCAAAACACAGTTAAGTCAAATGGCAGCGGCAGCTAAGGAGAAAAACAGAGCAGGAGGGGATGGTGGGACTCCCAGTCTCAATAAGGTGCTCGCACTGAGAAGGTGATACCTGAGCAGAGACGGGGGAAGGTGAGGGAATAAGCCAGACTGACGTCTGGGGGAAAGGATTCTGGACAAAGTAAACAAGAGCAAAGACTCTGAGGCCCCCCAGGCTGGCACATCCTGTAGCAGCGGGGAGCCCACCGTGGCTCAGGGTCCAAAAGAGTGGAGGTGGGGGAGGAGGTGGCGGGGAGGAGGGAGAGGTGAGGAGGTGGGGGAGGGGGAGGGGGAGGACGACATCGGGGAGGAGGTCGGGGGTGAGGGGGAGAGGTGAGGAGGTGGGGGAGGAGGACGATGTGGGGGAGGAGGTCGTGGGGAGGAGGTGGGGGAGGAGGAGGGGAGGGAGGTGGGGGAGAAGGTAGTGGGGGAGGACGTGGGGAGGAGGGGGAGGGGAAGGGGAGGCGAGGAGGTGGGGGAGAGGGAGGGGAGGGGAGGAGGACGACGTGGGGGAGGAGGAAGAGGGGGCCAAGTCATGTGGCCCTGGAGGGCCGCTCTAACAACCTTGGACTTTACCCCGAGTAAGACGGGAGGCTGCCAGGAAGAAGCACGGGCAGTGCTGGGGACAGCTGGGGGCTCCTTCAACAACCCGGAGAGGGCCTGGTTTAGGCCACGGTGGCAGAGTGAAAAGGATGTGAGGACAGGCTGGATGTGAGCTCTGAGAACGGAGGGGTCGAGGCTGGCTCCAAGGTTCCAGCGTGAGCCAAACGGGATGGGAGCGCTGTCCGCCACTGAGACCAGGAAGACGGGGGAGCGGGTTTGCGGAGGAGTTGGGCAAGACAACGAGTTCAGACTTCCACATGCTGAGACACCCTACAGACCCAAGAGGGGACGTCTGACAGGCTCCCGGGTCCAAGGCTCTGGGGCTGGCGAGGGGATCCAGCTGGGAGTCATCGGTACACACGGGGGTCCTCAAACAAGGTCACCAAGTCAGCGAGCAGTCCCAACAAGGAGGATGAGGGGCGGCTGTGAGCCTGGGAGGAGCCAGGCGTGCGTGGTGTCACGGGAGCCGCCTGGGGCCCTACGCCGGGAAGGAAGGGCAGCCTGTGGCACACGTGGTGAGAGGTGGGGGCGAGCACCAGACGCTGTCAGGGGCTCAGGCAGCCCCATGGGGTCACCTGGAGACCCTGGCCAGAAGCCTGCCAGGGATTGCTGGGGCAAAACCAGCCTGGAGGCCGCTCGTGAGACCGGGAGGTGGCCATCTCGAAGGGGGTGCCCCGAGGGTGCTGTCCAGTTGTCACCTAGAAGGTCACGGCATGCACACCGTGAGTGGACAGAGGGGCAGGGCGCAGACACTCCTCCCCGGCAGCTGAGCCTTGAAGGAAGGAGAGAGGGGTGCGGGCCGGGGTGGGGGGGTGAGAAAAGAAACTCCGAAGGCTGCCACACCCGGAATGCCGCTCGTGGACAAGAGTGAGATGTGAATGTTTACGGGATTTCCGCCCAGACAGAGGAGATGCTCGCTCGGCCAACAGCTACCGCCGGTGCCCCCCACGGGCCAGGAGCTCTTCCAGGCGCTGGGAGGGCAACAACCGCCCCGACACGGCCCCTCACTGAGGACCAGCGTCCCAAGGGGGCATCTGACAGAAAAAGCGCCAGAGGGTGACCAAAGCCAGAAAGAAAACCCCAGGGTGAGGGCCAGAGCGCAGGGGCCGCAGGGCCGGATCCGGCTCAGGGCGGTGGCCTGGGGCCACGTGGGCAACGACACGTCGGCAGTGCCCTGCCCAGCCGGCTGGTGGAGCGCTAGGAGGCCGGCTCCCATGTGCAGAGACCTGGGAGGGACACAGGATGGGGCAGGGAGCCGGGGGAGGTCTGGCTCAGATGGGGCAGGGCACGGGGGCCGCTGTCATGATGGGAAAGGGGACAAGGCCAGGCCCCAGGGGCTGCGTGTGGTGGCAGGGGAAGGCTGGCTCTGTGGACAGTGAGACCATCGACCCAGCTGGGGGTTTTCTCCCCTCGGCCACATTCTGCGCGATAGTCCAGTTATCAAACTACTCAGCAATATTTAGTTGTTAACTATTGGTTAGTAGTGATTGAAACAGTGAATAATTCTGGTTTTCAAAAGGTTGTGAAAAACGTACACCTGAAAATAACCAACTGTTACCCCGGTGGAAACTGCTTGGCCAGGTTCAGGTCAGCATCAAACATCCCACCTCAGCCTGCCCGAGGCCTCTTCCCGGCCCGTCTTCCCACCCCGCCCCCCGGCCCGTGTCGCCAGCCAGGCACTCAGTGGCCCCTGCCCCCTTTGCAGGGCTCTGGGGACGTCCAAGCTGCCTTGCTGCAGTGGGACCGTGAGCCTTCCGTGTCAGGGTTGCCAAGACTTAAACTCAACCCACATGGCTCCTCCCCGAAACACGCCTCCCCGGCCACCCCCAAACAAGTGCGCTGAAACCCTGTGTCCCTCGTTTAATGCCTCCTGCCACCAAGTGTGTGACCAGGACGGGGCCTCACCCATCTCTCCATGAGGCCGCCCTGCTGTCGTGCACCATCGGGGACCCCCTCTCCAGGGTTTGTTCCGAGAGTTCCAAGAGCGCAGATGTCACGAGCTCAGTGATCATGTTTGTTACAGACCCGGCCGGAAGCCAGGGGCCCGAGGCGTGTGTGGTGGCCACACGGCTCCCCCACCAGCTCTGCCACCACCTGCCCAGGGCTGAGGGTCAGCGCTGGCTCCAACAGCCCACCCCTTACAGAGAAATGGAGATTAGAAAGCCCTTTCCTCTCCAGACTTGAAATCTGTTTAAAACACTAACCATACTTAAAAACACAAGCAGCGAGCAGGGACCCCTCACGTCAACCCACGTCTCTCCGGGAGGGCCCGGCACGGAGGACGCAAGGACAGGACATGCCACCAGGTCACCTTCGTTTGGTCAAACGTCCCTCCAGCGACAGTGAGAGAGAGGGGAGCGCGAAGCCAGGAGGACGCGTGGCACACACTTCAGAGAGGGGCACGCAGCCGAGCTCTGGGTGTGTGGGGCTCTGGAAGCCAAGGCCACGTGCGGGCTCCTTCAGCTGAGAACAAGCACTGCCCTGAAGGTGTGACGAGGCTGCAGCCTGAGAAGAAGGCAATCATGACGCAAGCAGCTGCGGACCAGAGACGGCCAGCGTCTGAGGGAGGGACTGGCTCACTCGGGAAATCACAAAACCTAAAGTAGAAAGAGGTTAGGCCCCAGCCATGGCCACCACCTGGGACACAGCATAATCAGATACTTGTCTCAGAAGTCCAAACACTTTATGCTACCAGCATTTCTCAAATTTGAGAACACGTGATTCCCCCAAGCCAGGCTGAGGCCAAGTTTGTAAAACCGCACTGAAAGTTATAACTTTAGCATGTAACTGGCGCACAAACTTTCTACAAGTACAAAGCCAGGATTTGAAATTGCAGGGCAGTACTTGGTCAACAACACTGTCACCACATGAAAAGCAGCAGATTTTTTCAAAGACACAGGAGAATCTGCCTCCAGGCCCAGCTGGGAGCAACGGCCACACTCCCAGCCTGTCACATGTGACAGGAGGGGACAGCTGGGAGAGGGGCTGGGGAGCCAGGATGAGGCTCCAGGTGAGCCCAGAGATGGGTCCAGGTGAGCTCAAGGGGAGGAATCAGGGTCCAAAGCAGGTTTCCAGTGACGATGCCAGGTCCCTCCCCTGGGCTGAGCGAACTCCCACCTGACCTGGACGGTGACAAAGAAGGCCTCTAAAATATGATTTTCCTTCAGCTATCCAAAGGAAAAAACAGAAATAAAAACTCCAAAAACGAATGGGATAACTAGCAAAGTCATTTGGAGAATAAACACAAATTGCTTTTATTCTCAGAAAAAACTTCTAAAAACATAATTAGAACAGGGTTTCCAGTTGACGATGGTGGATCACGCACTCGAGCTTCCACTTCTCCTTCCCTGAGGCCTGAGGGGCACGGCCCACAACCCCACACACTGCAGGGAAAGCTGCCAGCCAGGGCCAGAGCACCAGGTGCCCGGACACGCCCGCTGCAGTAAGAACAAGTTCCCCACAGCAAGGTGCAGACCAGTGGTTCTCATGGGGACCACCTGCGCCCCCAGCCCAGGACAAGCGGCAAAGCTAGAGGCACCCAGAGGCGTGCTCCCGCCGCCAAGACGCATCCAAACGTCCACAGGCCCCGGGGGGAGCAGGGGCTCGGGGTGGGGGAGAGGGCCCGGGTCAGGGCGCGCCGGAGCCGCCACCGAGGGCCGCTCCACCCTCTGGCCACTCTGCCAGGAGAGAAGAGCAGAAGAGCTTACCAGCCCTGAGGCTATGACGAGGCTGCCCAGCCTCCCAACAGGGAGGAGTCCCCATCCTGTGTGAAGGGGACTTGCCGGCTGCACGCTCGTCCCTGCTACCCTGCAGGAGGAGCTGCCTTCAGACTAGAGAAGCACAACCTATGCCTTCCAGAATGCCCACCCTCAGCCCTCACCCCCTGCCCCCCTGCCCTGTCCCCCTGCGCCCCCTGCCTCTTGACTCCCTCCAGACCATGAACAGCACAGCTCCCGAGCCAACAGCTCTTCCCATGTTCCTGGTGAAACTTCCTCATTATCCAATAGGAATTACTCCTGATAAAAATGTTAACTCAGCAGTGACACACATGTCAAGAAAACAGAGGAATTATCCTGTGGGATCTAAATAATCTGTGAGGGAAAATGGAGATAGTACCTTGCAAAAATTCTACTTTTTAAAATCATTCCAGAAAAGAAGTAAAATTTCTTTATTTGGCAAGCTCACTTGAAATGATACTATAATATTTCTTGGGACTTCCCTGGTGGTGCAGTGGTTAAGAATCCGCCTGCCAATGCAGGGGACACGGGTTCGAGCCCTGGTCCGGGAAGATCCCACATGCCGCGGAGCAACTAAGTCCATGAGCCACAACTACTGAGCCCGCATGCCTGGAGCCCATGCTCTGCAACGAGAGAAGCCACCGCAATAAAGAGTAGCCCCCACTCGCCGCAACTAGAGAAAGCCCACGCGCAGCAACGAAGACCCAATGCAGCCAAAAAACAAAAACAAAATCCTTTACCTCTAGGGGTATCTGCTTAACTACATTAATCAAAGCCTGTCTGATAAGTCTGCAACTCAGACTCCGTTCACGGTTATGAAACGCGAGAGCACGACTCGGAGGAGGGATCCTGCCTGTCTGGTGTTCCCCACATTCACCACCACAGTTTTCATCTCTGAACCTTCTTGTCTGTCCGTCAAGCGGCAGGCCTGGCAGGGGCTGAGTGAGACCAAAGATCAGTCAGCGGTTCCCACTCACACCCCTTTGTTCTGGTCGGGTGCTTCGGGCAGCAGAGAATCGTGGCCTATGAGCCGCAGGGTCTTGGGGAGTGGAGTGTCAGAACAGCACGCCCTACACCTGCGGTCCAGCAAACAGGCATCTGGCTCAGGCCGGCAGCGCTTCCCTTCCTTCCCTTCAGCTACCTTCCCACAGCCAGAGCCCTCTCTTCACCCTGAGCCGACCCAGGCGCCAGGAGTAAACAACCTCAGAGGCGTTGAGGACCCTCCCAAGGTCTCCCAGGAAGTGAACGCAGAGCTCACAGCAACCTGGCCACACCGCACCCACCCTCTGTCACCACTGACGTGGACAGGGATGCCGGGTCCTCCGGGAGGAGAGATGCGACGTGGCCCCCGGGAAAGGAATTCAGACGCACGTAGGATCGGCCGCAGCTCTCCTGGGAATGTTATAACCTTGAGCGTTGAAGGAATTTATTCCCAGGTGCTTCGCTGTAGTCAATCACCATCGAATCCTCTACTAACTAGGGAAGAACTAGCACCGACCCCTCTCCCGGGAACACCGATTTCATCCCAGCGTTAAGTCGACTTGCCTCAGCGACCATCCAAGGTCACCCAACTGGCGACCGAGTGGCAAGGGCTGTATTTCAGGTTTGGTGACGCCCTGCAAATGGGTTCCCATTGGGTCGTGAGATCTCTCCTCACAGGTTCCCTGATTAGAGGCTGGAAGCCATCCATCAACACCGTCTGACACGAGCTTCCGGGAGGATAGCTGGACACCAACCGCCCTTCACGGTGGGCACTCTGGCTGGGCGCCCGCGACCCCACAGCCCTGAGACCCCAGCCTCCAAAGTCGCCAGCCTGTCTACGACCAGGACTGTCGCTGATGCAGTTCACGGTATTATAGGACGAAGGGGCCACAATCGGGCTCCGGAGGGAGAAGCGGGGCGCCAGGCAGACGCGCTCCCCGCCCTGTCACGAAGGCAGGAGAGAGCATGGATGGCCAGACGCCACACCCGCCCGGCCCTCAGGTCCCCTGCCCCCGGGGAGCCCGGCCGCCAGCCCAGGACCCCAGAGAGACGGGCCCCCAGCCCCTGGGGAGCCAGGCCCCCAGAGTCCGGCACCCGGGGAGCCCAGCCCCCAGATCCCCGGCCCCGGGGAAGTCCGGCCCCCAGACCCCCGGCCTCCGCCCGGCGCCCTATGCCGCGCCCCGGCCTTCGCCCCGCCCCTCCCCCTCCCCTCAGAGGCGGCCCGGCCAGGCGCGGGCGCCCCCCAGCCGCAGACCCCACCTTGAGGGTCGGATACTCCTGCACCTTCAGGGTCATGGAGAGCTGAGCCGCGGACTCTTGCACCGCCATCTTGGACCGGCCAAAACATTAGCGGGCGGAGCGGAAGCGCGGCGCGCGGCACGCCGGGTAGTGACGTCGCGGGGCGGGGCGGGCCGATGCCTGCACCAATCACGCCCGCCCCCGCCCCGTGGCGGAGGATGGGCGCCGAGAGGCGTCCACTCCACCCAATCACCGCCGGTCTTTCTCTCGTTCAGCCAATCAGAGAGAAGCATGGCTGGGCGTGGTCTCTCCTTGAACTTGAGGCGAGGCGAGGCGAGGCGGGGCGGGGCGGGGCGGCTTCTCTCCACCCGTCGCTCGCTTGCTGCCCCAGCCTCAGTGCTACCTTCCCAGAGCGCCCCCGGGGGTTGAGGGGCCGGGGTTCTGCTAGGAGCGCGGCTATGGGGGTGACTGGGCTCGCGTGGGGCGGCCCCTGGAGGCAATGACCCCTCCCTCCTGATTAGGAGCCCTCCTTGCAGTGACCCCGCGTGGTAGTCGTGGCCAGAATGTCTGCAGGCCACGGGTGCCTGTCAGCCGGCTACTTTCCATGGGCCCCTCTCCGCAGAGGAATGCGTGTGGAGCTTGACACGGAGCCGCAGGTTCCCGCTGAGGAAGAGGAGAACTGAACTGGTTAAGGAAAGAGGCTCCCACAGTGTAACAAGGACCCGGTGCAGGGAGAGCATCCAGCATCCCTGGCATCCACACAGATTCTAGTTTCCTTTCAACCACTTCACATTCTTATTCCCTTTTATTCCTTTTAAAAATAGAAATTAAATTAGGTTTCACTAGTTAAGAGAAGACTTTCAAATTAAGCCACATCTCACACTCATTTCTGAAACGATTTTTTTAAAAGAAATATTAAGTTTAGCATTGAAAAAAACACCTAAGGCGACACAAGAAAGCCACTGTCGCAATGGGAGCCACTCGGACTCTCTACCCTCACCCCCACCAGCCCCCACGCCCTGCAGCATTCTAGCAGAATCATAGCAATAACAGAACCACGGGAGGGTGAGAAGCTTCCTGTCCTGGATAAAACCAAGTTCCTGGAACCTGATCACATCAACCAGAGTAACAGCATCAAGGCAATCAGAGCCTGTGCAGCTCAAGGCTAAGCTCAAGCCTCTGTCAACTGTAATAATATGACAGCCAGTTATTTCACCAACAAAAGGGAGTTTACTCAGGAATAGTGGAGGAACTTCGATTCGGAATATGCAAACAAGGACAGACCACAAGCAAACCCAGGGAACAAGAAATAGGGACTTGCTTTTATAGGGAAAAGGAGGAGTTGGGAGGGGCTGTGATAACGGAAGAGTCCATTGGAAGAGCTGGGTGGGGGGGGAGCATGGAGGCTTCCCATTGGCTGAGCTGCTGCAGTCTCTGATTGGCTGGGCTGCTGGGGGGGTGGGGTTGGAGGGAAGTTTTCTTATTCCTGCTGGATAGTAGGTAGAGGCATCTTCCTGTTTGGGATAATTGACATGCATGGTGGGTGTGAGAGCACCCACTGCGGGCCTGTCCTGACTCCAAAGGTTAGTGGAATGCTCCTTAATTAATTCTACATTTTCCCCTTTTGCTCAAGATCTTTCCTTGAAAGCATCACTGATCAAGAGTCAGGATCTCCTCACCTAGTGGTTTGCCCCAGTTAACTTAAAACCAGTAATTAGGGTCAGCATTTGGATCTTCAGAGGTTCTCATTTTAAAGAGGCAGGTTTTCATGGAGGAGGAGAGAGGAAGGTGGTGTTGGGGGCAGGGCCTGAGCACAAGATGGTTTCTAGGGGCAGAGTCTGAGGCAAAGGGAGTGGGAAGACACATAAGACCCTACCTGAGACAAAGAAATTGGGGGCAGGGGGGGACACAAGAAGCACAAGGCTTTGGAAGCCATTTTGTTCTCCTTTTTTTCTTTACTTTTTTTTTTTTTGGTTGTTTCAGCCAATTTAGAAATGGTATCTTGCAAAGAAGCAATTTTACAGTTTTGTGCATGTTTGGAAGCTTCCGGTTACCAGTGAAAACAAATATGCCATTCATTTTGTTTAATTTTAGAACCATGGTCCTCCAATTTAATCTTAAGAAAAACAAGTTTAGGGAGATTGAACCTTCCCCATAATGGCCACTGTAATTCCAGATTACTTTTGGTTTGTTCAGCCCACTTAGCTAAAAATGTGCATGTGGGGAATCCATAGTTTTTTTAAAATTATTAATTAATTAATTAATTAATTTTTGGCTGCATTGGGTCTTTGTTGCTGCATGCGGGCTTTCTCTAGTTGCAGGGAGCAGGGGCTACTCTTCGTTGTGGTGCACGGGCTTCTCATTGTGGCGGCTTCTCTTGTTGTGGAGCACGGGCTCTAGGGCACGTGGGCTTCAGTAGTTGTGACATGTGGGCTCAGTGGTTGTGGCTTGCTGGCTCTAGAGCGCAGGCTCAGTAGTTGTGATGCATGGGCTTAGTTGCTCCATGGCATGTGGGATCTTCCTAGACCAGGGCTCGAACCCATGTCCCCTGCATTGGCAGGTGAATTCTTAACCACTGTGCTACGAGGGAAGCCTGGATCCATAGTTTTTAAACATGAAACTGGCTGGAGTCCCTGAAGGAGGGCTGCCCTCAAAACATTTAGGTGACTGGGATCCCATTTCCCTTAGTTCTCCTGGAAACCCAATAAAGTTGCTAAAGTCCTAGCCCAGATTCCAAAAGGAATAAAACGAATTCCTAGATCACAGCTCAATCCCCCCAAAAGAATCTTGTCACTCCATGCTCCAGACAACAACTGAGTACTCACTAAAGGTAAAGTCTTGAACTGGAATGGACAAAACTTTCCCCCTGAAACAACAAAGACTTTCGAGATCCCAATAAAATTGGAGAGCTCAAAATGCAAAAAGAGCAAAACTTGAAGTCTAAGAAGAGATTCACCAGAACGAAAGCAGGTGGCAATTCATGGAAGTGATGAGCACAAGGGGCTCAGTGTGAGTACCTCGCTCAATTCTGGGGGCCATTGCCTCTCGGGATTTGATGCCTTCAGATCCCACTTCTGACACCCTGTTCCTGCTGGTGAACAGACACAGAATGGTGAGCTTGTCCATGCTAATTTCTGGAGTGTGTGAAAGTGAGAAGGATAGAGATGGATTCTTGTGTATGGTACATGCCCCTCAGGAGACATTTGGAATGAAATTGTTGGTGTAAGCCTAGAAAAATGCATCTGTTCTAGAATTTGTTAAACACTTGCCAAGGGAAAAAAGGGATGTTACCAACTGAAATTGATCAGTTCATCTAATCACAGATCATAAGAACAGTAGTGTTCCCGCTTAGGAGCTTTAGGAAATTGTTTTTGTACTTCAAGCAGAAAAACTCTTCACTTCAACAGTATGAAATGAGCACATGCAGCTTTGGAAAACTGTATTGTTTAACCTAGGCTGTCTTGTTTACAAATTTCAGAAGTATAAAAATAAAATACTCTGGGGACTTCCCTGGTGGCACTGTGGTTAAGAATCTGTCTGCCAATGAAGGGGACACAGGTTCAATCCCTGGTCTGGGAAGATCCCACATGCCGCAGAGCAACTAAGCCCATGAACCACAACTACTGAGCCTGTGCTCTAGAGCCCGCGTGCCACAACTACAGAAGCCCATGCCCCTAGAGCCCATGCCCCTAGAGCCCATGCTCTGCAACAAGAGAAGCCACTGCAATGAGAAGCCCACACACCACAACAAAGAGTAGCGCCTGCTCGATGCAACTAGAGAAAGCCTGTTGCACAAGGTTTCCCTTTTCTCCACATCCTCACCAACACTTGTGATCTTTTATCTTTTTCATAAGAGCCATTCTAACAGGTGTGAGGTGATATCTAATTGTGCTTTTGATTTGCATTTCCATGATAATTAGTGATGTTGAGCATCTTTTCATGTATCTGTTGGTCATTTGGGTGTCTTCCTTGCAAAAATGCCTGTTTAATCTTTCTGCCCATTTTAAATGGGTTTTTTGTTTTGTTATTGAGTGGTATTAATTTTTTAATAGATTTTGAATATTAACCCCTTATCTATGTTTTGCAAATATTTCCTCCCAGTCCATAGGTTGCCTTTTCATTTTGTTGATGGTTCCTTTGCTGTGCAGAAACTTTAAGTTTGATATAGTCCCACCTGTTGGTCTTTTCCTCTGTTGTCTGTGGTTCTGGTGCGATACCAAAAAAAAAAAATCATTGCCAAAACCAATGTCAAGGAGCTTCTTCCCTATGCTTTCTACTAAGAATTTTAGGGTTTTGGGTCTTACATTTACATCTGATTCATTTTGAGTTAACTTTTTTGAGTGGTGTAAGACAGGAGTCCAATATCATGGTCTGCATGTGGTTTTCCAGTTTTCCCAGCACTGTTTGTTGAGGAGACTGTCCTTTCCCCACTGGATATTCCTGGCTCCTTATCAAATATTAGTTGACTGTATATGCAGGGGTTTAATTCTGGGCTCTCTATTCTGTTCCGTTGGTCTATGTGTTTATTTTTATGCCAGGACCATGTTGTTTTAATTACTATAGCTTTATGGTATAGCTCCAAATCACGGCCAACTCTTTCTAGAAGGGTTTCTACTCAGCCAGAGAAGGTCTTTAAGCCTAATTTGTTGAACATGCCTGCCCCCCAAACACATTGGCCGTAATAGTTGGCAAAAAAGCAGGGTGAATGGGAGTGTATGAGAACACTCTGAACTGCTGTTCAAGATTCCTGATTCCTAATGAGTGAAGGCCGGGTCAACACTGTCACAACATTAGGGAGTTCTTTGGGGTTCTTTCTCTAGACAGTTACACACAGAAAAACGCCACTGCTCAACGGGAACCTTGAATAATTTATAAATTGGCCTACTTTCTTAAAAGGCCCAGAGAAAAAATTGAGTGACATTTCTTCTGTTTTGGATTTTCTCTGATCTAAGAGTTCAAACTAGTTCCTGCTTTGATAAAGTTGTCTTAGTTTCATTCCTTAGGACAATGGTAGGAACTACAGAACACTGAACCTAAAAGCACTGATGTTCAGATGCACTCCCTCTACCTTTTGATCTAAAGCTATAGATGGTCCACGTTTTATGTTAACTGGGTGACTAAAATATGTTATTAAAATTCTTATGTTTTTAGGAGTATTTCAGTTATCACCTTTAGGTCAAACAACCATCAACTGGTTGTCAATTGTGCATGTCAATAGTGAAAAAGACAGAGCAAAAGGAGAAGTAGACTCTTTACAAATATTAATGTTCAGTTAAACACCCTCCAAGTCCAACCTGGGATAAATGATTGATGCTTCCTACTACCTGCACGGGGTTCATTATTTACTATTTTTGTGGGAGTATAACAGAGACAGCATAGTGAGAACACTTTGCACATGTGGCAGGTCATACTTTACTCCTGTGTATTCAGATGTTTGTGGAATATCTATGTGTTAATGGAAGGTATTTACTATGATGGAGGGGAAGCAATCTTACTGCACATGGTCCTTCAACCCTAACCTCCCATCACCTACTTTTGCTGCAGGCATCTGTCTACACACGTGGCTGTTTCAATATGTATATTTTCCCACTATGGAAAATTTTAATCGGTCTGTCTTGTTTAGATTGCATAAGTCATTATGTCTGACATTCTTGTAACTACCGTGTGATCAATAAGAAATAATGCTTTTAAATATACACACACACACAGAGGTGTGACACATCCCACATTTTAGTGGGTGTTCATGTTATTTATAGGGTCCTTATAACAAGTACTTTTTAAAGAGAGGATTTAGGGAAGATGGCAGAGTAGGAAGCACCTGCGAGGTGAGACTCTATCTCCCACCTGGACAATAAATGCAGGGGCAGAATCTTCCCCGTAACCATCTGGGTACTCTGGAGTCTGTTGAAGGCTTGAAATATCCAGGAAAAGCCTTGGATGGTAAATTGTGGTTAATCTTGGTCAATTTTAGTTCTTAACGCAGTAGCAGCTACCTACACTGGACCCCCTATGCTCATGGAAGACAGCTGTGCATGTGTTTCTGGAGCAGCCTACACACAGCTTGGGGAAACCAGGGTGGGGAAAAAAGACCCTGTGCAGATATTGGGGATCTGTGCTCTGATCACTGATTACTGTTTCTGATCACAGAGGTGCAGATGAACAGACTGGTGGCCCTTGTTGCACCTCTCTCATTGTTGCAAGACCCTCCCCCTCCAGCTGAAGTGACTTCCAGGGGCTTTAAAAGGCTGGCAGCCTTCATCCCTGTTCACTTTTTTCTTTTTCCTCTTTTGGGAGCCAGACATTCAAAAACAAATGCATATATGGGGAAAATCAGAAAGTGACCATGCATGCCCAGGGAAAGGCTTAGAAATGATCTGAGAAGACCTTAAGTTTATACCTTAGGCTTATCCTCAGCACAGAGACAGCCTATAATGATAAACAACAACAATAACACAAAGTAGCAAACCCAAGGGAAGGGGGATAATCTGATTTCCAGAGGTATCACATTATTAGATTCAAATGTCCAGTGTTAAGTGTTCAACAACAACAAATCACAAGGCACACAGAGAAACAGGAAAGTATTGCTGATTCAAAGGAAAAAATAAGTCAACATAAACTACCGATGAAAAGACCTGATGGTAGATCTTCTAGACGAAGACTTTAAAACAACCACCTTAAAGATCCTCAAAGAACTGAAAGAAGCTGTGGAGAAAGTCAAGAAAGCAATGTACAAATAAAATAGAAATATGAATAAAGACATAGAAAACCTGAAAAAGAAACCAAAAAGATATTCTGGAGCTGAAAATACAATAACTAAAATAAAAATTCAACACATGGATTCAAAGACAGATTTGAGCTGGTAGAAGAAAGAATCAGTGAACTTGAAGATAAGACAATGGAAATTAGTGAGTGTGTGGGACAGAAAGGAAAAGATTGAAGAAAAGTGGACAGAGCCTAAGGGACATGTGAGACACCATCAAGCAGAGCAACATTCACACTGTGGGAGTCCCAGGAGGAGAAGAGAGAGAAAAAGGGGCAGGGAGAATATTTGAAGAAATAATGGCCGAACACTTCCCAAATTTGATGAAATACATGAATATAAATATCCAAGAAGCTCAACAAAATCCAAGTAGGATGAACTCAAAGAAACCCACACTGAGACACACTATAATCAAACTTTCAAAAGACAAAGACCTTCCAAGACAAAATCTTGGAAGCACCAAGCGAGAAGCAAATCATCATACACAATCCTGAATGAGATTATCAACAGATTTCTTATCAGAAATTTTAGATGCCAGAAAACATTCTCTAACATAAATCAGAGAATTTATGTTTTCTTAGGTCACTCTCCCAAGGCAATAGAAATAAAAGCAAAAATAACAAATGGGACCTAATCAAACCTAGAAGCATTTGCACAGCAAAGGAAACCATAAACAAACTGAAAAGGCAACTTACAGAATGGGAGAAAATATTTGCAAAGGATGCAACAAATAAGGGCTTAATTTCCAAAATATACAAACAGCTCATACAACTCAATAGCAAAAAGCCAAACAACCCAATCAAAAAATGGGCATAAGACCTAAATAGACATTTCTCCAAAAAAGATATACAGATGGCCAACAGGCACATGAAATGATGCTCAACACTTCTAATTATCAGAGAAATTAAAATCAAAACTACCATGAGGTATCACCTCACACCTCACAGTCAGAATGGCCATCCTCAAAAAGTCTACAAGTAATAAATGCTGGAGAGGGTGTGGAGAAAAAGGAACCCTCCTCCACTGTTTGTGGGAAAGTAAATTGGTGCAGTCACTATGGAAAACAGTATGGAAGTTCCTTAAAAGCTAAAAGTAGAGTTGCCATATGATCCAGCAATCCCACTCCTGGGCATGTATCCAGAGAAAACTATAACTTGAAAAGATACATGGACCCCAGTGTTCATAGCAGTGCTACTTACAGTAGCCAAGATATGGAAACAACCTAAATGTCTATCTACAGATGAATGGATAAAGAAGATGTGGTGTGTATATACACAATGGACTACTACTCAGTGATAAAAAAAAAGAATGAAATAATGCCATTTGCAGCAACATGGTTGGACTCAGATTATCATACTAAGTGAAGTAAGTTGGAAAGAGAAAGACAAACGCCATATGATATCACTTATATGTGGAATCTAAAATATGACACAAATGAACTTATTTAGGAAACAGAAACAGACTCACAGATATAGAAAACAAACTTATGGTTATGAAATAGGAAAGGCAGTGAGGGAGGGATAAATTAGGAGTTTAGGATTAGCAGATACAAACTACTATATATAAAACAGGTAAACAACAAGGACCTACTGTATAGCACAGGGAACTATATTCAATATCCTGTAATAAACTATAATGAAAATGAATATGAAAAGGAGTATGTATATACGTATAACTGACTCACTTTGCTGTACACCAGAAACTAACACAACATTGTAAATCAACTATACTTCAATTTTAAAAAGGTAAATGTGGAGAAATAAACATTTGTGTGTAAATTGAAAAAAAAAGAAAGAAATTAGAGGCCAGAAAGCAGTGGGCTGACATGTTAAAAGTGCTAAAGGGGGCTTCCCTGGTGGCGCAGTGGTTGAGAGTCCACCTGCCGATGCAGGGGACGCGGGTTCGTGCCCCGGTCCGGGAAGATCCCACATGCCGCGGAGCGGCTGGGCCCGTGACCCATGGCCGCTGAGCCTGCGCGTCTGGAGCCTGTGCTCCGCAATGGGAGAGGCCACAACAGTGAGAGGCCTATGTACCACACACACAGAAAAAAAGTGCTAAAGGAAAAAAAAAAAAGCCAACCAAGAACACTATACCTGCCAAAACTCCTTCAAAAGTGAGGGAGAAATAAGACCTTCCCAGATGAACAAGCTGTGGAAGGTCATGACCACTAGAAATGCTCAATGGAGTCATGCAAGTGAAATGAAAGGACACTAGACAAAAAACATATGGAGAAATAAAGATCTCAAGAAAGGTAAATACATGGGCAATTATAAAAGCTAGTGTTATTGAAACAATGGCTTGTTATTGCACTTTGTTTTCTATATTATTTAAGACATGAATACATTTTAAAAATTATTAGTTTAAAGGCTAGTATTATTGTAATTTTGACTTATAATTCCAAATCTTGTTTTCTACATAATTTAAGAGAATGATGCGCTTAAAAGAATGTATAATTTATGTTTTGTGCACACGATGTGCAATGATGTCATTTTGTGACATCAACAACCAAAAGGGGTGGATATGGAGCTGTAAAGGAGCAGAGGTCTTGTTGTCCTTGAAGTTAACCTGGTAGAAATTCAAATTAGAGTGTTATAGCTTTAGGGTATTAAATGTAACCCCCATGGGAACCACAAATAAAACAGCTATAGAATATATACAAAAGGAAATGAGAAAGGAATTTAAACATTCACTACAAAAAAATCAACTAAACACAAAGAAAGACAGTGATGCAGGAAATGAGGAGGGAAAGCTATAAGAAAACAAATAGCACAATGACAGATGTAAGTCCCTCCCTATCAGTAATTACCTTATATGTAAATGGATTAATTTTTCTAATAAAAAGACAGATTGGCAGAATGGATAAAAACACATGCTCCAACTATACACTGTCTGCAAGAGACTTGCTTTAAATCCAAAGACTCAAATAGATTGAAATTGAAAGGATAGAAAAGATATTCCTTGCAAACAGTAACCAAAAGAGAGCTGGGATGGCTATGTTAATATCAGAGAAAAATAGACTTTAAATCAAAAAAGGATATTAATAAAAGGATCAATACAGCAAGAACTTATAACAAATATAAACATTTACACACCTAATGACAGAATATCAAAATATATGAGGCAAAAACTGGACAACTACATGTAAAAGAATGAAATTAGAACACTACCTAACACCATACACAAAAATAAACTCAAAATGGATTAAGGACCTAAATGTAAGACTGGACACTATAAAATTCTTAGAGGTAAACATAGGAAAAACACTCTTTGACATAAACCACAGCAAGACCTTTTTTGACCCACCTCCTAGAGTAATGAAAATAAAAACAAAAATAAACAAATGTGACCTAATTAAACAAAAAGCTTTTGCACAACAAAGGAAACCATAAACAAGACAAAAAGACAACCCTCAGAATGGGAGAAAATATTTGCAAATGAAGCAACTGACAAAGGATTAAATCTTCAAAATATATAAACAGCTCATGGAGCTCAATATCAAAAAAGCAAACAAACCAATTAAAAAAATGGGAGGAAGACCTAGATAGACATTTCACCAAAGAAGACATACAGACTGTCAAGAGGCACATGAAAAGATGCTCAGCGTCACTAATTATTACAGAAATGCAAATCAAAACTATAATAAGGCGTCACCTCACACCAGAGTGGCCATCATCAAAAAGTCTACAAACAATAAATGCTGGAGAGGGTGTGGAGAGAAGGGAACCCTTCTGCACAGTTGGTAGGAATGTAAACTGATATAGTCACTGTAGAGAACAGTATGGAGGTTCCTTACCAAACTAAAAATAGAGCTACCATATGACCCAGCAATCCCACTACTGGGCATATACCTTGAGAAAACCATAATTCAAAATTACATATGTACCCCAGTGTTCATTGCAGCACTATTTACAATAGCCAGGACATGGAAACAACCTAAATGTCCAACAACAGAAGAATGGATAAAGAAGATGTGGTACGTATATACAATGGAATATTACTCAGCCATAAAAATGAATGAAATTGGGTCATTTGTAGAGATGTGGATGGGATTAAAGTCTGTCATACAGAGTGAAGTAAGCCAGAAAGAGAAAAGCAAATATCATATATTAACGTATATATGTGGCATCTAGAAAAATGGTACAGATGAACTTATTTGCAGGGCAGGAATAAGGATGTAGAGAATGGGCATGTGGACATGGGGGGAAGGGGAGGGTGGGATGAACTGGGAGATTAGGATTGACATATATACACTACCATGCATAAAGTAGATAGCTAGCAAGAACATGCTATAAAGCACAGGAAGTGCAGCTCGGTGCTCTGTGACAACCTAGATGCGTGGGATGGGGAGTGGGAGGGAGGGGATATAGGTATACATATAGCTGACTCACTTCTTTGTACAGCAGAAACGAACACAACATTGTAAAGCAATTATACTCCAATAAAAAAATATATGAGGCAAAAACTGACAAAATTGAAGGGAGAAATAGAGAGTTCTGAAACAATAGTTGTAGAACCCCACTCATAATATTGGATAGAACAACCAGACAGAAGATACATAAGGAAATAGAGGACATAAGCAATACAGTAAACCAACCAGATCTAACAGATGTGCACAGAACACTCCACCCAACGACAACAACATACACATCCTTCTCAAGTGCACATGAGACACTTTCCAGGATAGAGCATATGTTAAGCCACAAATTAAGTCTCAATACATTTAAAAAGCCAGATACCATAAAAAGTATCTCCTCCAACCACAACAGGCTGATGTTAGAAATCAATAGCACAAGGAAAATTGGAATATTCCTAAATTTGTGGAAATTAAAGAACCAATGGATCAAAGAATAAATCAAAAGGGAAATTAGAAAATAATTCGAAATGAGTAAAAAAGAAAACACAACTTACCAAAAGTAATAGACCCACCAACAGTGGTGTTTAGGGGAAATGTACAGCTATAAACACATTAACAACAAGGAAAACCTCAAATCCGGGGAAGTGTACAGCTATAAACACATTAACAACAAGGAAAACCTCAAATCCGGGGAAATGTACAGCTATAAACACATTAACAACAAGGAAAACCTCAAATCCGGGGAAGTGTACAGCTATAAACACATTAACAACAAGGAAAACCTCAAATCCGGGGAAGTGTACAGCTATAAACACATTAACAACAAGGAAAACCTCAAATCCGGGGAAGTGTACAGCTATAAACACATTAACAACAAGGAAAACCTCAAATCCGGGGAAGTGTACAGCTATAAACACATTAACAACAAGGAAAACCTCAAATCCGGGGAAATGTACAGCTATAAACACATTAACAACAAGAGAAATCTCAAATCCGGGGAAATGTACAGCTATAAACACATTAGAACAAGGAAAACCTCGAATCCGGGGAAATGTACAGCTATAAACACATTAAAAACAAGAGAAATCTCAAATCCACACACTACCTTAAGGAACTAGAGAAAGGACAAACTAGACCAAAGCTAGCAGAAGGGAAGAAAAAAATAAAGATTAGGGCTTCCCTGGTGGCGCAGTGGTTAAGAATCCGCCTGCCAGTGCTGGAGACATAGGTTTGAGCCCTGGTCCGGGAAGATCCCACATGCCGTGGAGCAACTAAGCCTGTGCGCCACAACTACTGAGCCTGTGCTCTAGAGCCCGCGAGCCACAACTGCTGAAGCCCAGATGCCTAGAGCCTGTGCTCTGCAATAAGAGAAGCCACTGCAATGAGAAGCCCGCGCACTGCAACGAAGAGTGGCCCCCACTTGCCGCAACTAGAGAAAGGCCATGCCCAGCAACAAAGACCCAACTCAGGCAAAAATAAATAAATAAATAAATTTACATATAAAAAAAGATTAGAGCAGAAATAAATGAAATAAGGGATAGGAAAACAATAGAGAAAATCAGCAAAGCCAAAAGTTGGTTATTTGGAAAGATCAACATAATTCGTCTCATCTAGATGGACAAAGAAAAATAGCTCAAATGACTCAAATCAGAAATGAAAGTGGAAACATTAAAACGAATGCTACAGAAATAAGAAGGATTATAAGAGAGCACTGTGAACAATGTACACCAACAAATTAGATAATTTAGCTGAAATGGACAAATTCCTGGAAATAACAACACCTACCAGGACTGGATCATGAAGAAATAGAAAATAAGAATAGAAATATGACTAGTAAGGAGATTGAATCGGTAATAACAACAATAATAAACGTCTCAACAAAGAAACTGGACCTGATGGCTGCACTGGTGAATTCTACCAAACATTTAAAGAGGAACTAATACGAATCCTTCTCAAACTTTTCAAAAAAATTTAAGAGGGGGGAACGCTTCCTAACTCATTCTTTGAGGCCAGCGTTACCCTAAACCAAAGCCACACACACTAAGACACTACAAGGAAACTACAGACCAGTACCCTTTATGCGCTCACTGGGCACACACTGGGCACACAGGGAGTACTGGCTCCCTGCCCCTCCCCGTCTGCGCCCCCGAGGACTGCCCTCCCGACCCTTCACCCCATAAATCAGCTTCCTCAAGCTTCACAGAAGTGGACTTGCAGAGACCTGACCTTACGTGTTGGCACGATAATGTGAATAGACTTCCTCCCATGCTCGTCCCCTCCTTTCTTTTTTTTTTCCAGCTTGTGGGATCGTAGTACCCCAACCGGGCATTGAACCCGGGCCGCCTGCGGCGTCTTAGCCAGTGGACCCCCAGGGAAGTCCCAACTTGCTCCTTCTTCTTGAGACAGCAGTGGTCTGGTCTCAGGGGCGCTGCCCACAGCACCCAAGCCCTTCCCGGGGGCCCCACCTCCAGTTACCTCCAAATACAGGAGGTAGGATGTCAGCATAAGAGTTTGGGGACGCAAACACTCAGCCCAGAGTTTGCATGTCACAGAAGTGTGTAAACCCTCACAGTTCATGTGCGGCATGCATTCTCGGAATCCACTTATTTGAAGACAAAACTGCATTTGGATTACTTGGTTCTCTCTGAATAAGCTTCATTAGTATAAGAACCTTATTTACTTTGCGTCCCTCGCCGTAAAGATGGATCACGCCCCAACCCCAGCTTCTGGGACCACGTTGGTCCCGTGGCCGTGTGGCTGGTGCGCTGGCCGGTCAGCTCCGTGGGAATGGCCACCGCTTCATCTCCAGCCCCGGGGCTGCACAACCCCATTCTTTGAGGCAACCAAGTGACTGCCTCTTTTAAACGCTTTTCACTTATCGTCTGTTTTGTGACCGCCCTGGACCTGAGGGACGTTATTACCCCTTTCGCTTTAGCAGGATGTGTGGTGCTCATGCAACACAGACGTCAGGGCTGGGGGGCTGGGGGGAGCCTCCTCTGTACTTGTTGCCCTCGGATGCAGCTTCCCCGGTAGATCTTCCCTCTGGGACGCCGGCGGTGTCCGGCGCCTGGCGCCCGGGGAGCCCACAGCCCACAGCGTCCCGCCTGTGGTGCCCCTGACTCGGGGGCACAGCCATGCTTTTGGAAGTTGTTTCTGGAAGGTTTAGCCTCAACAGAAGTAGAATAAAAGGGGAAAGTCTGTGTCACAGGCGGTGTCTGGGTGAGGGGGACCCTTGTCTGCAGGCGAGCCTGGCTCACCCTGCGGGGTTGCACTGGGGTCCAGAGTGAGGAGGGTGCCTGATCTCGGCGGGATTAAGGTCAAGTGGAAAGGCCGCGCTTTCCCGCTAATCCAGATGCTATGAGCCAGCAAGACGCGGCATCTGGGCCCTGGACACAGAGGCGAGTGGGCTCCCGGCCGCCACTGTGCCCCGTCCTCCTGCCGGGTCCCCGCGTGGCCCTGGCGTCAAGTGAGCCGAGGGCCCAGCCACGCGGAGTCGCTCGGGCCTCCGGGATCACAGGTCACAGAACCGTCTCGGGGGAGGCGGCTTGTCTCTGGCCCATCTGTGTTCACGAGACGCTCTCGGAGCGGAGCCTGTGGGAACCCGTGGGCACGTGTGGCTGAAGAGGTTCTCGTACGACGTGTACCTTTCTGTATTTTACGCCTCTTATTAAAATCTACGTGTTTGTACACGTAACCTTTGTCCACGTGGGAGCAGCGCTCGCACGCCCAGTTTTCTCTCTGACGCTTCGTTTCGGGCCATGCAAAGCCACTGCCCCCTCTGTGTTCCAGAAGCACATTTGGGACAAACCTCCGGCGGATGCCTGCCCGCGGTGGGAGGGCGGGGCTGGGGAGAGGTCCTCCGGCTCCGGTGAGTCACACCTTCGCATCCTGGAAACGCCTCGGGCTGCTGGCCCAAGGGCCGCACCCAGGGTCCCTCCTGCCTGCGGGGTCTTCCTGCGGGTCCCCTCACTCTGCAGCTCCTGAGGGCACCGTCGGCAGGGCCCGGCACAGGACCGGGCATGCGGAGGGGGCTCTGGGGGCGGGGCAGAATGGGGCCTAACCAGGCCGCGAAGCAAGACGCGCTCGAGCTCCAGGGCAGAGGGGTAAAAAGGACCCTAGTCCTGAGTAATGGGAGTTAATTCAAGCCCCCTGTGAAAGGGAGAGACGGGAGAGACACAGAGACACAGAGATGGAGATGGAAAGAGGCTGGGAGAGACACAGAGAGAGGTGGAGACGGGGCGTGGAGGCTGCATCGCCTGAGGGAGACCAGGGGCTCCCGGAAGCCGGCTTCCCTCCCGGACCCCACCAGTCACGTGCCCGGCGCGTCCTCCACCATCTGGATGCCCCTCTCCCCGAGTCAGCGCCGCCCGCAGTAGGGCTGAGTCCCGCGGGGCTGCCCCCTCCAGCGCCACCTGTACGTGGGCCCCCACTACCACGTGGGACTTCTTCCTGGCAGTGACAACTTCGGTGGTTCCCACCCTTCCTCTGGTTCACCGATTCACTAGAACGATTCAGATCTCAGGAAAATGTATTTACTTGTTCATGATAAAGGACAGAGCTCAGGACCAGTGGAAGAGCCCAGTATGGGGCGGGGGTTGCTGGGGTGGGGGGTGGATGGAGCCACTCACTCTCGGCCGTGAGCCTCCCAGCGTCCCCTCGCATTCACCAACCTGGTGCTCTCCAGTCTCACCATTCAAGAGCTCTGACCCTGTCTCCAGCCCCGTCCCCTCCCCGGAGGTCCGGGGGTGGGGGGGCTGAGGGTTCCCACCCCGGTCACTTGGCTTTTCTAGTGACCAACCCCTGTCCTGAAGCTCTCACAGGCCCCAGCGGCGTCGCCTCATTGGCGTAAACTCAGCTGTGCTTGGAAGGAGATGGGTATGAACCGCAGAAGACACTCATCACCCAGGAGATCCCGGGGGTCTGAGGGGCCAAGGCCAAGTCTGGCTTTGTTGTCACATAGCGCCCATGAGCTGCCAGGTCCTCTCCATTCAAACTTCCAGCATCTTAGGATCCGACTCATCAGCTGTGCTAGGGGTGCAGGGTGGCTCATGCGCGAGTACCAACACCCCCTTCCCGGTGGGTCAGGGGGATCTAGAGAAGAGAGGCTGGCGGCTCCCGGACAGGTCTGTGGGAGCACGTCCCGGCGGCGCTGTGCAGATGAGGGTGGGAGGCTGTTTGTTACAGGATGGGGGCTTCCCTGTCCGGCCCCGGGGCCCCTTCTTTCATCTCAGCTGCCCACAGGACAGCCAGGGCGTCAATAACCCCCCAGGGCTCAGGGACACTGCCCAGTCCGCTGTCCAACCAGAACTGACCTCCGGTGATTTTGATCTCACAGGAGGCGGCTGACACCTGCCCATTCTGTTTAAAATACTGATTCTTGAATAAAACACGTGCCCCACTCAGGATGATAAGATTTTACACGCAGTTAGCTGGCTTACTGGTAAAAAAATAACATTTTTTGGTTTTCCCCTGAAATCATTTAGTAAAACAACCTATAATTAGTTTCTATGATCAGCCGTAGAGATAGAATCCACCCAGACTACGTGACTGTCATTTTCACAACACCCGCCGATAAACTCTCCAGGCGGCAGCCTCCAGGGCTGCGAGGCTGGAGGCCAGGGGAGTGGCCAGGCTGTGGGCCCTCCCTGGTCCTAAGTGGGGCTCAGACGTGTGCTCGGTGTTCAAGACCACTCCTGTCAGGGCCCAGCATTGTAAGCGTTCCTTCGGAAAGGTGCTATGAGCCTGAAAATAAGAAGGCTGGGACACAGGACAGAGTTAAGACCTAGCTGGTGTGTGTCGCTGCTAGAGTTGCAGCCCTGCAGGGACTCGAGAGCTGAGGAAGCTACAGGGAGAGGGGCCGGCCGCCTGGGTCCAGGTGTCCCTGTGACTCTCGCTAAAGAAATCAGGCACCCGTGTGCACGTACGTGTGTGCACGCGTGTGTGTGTGTACGGCCCCTCCTCCCCAACGTGCGGCCCCCTCCGAAAGGTCGCAATCGGTGTCTTGATAAATCTGCCTGGAGACACCCCTACCCCCATGGTTTAATTATGGAAATGGGTGCTGGGAAGGAGAAAACGGTAACCGGGGTGGAGAGTGGATCGTCTGTGGCATGAGGCCGCCCAGACGGTGTAAAGAGTTTTCTTCTTACTCGGGGTCACGTTAGTGAAATGGACCCACCCTGTCCCAAACTCTCAAGAACCGAGCCCAGAAGGTAATCCGGACACTCACAGGAGAGGTGCTGCGAAGACGGCCCACCCAGCAGGCTGCGAAGGAGACAGCGGGCACTGCAGGGCAGAAACAGGACGAGCGACTTTCTCGATCACGTCGCACCCAAGGTAGGAGAAAAGAGTGTTTCCGCCCAGAAACGGCAAAGCCGCTCTCTGGAGCCAAAGAGAAGCTAGGTACAGAGCACAGAATTTCTAGAGAACAGTAAAAATAGAAGAGTGCAGTAAAATTCACAGCTTTAGAAAGTTGCATTAAAATCAAAACCACAATGAGATATCACAGCACACCTGTCAGAACGGCTGCTATGAAAAAGAACACAGACATTGGAGAGGGTGTGGAGAAAAAGGAACCCTCGTGCACTGTTGGTGGGAATGTAAACTGGTGCAGCTACTGTGGAGAACAGTACGGAGGGTCCTTAAGAAACTAAAAATAGAGCTACCATATGACCCAGCAATCCCACTCCTGAGTATATATCTGAAAAAAACAAACACACTAAGTCGAAAAGATATGTGCACCCCAATGTTCATAGCAGCACTATTCACAGTAGCCAAGGCGTGGAAGCAACCTAAGTGTCGATCAACAGATGAAGAGATAAAGAAGACATGGTACGTATATACAATGGAATATTACTCAGATAAAACAGAATGAAATTTTGCAGCAACATGGTTGGACTTGGAGGGCATTATGCTGATAAGTCAGACAGAGAAAGACAAATACTATGATATCACTTATATGTGGAATCTAAAGAAATGGACAAAGCACTTGAACAGACTTTTCCCCATAGAACATACACGAACGGTGATGAGCTCGTGAAAGGATGCTCAGCATGGCTAGGGCAGGGGCTCAGGACGTGCCGCTCCGTGCTGTGCTGCTTTGGCACATTGGTTATCTTGTGTTAAAGGCGCTTGCAAAACAGCAGGTGCAGGAAGGGTGCTCTGACTCCCCTTTTCCTCCTGAAGGCAGAGGTGAGACTCGACGTGGAGGACATCCTCCCTGCACCGAGAAGAAACACTCGTCACCAGAGGCGGGTTGCCAGGCGAGGACCCTGCGAGCAGACCTCGTTAAATCCCTCGTATTTTCCTTCCATCCCCCAGATACTCCCCCTTCTGTCCCACAGTTGCCACTCCTTGTTCAACCTACTTTATAAACACCTGGCCCTCACCACCTCTCGGGGCGTCCTTGTCCTGTGAGGACTCCCACGTACACATAGCATTTTATTAAATAAAATGTGTCTGCTTTTCTCTTGCTGCTCTGTCCTGTGTCAGTCCGGCGAAGGCTAAGGGGATAAAGGAGAAGTCTTACCTCCCACCTCAGTCACTAGGAAAACGCAAATCAAAACCACAGTGAGAAAAAAACAAAACAAAACAAAACAAAAAAACCCACAGTGAGATGCCACTTCAAACAACAAAATAATCCCCAAACAGAAAATAGCGAGCGTTAGTGAGGGTGTGGAGAGGCGGGAACCCTCCCACTGCGAAGTAGGGAGGCAGATGGTGACGCTGCTGTGGACACCATGCTGGTGGCTTCTCAGAAAGTGACACCCGGGACCCAGAGTTCCACTCCTAGGGAGAAGCCCCAGAGAACCTAGAGCAGACGTTCAGACGAACGCTTCCTGGAGAACATGCTTCGGCGCGGTCCCGGTGAGCTGTGTCGCAGCAGATGAGACCTGGAGGGTTGCCAGGCTGGACGGTGGGGTAACCAGACCTCCCGGTCCCTTCTCGGCAAGTCGGAACCTGGGGCACAAAACGACAATTCAACACGTCAAGATGCTTTGCTGTTGCTGCCGAGATTGTCACAGTCATAACTCATGTGTTCTGGAAAACAAATGGAAGCCACAGGCACACAGGCCCTGTGCCACCCACACAGAGACCCCTCGGTGGAGGGCGAGCCCTCAGGCCGAGAGCGCCACACTCCTTCTCCACGTGGAAGCCAGGCCTGGGGCTCGGCCCCACGGGCTCCTGGGCTCCTTCGAGCCCAGGCGTGGAGGCTCCGGGCCGAGTGGACGGGTCAGCTGCTGCCACCACCCTCCATCTCCAAGTCCGCTCTGAGGGCCGGACACCCCCAGCTGCTGTGCCTGAGTCCCGGCTGCGCTGACGCGGAGGCCCTGGGGCGCCAGGGGTCCCACAGCTCTGCTCAGGGGTGGGAAGGTGGAGGGGCGCTGAGGGCCAGGGCAGCCGGGCCCTCAGCGTGTGAGCCTCTGACTCTGCTCTCGGCACCACCGAGAACCCGTCCTTCCAGCAGCTGGACAAGTAGGGGTGCAGAGGCAGCAGTGGGACCCCACGGCAGGGTGGTGGAAGAGGTCAGAGATCCCCCCGAACGCAGACACACACCGCAGTCAAGATGTCTCATCTCCCAGACTGATCTCCGGGCTTAACACATTCCTACAGAAATCCCAGAAAGGTTTATTTTATAGACACTGACAAAACTATTCTAAAGTTTATATGGAAATGCAAAGGAACTACGACACCCAGAACAACTTGAAAAGGGACAAAATGGAAGAATGAAGTCAGGACACTCCATCGCAAGACGGGTATGGGTGGAGGCAAAGACCCAGGACCAACAAGAAGAGCAGGGGACCCGGAAGTAGACCACACTCACTCACCACCCGGAAGTAGACCACACCCACGTGGCTGATCTTTGACAAAGGTGAAAAGTCGATTTAACGTAGAAGGATGGTCTTTGCAGAGCAACTAGACAGCCACAGGGCACGAAACAAGGACAAAACAAAGGAACAAAAATACCACGACCTAAGCTTCACCCCTCATACAAAAGTGGACACAAATTGATCACAGCCTAGATTTAAAAGTAAGATATAGAACTACAAGACTACCAGAAGGAAGCCCAGGAGAAAATCTTCAGGACGCAGACGCAACACTAAAAGCACAATCCGTAAAATAAAGCACGTGCTAAATCGGACTTCAGCAAAATGAAAACTGTTTTCTCTACTAAAGATCCTGTTCGGATGAAAAGACAAGCAAGCTACAGACTAGGAGGACACACCTGCAAACCGCACATCTGACAAAGGAGCTCTCAAACTCAGCGGTAAAAAACACAAGCCACCCGAATAGAAAATACGCAAAAGACATGAACAGACATTCACCAAAGAGAATACACAGGGGGCAAATAAGCACATGAAACATTGTTCGGTATCACTAGCCCCAAGGGAGATGCAAAGGAAAACCTGAAGGACGCCACTGCCCACCTGCTAGAAGACAGCAGACTGGAAGGGACGCAGGGCTCACACGGCTGGTGGGAATGTGCGTGCGCTGCTAAGACAGCTTGATGGGTTCTTAAAAAGCTAAACACAAGCCCGACCAGTATCTCAAAAGGTCACGGCTGTATGACTCCATTCAGGCCACACTCTCGAGACGACAAAGCTCCCAAGATGGAGAGCGGATGGGTGGCTGCTGTGGGCAGGGCGACGGAAGGACAGGACCCTACGTGCACACCACGCCGACCCCGGCTTCCTAGGGAGTGCTGTCTTACGGTGACGTAAGATGTCACCAACCGGGGCAAAATGGGTGAAGTGTGCCCGGGGCCTTTCGGCCCTATTTGCACCCTCCTGTGAACCTATACACATTTCAGAACATATACGTATGTTCTAATGCCACATCTGTCAACACTCCCTCAAGCCAGCCGTCCCAGCCCGGCTCCCTGGAGCTCAAAGCTTCCCTGTGCACCCCGAGCCCCGAGGTGAGGGGCGGTGGCCAGCGGCATTGAGGAAGTAAGAGGGTTCTGGGCAGAGCAGGTGCTGGGCTGCAGCCTGTGGCCGAGTGGGGGAGAGAGGGAGCAAGAGCGCTGCCCTGCGCCCCGGCGCACCTGAGCTCCCCCCAGCCCCGGCATCCAACTCCTTCTCAGCTCTGCCTCGTGGAGGCGGCCACCTCCCTCGTCCCCCAGATGCACCTGTTCCCACCTGCCCCCCATCCCGCAGGGCCGCCCTCCCGCGCACGCAGCCCGCCAGCCCAGCCCCCTCTCCGGTCTCCCACCTGCCGCCCTCACCCCACACCCCTCACCCGATGCCCCTGGCCTCTCTCCACCCTGGTCTCACCCCTCACATTTGCTCATCAGAGACCTGCATCAGACCGGCACCTGCTGCTGTAACGCCAAGGTCCAAACCCAAGTTTTGCCACAAACTGGCTGGGAGGCCTTGGGCCAGAAATGGTCTTTGTTGGAATCCCTGGGTCCGGGCCTTCTGCTTGGTTTGCTGCCCCTCAGAACAGCGCCCGGCTCGGTGCTGGCTTTGAATGTTGGTGGGTCTGCAGTTCAGACCCAGTTGGGACCCAATCAGCTGGAGGCTGTGAGCACACGTGTCGGGGGGAGCGACCGCGACCCCTGGTGTCCCCATCACCGGGAACACTTCCGTCCCCTTCCAACGCGGTTTATTCAAAACTCCTATATGTGGTGAAGCACCTCTACCCCGCTTCTAGGCCCCCCTCCCAGGGTGGGGTGCACAGGGGTGCCAGGCCTTCGTACCGTGAAAACGGCCCTGGTGCAAAAGCTTCCAGGAAGCCCCACATCTTAAGGAAGAAGCTCTCCAGCTCTCGGACCTGGGCCTCCTTCCCACCCCAACGCTCGGCCTGTTCTTGTAATGCCTCCCCCTCCCCTTCCAGGCGGGGGAACCTGTCCTTGACCTGGAGGAGCTCTGCCAAGGACCCCTCTGCGCTCAGGGCCCGCGGCTCCCCCTGGGACGTGCTCGCAGGCTCCCTCATCTCCAGCCGCGTCCCGGGACGTCTGTTCTCTGGCGAGTTCTTTAAATGATGTCCTTCCGTGACAAGTGGAATAGATTTTTCCTCCTTTGGTTTTCTTTAGACATTCCGAGCAATTCCTTCAGTTCAGACACTTTCTTGGATAGATTTTTATTAATTTCCCTCTTTCTGTGAAAAACTGTCTTCATAAATTTAAGCTTTCTTTCAAATTCCTCCAAAGTTTATCCACGAGTTTCCTGCCTGTGGACAGCTCTCCTGTCCTTGTCCTGTTCTAAGCCCTCCCCAGAAGACGAAGACTCCTCAGGTGATATACCACCAGAAGAGCAAAGGTCTCCAGGCCAGAGGCCCATCAGCACCTCGGCACGGTGACCCTCCCGGGGGACCACGCCACGCACGGCTCCAAGCACCGGCCATGAGGCGCTGCCGTTTCTGAGTCGGAGCCCCGGCCATGGAAGGCCGAGTCCCGCCTGCGCTGGTGGCCTTGGATTTCCCCTGTCTGGGTCAGGAGGCCCCACTTCTTTGGGTCCAGGTCGCTCTCCCTGTCCCATTTCCTGCCTTCCGCCAGTCTCACAGAGCGATTGAACTGCTGTTGGGCGGGAGGGGCTGCCGGGGCTGGTCCTTCCCTTTCTGGTGGCTGGGGCCCAGAGTCAGGGAGCGGGTCAGGGCCATGGTCGCCCGGCAGCAATGGGAGGTGTCCAAGGTGGCTTGAGAGGGCCGTGCGGTGGTGGGGTGCACGGTGAGTGGGATGAGGCATTTCTCTTCTACCAGGTAGTAGCCCCTTCCAGCCAGAGGTGCCGAGGGCCACAGGCACAAGAGGACTCGGGGAACGTCAAGGGAAAGCTCAGGGCTGGATTCCCCATGTATACGTGGGTGGGGTCCTGTAGGAGGGGGAGTGGGGGCTGGATTCCCCCTGCACACATGGGTGGGGTCCTGTAGGAGGGGGAGTGGGGCTGGATTCCCCATGCACACGTGGGTGGGGTCCTGTAGGAGGGGGAGTGGGGCTGGATTCCCCATGCACATGTGGGTGGGGTCCTGTAGGAGGGGGAGTGGGGCTGGATTCCCCATGCACATGTGGGTGGGGTCCTGTAGGAGGGGGAGTGGGGCTGGATTCCCCATGCACACGTGGGTGGGGTCCTGTAGGAGGGGAGTGGGGCTGGATTCCCCATGCACACGTGGGTGGGGTCCTGTAGGAGGGGGAGTGGGGCTGGATTCCCCATGCACACGTGGGTGGGGTCCTGTAGGAGGGGGAGTGGGGCTGGATTCCCCATGCATACAGCTTGGGTGGTGGTGGGCGGAGGTCCAGGGCACGCTCAGTTGGATGTGAAGGTTGCCTTTTCTCCTGGGGGGAGACCAAACCAGAGACCTTGGGATCTGGTTCCCTAAGTCCAGGGGCACCCACGGGGCTCTGGGTGCTGGGGGGTGGGAGTCCCCTGCTCAGTGGGGCATCCAAGGTGGGGACCTGCTACTGCGTGGGTGACTCTGGGGCTGACTGTGGGGTGGTGTTTGTCCTCTTATGGGAGTAGGTTCAAGTGCAGTTAAGATTAGATGTAAGGTCCCCAGGCTCAGGTAGGGCCACGGGAATATCAGTGCGCATCAGTGGTTGGCCTCTGCCCGGCTTGGGGTCCAAGGAGACCTTGGTTTAAGGTTCCTAGGTGGGTCAGGGCAGGAGACCTTGGTTTAAGGTTCCTGGGTGGGTCAGGGCACACGGGCCTCTGACGGCTCTGTAGGGAGCCCACTGAGAGGTTGCATGGAGGTGGGCAGGGGTCCCAGGAACTTTCCCTGTGAGTCAGCGGCTGGCCTTTGTGGAGCAGGAAGTCCAAGGTGCAGGCCCTGGATCTGGGGTCCGGCAGTGGTCCAAGGCTGACCGGTGTCCCAGTAGGGAGTTGGCGGCCACCCTCTGACCAGCGCGGAGCTGGAGGCCCGGCCCGGCGTCTGTCGGGGGCGCTCCGCCGGCCTGTGCGGAGCCGGTTTGCGACGCTGGAGGTCTGGGAGGGGCAATCTCCGGCGGGGTGGGGTCCGCTGTGCTGCGGTTCCCGGCGCCCGATCCCTCGCTGCTGGACGGGACCGCGAGGGCGAGGGGCCGGGCCAGCCCCGCCGAGGGGCGAGGGTGCAGGAGGCGCCCGGTGCGGGTGCGTGAACTCGCCGGCCCGCAGAGAGGCGCGACGGTGCACGCGAGCACCAACGTGGAGTGCACGGTGTGGGCGAGGGGCCCGGGGCAGGACGAGTGGGCGCGGGTCGCGCCGTGGGCTGGCTCGGGGAAGGCGGCGGCGGAGGACGCGGCGACGAGCTGCAGGAGTTGCAGCAGAAGCGCCACGTCCTCTGGGAGACCACGGCCGCGCCGGGCTCTTATAACAGCCCCGCGCGTCCCAATGCCTCCCTGTGATGTCCTGCCGCGCTTCCAAGCCTGCCTGGATCCTGATGCTGCAACTGCTCGCTTTTGTTCCTCAGCTTCTGCCATCTGATAGCTGGTTCAGAAGACAGGCCCTCAGAGAAAGGGAGATGGACTACGGGCGGATGGGCTGCAGGCGGCATGGGGCAAGGACAGGGGAGGCGAGGCTCTAAGAAGAGGAAGGACCTTCATACCGCAGGGTCCAGGACAACAGAGGGAGTGGGCCACCCCTGTGGCAAGGTGGATGCATCCTTCCTAGATAGCACCTCATCGCTCCTGTGCAGTCGTTACCAGACACAAGTCCGTGTGCCTGAGGCACCACGAGGCCAAACAACACCAGAACATCAGAGCTGGGAACAGAGAGAGGTTCATTGCAGGGCCACGCGAGGAGACGGGTGGCTCATGCCTTAAAAGCCCCAACTCCCCGAAACCCTCCAGCAAAGCCCTGTTATGGGAAAGGAGAGGGGGGCGCGGTTAGCTGTGGCACACTCCTTGGTGTCAGAGCCTTTGTTTTCGAGGTCAGGTCATGGTCAGGTCACAATGTTCCTGTAAACCTCCACCAAACAAATGTTATTCTCTCTTCTGACAGGAAAGGGCAAGGTCCCTAGGCACAGCTGTCACCCTCTGAGGTCCAGGTCCTGGCTAAGAGGAAGGGGTCCCTGCTTGGGAGTGTTCATCAGCACCCGGTCTGGGTCCTCCCGCCGGTGCCCAGGCCCAGCTGAAGAGGCAGATCTCAGGCTGGTGGAACCAATTCCAGGGCTTGGATCTGGGCTGTGGTCCTAACAGCCCCCAGATAAGCGCCTCTTCATTACAGCCAGGTCTTTGTTCTTGGCTAACAGAGAGAAGAAACAAGCAACCACTGGGGCTTTCGGGCCCTGGTGGAGGGCTGTGGGCACGGTGGCTCTGGCTTCGCTCTGGCTTCTTTCCGGCACTGGCTGAGTCTGACCTGGAGCTGTGTGACCCTTTGTGGGGACAAGATGACTAAGGAGCTGCATCAGACGGCACCCCTTCTCCCCTCCCTCACTGTGCCCCCGGCTCCGGGAGGACCCCGTGGCCCATGCCCTTGGCTGAGTTGGACCCTCAGGACCCAGGCAGGGCGTCAGGTTAGGGGGCAGCTGGGTTACCTGAGGCCGGCTGTCTCCTTGCACAAGGGCCACGGCCTCTGTCCAGAGGGACTCTCCAGGCAGCTCCCCATGCAGCCACAGGGACTGCCTCCTTCACCCTTCAGCTCTCCCATCACTAGCCCCACACTATCTTCAAGTGCAGTGTCCTTTATCATTTTCCAATAATAATTAGGCTGGGACTTCCCTGGGGGCCCAGTGGTAAAGAATCTGCCTGCCAATGCAGGGGACACAGGTTCGATCCTGGTCCAGGAAGATCCCACATGCCTCGGTGCAACTAGGCCTGTGCACCACAACTACTGAGCCTGCGCTCTAGAGCCCACAAGCCACAACTACTGAAGCCTGCGTGCCTGGAGCCCGTGTTCTGCAACAAGAGAAGCCACCACAGTGAGAAGCCCACACGCCGCAACAAAGAGTAGCCCCTGCTCGCCACAACTACAGAAAGCCCACGTGCAGCAACGAGGACCCAATGCAGCCAAAAATAAATAAATATATTTAAAAAGAAAAAAAAAAGAACGCTCACTTTGTTGTGTAACCATTGCCACACCATCGCTTACAGTGCTTGCAGTTGACTTGTGGTTAATATTCTTTATCAAGTCAAGGAATTTCCCAGCTACTCATAGTTTTCTCACAGGGTTTCATCAGCAATGTTTGTTAAGGAGTGACATCAGTGCGAATGGTGCAGTAAGGGACTCCAAAAGCTAGCAGATACTCCCGCAGAAACTCTCAGAATAAACTTTATCAAAACTCTGGAATACAGTCAAAGATGTAAAGAAACAAGGGGAACGAATAATAAGGGGAAAGGCAGCTCACGCTCAGCATGAGGGCTCTGGGTCACTGTTCTCACCCTTGCCCTCCCGCCCCCATCCCTGGCTTGGCCGGCTTGGCCTGGCTTGGCCGGCTTGGCCGGCTTGGCCGGCTTGGCCTGGCTTGGCCTGGCTTGGCCTGGCTTGGCCGGCTTGGCCTGGCTTGGCCTGGCTTGGCCTGGCTTGGCCTGGCTTGGCCTGGCTTGGCCGGCGTGGCCGGCTTGGCTGGCGTGGCCGGCCTGGCAGTCTTGATAATGGCAGCCCACGTGCCAGGTGTGGGTGTCTGGTGCCAGAGGCAGCAGAGTGGACCTCCTTCCCAAGGAACTGTGGTTCTTTGTTTTGACCTTCTGGTGGCTCCCTGAAGGACTGTTGCAATGGGCTTGCCTTTATTTTACTGAACTAGGAACTCTCTCAGCATGGAGAAGTAGCTACCTAAGGGGCTGATTTTTGTCAAAACATTTATCAAAAACATTTGAAGGCAAATGTATTAGCAGTTGCTACTGGGGCAAACAACAGACACACTAAAAACTTGGGAGGAAAAGCTGGGCAGTGAGGTACTTTGGGGAATAAGGTTTTGAAAACCTCCCACATATCCTTGAGAATCTAGAGGTGCATGTGCATAGCCAGGGCTGGGCACATCCTCAGAAAAGAATTGAGAGGCCCTAATCTCTCACCTCTGTGTGACCTTTGGGCTCCATGTAAATGGAAGTGAAGGCTAAGGCAGAGCTGTCAGCTCCTTGGGTGAGAGGTGAAGGCACTGAGCTCACACACAGCCCCTCTGCAAGGACTCGGAGGGTTTTTGGTGTTTCTGTTACTTATCTGTTTTTTTTTGTTCCAGGCTTTTAAGAAAGTCTTTGTCAAATCACTAACTAACCATGAAGCTAACTGACCAGAGATTTCAGTGGCCACATGACAAAGGACACAGACTTTACAAATTTAGTTCAGAAAAATCACTAAAGAAAACAACAGTAACCACAAGACATGACAACAAGTCCTGGAGAAGGAGGAGAATCTGATTTCCAAAGTTGCCACATTATAATATTCAAAATGTCCAGTTTCCAACAGCAAAAATTGTTATGAGGCATGCAAAGAAATGAGAGAGTATGGTTCATACAAAATAAGTATACAGAAGCTGCCACTGAGAAAGCTTAGACATTAGACTTATTATACAAAGGCTTTAAATATACTACTCAGTATGCTCAAAGAGCTAAAGATACATGTACAGATAACCAAAGGAAACCATGAGAACAATGTCTAACCAAATGGAGACTATCAATACAAATATAGAAATGATCAGAATGAACCAAATAGTAATTCTGGTGTTGAACAGTACAGTAACTGAAAGGAAAAATTCACTAGAGGTGTTTCAACAGAAGATTTGAGCAGACAAAAGACTCAGTATACCTGAAAATAAGTCAATAGGCATTAGACCATCTGAGAAGCAGAAAGAAAAAGGAATAATGAAAAGAGCCTGAGACTTGTGGAATATCACCAAGTGAACCAACATATGCATAATGGGAGTCACAGAAAGAGGAGATAGAGGAAAAGGGGCAGAAAGAATATTTGAAGAAACAATGGCCAAAATCTTTCCAAATATGATGAAAATAATGAATGTACTCATCCCAGAAGCTTAACAAATTCCAAGTAGGATAAACTCAAAGAGATCCACACTAAGACACATAACAATCAGGCTGCTGAAAACCAAATACAAAGGGAGAATCCTGACTTGTAGGAGGGAACCTCTATAATAATAACAGCTGATTTCTCGTCAGAGATCATGGAGGCCAGGAGGCAGTGGGATGATAAACACATTCAAAGTATCTATCAACCAAGAATTCAACACCCACAGAACTATCCTTCGAAATTTAAGAAGAAATTAAGACATTCTCAGATAAACAAAAACGGAGAGAATCTGTCACTAGTAGACCGGCCCTGCAAGAAATGCTAAAGAGACTCCTTCAGGTTGAAATGAAAGGACACTAGACAGTAACTCAAATCCATACAAAGAAGTAAAGAGCACAGGTAAATATAAAAGCCAGTATCACTGTGCTTTGGTTTCTAAGTCCACTTTTATTTCCTATTGATTTAAAAGACGGTTACATAAAACAATAATTATAAATGATATCGATGGACGTACAATGTATAAAAGCGTGATTTGTGACGAAAACAACAGAAGCGGGTGGGGATGGAACTAAATAGGAGCAAAGTTTTTAAACTACTGAACATAAGTGTGTATTAATTCAGACGAGATTATTATAAATTAAGATATTACTTGTAATCCACAGAACCACCACTAAGAAATTAACAAATATATATATATATATATATATATATATATTTCCGGGAACAAAATATATGTAAGATAAATAGAAAACAAGTAGCAAAATGGCAGAAGTAAGTCCCTCTTCATCAGTAATTACACTAAATATAAGTGGATTGAACTCTCTGATAAAAAGGCAGGCAAAAAAGTGGAAAACACTCAAATGTCTATCAACTGATGAATGGACTAACAAAATGTATAACTATACAATGCAATTGTATCCAGCCATAAAAAGGAATGATGTACTGATACGTGCTACAACATGGATGAACCTTGAAAACATTACACTAAGTGAAAGAAATCAGACACAACAGTCTACATATGGCATGACTCAATTTAAATGTAATTATAGGCAAATTCATGGGGACATTAATCTGCAGCTTAATGGTTGTCGGGGTCTGAGGGGAGGGGGAAATAGGGAGTGACTGCTAAATGGACACAGGGTTTCTTTGGGGGTTGATGAAAATGGTCTGGAATTATATAGTGGTGATGGTTGCGTAACACTGTGAATATACTAGAAGCTACTGAATTGTCCAGTTTAAAATAATTGAATTTTATGTTATATCAATTTCACCTTGATGAAAAAATAATTTTTACCAGATTTTACCAAATATTTTTCTTGTATTTATTGCGATGATTCAATGAAAAAGTTCTACTGATTTTTTAAAAAATTTATTTATTTTTGGCTGCATTGGGTCTTTGTTGCTGTGCGCAGGCCTTCTCTAGTTGTGGTGAGCGGGGGTTACTCTTCGTTGTGGTGTGCGGGCTTCTCTTTGCGGTGGCTTCTCTTGTTGCAGAGCATGGGCTCTAGGCACGCAGGCTTCAATAGTTGTGGCTCGCGGGCTCTAGAGCGCAGGCTCAGTAGTTGTGGCGCACAGGCTTAGTTGCTCCGCGGCATGTGGGATCTTCTCGGACCAGGGCTTGAACCTGTGTCCCTGGCATTGGCAGGTGGATTCTTAACCACTGCACCACCAGGGAAGCCCCTCCATTGATTTTTTTTTTTTTTTTTGCGGTACGCCGGCCTCTCACTGTTGTGGCCTCTCCCACTGCGAGGCACAGGCTCCGGACGTGCAGGCTCAGCGGCCATGGCCCACAGGCCCAGCCGCTCCGCAGCATGTGGAATCTTCCCGGACCGGGGCACGAACCCGTGTCCCCGGCATCGGCAGGCGGACTCTCAACCACTGCACCACCAGGGAAGCCCCCTCCATTGATTTTTAATGTGTTAAATGTTAATATATTTTCTAATGATAAATCATCTTTACATGCCTGAAATTAACCTAATTTGGTGTAATTATTTTTATACATATTGATGGGTTTGGTTTGCTGGTATTTTATTTGATAATCTTGTATTTCTGTTTCTAAATATGACTAGTCTATATCTTAAAATTTTTCATTGTAACATCTGAGTTTGATGTCTCAAGATTATTTGGGTAGCTTTCCTACTTCTTTTTTTTTTTTTTTTTTTTTTGCGGTTCGCGGGCCTCTCACTGTTGTGGCCTCTCCCGTTGCGGAGCACAGGCTCCGGACACGCAGGCTCAGCGGCCATGGCTCACGGGCACAGCCGCTCCGCGGCATGTGGGATCTTCCCGGACCGGGGCACGAACCCGTGTCCCCTGCATTGGCAGGCAGACTCTCAACCACTGCGCCACCAGGGAAGCCCTTTCCTACTTCTTAATTACCTGAAACACTTTAATAAGATTTGTATTACCTGCTCTTTAAATATTTGACAGAACTTTCCTTTAAACCATCTGCATTTTTGCAGGGGGTCCACCTTTAAACGAGTGATCCATTTTCTCTGTGGTTACTGGGTTATTTGGGTATTCTATTGTTTCTTGAGTGAGTTTTGGTTAGCTTAATTTTTAACAGAATATTGTTTATTTTATTTAAGCTTTGAATTTCTTGGCAAAATTGGTTATATCTTCTTTTGATTTTAAAATCTCTGTTCTATCTGTGGTTATATCTCACTGTTCATTGCTAATATTGTTTAGTAAAGCCATCCTTCCTCCTTTCTTTTTCAATCTTGCCACATTGTGACTTTTGTAGTTTGTATTAGTTATTGATTGCTGTGTAACAGGTTACATCGAAACTCAGTGATTGAAAACCACAAACATGTATCACCTCACAGTTTCCCAGTGTTAGGAACCAGACGTGATGAGCTTGGGGCTTCTTCCTCAGGGTCTCACAAGTCTGCCATCAATGTGTCAACTGGGGCTGCAGTCATCTGAGGGCTCAACTGGGGTCACAGCCACTTCCCAGCTCACTCACAGGGCCATTGACTGGAGACGTCAGTGTCTCCACATGGGGCCCCTCCACGGGACAGCTCACAACAGAGCAACCACTTTTCCCAGAGCAAGGAGCCGGAGAGAGAGAGAGAGAAGGAGATGGAGATAGAGATAAAGATGCAGATGGAGAGGGACAGGGAGATGGAGATGGGGATGGGGATGGGGATGGAGATGGAGATGGAGGTGGAGATGGGGATGGGGATGGAGATGGAGATGGAGGTGGAGATGGGGATGGGGATGGAGATGGAGATGGAGGTGGAGATGGGGATGGGGATGGGGATGGAGATGGAGATGGAGGTGGAGATGGGGATGGAGATGGGGATGGAGATGGAGGTGGAGATGGGGATAGAGATGGGGATGGAGATGGAGGTGGAGATGGGGATGGAGATGGGGATGGAGATGGAGGTGGAGATGGGGATGGGGATGGAGATGGAGATGGAGGTGGAGATGGGGATGGGGATGGAGATGGAGATGGAGGTGGAGATGGGGATGGAGATGGGGATGGAGATGGAGGTGGAGATGGGGATGGAGATAGGGCTGGAGAAGGAGGGAGAGAGAAACAGGAGCCACAGCCTTCTTGTAGCTTCACCTTGGAGGTGACATCCCATTGCTTCTGCTGTATTCTAGTCTGTGGAACCATCAGGTAGTCCAGGCGGGTTCTGGCTTTGCTCATCCTGCCTAATGTTTACTTTTCTTCTGATCTTTAGTCTTATGAATCGCTTCTCTAGACCTGACTGTTTTCCTCCTTCTTCTCTCCATGGCTTTTCTCTGCTATCCACGTCTAACCTCCTGAGTTGGACACTTAGGTCCCTGCTTCTCCACTTCTCTTCTTTTCCCACATGTGCAGTTTCAGAACAGAAACTCCCTTCCGAGTGTGTGTTTAGCTGCATCCTAAGCATTTTCTTTATCGCCAAGTCCTACATGTTTTAAGTTCCATTCTGATTCTTCAGTATCTCACCTCCTCTCTGCCTTTCTTCCCCAAAGTACCGTCATTATCACCTTGTGTGAGTAGCTCACAGTTGCTTCTTTTGCTCACGCCCTTTCCTTCTCAGCCCCACTCCTTTCTTCCCGAAGTGCTTCCTCTAGCAGTGTCTTCAGCAAGGACCTGTCACTGATAAACTCCTTAGTCACGCATGTTGGAAGATGTTTTGGTTTAAGCCCTCTCTCTCAAGTGACAATCTGACTATTGAGTTAGACTGACTTCTGCCGAGACCTTCACGATCCCCCGCTCCTTGTGGAATTCCCCCCCACACACACACACTGTTACCTAGTAACAGCGTTAACATAGTAACCTGGTAACTGGTAACCAACAGAATGTGGCAAACGGGCTTCACACCCACGATTTGGTTACAAACGCCTGTGACCTCCACCTTGCTGGAAGACTCCTGTCACCAAGATGCCATTTGGGAGAAGCCCGTGAGGCCAGCAAGTGAGGTGCCTCAGCCCAACAGCCAGGGGCAGCCAAGCACTGAGTGAGCCCAGCAGCAGACCCTTCCCCGGGGCACCTTCAAGTGGGACCCCGACCCGGGCCAGCGCCTTGACTGCGGCCTCGTGAGACCATCAGGCCAACCCCGGCCACTCCTGTGCTCCTGACCGGCAGAAGCTGAGATACTAGATGTGTTCTGTTCTAACTTGTTAAGTTTGGGGGTAATTTTTTTATACCACAGCAGATAACCACGCTGTGTGTAAAGTCCCAAGTCAATAGTTATTTTATCTCGAGACTTTGAAAAACTAGGTACATAATTATTGTTTGCTTTTATCATCTTAACAAGTCTGCTGTCGTCATCGCTACTTTGGAGGTATCTGGGGTGCTTTCGTCTCCTGAACTGTTTGGCTTTTGTGCTCTGTGGTTTCTCTCCCACACGTACAAGCGCAGGTTCCTTTTTCCAGCTCTAGACTCAGGTGCTCCGGAGTCCGAGGACTGCATCTCTCAGCCGGGGGAAAGTTCTCAGGCATCATCGTTTCTTCCTCACCCTCTCAGTCTCCCTGAATGGCAGCCCCGTGGACACTCTGCCTGCCCCTCTGCGTCCCCCGCACTCCACGCCGCGCCCTGGGTGGCGTGCACACACCTGGCAAACTCAACGTCCAGGGGCTTCCCGGCCGCTCACCCAGCGGCCGGTTCCTTGCAGTGAGTGTGGCTTCCTGCTGGAGGTTCCATTCTCCCCACCGGGGGTCTCGTCCCTGCTTGCTCGCCTGTCCTCTTATTCCCTTAGCCCTGGCAGTGCCTCACCGTGTGGACCGGCCGGCCGTGTGGAGACTGCGCCTGCTGCCCCCGGCCTCCCTCTCCCGCTTCCCATTGTGAGTTCACCTTCGCTGGTCAGAATCCAACGGTGCTGGAAGGAGAGCTTCTCCCCGCAGTGATGATATGTTTGCCTCCGTCCTGGGCCCCGCGGTGTCGTTGGCCGAGGCCCGGCTCCATGTCAGTTTATCTGCTGCAGGGGTGACGGGGCCTGTACTGTGAGACCCGTGAAGATCCGGTATCTCAGCTCCAGGGAGGCTCTGAGCCCGTGTCTGAGCAGCCCAGGCACACAGGCCTCCTACTTCGTGTTCCTCCCTGCAAGGGCCCTCGTCTCATGAGGACTGATGTGGGTGTCAAGACGGACACCCTGAGACTCTGAGACCAGCTCTCCTGGGTGCCACCCGTCTGCCCTCACTCTGTTTGTGTCCGGCTGCTGGAATATCCCGGCTTCCTCAGAGCTGGTTCCACATGGAAAGGATGCTGCTTGCATCTTGTCTTTGCAAGTCTGAAGTGGGAGGGGCCTGGGGCTCTGCCGTCATGGGTAACGCCAGAGCGGGGAGTCTCCTTTCGCTTTGTTTCTAAGATCATTTTCCGGTCTGGTCTTCAGAACATTTGCCATTCCCCTCTGTGCCGATTTTCTAGGGCTGCCCTTTCAAAGCACCACAGACTGGGTGGCTTGTACAACAGCAGTTTATTGTCTTAGTTCTGGAGGCCAGAAGTCCACGTTCAAGACGGTAGTAGGTGGTTACTTCTGAGGCTCTGAGAAGAACCTGTCCAGGCCTCTCCCCTCGCTCTGGTGGTTGCTGGAAACCTTTGGCCCCACCCTGATCTCCGCCCCCATCTTCACCCAGCCTTCTCCCTGTCCCAATATCTCTTTCCTTCTCTTATAAGGACACCAGTCATTGGATTAGGGCCCACCTTACTGACCTCATCCTAATTTGATTACCTGCAAAGCCCCTCTCTCCAAATAAGGTCACATTTGAGGTCCTGGGGGCACGAGTCAACCCGTAACAGACTCTGTTACCCGGAACTCAATGAATGGGTCACAGGTTCCATGTTCCTGCTGAACTCACCAAGGTGACCTGTCTCAAGAGGAGCTCTGCACTGGCGGGACACCTTCTCCCTGAACGTCCAAGGTCACATCCACACGCATACCAGGAGAGCCTCCTCAGGGCTGGGAGCTGGGCCGGGGGGCCTTGCCAGGGGGTGGGCCCCCCACGCGTGCCCCAGCCCCACACATCAGGGCGTAAGAAGCAGCCTTCGGGTAACGTGTTTCATCGAGTCCCAGCCAGCCTGCCGGATAGGCGACTTTTTATTCTCTCTTTATGATGGAGGAAACTGGGACCTGGGGGGAGGCAGAGAACACCCACCCAGCCGCCGCAGCCCCTCTCCACCTCTCCACCCTTGGAGCACTTCACAGTCTGCAATCCCCTCGAAGGTAGACGTCATTATTCTTCTCATCTTACGGCTGACATCCTGAGTGTCACGGAAGTTGTATAAGTTGTATGGTAGTTTTCAGTCTGGATAAGTTATTGTAGGTATTTGTCCATTTCTGTTTCAAGTGCACCTGTGGTGGTTTTGCTGACCAGCCATTTCTGGTCATGTGTCCGGCTGGCAGCCGGGGACTCTCCTTCAGCACCTCATCATGGTTTCCAGGCCCTGCGTTTGCAGACCACGACAAGACGCTGAGACTTTACTGACCAGGAAACCTGAAGCCTGGGGTGGAGCGATGGGCGCTGGGTAAGGCGCTGACCCTCAGCCTCTGAAGCGTGCTCAGGCAGCGGAGCAGTGGACGCAGCGTCCCTCCTGGTCGGTTCCAGAGTGAAATGACTTGGAACGGAGCACGGCTCCCACACGTGGCCAGCACGAGTGTTTAAACTGAGTTCAAGGCCACAGACGCGGGGCCCCACAGAGAACATTTGTTTTTTAACCAAAACGCTCGCTTCTGGTTCCTTACGGGTGTGGTATCCCTGAGCCCCACCGTTCCCTGGTCACGGCTTCCCCACCCAGGTGACTCTCCGGGGCCTCCTGTGCTCAGGCATGTGGTGGGCCCAGGCACAGGAGAAGGGAAGGGGTGCCAAGGCGGCTGGCACGCACGCCCCGTGCACACACACACACACACGCACACACACGCACACACACACACGGCACCTGCTGGTCCCAGGCCAGGAGGGGGGAAGGAGGGAAGGACGCAGCGGGAGAGCCGGAGCAGAGCCGCACTGCAGGAAGCAGGGACACACTTGCGGGCCACGCGGTCACATCTGGGAGCACGTGCGGGGAGACACAGAACTTTGTGGCTGGAGCCCCAGTGCCAGAAGACGGTGCTCGGGGACACCGGGACAGGGGTCAGGGCCAAAGAGGAGCCCCGGGAAAGCAGCCATGCGGCTGCAGCGCTGGGCTGGGGGAACTTCACTCAGTCTCAGCTGCACCTGTGAAGTCCCTGGTGCTTGCTTTTGCTACAAAATGAACCTACGGGTGAAAGGGAGCCTAGAAAGAAACTTGAACTCTGCCTGGGATGGCCCGCTTCTGGGTGGTCCCTGGTGGAGTCCAAAGTCCGACTCAGAGTGTGAGAGCTGTCCAGGCCTTCTCCTGGATTGCCACATGGGGTCCCTGCCCTGTGCACCCCACCGTCCAGCAGTGGGAATAGAAGCCCCTGCCCCTGCCCTTGTGAGCCCACGGTCTTCCACCTCTCCTGGCCTCGGCCCTCTGTCCCCCTAGCTCCTCCAAGCCTTAGAGTTTGCTTCTCCCTTTTCTGGAATGCTCTTTTCCCAGATCTCTGCAGGGCTGCCCCTTCCCCACATCAGGACACTGCGCCTTTCCCCTTCTCCGGGACCCCACTGAGCCCACCGTGGGCCCATCGGCCCCCAGGTTCTCCCCTCTGCGCAGCCCACTGGCACGGGGCAGCCAGGAGACCCTCAGCACAGCGGCCCCAGTGGTGTGAAAGTGGGGAGCAGCCAGTGCTCCCCGATGCCGAGGAGAGCCTCAGAGCCCCTTTGTTCAACCGGAAGCTGGATCCCGAGGCCACCTCTCAATGCCAGTAGGAGAGACAGCTTTCCTGGGGGCGCCCACGTTGCGCCCTCAGGGACCGCCAAACACAGGGAGAGTGAATGTCCCACAGCAACTGATGAGACCAGGGAACATGGCTGGATGCCGAACTGATTGTTTCATAAATTATGCAGGTATCTGAACACGTTTCAGCATAAAGACAAAGGCTCTTTTCTTGTCCACGGAGAGAAAAGTAAAACATTAACCTCTGGCGTTAGAGAAACGTCTCGCATTCCTCAAGAAGCCTGTGCTTCGGGGGCAGCACCTCTGTGACCTGGCGGGCGGCCTGGTCTCTGGAGCAGCATATTCCGGTCTTCCTGGGCTCAGGGCCACTTTCTGCCATCCGCAGAGTTAGGCTAAGTTCCCAGGACATACTTTGGGTACAAACGCGGGTCCAGCCCAAGAGCGAAGGGCTGGGGTTCCTCCAGTCCTTCCTTCTGGGTGGCGAGTCCTCCTGGGAGGGGGCTTCGCCGGAGGTGGCAGCATAGCTGGCCGGGCGGGGTGGGCAGCTCTGTCCTAGTCCAGGCCCCCGCCTCCCCCGGGCTGTGGGGAGACGGGGATGAGCTTCTCTGGGCCTCTCGTCTGCCCGCCCAGCCCTGGTCTGCAGGCCAGTAGTTCCCCGAGGGTGATTCAGGGTCTTCAGAGCCATGTGCGAAGGCGGGGGTGGCGGAGGGGCGTGGAGGGCAGCAGAGGCGGGGGCCTGTGGCCTGGGTGCCTCTGAGCACGGCAAGCGTGAGACAGGCACATTCGGAAGGCAGGTCAGTCCTCCCACACCTCCGCCTCGGTTCCCACCTCAGATGCACGAGGGCGGGGGAGCAGATGCCCTGTCCTCAGGGAGCTGACAGCACAGCGGGAAGGACGCCCAGACAGAAAGGTAAATCCTAGGGCAGGCACAGGGTAAGGAGGAGAAAGTGGCCAGGGGAAGAGCTGGGGAAGGCAGCAGAAACGGCAGTGCAGAGTCCTGTGGCAGGTGGGGAGACAGGCACGCTGCTGGAGCATGGGGGGTGGGGGAGGCAGGGGCGCCTGGCCAGGGAGTGGAAGGGAGGCTGGGGGAGATGCAGCTGGCCTGGGCCCAGGGCTCTCTGACTGGCTCAGTGCGATGCCAAGCCTGCAGGCTTTGAGCAGGACTCAGTGGAATCTGATTTCTGTTCTACCATTCACTGTGCCGCTCACGGGGATGGAGCAAGGCAGGTGACCCTGGGCTAGGGGCTGCGTGGGGGAGGGAGCAGGTATCAAGGGGCACCTCGGGTCTCAGCGATCGAGATGCCGAGAGGGGACAGGAAGGGCTGGAGGAGCTGGTCCAGGCCATGTCAGGGGCTCTGTTCCCGGACAGCGTTAACTAAGAAAATGAGAGGGGTGTGTGGGCAAGACACGCGCCCGGGGCCGGAAGTTTCATCTTTCCCTTGTGACTGCTTTTGCATCTGTGTTTAGGAAAGTTCTCTAAGAGATTTGCTGAATGCTCATTTACAACCCATTTTCTCCATACGTTTTAATTAATCCAATTTGGGAGGTATTTTCACAGGTGAGTACCAAGTGAGAATTTAAAAGCATTTGTTTTGCAATAAACACCCAGTTCCCTATCATCCTTTATTGAACCCACCCACACTTTCTCACTGATCATGGATTTTAAGGATATATAGATAACACAGTTGATTTCAGGATGGTCATCATGTTTCATCAAACCGTACCGACAGCTTACTGGTACCCACTGCTGTCGTGTTTAATGATGTGCTTTTTACCTAAGAGGACAGTTACATCGCCCATCCTCAGGGTCACCTGACAGCGTTCCGACTCCCAGGACATCCCTGCTCTGGGGATCAGGTTCTCCCAGGGCTGGCCTTGGCCCTTCCCCATAACCGGATCACCTTGCCCTTGAGGCCTGGCGAGCTCCCACCCTGGAGAGCCCTCCTGACCCTCGGGTGCCAGGTCCCCTCTGGACTTCTGGAACTAAGCACAGGTGCTGTCTTTGGGGCTGCGGCGGTGATCAGACTGACACCCACTTCAGCCACACCTGGCCACCTCCCAGGAACCACCTGCACCGCCCCAGGCCCAGGGAAGTCCCCGCCGCTGGCTTCGGGAAGCTGTCCTGGGGGCTCCTGTGTAGGCCTCCCCGCACAGCATAAGGGCGGTTTTCCCAGAAAAACCCTCCAGGGTTTGCCCCGCTGCCTCCCCCGACCTTGACCTTGCGGCCGCCCGGACACTTAAACCACCGGTGCCCAGGAGCCCGCTCGGCGGCCAGCGGGTAGGTGCGGAATGGGTGCGGCCGGAAGGTGAGGATGAGGGGCCCGTTCAGCCCAGCAGTCAAGGCCCAGTGGGATCCAGGCAGGTGGGGCCTGGCAGGTTCAGAGCAGGTGCGTGTGCATGTGTAGGGCAAGTGGGGCCTTGGGGGTTCTCAGCAAGTGCGTGTGCTCATTCGGGCAGGAGGGGCCTGGTGTGTGCGGGTAGGTGCCTGTGCGGTTGCCGGGAAGGCGCGGCCAGCGGGGGCGGGGGAGCCTGGCGGCCGGGCGGGGCGGGCGGGCGCGGCTTGCAGCCGCCCGCGTGGTCCTGCGCGGCGCCCGCGCCTGGAAACAGGAGACCGCCGCGCCGGAAGCCCCGCCCGCGCGCGCGCCCTGTCCCCGCCCGGTGGAGCGGCTGCTGGCGCGGCGCGGCGGCTCGGCACGGCGGCGCCCGGGCGCAGGCGAGCGGGCGGAGCAGCGGACGGCGCCCAGGCCGCCCCACGCGCCGGGCTCGCGGCGGAGCGCTCCGGACTCGTCGGGGCCCGCGGCCGCCCGCGCCTTTCAATGGGCAGCTCGCACTTGCTCAACAAGGGCCTGCCGCTCGGTAAGGCCGCGCGCGCGCATTTCCGGCCGCGGGGGCGGGGCGGGGCGGGGCCGCGGGGGCGGGCGGGGCGGGCGCGGGCCCCGGCTTTTGTGTGCGAGTGCGCGTGCGCGCCGGCGTCCGCGCGCCGGCGCCCGGGGGCGGGGCCGGGGGGCGGGACCGAGGGAGCGCCGTGCGCGTGCGCGTGCTGCTGCGTGCGCGTGCGCCGTCGCCCCGCCCGCGCAGGTGGCACAAAGGGGCGCGGGGGCCTCGGGACCCCCGCAGCCGGGACCTCGCACTCGGTGCGCAAGTCCCGCCGGCCCGTCCGTCCTGCGGGCCGGGCTGGCTGGGTCCCCGCTGACGGGGCCCCGCAGGGAGGACGGGCGCGCCGGTGACCCCGCGTCCTTCGGGGCCGGACCTCGGACCGCAGCCGGGGGACGTGCGGGGCCGCAGCCTCGGACCCGAACCGGCCTCTCTGCGGGGCCGCGGCGCCGGGTCTTCCCGCAGGCGATCTTTACTTGTTTTTGAAGTGACGTTTTTGAAATGAAATGACCGTTTTGAGATCTTTACTCGTTTTGAAATGACAGAAGTGATGCGTCAGCTGGGAGGCGCGCCGTTCCCGCTCACCCGGCAGAGGTGGCGGCAGGGCGCCCTTTTCTTTATGAGTCCGTTTCCACCTGAGTAACGGGACAGGTGTGACCCGCTTCCGTTTGTCCCCAGACACCTTGTGCCCTTCCTGTTTTGAAAGGTGTCAGGAACAGGCGTTCTCCGTGCCCTGGGTAGCTCTGGGGGCCCTGAGCCTGGGGCTGGGGGGCGCGGGCTGGGGGGCGCAGGCCGGGCGGGGGGCGCCACGGGTGGTGTTGGTTTGCCGGCCGCTGCCCTACGCCCCCGTCAGGCCACGTCCGTGTCATGCCCACCTGTCTTTCCACCCTTGCACAGCCCCAGCTTCTCCGGGCTTCCAGCCACCGGGCTGGGGCCTCCTCATGGTAGGGGTGCATCCTGTCGGCAGGGGAGGGCCCCCACCCTCAGCTTCCAGCGCCACCACCCTGCCGCTGGGGCCTGCAGGTCGGGGCCCCAGGCTGCGAGGCCTGTGGAGGGAGGAGCTGCCGCGGCACCTGAGCCGCGGTTATGGACGGAGCTTCCTCTGGCTGGTGCCTGCTTGTCCCGGAAGGGTGCAGCGGCCCTGGGCTTGCCGGGAGGACGGCCTTTAGCTGGCAGCCTCTTAAGCCGGGAACCTGGCCGGGGCAGCCCCTTTCTCGTGATGCTCTTCTTCGTGGTTGGTTAGGACAGGTTGCTCTCGGGAAGTGGGATGGCTTTCTTGCGGGTGCTCTGAGTTGAGTAGTCGCGAGGGTAAGCCCCTCACCCAGCTCCCACTTCTCTGGGTGGCTGGACAGTTGGCTTGCACAAAGGGGGTCCAGAGCCGGGACTGCCGGTCGTATCCCATGGGGGCGTCCTCCACCTGTCCAGGACCCCCCACTTTTCAAGAGAAACAACTTTATTTCTATAAAAGTATACACAGGCAAATACTCAGGAGAAAGCCAGTTCCCAGCAGTGTGGACGTCTGGGATGCCCTGTGGGTCAGTGTAGCCTGTCTACTCCTGAATGGGGCAGCATCTTTCAGCTTCTGGGGGAGTGGCCACAGCAGCCAAGAGCACAGAATTGTCCCTGGGGGAATCCCAGCTGAGCCCCTGACCAACGCATGGTCATGGGCCCCTTATGTGACTTCTCTGTGTCATGTCTGTAAAGTGGGGATGGAGCGTGTGAAGAGGTGGGATCACATGAGTGAGCGTGTGCCAGGTGTTGGGGATGGAGGGACAGGGCCGGGGGCGGGGCTGAGGGACAGGGTCTCCACACAGCAGCTGTGAAACCTCACTCTGGAAGGTAGGAAGGTGACATTCCCTAAGTTACGGTGGCATCATGATGAATCCACCCCAACCTGCGTTCTTTCGACGTGGATGACGTTCTCGCTTCCGGGATTCTGAGCATCACGAAGGTAGCAGAACACGCATACACGTGGGCGTAAATGAAGATGGTAAAAGAGGTGAACGCGCGTGGGGCAGTCTTGGTGACGCATCCTCGCCTCTTGTCACGATTTTTATCTAGCACGTGTGTGGGGCATCTTTTGGTTTCCGAGGAGTTGAGAAGTTGAGGCTGACTCTGGCCGGAGATCCTGCTGGAGGTTTTATGTGGCCACGCGTTGCCTGCGGGAGCGCCTCGGCCTTGGCTGCAGGGGCTCAGCGCCCACCCCAGCCAGACTCTGCCCAGGGCACACGGCGGACCCCGGCCAGACGGCTGGGCTGTGGGCAGCGGGGCGAGCTGGAGACGGCGGGCTGCTGCTGGCTCTTCAGGCAGAGTGACGCGGGGGCAGGCGCGGGGCCGCCCTTGGGTCCTCGGGTTCCTGTCTCGGGAGGTGGCTTTCCAGAGGGCATGCCTGCTGGTCAAGCTGGAGGACCGGTGCTGGCAGAGGGGCTGGCTTCACACAGGAGGGTGGGGAGGTGGCAGGGGCAGCGGCCGCCAGCGGTGCCGAGGAGTTTGCCTTTCCTGCTGCTGAGCGGTGCGCGTGACAGGCCCCGGCTGCGGTGACTGGGGCTCTGCGGCGTGCGGGCCAGAGGCCTGGTGGAGTAAGGAGAGCACACCCTCGCCGTGGGCCCCAGGGAGACCGGCCTGGCCGTTGGACGGGCCGTGGGGCCAGAGACCCTGTCCGTGGCTGCCGCGTTTGGGGCCTGGGTTGGGCGGGGCAGTTACTGGGGCTGGAGAGGAGCAGAGGCCGTTCTGGGGGTGAGTTCTGGGTGCGCTGAGCTTAAGATGCTCATCGGTGCTGCGGAAGGAGGCGGGAGCTGGCCCGGGACCCTGACCCGGTGCTCAGGGCGTGGTGTGGCCGAGGGCCGGGTTCTCGGGAAGCCTGGGCTTCCTGCAGGCCCTGGTGCCAGGGTTGCGCCGTGATGGGTCTGGGGGGCTCAGCGACTCGGGTGACCCCAGAACATGCCAGCTGCAGCCCCTGGGCCCTCCGAGGGTAGCCCCACACTGGGGAGCCGTGGCCGAGGACGCGTCTTAGGTGCGTGGGGGGGGAGGGCCGCGCGGCCAGCGTGTAGAGCTGGGCAGGGGGGAGCGCGAAGACGGTGCCCGAGTGTCCACGTCCCCCCATGCGGCTCCCCGTCGTTGGCGTCCTCCCTTGGCGTGGAATGCAAGTCGCAGCCCAAGTCCCCTTTCGTCCTTTCCTGTCCCCTCTTGCTGCTGCGTGGTGAGGCTCAAGGGAAGCGTCGACCAGTCCTGGGGTCTGGGTGGGGTGTTAGGGCAGCCGCCTGCCAGGCCTTCAGCAAGCGCCCTCCTGTCGGCCCGAGCTGGGTGGCGGCTGGCACGGACGTCCTCTTCGGCCCCGCAGGTCTGGCCACCGCCCGCTCCCGGCGTTTGCCCGGGAGCCGGCACGGCCCAGGGCCGCGGCGCTGCCAGCTCTGGGCACGGGCTTCCTCTCTCCGCAGCCGCGCTGGCCCCTGCGTTCCCCTCGCCCCTTTACTGAGCCGCTGGGTTACGGGCATGCACTGCCTCTCCCCGTGGCGGGCACCTGGCGCCTCTGACGTGGGATAGAGCCGTCTGTGCGTCAGGCTGGTCGTCAGAAATCCCTCCCTTCCCACGTGCTCGCTGGGTGCCCCCGGAAGCCTGTCCTGGCAGAGCTCGGGTTCTGGCCGTATGGCCCCAGTGGTCAGCCGGCACCCACGTCCATCCTTGAGCAGAAACTGGGCGGGCGGGAGGGGACCAGGGAAGCTGGGGGTGGTGGGAGGAGGTGAGGCCCGGGAGTGTCACGTGTTGGAAGTGCGGGGCCGTGGCCCCCGGCAGGTGCTCCCGGCAGCAGGTGTCACCCTGACAGCACCTCTGCGTGGTTGGTGAGCAGGTGCGGGGAGAGCGGGGGGTGCTGGAGAGGGTCCAAGTGAGGACAGGACGGGCCCTCCTGCGCCCAGAGCCCCGGGTCTGGGGCTGACCAGGGAGGGCGTTTGGACACCCGGGAACCTGGGGCCAGCCTCACGCCCTCGGGAGATGACCCGTCTGCTCCTCGGCTGTCCCATCGCTGAGGGGACAGAGTCTCTGTCCTGACAGGTGTCCTGGCTGCCAGCCACCCGCTCCCCAGGGTGGCCCCTCACGGTCACTGAGGTCACCAAGGGGCTGGGGCTGTTCCTGTCGTATCTGGTCCCCAGAGTTTCTTTGCAAGGAGCCGGCCCTGCGTCCCACCCTCCCAGATGGGGTCCAGTTTCTAGTAAGGGGGAGGGGCAGGTGTGTCTGGAATCTGGCCGGGGGGCTTCTGGCCAGAACCCCGTCCCTGCCACGCCCCTGGCCACGAACCGAGCCCCTGGCTCACCTGGTGGGGGAGGGGTGCAGACCCTTGTGGCTCCCGAGAGACAGGCGGGTGAGTAGAGGGCAGGAGCCCCTGAGACTCGTCCAGTCAGCACAGGGCGGGGGGGCCAGGCTGGCGGCACTGCTCCCACCGGATGCGTGGGACGTGGCCTGCGTGCCACCCCCAGGGTCCACGCCTGTTGGCCACGGGCCTTGCTCTCTCTAGCCATCCTTCACTCCCTCCTTAAACGTGGGGCTGTTCCCCCGGAGGGCAGAAGGCCTCCTGTAGGTTCCTGTGCAGCGGTGGCTGTAGGAGGTGGCTTGGTGGCCCTGAGGTCCCTGGGGCTACCTGCTGGCCTGCTCTGGGCTTAACCGTGACCCTCCCCTCCCCTGGCCTGACTTCGTCCACCCTCCGGCGCACCCCCTGCTGCCCTGTGCGTCCAGGGGCTCTCCCGTCGGTGTCTTGAGCAGTGAAGTCACTTACGGGGCTTCTGTTTGGCTTATTTGTAGGAACGAGGTGCAGCTTAGCGTTTTCACCCATGAGCGTCCCCAGCACTAGCCCAGAAGCTTCTTGCGACTATGGTCTTGCTGTTATTTCAAGCACAATTGGACGGTTGAATCCCTGTGTCTCAGCCACTGCTGGGCGCTGCCGTCCTGCCCACAGGGCACTGGGGCCGGGGAGGGGAGAGCCAGACTCACCCTGTCTGTCTGCAGTGCCCACCAGAGGTCGCCTCCTGTCTGCACGTTGGGCCTGAGACCTGCCCAGGGCCCTCCGTCTGTGCAGGCTGGCCTCTGAGGCCCGCCAGCTGCTCCGGGCAGGCACCCACCATCCCCATGGGGTAGCAGGGATGCATCTGACTCCTTCTAGCTGCTCAGCAGTGCCAAAGCAAAGCTTCCTTTTGAGACCATTTTCACAGAAGGATTGGTGGGCGGTGGACATGGGAGAGCCCATGGGTCCAGGTTGTTCCACCAGGGCTGGGAAGACGCAGTGCTGGGCCGCACTTGAGGCCTGTGAGCCCCGGGCCCTCGGGGGACAGGGAACCGTCTTGGCCGTTGGCATGTAGCGGGCGTGTAGGGACGCTGCTGGCTGGTGGGAGCGCGAGTGAGCCAGGGAAGGCCCGGCTGGGCACTGTCCTGCTTCCCAGTGCGGCTGGCCCTGGTTCCTCCAGGGTTTAGGGAGGGGACTGAAGAAGTCCTCGTGACCAGACGGCCGGCGGTGACTTCTCTGGGGTTTCCATCACCTGCACACACTGTCTCCCGTGTGGTTCCCGGGGACCCTCGGGTAGGAGGGCAAGGCGCCTAGGTCGGCCTGACTCGGCTGTGCGGAGCTGACTGCCGCGGTGCTTTGCTGTGCTGCCCCTGCAGTTTAGAATGAGTTTGGGGCCGACTTTGGAAGAGACGATGGGATCAGTGGGGCCTGGGCTGCAGGTGTTTGAGGTCCTGGAGCTCGCTCTCCTGCCTCTGCAGCGGGGGTGCCCACTCGCAGTCGGCGACATCCACCCCGGCGGCGGTGTGGTCGGTCAGCGGGGGCGAGGCTGGGGCCCCAGAGCCAGCGAGACCGCAAGCGAGGCAGCGTCCTTGCCGCCCGGCCCGGCACCCCACCCCCGCCGTTCCCGATCCCCTCCTGTGAGAATCAGGGTAGGAAGGTGCGGAGGGCCTGAGGACTGGCACTGAGGGTCCCTGAGGTGCTGGGGGTGTCGTCCTGTCCTGGGCCGTGTCTGGGGTGTGGGGTGACACCTGCTGCCTTACGGCTCGCTGAGTACGGTTTCTACCGGAGAAGTTAGATCAAAGGAGCCCCTGCTGTTTGCAGGTGGGAGCGTTCCGATCCCTCGTGTTTGGTGATTCCGGAGAGGAGCGTGGTTGCATGGGGGGGCCCGGCGTGAGTTGCGGGAGCTCTGGTAGCGCGACCCCTCGGGCCCGAGTCCCTTCGCGGCGGGGCTGCTGTCCACGCTGCGTGGCCCGGGAGGCAGAGCGGGTGCGGCGGGACGGGGACCTGGGCCGGGGCGTCATGACCCCCGCCTGTGGGAGCGCGGGGGGCCTTGGCGCACGTGGCCGCACGGGGCTGAGAGGGGCCGAGGCCGCCTGGGAGCCGGTGGTGAGGTCAGTTCGGGTGCTAGACACCCACTGGGTGGCAGGCACTGAGGGCCGCCGCTGGCCCGTGGCTGCAGGCTGCCCCCTGGCCCTGCCACCCGTGTCCTGGGGTCGTGGGCTGTGTCTGGCTGGCCGGCTGGAGCTTTTCAGGAGCGGCTGGCCAGTCCCCGCAGCTGAGCCGGGTCAGGGAGGGCTCAGGTGCGCCCGAGGTGTGGGTCACGACCAGGTTGTCCTGCCTGCCGGGAAGGGCTGGGCAGCTCTCTGGGGAGGACTGCACCTGAATCCGGCCCCGGTCCCGGGACACCGCCTGGGGGGCTCGGGGGTGCGGTACAGGAAGCGTCCAGGTCAGGGTCTGTGTCCCGGGGCCCTTTCCCCCAGCGGCCTGTGCCCTGTCACGGACCCAGGAAGCGATGGGCCCCGTGAGATAGGAGCTTGCGGAACTGGCCACAGACCCGCTTTCTGGGCCGTCCTGTCCCCAGGCCTCCCAGCTAGTGCACATGGTGGCATCCGGGCGGGCTCCCGGGTACGTGGCGGCGACCTTCGGGGTGAGCCTCTTGCCTCTGCGTCCGAGCCGTGGCCCCGCCGGTCACTCCCACGCAGGGCCGGGCCTGGTTCCAGGTAGGTCCCAGCCCGGCAGCCACGGGCTTGGGGTCAAGGTGCAGGGAAGCCCCTCCTCCATGGACCTGAGGTTCGTGAGTCTAGTTGACCCTCAGTGGTGTTTAACGTGTCTCTTGTGTTTAATTTTTAGTCAGACTTTGACCCGGCGTGGGCTTCAGTGGTCGCCGTGGACGGGAGCCTAGGAGCTTTGGTTCGAGACAATTAAAGACGTGGGATGAGGATCCAGTGACAGGACGCGGTTCTGCAGGGGGCTTCTGAAGATAGACGCTTTGAACAGTCGAATTCATGGTCGTGGAAGCCGAGCCCATATTAAGAGATGTCAGGTTGGTCCGGGCTCGGGAGAGTGAGGCCGCCGAGGCCGGTGTCCCCGCGGCCGTGGAGGAGGCGCTGCTCCGGGGCCCCCTGCGTGTGCTGGGGTTAGGACAGGGGCGTCCCGAGGGGGCGAGTCGCCCGGGCCAGCGAGGCCTCGGTCGGGCCTCACGTTTGCCGTGGGGTTTGCTTCTGTCGAGGGTGTCGAGGGAGGGGCGCCCGGCCAGGCTGCAGGTCGGCGCGGGGTTTCTCGGGGCGTTCCCGTGGACACGCTGCGGTTGGCAGCCCTCTCGGTCGCAGTGCCCTCCTTTGGGGCTTCCCGTCCTCTGTGACCGCTGGGCGCTTCAGACAAGGCTCTGCAGGCACCTTTCAGCTAAGACACCTTCGCAGACCCGGAGGGCTCGGTTTCTTGCGCTCGCGTGGATCGATGTTGGGCAAAGTTCCAGCTGAGTGAGGCTGGGAGCGGGTGCTTGTCACATGCTAAAATGAGTAACATTTTTAAGTGAGACGTCGCTGTTCTCCCAGTGGAGCTGGAGAGACCAGGGCACCGTCTGCACAGGACTCCCGCCGTCGCACCACAGACAGAGGGGGCCTGGACGCTCTGCTCGTGACGCAGGGGGAGGTGACCGGGGAGGTCCTGGCCTTTGGACCCCACGCCAGGAGCCCTCCCGGCGGTCTTGGCGCCTTTGCCGCTGGTCCTGACGGCCGTGCGCTCTCGGGGGTGGTGGGCGCTGGCGGGCCGTCACGGAACCCGCACCTGGTTCTCGTCCTGCACCGCACGCGCCGGCTGCCACGTCCCAGGGCGAGCCTTGCGGGGCCGTGGTGAGGGGGCGGGCTGGTGCGGCCCCCACTGTCTCGCTTGTCACCTGTGAAGCCCTCCCATCTCCACCTGGGCCTCGTGTGGAGGGAGTGCGTTTTTAATCATTCTTCGCTGTCTCATTTTGGGGAGGTGAGGGGTTCTGGCCTTCTTCCGGCGTCCTAACCCTGTTCTACCCTTACACTGTTTCTTGCTCCTCAAACCTACAAGCAGAGGCGATGCTGGTGCTGGGTGGGTCTCTGCCGGGTTTTTGGGTGGCAACACCACAGCGTCGAGTGGAAGAGAAACGTCGGGTGCGTCCCCGAGCCCGTCGTTCCAACCTGCGTGTCTGGACGCCAGCTGGAGCGCAGGGCTGCCAGGGGCTCTGCATCCCTGAGGCCCTGATCCGTGGAGGGGGGCAGTCACCACCGTCGGTGTCCACTCAGGTGGCACTGAGCTGTGGCAAACATCAGTGTGTTTTCCTTCCTGGTTTTTAACTTATTTTTGACAAAGATCCTGGTGGCTGGACACGTAGAATTGGAAGTCCTTGGGGTGGGCTGAGGTTTCAGCGGGGGCTGTGCTGCCGCGGGAAGCTGAGCGTCCGGCCCTGTCGTTGCAGGCGTCCGACCTCCGATCATGAACGGGCCCCTGCACCCCCGGCCCCTGGTGGCACTGCTGGACGGCCGGGACTGCACGGTGGAGATGCCCATCCTGAAGGACGTGGCCACAGTGGCCTTCTGTGACGCACAGTCCACACAGGAGATCCACGAGAAGGTACCACGGGCGGGGGTGGGGAGGTGGGGAGCCGTGGCCTCGCCAGCGCTGAGGCAGGTGTCCCAGGGTTCCTGCCGGAGTGGGCAGGTGTGGCGCTGCCCTCACCACCTGGCCTGTCGGGAGGTGGGGGTGGGATGTCTCCATCATAACCAGTTCTTTCCCAGAAAGTGGCATCTGGGGACGTGGCTGCAGTGGACGGTGCTGGGGGCGGGCATGCTGCACCACCATCACCTGACGACTCAGGCCGCGGCAGTCGCCGGGACGCCCTGAGCCTGTGCCACGCGGTTTGCAGCTCTCAGGTTCCCTGGGACAGGAAGTACGTTAACCTGGTTTCTGTTTGTAGTCACAGCCAACCGGGTACTTCAGAAGCACCTTTCCCCTGAGTCAGTGAGGAAGCTGGACCAAGGTTTATAAAACCAAGGTGCTTCGGAGAGCCGACAGGGTCAGGAGAGGCCCCGATGCCGCAGGGGTGGACAGGTCGTGCCCGCCGGGCCGGGGCGTCAGCTGTGCCGGAAGAGGCGGCTGAGAGGCCAGGGCGGCTCTGGCAGCCTCATGGGCTGGTGAGGTTGGAGCCCCGCTGGACCCTGGCTCTGGGCTGGACCCTTGGAGAAAGGACGAGCTGGAGCCAGATGCACCCTCACATGTCCCCCCACCGGCCCCGCAACGTCCACATCAAGCCTTGAACTTGGATCATAGGCGCCCCTGTGTCCTCCGCTCAGGTGGCTGGCAGAGACAAGGGGGAACGGCACTCTTTACGGGAAGAGCCCGTAGGCCTGGGCCCCCAGTTGTCTCTGCAGATCACCTCCTAGCACAATGTTCGTCGCACAGTCGAAGATAACAAGATAGTAGGAGAAGAAAGAACTGAGCAAAAACCAGCAGAGACAAAGGACTAGAGGGACCCACGGGGCCGGTGGGGTGTCTGCTGCTACCATCACAGCGTGAAGACCAAGCCTGAGCACTTCAAAGGAGCCGAGAGCAGAAGACGTGACGACGGCAGAGGCTTCTGGGGAGTTTTTAGAAGATCTAGGAGCAGAAACAGCGAAGCTGGAAGTGAGAGCTCACTGGGCAGACTCGACAGCCACCTGGGTCAGCGGCAGGACGGAGGCTTGGGGTGAGGGGGCCCGGTGGGGAGCCAGCCTCCGGCAGGAGTCTCAGGGACCGAGGGGAGGGGATGGGCCGCGCGCAGAATTTGAGCCAGAGCCGAGGGGAGGCAGCAGTAAGCGGGTGAGAAGCGCGGCGGCGTGCACGCCCGGGCCGCCCCTCCGGGAACTTGGGCCGGCGGCTGCGCAAAGCTGAGCAGGTGCGGGCCACCTGCCTGGCCATCCCAGTGCCGCCATTTCCCCCCGAGAAGCGGAGCGCACGTCCACTCAGACACCTCCCGCGAGCCCCCCAGCAGCTTCGTTCCTCGGGGCCGGAACCAGAGGAACCAGGTGGCCTTCCGCCAGGGCACGGGTACCGAGGAGCCCCACTGGGCAGAGACGGGAGGGTGAGGCACGGGCACCGGCGTCGGCCGGGCCAGAGCAGCCAGCTCTTCAGGGTCACGGGCGTCGTCACTCTGGCCAGCCACCGTGACGGGGCTGGCAAAGGGGAACGAGGTGCCGGGTTCAGGTGCCGCTAACACGGGGGTGTTTCTCTGTGGCGACGGCAGTCCTGCTTTCTGTGTCCTGTCGTGAGGCGGCTGTTTGAACAGACCCACGGTGAAGTTCCACAGAACAGCACACAAGCAAGGACAAGACGGCCAAGGGCACCTGGGTGCACAGATTACCTCCCGGGCGCAGGCTCGCTGCCCACCACGGGCCAGGCCAGGGGACCCGGGATCCCTCTCGTTGGCAGCATCTTGTGAATCTTACACCGCTTCAAACTAAAAAGATACTTTTTAAAAAAACAGTAGTGGAATGAGAAAGAGATACACCGGGAGAAAGTTTAAAAACTGTAAGCAGTACTAAAACAAGTTTTGCCAATAAATTTGAAAACTAAGACAAAACGTGTTTTTTTCCAGAACTGTAACTTACCAAAACTATTTCAACAAGTTAATATAAAACCCAGGGCTTCCCTGGTGGCGCAGTGGTTGAGAGTCTGCCTGCCAATGCAGGGGACCCAGGTTCGAGCCCTGGTCCGGGAGGATCCCACGTGCCGCGGAGCAACTGGGCCCGTGAGCCATAACTACTGAGCCTGCGCGTCTGGAGCCCGTGCTCCACAACAAGAGAGGCCGCGACAGTGAGAGGCCCACACACCGCGATGAAGAGTGGCCCCCGCTCGCCGCAACTGGAGAAAGCCCTCGCACAGAAACAAAGACCCAACACAGCCAGAAATAAATAAATGAATGAATGAATGAATGTTGACAGACCCCTGGGGAGAGGCATAGGGCCCTCAGAGCCCCACCCAACGGGCAGGCGGCGTCCCCCCGAGCCCTACGCCTCCTGACACCCACGGGAAGCCACAAAAAGGCCTTGCCTGCCAGAGAAGAACAGGCAGAAAAAGTGTCCTGGGGACAGAATTTTATGCTCCTGACAGAAGAGACGTTAGGACTGTGTAATTGGCGTCCTTAGGCCTGAGGTAACACCCGATTGTACACACCAAGCAGGACGCAGCGAGAAAGGAACCACAGGAGAACTAGAGGGAGCTCCTGGAAACTAAAATGGGAGCGGAAGGTTTAAACCTTAATAGGAAGCTCAGAAGACACAGTCAGAGGAAGCCCAGAGGAAAGACGGAAGCGATGAGGAGCGAGGAGAGATTCGCAGACTCCGCGGGGGTGCCGGGCCCAGCTGGCCAGTGCAGCCGCTCTCGGGAGCTTCCTGTTCCCCATCCTGGGCAAGCACTTCCTTCCCCCTCTTTGCTGCCAGGGGTGGCCAGATGACTAAGTGCAGCCAGGGAGAGGACAGCAGCCTTTGTGTGCAGAGCCACCTTCCCTCTTTCTGCTGGCTGGAAACCAGATGTGATGGCTGGAGCCCGGGCAGCCACCCAGACCACAAAAGGAATCCATGTGGAGCCAGGGGAGCCTGGGAATGGCGGGGCAGCAAGACAGGAGCCCAGGACCCTGGTGGCTCTGGAGCTGACACGGGGTCCGTGGACCACCTGGCTGCAGGCTTTGGCCTAGAAGGGAAGTATCAGCCTGTCTTACGCGTCACGTCTGATCAGGGGTTTCTACCTCCTCACAGCTGGTTGGACGTCCGTCCGACGTTATTTGAGCGTTAAGGAGAGGCTGACGTTTTCGCCACAACATGAGGAAAACTACCAAAGCTGAACAGAGGCTCCCGTGCTCCTGCCACGAACCCAGCATGAGTGTCGGGGGCCCGAGAGGCCCTGCCATTCAGGATCCAGATTTCACCAGCGCCAGGGGTGGGGGACAAGAACTGGAGCGGCCCCAGCTGGGCGCGTCAAAGCCCCTGAGAGGAGGGTTTTAGCCAGGCTCGCTCGCCCGCCCACGCGCGGGGCCGGCAGAGGCGTTTCTCCCCTCCGCCGCTCTCTCCGAAGCTCTTCAGATGTCAGGTGCCCGTGAGGTGGGGGGGGCCGTGGAAAAGGAAGACCTGGGGTCCCGTTGAGGGGCCGGGCCAGGGTGGGAGTGA